>NC_137073.1:20600011-21200011 GCF_951640355.1 Cnephaeus nilssonii | reverse complement strand
AAACATGCATGAGGAGATGAAGAGCTAAAACCGGAAACTTTTGATTAGGAAATGTCATGCCACTTGACAATAACAAGCTCCCATTCTCAAAAGGGCCCTGGTCTTCCTTTGTGTTGGGGGAATCAGGATTTGCTCACAAACAGTCTTGGGTCTGGAATGAACTTTCAGGCCATCGTGCAGGTACAAGAAAGGCTGACTGAGGTAACAGGATCCTGTCTACACGCTCCAGCAAGCTGTAGCATCTCCAAAGCTGTCAAAAAACCTGGCAGGAAGCTGCTGGGTTAAAGTAGCATGGGGCACATGTGACAGTTGTCCTTACTTTGCTTCTTTGCAAATTTGCAGAAGGGAGGTCTTATTTCCCCCTCTCATTCTGAATCACTGTCATTTTTAATCATTTGCTTTCCTTGAGGACTGCTGGTGACAGGAGAGGGTGACAGCACCCACACAGCCTCCATCATGCCTGGCAGGGAGGTGGGCATGTCACGACACCAGCCCGGCACTCATTCAGTTCTGTTTCAGCCCTCGTGCTGGGGAGCCCAGGTGTCATTTCATTTGTCACCAGTGTTTGAAGAAATGATCAGCCCTCTGTAGGGAGTAGAGTTGGCTGGATAGAGTTGGCTGGATAGGGGTTCTGTCCTGATCTTTGAGCCTCCTCCGCCCTGTGGGAGAAGCACTTAGGCGGTAGCAGCCATGTGACCTCAGCAAGAGCTGGGAAGGTGGGGACAAAGGCGATTTCCTCTTGAAAAGCAGGAGGAGAGAACTCGGAACAGAGAAGCATACTGGGCTCCTCACTTGTGAGCCCTCAAGCACCCAGCTGACTGCTCCGAGTTCTGAGGCCTATTTTCCCCACGCCAACCTTTCATCTCTGTGATGCTCCAAACCCAGAGCTGCCGGTTGCCATGTGGCAGCCTAACATATCTCCGCCTCAGCATCCCAGCTCCAGCCCACAGGTGCTTTTGATCTAAATTTGGCTTCAGTTTCAGGCAGCCTTTTTCTCTTTCTTACCTTTACCTTCAACATGAAGCCATGACCATCCACGCCTAAATGTCTCACAAACAAATGGGCCAGACACGTCTTCTGTGGGGTAACTCCAGACCGTCCACAACGATGAGTGTGTTGGGAAAGAGACACGTGAAGCCGAACAACCCACCAAATCTTTTCAAACTCTATTCTGGTCTCATCTTTGCTTCCTTTACATATCATTGGGCTTGATGTATAGCTGTAACCCCCAGTCTGAATGTCATAAGCAATAGACAGAGCTGCCCTAGTTAATTTCTCAAGTCTTATGGATCACGTGATCATAATGATTATTCTGTGGCCTTGGGTATCAGACTGTGTAAATCTGAAGGCTGTTCTGACACTTCTAAGCTGGGCGGTCACCTTACCTCTCCGTGACTCAGTTTCTCATCTCACAGTGGGGATGGCAATAGATGTAAACCTGTGCACAGTGAGAAGGAGTAAATGAGGTAATGCATATAAAATATTTAGGACTGGATTTGTCACATAGAGAGCATAAAAGTTGTGAGCGCCTTTATAAAATCTGAATTTGATTGGATGCACCTGTGTCCTAAGCATTTGCTATGTGCCAGTTATTGCACACACATTTTATTTATATGACCCCCTTTATTTTTTTTAATTTAATAAATCTTTATTGTTCAGATTATTACAATTGTTCCTCTTTTTTCCCCCATAGCTCCCCTCCACCCGGTTCCCACCCCGCCATCTGCCCTTACCCCCCCCCCCGCCCACTGTCCACATCCATAGGTGTACGATTTTTGTCCACTCTCTTCCCGCACCCCCCACACCGCGTTCCCCCTGAGAACTGTCAGTCCACTCCCTTTCTATGCCCCTGATTCTATTATATTCACCAGTTTATTCTGTTCATCAGATTTTTTATTCACTTGATTTTTAGATTCACTTGTTGATAGATACGTATTTGTTGTTCATAATTTTTATCTTTACCCTTTTCTTCTTCTTCCTCTTCTTACAGAATACCTTTTAGCATTTCATATAATACTGGTTTGGCGGTGATGAACTCCTTTAGCTTTTTCTTATCTGCCCTTCAATTCTGAATGATAGCTTTGCTGGGTAGAGTAATCTTGGTTGTAGGTTCTGGCTATTCATCACTTTGAATATTTCTTGCCACTCCTGTCTGGCCTGCATAGTTTCTGTTGAGAAATCAGCTGACAGTCGTATGGGTGCTCCCTTGTAGGAGCTGTTTTTCTCTTGCTGCTTTTAATATTCTCTCTGTCTTTTGCTCTTGGCATTTTAATTAAGATGTGTCTTGGTGTGGTCCTCTTTGGATTCCTTTTGTTTGGGGTTCTGTGTGCTTCCTGGACTTGTAAGTCTATTTTTTTTCACCAGGTGGGGGAAGTTTTCTGTCATTATTTATTCAAATAGGTTTTCAGTATCTTGCTCTCTCTCTTCTTCTGGCACCCTCATAATTCTGATGTTGTTATGCTTGAAGTTGTCCCAGAGGCTCCTTACACTATCTTCATATTTTTGGATTCTTTTTTCTTTTTGCTTTTCCGGTTGAGTGTTTTTTGCTTCTTTGTATTTCAAATCTTTGACTTGATTCTTGCAATCCTCTAGTCTGTTAGATCTCTATAATATTTTTTAGTTCAGTCAGTGTATGTTTAATTTCTAGTTGGTCCTTTTTCATATCCTTGAGGGTCTCACTAAATTCATCGGCCTTTCTAGAAAATTCTTGAAAAACCTTAACCGTGTTTTTGAACTCTATATCCAGTCATTTGCTTTCCTCCATTTCTTTCATTTGTGATCTGTTTCTTTGTCTTCGCATTTTGGCTGCTTCCCTGAGTTGATAGAGTGGCTTTGTGTGCTAGGTGTCCTATAAGGCCCAGTGAGTGGCTCAGGCTCCCCAGTTACCTGAGGTGGACATTCTTGGTGCACCCCTTTGTGGGCTGTGTGCACAGTCTTGTTGTAGTTAAGCCTTGATTGTTGTTGGTATCACTGGGAGGAATTGACCTCCAGGCCAATTGGCTGTGAGGATCAGCTGTGTCTACGCTGGGAGAACTTCTGTGCTGGAGACACCCTTATGAGACAAGACTTGCAAAAGCCTCTGTACTCAGCTTGGATGGAGCGGAGTCTCAGGACAGAGCAGACAGCATTGGTTTCCCATCAGCCCTGCCCTAATAAGCCCCTGTGTCTCAGTGTCCCGTGGTAATCACTGCAAGCACCTCTGAGAGAAAGCCGCCCTCGAGTTTCGCCCGCTGCCAGACAGTCCAGTTTCTCCCCGAATGAGTCTGGGTCCCCAGAGTCTCGCCCAGAACTGGACTTCAGTGCAGTCGGGAGCTTTTGTCTCCCACCCGCTTGAGAAAGCCAGCCGCGCACTCAGTTGCCAGTCCTCTCCGCACGCGCGTCTCAGTACCTCTGCCTCCTGCAGCTCCTCTGAGTCTCAGTGTGCTTTTCTCTTTCCTTCTAGTTGTAGAATTTCCACTCAGCCAGCCTTCCTGTGGTTCTGGATGATGTCCATTTTGTCTTTTAGTTGTAGTTTTGAAATTGTTGTGCAAGGCATCAGTTTAGGTGTTTACCTATACCGCCATCTTGGTTTCTCCCGACCCCCCTTTATTTCCAGCAGCCCACAAAGGTCAAATATTGTCCACTCTGTGTGAAAAGACTTTGACCACAAACCCACTCTTGAGGATGTCAGTGATTTTTAACTTCTTTCTTTTTAACAATAGGAATCTTTTTCTTTCAGTTGAAAAAAAGATTTGTCATGAAATACAGTATTGATTTGCTGGAATCTGTGCTTAACGGTTTAAACCACTGTTGGACACGTTTCGTTGATGGGTACAGTTTTAGATATCCACCCCAGAAATGCATCAGCATGTGGTGGGCTAACAGGAGAGGGAAAACTTTCACCCCATGAATACCAGCTTATGGCCTTAACATTTGATTACCCCTGTGCACCCATAGGTGTGTGCTTCTGTTTATTTTTTGAGGAATTGAGAGTAAAAATTTGGGTGAGGCTTGGAAAGTCTTAATAAAACCCAGGTTCTCTGCATCTCCATGGAAATATTGATGCATGAAGTCTGGGTGTCGCATGCACCCACTTCATCAAGAGGACAAATGCTTTCCATGGCCTGATGTCTTCAGGAAACACGTGTTATCCCGTCTTCACTGCCCTATGAAGAGTGACAGAAGGTGACTGCTGGCTTGTGAAATTATAGAATCCCAGAGCCGGATGAGCATCTCAGCAGGACCACCAGCCACACAAAAGAAGGAAGTGACTTTCCTGAGGATACACCATCAGACAAAGCTGGACTAGAACCCAGATCTCTTCTACCTTCTCATCCACTGCTCCCCTCACAACCCCTACAGCCACCACACACGAACCGACCTTTTCAATCTCCCCAGCCCAGTTTCCCCCGGTCTCAGTTTGCTGGCTCTCAAGAAAGGCTGTTACCTCAGGGCTTGTCAGCTCTGAATCACCATCACCATTGACAAAGCCCAGCTTTCTTCCTCTTCTGCTTGGATGCTCTGATCCCCTTTTAATGCTCCCAGAGTATAAAACCACGTCTCCAATCCTGCAGCTTTGGATGCAAGCTTCAGGGTCTTTTCTGTTGGTGAGACAAGCCTTGTAGGCTCGCTCCAACTCTAACCATTACAGAAACAAAAAATTAAAATGAACGCAGCCATAAACCTTCCAAATACTTTTATTCCCATAGGGCATCCTTCAGCAGCTGTCTCTGAAAAGAGGCAGCATTTTACATCATCTCCCTGCCACTTTTATTTTTCTTTGCTTCACTGTTTTATGTTTTCTTGTTAAAGAAAGAAAGGCAGTAATGTTGAGAAGTTGCCAAAGAAGTGGAGTTATCTCCAATTTCATTTTCCTACCTACTTTAGAATTGAGTATCCATCCCCATGTTCAATGGTGATCATTCCTGCCTCGTTAAATAACTTAAAAAATTGGAAACAATATGCACACCAGCTAATAGAGATCTAGGGACTGAATGAGGCACAGCCATGCCATGGAGGGGATTATATGATGCTAGCCTTTTGGAGGGGACTTCTGAGATGATGATAATGACCTATACCTTGATCTGCATGATGATTTCAAGTATGTGTACATATGTCAATTTTTATCTAGCACTTTATTTTATATACATTATACTTCAATAAAAATAAATGTATCCTAGGAAAGTGCTATGTTTGTTGACATGAAACATGTTCACTGTGTGTGGTGTGAAATGAGAAGAGAACGTAATTTGTGAAAGAGTTTGCCTGGTAAAATTCTATTTGAAGGGGTTAAAACAAGGGTTGGCAAACAACGGCCCATGGGCCAATCTCTTGTTGTAAATAGCCTTTTACTGGAACAGAGCTGAGTCCATTCGTTTATATATTATCTATGGCTGCTTTCTTCCGTGCTGTGCGTTAGTTCCTAGTGCTGCCATAACACGTACCACAAACTGTGACGGTTAAACAACAAGGTTATTTGTCTCCTGTCCTGGAGCCTGGAAGTCCAGGTCAAGGTGCTGACAGCGCCGTGCTTTCTCCGAGGGCAGCGGGGAAGGAGCTGCTCCGCCTCTCCCCCAGCCTCTGGTGGTGCCTGGACCTGTGGCAGCATCACTCCCCCCTTCTCATGGCGTCTCTCTGTGTGTCTGTGCCCACACCTCCCCTCCCATGAGGACACCAGTCATAATAGAGGAGGGGCCCGCCCTACTCCAGTGTTACCTCATCTTAACAATAACATCTGCAATGACCCCACCTCCAAATAAGAGCATATTGTGAGATGCTGGGGGTTAGGACTTCAACATATGAATTTGGGGGGAGGGGGACACAGTTTGGCCCATAACATGTTACAATAGCAGAGTTGAGTAGTTGCGACAGAGACCCTATGGCACACAAAGCCTAAACTAGTTATTGGCTTATCTTTTCAGAAAAGTTACCAGCCCTGTTTTAAAAGAGGTGTATGTATGTGTGTGACTCTGTGCGTTGCATGTGCACACGCACAAAAAGTTTGGAAGATTGGGCCTGGGCCAGATAGCTCAGTTGGTTAGAGCATTGTCCCAATACACCAAGGTTGTGGGTTCGATCCCCGTTCAGGGCACATACAAGAATCAACCGATAAATGCATAAATAAGTAGAACAACAAATCAGTGCTTCTCTTGCCCTCTATTTCTTTCTTCCTCTCTTTCTCTCTTTCAAATCATTTTTTTTTAATTTGGAAGGTTGTTCACCAATATGATTGCCTCTGAGTTATGGAATTATGGGCAATTTTAATTGTACTTGTATTCTTAGTATTTTCTACATTATTTGGGTTCCTAAAAATTATTACATCATATTTTTGTTATGTAAATACACAGTAAGTATGTTTCTTTTGGGAGGAAGAGACCTTATTCTTATTGAGTCCCTTGCCTGCCTGCCTGCTACCCCCAAATTGTCCTGCCCCTTAATAGTTTGTTCTGATGCAGCCTTTCTAAATAGGCCGCTGTCCTCCACTGTTGGGAGTACTAAGGGCAACACTTAAACCAGCAAACTCAACTGTTTACTCACTTGGGCATAAGGATTCTTCACGCCTTTATTGAGCTGCCTCTTGTAACTTGGAGAAAAAAGTTCTGGCTCTTCATTAAAAATAGATCCTTTTATGATGAGAGGATGGAGCGGCCCTGAGCCATCGTCTCCCATGTGAAAGAAAGTGTGTGATGCTGGATTGGGCCGGGAGCTGGGCCCTGAGACGGTACCCCGCCATTCCCATGACTCCCTGATTTCTTGTCGTTGCAGGAAACTGGACGCTTTCATCTACGATGCGGCGGTCTTGAATTACAAGGCTGGGCGGGACGAAGGCTGCAAGCTGGTGACCATCGGGAGTGGGTACATCTTTGCTACCACTGGTTATGGAATTGCCCTCCAGAAGGGCTCACCTTGGAAGAGGCAGATAGACCTGGCCCTGCTCCAGTTTGTGGGTGATGGTAAGACCTTGGGTGACCCCCTACTTTGGGGGACTTGAGACCCTTGCACTTTGTTTCCCCTCTCCGACTGGCTTTCCAATGGATTTTTGTGTGATGAACTTGCACACTAAAAGTATTTATTGAATGCTTATCACATGATACCGCCGTTCTTTGGGTTGCTTATAATGGAAACCAAATTATAGATAGCCATGTTTTTTAAAGGAATTTATTTTGGGGATGCAGCAGTATCCATCTCAGTGAATTTAGAAAAGAGTTGAGCAAATACATTTAGAGGAAGAACAGCAACTGGGGCAGTTGGGGCCTCAACAGCAGGAATTCATAGGTCCTCTCTCTCCCTTTCTCTGCACCTGTGGTTTTCAAGAGGGGGCACGACTTTGACCCCCGGGAGCCCTTGGCTATGTCTGGAGACATTGTTTATTGTCATGACTCTGGAGTCTGTTTGCTACCGGCATCTAAAGGGTAGAGGTCAGGGATGAGGGATGCTATCAAACATCTTACCATGCTCAAGACATCCCCAACCCCATATCTCAAAACACAGAATTATCTGAGCCCAGATGTTAGTAGGACTGGAGCTGAGAAACTCTGCCCTGGAGCAGTGACATTACATAACCAGCTCACAACACGTCCCAATCTCAAGTCTCTCAATTTAGAATTCCAGAGGAAGGACTCCTGGAGCATTTGGGGCCAAGGGCCCATCAGGACTGAAAAAAGGGTAGGGATATGTTATACCAACACAACAGCTCCTGCTATTATCCGAGGAAGGAATGAAAGAGAAACAATTTCTAGAAAAGGAATCGTGAGCAGAAATCTCGTGGGCTTTCACTACAGTTCACTTCTTGACTTTCTATTATGCAAAAAAATAAAAGTTTCCACCCTTATGGGGTTATGGCATTCATGGAAGCTAATTGAGTCAACTCTTTCTAGCAGCATTTCCTTCTGTCTGTCCTTTGTTTCCTAGTTGGTGATCTCACCATAGCCTTTGCCATGACATCGTTTTTACAATTCTGCCGTGGCTCAGATGGCAGGCTGGTTCCCCTCTGAACTGCCAGCACTGAGACAGGAAAGACAAAGCCAGCAGAAATGGCAGGTTAACAGTGAAAACATGAGTGAGCGTGAGTAGGGTGCAGATACACAGGACACAGGGCAGAAGCTGTATTCAAGAACGAGGGGAGGCTACAGTCAGAGTGGTTACGGAATATGCTATGCCTGCCTAGAGCGGGGAGAGGAAAATCTGGCGACTCCTGTGGCCAATACATTGAAATGGGCCGAGGTTAGTGCATAGGGTTGGTGTGAATTTGAACCAAGTACATGATCCCTTGCAGCTTCTTTCTTCTTTCAGAATTGAACTCTGATTCTCACAGTGCCATCAAGAAATCTAAATGTGTTTTATATTTAACTGCTAAATAGACATCTGATTCCCTTAATTCCCTATGGAGCATTTGTACCTTCCTCAGATCGTGAGCCCTGTTCTCTGCTGTGTTATAGCTTCGTGGCTGTGTGGGCCAGCTACAGCTGTGAAATCTTAGAGGCACACACATTCATTTTGCTCACGGGAGTGCAGGTGGAGTGGAGGAGCCTTGCCTCAGGCTGTGATGGCTCCGGTGACTCCATTCCCTCTGCAAGCCCATGGTCAACTGCGAGGTCTGTGTTCCACGTGTGTCTATTCTGGGTCTCAGGCCGAAAGGTCAGCAGCCACCTAGGAGAAGCTCTTGTGTTGGCTGTGTCGGAGGCACAAAAAGGAACACCTAAACTGCACATGCACATTTCAACTGGCTGCTTTGTCACATTCATCTCTACTAAACAAATTTCTGTCTAGACAGGTGGCCAAGCCCAAGGTCAAAGGATTGGAGGTATGCTCTACCTTTTCTGAGAGGAGTTTGATGTTCTATGACAAGGTATATAGACACAAACAGGGATGAAAGACTGGGACTGATGGTTCCTTTTACCACTGTGGTTGCCTAAGCAACCCTACATGGAGTGAACTACTCAGCAAACAAGAGTATTATTTATAACAGTAAGCACCACAGAATTCTGAACATGACAGGTAACTGGCCAATGAAGGATTTTATGAATAAATACGCACATGGATGAATGATTAGTGTTGGGATGTGTTTCATTTGACAGGAAACTTTTAAATATGGAGGGTAGCTGTCAAATAATGAGCTCTAACTCTGCTCCTACCCACCATTGCTGTCACTCATGCAGAATCTGCTATGAAACAGCAACGTATTTAGGGAATAAGATATGTCAATTATTATAGTGGATACATTACATGTGTTCTTTATATTAATATTGGTAACAACCTTATGAAGTGAAATATTGCTTATACCCATTTCACAGAGGAAAAACTGAAGCTCAGAGGACTTCTGAGGCCCCTGCCTAGTAAGAGGAAAAGCATCTATTCCAGGGGCCTTAATGCAGAAGGGGGTCAATTATGTAAGACTCCCGATACATTTAATTCTCTAAGATGTCTTTCAAAATTGGCTAATTAGACACTTAAGATTTGTAGACCCCTTTCGGAAGGAGTTATTTAGTGCATATCTGAACTAAATCTTTTGTCCATTTATACTAGTAAATACTTCTGCAAAAGAGGTGATTTTCTTAGCCTTATCTGTGAATGAGTATAGAAGTATTTACCTAATAAGGTTGGTGTGAGGATGAAATGAGACAATGCATATAAAGAGCTTAGCTAGCACAGCACCTGAATATAGAAATGGTTCAATAAATGGTAACTGTTACCATCACCATCACCATTATCATCACCAACACCACCACTGTCATCATTGTCAACATCAACATCACAATCACCATCACCACCATAGTCAGCATCACCCACACCATCATGACCATCATCATTAACATCATCACCATAATCAGCATCCCCAACACCATTATCATCACTGTCATCATTACCACCATTAACACCATCATTACCATTATAACCATCCTCCTTCTCCACTTCCTCCTTCTCATCATCACTGTCCATCCACAATTCCAATATTCAACACACCTTATTTAGTGCTATATTGGTGAGAATATGGTCCAGCTGGTATCATGAAAACAACAGAAAATGTCCTCTTTTTGGAAAATAAAAAGTAAAGGCATTCAGATAGGCCAGAGGCATGTTCTCTGTACTAGCACTGTCTAGATTCTTATAAATATGTTCTGGCTCATTGCTTTCCTGGTCAGACTGTCGGGGTTGGGAAATGTGTCTTCTCAGCTTCATCTTCAGAGACCATCTGGAGGCAAAGACATTGAAGAGAAATGACGTTGCTCCAGGGGGCGTCTTAACACAATCTTCCCGGAAAGCCGTGTCCAATTCTGAATGTCTCTCTAGGAGTAAATACATAAATTAACACAGCTGCATAAATATTTCACTTATCTTATGCAGCTTCAACAGGATTAATTATGCTCTAAAGTTAGACCTGTAAAGAGCAGTGCTGAGCAGTACCTAATTATTATTCAGCCTCTAGAATGGAGTGTTTATCTCTTGTTGTAGAGTAGCTTTGGCAGACAATTACGAGTGTAATGAATTTCAAAAGTATTTTTAAAAATGTTCTTGCCCTAACCGGTTTGGCTCAGTGGATAGAGCGTCGGCCTGCAGACTCAAGGGTCCCAAGTTTGATTCCGGTCAAGGGCATGTACCTTGGTAGCGGGCACATCCCCAGTAGGGGGTGTGCAGGAGGCAGCTGATTGATGTTTCTCTCTCATCAATGTTTCTAACTCTATCTCCCTCTCCCTTCCTCTCTGTAAAAAATCAATAAAATATATTTAAACATTTTTCTTAATGAGCTGTATAAATATAACCTTTGAAGGAGTGTTAGGTTATTGGGGGAACTTCTTACATGAAGCCCACCAAGCATTTCCCTAAGAAAAAGGCCACTGGTCTGCCGTAAGAGATACACAGGATCCCAACAAGATCTTTCCTTCCTTTTTCTTGTGTGATCATTGTGTCCTTTCTGAAATAGTGGAATGCACCGTGGGGATCGTTGCTCTCAGTAGTTTAGTAATAACACTCATAGGTTCTTTTCAGCTTTGATCATGACTATTTGTCATTTACTGAGAAATATACCTTCCACCTGGCAGGTGTGGCTTAGTTGGTCAGAGTATTGTTCTGTGCACTGAAGGGTCATGGGTTCCATTCCTGGTCAGGGCACATACCTAGGTTTTGGGTTCAGATCCCCTTTGGGGCATGTATGAGAGAAACATCAGCACAATTGATATTTCTCTCACACTGGTATTTCTCTCTCTCTCTTTCCCTTCCGCTCTTTAAAATTAATGGACATATCCTTGGGTGAATGAGGATCTAAAAACAAAAGGAAATATACCTTTCTAGGCACAAATGTTTTAAGAAGGGAATGTCGCAGTCTTTTTTCTTTCCTCCCAGGAACTTATAGTCTAGTTGGTGGGTAATATATAAACTTAAAATATCTAACCTCAAAATATGAACATATTTACAATAATTCATGTATATGAAGTAATGTATATATTCTTAGTGTCTTGGGTAGGTTAGAAAGTAGTCAAGGTGAGATATGAGATAAACTAGGTTGTTTTTTTTTAAGTGGAAGAATGAAAGGACTGAAAAGGTCACACACAAAAAATAAGTGTAGTGAGATTTAGATAAAGAATAGAATTGACCAGAGCTCATAGAACCTCATTCATTAACTCATTCAGCATGGAGCAATTATCTGTTGAGTACATGATATCTCTCTGGCACCTAAAAGGTAACACTTGAGTGATAACATAAATAATGAGTAAATCTGGGACCTAAAAATGGCATTCCTGCTTTGGGGGACGGGAGGGTGTTGAACAGGTGATCTCATAGGTCCCACCAATCTCATGGATTTTGTAAATTTTTTATGTGATTCTGGGATTTGAAGAGACAGAAATAAGAAGATAAGAGGGGTTAAAGCCCTATTGATGTACAGAGCCAGCAAAAAGATATTGAGGAGAACAGACTGTATAATAATATTGTTCAGAAGCAAGTAACGCTGAGAAAAAGGAAGAAAATGATTGTTTTTGAGCTCGCACTCAATGGTCCAGCTCTGTGCTAACTACATCACAAATGGTTTTAGTAACTCTTCATACAATATTCTAGAGTTGATCTTAGTATCTCCGTTTTACAGACCAGGAAAATGAGGCTCAGTTAGGTTAAGTGAGCTACAGCAGAGCTTCTCAAACTTAAGCGTGAATGGAAACCACCTGGGAATTATTATTTCAGTGGGTCTGGGGAGGGGGAGCCTGGGATTCTGCATTTCTAACAAGCTCCCAGGTGGTGCTGATGCTGCTGGTCTAAGGACAACCCTCTGTCTAGATTGTCATAAAGTTAAAAATTGCACCAAGTTCATGTGACTCCAGTTCTGATCATCTTTCCATTAAACCATGCTGCTGGGAGAAATCTTGGTCATGAGTAGCCTGATCACCTTAGTTTTAAGAATGTGCTTTAGCACTGACAAACACTTAATCTTCCATTTTGTACTTTGCTCCATTTTCATGGTGTTGGTTTCTTTTTAAACTCAAAAATGCATGACTAGTCTGTGTCTGAGACATTACTAGTCTGAAATGATTGAACAAATAAAATTAAATATATGTATTCACCCTATATTTTTTAATGTTTTCTTTTTTTATTAAATTGATTGGGGTGACATTGATCAACATGACCATATGGGTTTCAAGTGTGGGTGTCTATGTTACAAGATCTGTATATTGCACCGTGTGCCCACCACCCAAAGTCAAATTTTCTCCTCTCACCATATATTAGGACCCCCTTCTCCCCGCACCCCCTTCCCTCTGGCAATCACCACACTGCTGTTTGTGTTCACAAGTTTCAGTTCAATATCTCACATATGCGTAAAATCATATGGTTCTTAGCTTTTTCTGACTGACTTATTTCACTTAGCATAGGTCCATCCATGTTGTTGTAAATGGTACTATTTCATCCTTTCTTATGGCTGAGTAGTATTCCATTGTGTATATGTACCCCATCTTTATCCAGTCCTCTATTGCAGGACACTGGCTGTTTCCATGTCTTGTCCACCGTGAATAATGCTGCAGTAGACATAGGGGTGCGTATAAGTTTGCGAATACATGATTTTGAGCTTTTAGGGTATATACCCAGGGGAGGAATTGCTGGGTCATATGGTTGTTCTATTCTCAATTTTTGGAGGAATTGCCAGACTGCTCACCATAGTGGTTATACCAGTCTACATTCCCACCAGCAGTGGATGAGGGTTCCCTTTCTCCCACAACCCCTCCATCACTTGTTATTGCTTATCTTGTTGATAATGGCCACTCTCATAGGTGTGAGGTGGTATCTCATTGTAGTTTTGATTTGCATTTTCCTAATTGCCAGTGATCATCGTATATTTGTATAAATTATTTATGTGGTATATCCCATTGTACTTATATCATATTTAGGTATATGTGATTGATATCAAATGTGAAAATGTGAAAGATATGACATATGCATCTCTTGTATTAATATTGTGTTAGATAGGCGACCAACAACCCATTTTGTGGGAACTCTCCCAGTTTTAAACCTAGCTAGCGACCCCAGCTATAGCTTTTTGGGGCATATAAAATAGATCTATATGAAATAGTTGAAATACACCATATCTATGATTTCAGTTGGATAGGTACACTGGGTACCTATCCATTCCCCTTATCCCTCTTGTACTGCAAGTTTGTAAGCAGTCATCTTAAAGACTCTTCCAGATTGATAACAAATTCGAAGGGACCACACACTCTGCTCTTGTATTAGTAAGGAGGCAGGCTGCGCACACCTCCAGAGCTTTGGGAAGCACCCTCCAGGATAGAGATGCTCAGATCTGGGGGTGGGGAGTGGTGCAGCAGAGCCGGAGGAAAAGCCACTCCCTGCTTCCCCGCAAGTCAGAGTCAGTCAACATGCCTAGTTCCTGTCTTTGTCGGCTGCTCTTCCACTGAAGCAGGCAGGATTGGCTTTTGATGGCTGGGACCCATGCTGCCAGCCAGAGTACAGAGTGTTTGTGTGATTACAGGAGCTCTTTGTGTATCTAATTAGCATTCTCATAAATTGCTCTGAGCCACTGGATGGGTCGCTAATAGCCTCAGCACTGCCGTTGTCCAGCTTCCCAGCTTAATATCTTTGCGCTGCTGTCTGAGCGTGGGAGAGCTGGATGCCCCGCAGCGGGGGTGGTGATGAGCCCCGGTCCCTCTGCTCTCCGGATGGACATATTTGTGAGCAGCCTCTAAGGCCCGTCTTCTTAAGGCTGGCTTAGGAACGGCCTGGTGGTGTGGGTACGGAAATTGCCGAAGGCCCGCTCACTCCTAAATATTTTCCCCATTCAGCTCTCTACCGTGTCTGAAATCCCACCACCTTTAAGAAATGGAATTCCTTTATCAGTGGAATTCCTACTTCCCTCTTCTTCTAACTGTGCTTCTTGATTTGACATTTGCCCCATCCTTCAGGGCCTCCAGAGAGACTTCCTTAGAGCCCACAGCTCTGAACTAGATGCCCTTTAGCTCCATACTTGTAGCATTCTTGTGGCATTTAGCTAAGCAAGTGAAGGAGTAAGCTAGAAGGTTCTATAAGTTCCTAGCTGTATGACTTTGGGCACATTAATTTCTGAGTTCCTGTTTTCTCATCTTTAAATGAGAGTCATTTAAGGATTAAGTGTGTGAACAAACATAAAGAAACTAACCCAGCGCTTGACACACATTAGGTGCCTACTAATTGCTGATCTGTCCATGACCCTGGGCGGCTGCAGTACACTGCATTTTAAGTCCTCGAGGGCACACCCTATCATGTCTATTTTTGTTGCCTCTTTCTCCCCTCAGGGCTCACTACTGGGTCTGACACACAGTAGGTGCTCAAATAAAATTTGTTGAATGAACAAATGAATAGATTTGATGACATTACAGATATGCTTTTGCAGGGCTTATTTCTTCAATTAAATATCTTTTCTGATGAAAAGGATATGTTTTCGTCAGAAAAAGTATTTTCTTTTGGGAAGGACATTGGATATCTATCTCTAGGGATAGAGACACGAGGCAGTCACTGTCCAATCAGACAGTCTTCCCAATCCTCTGAGCCTGTATTCATTGTAAGACAGAGGCAGATTCCTCCATTGTCTGATTTGTATGCAGTAGTAGTCAAATATTCCTCTTTTACTTATACTTTTTAATACAAATCCTCTGGGATGGCTATAACCAGCAAGATGACATATTTCCTGGGTTTTAGCACTGGAGTGGATGATAAATTATTACTGAGTTTGTGGTTTGAGGTCAAGTTGGTAGACAAGTTAAAGAGTATTTTCCATAAGGAGTGGCATACTATGGCCCAAACTATGGCCACGGCCCAAATCCAGCCACTGCCCATTCTTGAAAAAAAAGTTTTATTGAAACACAGCCACATCCATTCATTCAGGTGTTGTTTGTGGCTACTTTCAATGGCAGAGTTGAGTTGTTGCAACAAAAACTCTATGACCTGCAAAGCCCAAAATATTTACTATCTGTCCCTTGCTAGGAAAAGTGTGATAACTCCTGGTCTTAGACTGTCTGGAGAAAGATAAGAAGGGCAGAGAAGACTTAAAATTGTTGGTTGTCCAGTTCTCCTAAGGGGAGGGAAAAGATTAAGGTGCCAAAAGGAAGAATGGAGGGCAAGGAGGGTGGGGAGGGCAAGAGCGACACAGATATATGAGGGGAAGAAATAAAAGGGAAGAAAGGAAATGAGAGGAGGGGAAAATGATGAAGAGGAAAAGAACAGTCAAAAGCAAATAAAGAGGGGAAGGGAGAGTAATAGGGGAAAAAGAAGAAGAGGAGAGATAAAGACACGAAGAAAGGAAGGGGTGGGGAAGGGAGAGCAGAGAGAGATGTGTGGTAGGTGGCCAGTCAGGCAGTGTTCAGCCTGGGCATCGGCAGGGCACGCTGGATTTGTTCAGCTGAGCACTTTGCCATGTTGCAGATGAAATTGAAGACACCTGAGAGTGTCTACTGGCCCATCTCGGCTCTGAGGTGGAGCAAGGCTCAGACCACTTGCTGCCTCACTCCTGACTCAGAGATGTCTAATTGACCTCCTGCTGGTGTCCCGGCTAGCAGTTTTTCGTGACATAGGTCATGGTGTCCTCAGATGACTCAGCAACACCCTATTGCAACCATTTAAAGAAATAGATGCCAAAATAAGGATGGGGGTTGGAGGGAAGGCACTTCTGAGAATCTGAGAACTCCCTTAGAGGGCAAGAAATAGTTTTCCATTCTCTAAGTGAGCTACCATTATCATTGTTATCCTTACAGACATTTATAATAATAGGTACACTTACGGAAGGATAACCAGGGTCACAAAATAGTCTCCATCCTTACATGTATTATTCATTCAGTCTTCAAAATGATTAAATGACATTAGTTATGATTATTAGTACCTGTGTACAGGTGAGGAAACTGAGTCACGGGTAGGTTACGTAAGGTGTGGAGCTAGTAGTATCTGGCAGCTCTGATATTGGAACCTAGGCAAGGGGGCTCCAGAGCCTTGCCTTAATCATTATGCAGTATTGCTTCTTTATTTGTTGTCACCCTCATCGACGTCCCTAAGGCAGGTTTTCTCATCTGGAAAGGGGCAAAGCTGTGATTGAAACACCGACCAGTCAGAATCCAGATTCAGTGTCCTTCCCCTTCCCTGAAGGAACAGCATCTGTCCCCTGCAGAGAATGCTGGGGAAATGACTTGGTGACAAAGGTTGAGGGTGGGAGAGAGAGTGACCTACACTTCGTTCCATTTTTCTATGGAGAAGGAGACTTGTCCGTGCCCCGGGCCCCGGCACCGTGGGAACAGGCTCAACCTAATTTTTGAAATCATTCAACCCTGGCAGTTAGGGGAAAACTCAGGGCCCAGAAGCAAGAGATGAGAAGGAATGAAACAAGGACAGAATGTAATTAAGAGGAGTCAGATGTTCGGCCCCAGCACAGGCAGCCTCTCCAGGTTCACAAAGACCCGACTTGGTCGCCCAAATTGCTTGCTTCCCACAGAGCTCCTCGGAGCTGCATAATCCCTGGCATTTCAGAAAGTTATTGTTTCTTGCTAAACATGTTTTAATCAAATTGAGACTTCAAAGGCAGAAATCACATTTTGGGCTGAGCTAGGCTAATCTGTAAATCACGTCTAATCAAGTTAGCAAAGACCAGATGCCATTGACAAAGCCATTTGCTCATTCATTCCTTCTCCCTGTAGACCTGCGTTCAACAGAGAATAACTGAGCAGCTTCAAAGCTCAAGGTGGCGGGATATAAAAATAACTAAAGACTCCTGTTCTGTTGCCCTTAACAGTAACCTTACCTATAAAGATGCTTGTGTCACTTCTGTGTCCATCAGACTCGGTTGGGGAGTCTGTGGAAAATGCAGATACTGACATTTTACCCCCCTGGGTCATTTTTACATCCACACAGGGATATTTTAATACACAATAAGATTTAAGGCCCTGACCAATTTGGCTCAGTGGATAGAGTGTCAGCCTGTGGACTGAAAGGTCCCGGGTTCGATACTGGTCAAGGGCACATGCCCATGTTTTGGGCTCAAATCCCCATTAGGGGGTGTGCAGGCCTTGATGTTTCTATCACTCTCTCCCTCTCTCTTCCTCTCTGAAATCAATAAAAATATATATTAAAAAAAAGATTTAAGAACCACTCTTTAGAATAACAATGTTTAGCATTTAGAAGCATTTATTCTCCGATTGGCAAGTACTGCGTACATATGCCCCTGGCCAACAGTTCACCCGTTTGAAGTCCGTGAAATTAAATGTTGGCCCTGTGTTTCATTCATCCTCCTTCTCTCAGGCTCCTAACTGGGTTTCCATATCCAGAGCCCTTGGTGATTGTGAAAACCTGAGACCAAATGGTGTGGAACTTGGAGGTGTCCGTGTGCACAGTGACCACAGTAGGAGCATAGGAGATACGGGGTGGGGTGTAAATGGAGGAAGTTATCAAATAGGTTTGAATGTCAAACTTCCTCATTCAGAAAGAAACAAAATAGACATGAAAGTGTTTGTTGCTTCCAAAGTTTTCATTTTCATGTAATAACTTAAAAATAAAGCAGGCAAGACGGAAAGACCCACATTTGGGCAGACAATGAGCCACTGCTTTTATTGATTAAATTCAATATGAAACCAGATTTGGACCCGATGACTCTCCTAATTCCGTACACATGTGAATGTGGACCCATTTGAAACCACCAGGGAGGTGTGGCTTGAGATCATTCCTGGTGATGGGTTGATTGAGTCTAATTTTTTCCATGCACCTGAACCTCATTTATACACAAAATAGCATCTTTGATGATATAAACCCAAAGTGGGTGATTAATGACACTTTTGATGCCCAGCAATGGACACCCCCTATGACCTAGAAACTAGTTCAGAGCAAACTACTTATTCGGAAATGAAGTTTTTCAACAGAAGAAAGTGTCTGTCTTAAGCATAGAGTAGATGTAAAGGGCCTACCTGCTTCGCCATTGGGCTATGACTAGATGGTACCGTAAAAATTAGACTTCTTTACCTCCCTCTTAATTTTAACTAGAGATATATTTAGAATAATAATGAAACAGTACTTACTTAAGAAACAGATAAAATCTATAAATATTCCAGAGAGTCGTTGACTGCTCCTCTGAGTTGAAGCGCCAAGGGTATTTATCTGTGTAAGTTCTCAGGGAATTTTCCAATAGGTCCCTTGAGATCTGCAGTTGCAGTGTTTACTATCAATCTGACACCAGGATTGGAACAGGGCTGCAGTGCCACACTTATGCCTGACAATCAGTGAATGGTTCAAATCAAGAACACCAAATGTCAAGAGAACCATTAAAGTTGAAATACAACATAATGAAGGACTTGCTGGTAAGTCAAACATTGATGTCATAGAACCTCACGTAGGAGTGACAGGATGAATAAACAGTGGCTCCGACTCCCTCTCAGTTTACATTTTTAAAAACACTTTGATTTGGCAAAGCAACATAATATACATAGAAAAGCATCCCAATCCACTACCTCAACATAATTGTTTTCAATATATAATTACCTTCTGATCCTTGCTACTTGCAGACACGTTTCTTTAAATAATTATTGGTTATGTACACTTTTATATTCCACTATTCCACTTGCCAGTATATTTTAAACATTTTTCATGTTACATAACCTGGTCCTCGTAATTACTTTAATTTTTGCATAAAATATCATATTCATTATTAAATAATATTTCATTACTTTATTTTCTTAATGTTAAACATTTTTTGCTCATATAGATAACTAGAGGCCCGATGCATGAAATTTGTGCAAGAGTAGGCCTTTGCAGCCAAGGCTGCCTGGATCCCACCCTCGCAGCTGAGGCTGCTGCCTCGATCCCAAGATCCCAAGGACTTGCAGCCTCAGCTTCGTCCCGGAAGGACGTTCGGTCTAATTAGGATTATTATTATAGATGATGGAAGGAACATCTTCATACCTGTATTTTTTTTTTATTCTCTGTGCAACAAATTCTTAAATGTGGAGTTTGAAAGGTAAATGGCTATAAACTATCCCTAGGAATCTTGATTTATAGTCATATTAATGCCCCTAAAGGTTGTTGCCAAATAAATTTACTATTAATAGTGAGTCACTGTACCAAGTTCAGAACAAGGTAGCAGCTCTGAGCATTGTGGTTCTTTTTGCTATTATAGAAGGTATGATGTGCTCTCTCAGGGTTGCCTTCATTTGAATTCCTTTGAATACTAGTGAACGTCGGGAGGGGGGAGATCTGAGTTGTCTTTTCATCTAGTTTTTGACCATTTAACTATTTTACATATACATTTTCATGAACATTTTCTATTTCTTAGTAATTTGTTAAAACTTTTATTATTTCACACACAAAAAGTCGTAAATGTAGCATCAGGGATACCGCTAAGAACAAAGGCTTTGGGTTACAAGAAGTGATTTTTACTTGCTCCATGACCTTGGGAAAGTTACCCTTTTTAATGGCCAGTTTCCTCCTCTTTCCATTGGGGATTCTGATGGCACCCACCTCACCAACTTGAATGGTATGAGAATACCCAATGTGTATCATAGGTGATAACAAGGGTGAAGATCTTGAATTGGGGTTTATTCTTATTCATATATATGTTTTTCTTAAAAATAATTGTGTTTCCTTTACTGATTGCTTAAATACTGATCTACTGACTGTGGCCCACTGCCAGCTTTGTGAATGATGCTTTGTTGGAACACGGACGCATCATTCGTGCACTCTGCATGCCTGTGGCTTCCTTTGTGCGGCAGGAGCTGAGGTGAGCAGTTGTGACAGACACCATCTGCTCCATAAAGCTGCAAAAGTTTACCAGTTAGCCCTTTACAGAAAAAGATGGCTGACCTCTGGTTTAAATGATAAAAGTAAAAAAAATGTATTCTTTAAAAATTATTTTTAAATAATTCCAACAATCTGGATGAATTTAACATAGTACATACCTTTTGATCCTTTAAGACTCTTTTTTTTTTCTTTGTAAATAGTTCATAGTTCTAGAAAAAGTGTTTCTTTTTCTGGATAGAAATATTGCTTCTGTCCACTCTCCTTATTATGCCCTCTCTTGACTCCCAAAATGCAAGAACACCTTCACCTCTAGTATGCCACTCTGATTCTGTTTTTGCCTTCTATAAACTGTAACGTACATTCACTATCTGGCACAACGCTCAATGTGCAATTCAGTTTTATACCACTGTGTAATTACCACCCAGATCAAGTTCTGGAACATAGCCAGCACCCCAGAAAGCTCTCTCATGGCCCCTCCCAGCCAACATCTCCCACAAAAGGTCAATACCACTCTGTCCTCCATGATCATGGACAGCTTTTGCTTCTTGAATTTCAAATAAATGGTAGAATTATGTAACATATATTCATTTGTATCTTTTGTGGCATTAGTCCATATTAATGAATTAACTACAGCTCATTATTTTTCATTACTGCATAGTATTCCATTGTGCAAACATATTACAATTTAGTTATATATTTGCTTTGATGGACACTGTGTTAGTCTTCATTTTTGTCTGCTTTGAAAATCCTTGCACATTTTTGTGCATGTAGGCACTTAGCTGTTTGGGAATATACTTAGAAATGAAATTGCTGGGTCATAAGTGCACATATACTCTGCTTCAGTAGATACTCCCAAATAGTTTTCAGAAGTACAATAAAGTACAATAAATTTACATTCCCACCAGTAATGCATGTGGCTCCTCTAATTTCTGCGCACCCTGTTTCTATCTTCTAGGAGAGAGGTAAAGCAGGCTTGCATAACTGAACTCTGGGTGTGTTCCTCGGTGGCTGTGTGGGTGGATATCATTGTACAATCATAATGAACAGTGGCCCCAAATAGACAATAGTTTAGAGATGCAGATTTCTTCTCCAGCTTCCTTAATTCATGACCTTGATTCCTCTCACTTGACCTCAGCTGCATCATTAGTAGAATGGGGCAAAAAGTCAATAGTGTCTGCCCTACATACTTACCTGAGTTGGAATCTGCATGTAACTTCTCCCCTATCCCCATATGCTCTCCCACTCATCCCTGGCTCTGGTCTCTCTGCCATCTGGTACTTCTGACCTATGATAAGGGGGGAGGAAGCCAGAGAAGAACTGCCCCCCCCTTTTCCCTTTCTGTTCTTCACCCTTCTCCTTCTTTTCTCTCTCCCCCCTTCTTCCTCTTCCCTTTGCTTTTCTTTCTGCTTTCTCTTCTTTCTCCTTCATGCCACAGCCAAGTCTTGAGTGCCCATTAAACTCGCACTGTCCTAGGCAAGGGGAATGCAGATAAAACGGGGACGAGCTCCTCTGCTTAAGGACCTTACAGTCTCAGGAAGCTTATTCAGAGCACTTCAATAAAAAGGGAGCTAAAAGGCAGTGACGTCATTTTACTTGCTGAGAGAAAGATATTTTTTGGCATGGGATGTGGAACTTTTGCTATCATTTTTTTTTCCTTCTTACATCTATAGCCTATTAAAACACAAGGATCCCTTTGTGATATTAAAAAGCCCTCATACTCTTACACAATGAGTCATAGGAATTTGAGGACTATTGATTGAGAAAATGTGCAATGTCAAAAAGTTACTATGAATTCATTCGTGCTCACAAATGCATATGCCTTTTAAGTCATACCAACTTGACCACCTTTATGTGTACGAGACAAATTGGTTAAGCAGACTCCAGAAGTGCTTGTTAAACACAGAATTTCCTGGACTTCTTGAAAATGTTCTACAGTCTTAACTCCAGATAATTATTTCTCAGCAATTCTATCCTCGAATGGAAAATTGTGACCGTGTACATTGTTTGACGTCTGATGGAGTTGCCCAATTCTCTCTCCAATTTTTCCTTTTTCTTCTTTAAGAGACACAGGTTGGGGACCTGTGTGCACAAAATTCCCTAACTCCAGCTTGCATGGTTGATCACGTGGCCTTCTGAAATCCCAGCCAGATGGCGACAACCTGCAATGAATTCCACGGTGCTCGAGCTCCATCCACAGAGCAGAGACCTCAACTGGAAGGTGGAACATTTATGCCAAAGACAGCCTGTCTCTGCATATAACTGGATATATTTAAGCCTATTTTTATTCTGGTTTTGTGACTTCTCAGCATTATACAGAAATGGAATATTCTGACATTTAAATAAGGGAGATTTATCTTCCAAATTTAGTCTATTTGTGTCCAGAATCTTGTATTCTTCCTCTCTCCAGATCCCCAGCCCACACCAAAGGTATTTTTTTTCTCTTTAGCAAGTTGTTCAGTGACCCCTGGAGATTATGGATACAGAGATTCTAGGCTCCAAATGCTGTTATTTCCAGATCCAAGGTCATCTGACTTAAATTCAAGAGTTTAGAATTAGTGAAACTAAAGTCCCAAGGGCAGTGATAAGGTGGTCTGGCTGACCTTACGCTGTTTCAAGGCCACATATTAAGTCCAAGATATGACCAGTGGCTTCCTCCCAGAGCACCTAGGCAAAAAAAAAAAAAAAAAAAAAAAAAAAAAAAGAGTTGGCCTCAAACCTGCAGACCCCAAGCTGTCCTCACTCCCAACCACAGTTCAGAGCTCACAGTGGCTGAATCTGTTCTCCGGAGAACGGGAGTCTGCCGATGATGGTGCCCCAGATTTTCTACAAAGAAAGTTGTTTCTTTGCCATTTCCAATTCCATTCGGGCTTCTGAGAAACTCAAAGTGTCCAATCCCTGGACAAGACATGAAACAGGATTGAAATGGGGTCAGTTCCCCTCTTGGTGTTCACAGCAAACCCTAATGGGATCAGCAGCAACGTCACTCTGACGTCTTTGGCTGTGGATAGAAGTCAGTTCCCTGTGGGGAACCATGGGACTCGGTTGCTAGGACCTTTGCTTAGAACGTGCTTGCCCTTAGGGCCAGCCTTGATTTCCAGGTTCTAAAGACTATTCCTGACCCCTTTGCCTGTGACTTCACAGATTCTTTCCTCTCTTTGTCTCTTGCTGATTCTCAGATCAGTGAATCACTAGCTAAGCAAGAAGGAAAGCCTTGTCATCTATAGTCAACACACTTTTTATTCTATTTTTTCCCCCCAATTAATTTCAGAGAGGAAGGGAGAGGGAGAGATAGAAACATCAATGATTAGAGAAAATCATTGATCAGCTGCCTCCTGCACGCCCCCTACTGGGGATTGAACCGGAAAACAGGACATGTGTTCTGACTGGGAATCGAACCCAGGACACTTCAGTCCACAGTCTGACGCTCTATCCACTGAGCCAAACCAGCTAGGGCATCACACTTTTTTTAAATCCTCACCAAGAGTATTTGTGTTTTTTATTGATTTTTGAGAGGGAGAGAGTGAGAGAAAGAGAAAGAGAGAGAAACATTGATGTGGGAGAGAAACATAAATCAGTTGCCTCCCTTACACACCCAGACTAGGGATTAAGCCTTCAATCTAGGTATGTGACCTGACCAGGAATCAAACCCACAGCCTTTTGGTGTATGGGACGACACTCCGACTGATTGCATCTCTCAGCCAAGGCTACAGTCAGCACACTTTTATGGACCCACCTACTATGTGCCAAGATCTGTGCAAGGGACTGGAGATTCAGGAAGAACAAGGAAAGATCTTCACCCTGAATAAATTCACCTCCCAATGGGGAGGACATAGAACCAATTGACAATTATACTTGAGTGTGACAGATTTTCTCTTGACAAGATATCCTGATGTCACAGGAGAAACTGTGGTCTCTTACCAACATCCCTGTGCATTCAGGGAAGACTTTCTGGAGATGGAGACCTCTGAGCTATGAACCCCAAATATAACCATTGCCAAGTATTCAGCATGATACCACGCAGCTGGTATATCCACAATAAATTGTTATGGTGCTGGTGATACTAATGACAATTTTTACATATCTTGGAAGCAGGAGAGTATAATCTGGACATTTTGCCTGCCTCTGAGGCCATGACCAGACTCTACTAGTGGTTGTGTTACTGGGGTAGGATTTCCTGGTGACCTGCCTCCAAGCTAGAGCCCGTTGTTCAAATGTTTTATCCCTCACCTACCTGTAACAGCCTGCCTTCTATGATATGTGAGGAGACACTGGGCTTCCGTGGACAACAGTTGAAGAATCTTGGGTCCAACAAGCACACAGCTGGTCTCATCCAATGGCCCCACTGCTCCCAGGATACCCCAGACTTCTTAGCATGAAAGCTGAGTCCTTTGCAGTGAGCTCCTGCCCTTCAAGCTCCTTCTTTTTTTTATATATGTTTTTTATTTATTTTTTACAGAGAGGAAGGGAGAGAGATAGAGAGTTAGAAACATCGATGAGAGAGAAACATCGATCAGCTGCCTCCTGCACACCCCCTACTGGGGATGTGCCCGCAACCAAGGTACATGCCCTTGACCGGAATCGAACCTGGGACCTTTCAGTCCGCAGGCTGACGCTCTATCCACTGAGCCAAACCGGTTTCGGCCAGGCTCCTTCTTTGATCACTTCTTTCTTCCCCCAAATCTCTGATCTCAAAACACTCCACGTTGTTTTCCTGCCGATGGCCCTATGCAAATTCAGTCTTCTCATCTTGACATAAGCACTGGTCTACAGGTCTGTCTCTCAGGACTCTGAGCTTGTAGGGGCCAAAGACTGTGTTATCCATCTCTGTATAAAAATTCAGAGATGCTGGCCCTGTTCTAAGTGCTTAAGAAATTTAATGAATGGATGAATTGATGGATGGATGGATGAAAATGAGTGAGTGAATGAATGTGGGGAGGAGTAAGTCAAAACTAAATGATGTCAATCAGTTGGAGTGTCGGCCCATACACCGAAAAGCATTAGTTTCCTTGACCAGAAATGAAACAAAATATTAAACCCAGCTTCTAAAAACCACATACTATTTCTTTCCATACGATCACTGTCTAGGGTCAGGAGCTTTGGCCAGAGACCAGGAGAAGAAAATATGTAGATGTGTGCCTGCCAGGGTACATGTGTGCGCTGATGTTAGAAGATGTACTGCAGCAAATTCTCAGGCCCTGGGTGAAGCCTAAAGGGTATAGGTTCACAACAGACTTTTCACCACTGACCTGGGGGAGAAATGCTCAGCAAGTCTGAAGGCTAGTCACATTGCATGCTGTAAATCCTTTCCGGAAGCAATGCCCTTAGTGCTCAGACAGTCTTACAGAACAGGCTGAAATCTAATCTGAAAAGCAACTGCAGTCCCTGGGGAGGTGGGGGCAGTGCGTGTGAGGGCTAAATAAGGAACTGATTTCTCTTAACATTGAACATAGATTCTTCTTGGAGGCCTACCGTTAGCCTTCTCTCTGGACATGCATCCTTGGACTCATAGGCTCCATGGGAAAGCATGGGAAGGAGAATGTGATCTACCCAATGCCCCAGCCCCCCTGGCTTCAGGCAGGAAATAATGTGATCACCAGCAATACTGATTGCGTAACAAGTGTGTTCCGTGCACTGCATGTGTGCACCCTCACTGAATTCCAACTAAACTCCCACGCGGTAGATGCTGTTGTCCTACATTTGGTAGGTGTTAGATCTGCTGCTCAGAGAGACTGAGCAGGTTCCTTAGCCTCTCTGGCCCCATCTGTAAAATGGGTGTGATAATGGCACCAGCCACGTTAAGTTGATATGAGGGCTCATGGCTTAATTTCTAAAAATTCTAGTAGAGTGCCTGAAAGAGAGGAGAGTTTATGTAACTTCCTACCTAATAAAAGGGAAGTATGCAAATAACCATCACTCCGCTACTCCCACGATTGGGCCAGCGGCAGGCTTGGGGGCGGGACTTGCGGTGGCCAATTGGGCTGACAGGAGGAGCGGGGGGCGGGGACTCACGAGTCCCTGCCGGCCCCAACAGCCAGCACTGTGGGAGGACCTATGGAGCCAGCGGAAGGCGCCGGTGGCGGAACTCAGGGTGGCCCATTGCGTGGCTGCCAGCACCAGTTTTCCGCCAGCAGCAGTTTTCTTCTGGCCACCCGCCAAGATCGGAGTTCCTCTCAGGGTGGCCGATAGCACTGGCGGGAGGCGCTCCGATCAGCGGGTGGCCAGAGGAAAACTGCTGCTGGCGGAAAACTGGTGCCGGCAGCCAGGTGAAGGAAGGTCTATTGCACGAAACTTCGTGCAACGGGCTTCTAGTTGTTAAATAAAAGAATAGAACAGTTGATAAATGAATGGGTGTGGGGATGGATATATAAGAGGAGTATCTGGATCAAGATCAAGTGGGTAGCACCTGTTGAAGGTGGGAGTTGAATGCAGGCGGTCTGGTTCTCATACTACCCCCTGTGACTATGTGGCCCTTACAGGATGATTCAACATGCTCCCCAAACCCTCGGGAAAGGGCAGTACCATTTGTAGCTCATTCTAGTGTTTTCTACCTGAAACCTTTCCTGTGATGTGCTAAATGGTGTCTACTTGAATTTTCATTCATTACTTTTTGCAAATCTGAAAGCCGTGGCTTCTGCCTTGTAAGCGAGTGGATGGATGATGTGAGAGTCCATGCTGGTGGGTGGGCCCGCTGTCTGTGTCCTTTTTGCACAGGATTCGGTCTGACCCATGCTATATGTTTCATGCAGCCTCTTGCAACGTCACCCAAACTAATGGCAGCAAGTCTCAGCCATTCGTGTGCACAGTGCTGTCTCCGATATCCTCGCCTCTTCCCTTCTAGATTTCACATCTTCCTGGCTCCTGCTTCTGGAAGGCCCACCACGCTGCCTTTTAACTGGTGGCTTTAGGGAAGAGAGAGGTCTGTGACACCTGGTTTGACACACAGCCTTCCTAGGATGGCACAGAACTCGAGGCTGGCAGAGAGACCCGTGCTGGCAATGCCTGCTCCCCTGAAGAGAGATACAGGAAGATCCTCTGAACAGGTGTAACTTCCATGGATACAAAGGCATCCTCAAGTGCGCGTGAGCTTCCTGTCTGTCCTTAGAGGTGTAAATAGAGAGGGAGAGAGCTCTGGGCTCTCAGGTGCAGAGAGCAAGACGATACGGGGGCCTGGCTGCAAACCCCACGCTGCTCAGGCTCCCTCTCCTCCCAGGAGAGCTCTTAGCTTTTGTCTTTGCAGCAGGAATGAGTCCGCTGCAGGAAAGACATTTAATTGTCCCATTTACCAGCTCCCGTGTACAAGATCACATCGACAGGGATCACGGCCTCTTTGTAATGGAGCAACTGACAGCCGGATGAACAGCACAGCGCTGCTCCTCGCAAAAATGGCACTTGCTGCGTTGCCAGCTGAGGACATGCAAGCGTCCAGCCTCCTGCGCTGGGGCCCACTGCACGTTCCCTCTTGCTCTGCATTTTCTCTATTTATATGGCAGGAACACTCACCCAACAGACCTGCGCGTTTTGCAGTGCTGCCCAATTTGAGCCTGGGGATGCAAGGAAAGAAACAAAGGGAAAATACGGGTTCAGCGCTTGCTATGTGCTGCAGGCCATGAGAAACACCACAGTCATAAAACATGGTCCCTCGTCTCCCTCAAGGAGATTACAATATACTTGAGTAAATTAAAAACGAAATAAGAAAGTATTTGAACTGCAGTTCAGTACACGCGTAGCAGAAGGCTGTGAGGCAGGAAATGAATAACTGGAAAGTGATTGGAACAGGCTGCAATTGGCATTGAGAACTGCATTTTGTTCTCCTTTCTGGATGCGGGTCTGGCTTACCCAGTGGACTTGTTCTAAGAGAGAGGCGCTGTTTGGGCGGAGGGCAGGGGAAAGTCTTTATAATCACATTCTGAAAGGAATCAAGACCATGTGTCTTATACCCAGACTGAGCCTGTTACAGGCGCACAGACCTGGCTGTCTGTGGGACAACACCAAAAGGAAAATGTGCTGCGAGTGTGACAGAACGTGGTGAAAAGACCCATTTGTGTCCCCACAGACTCCAAAGCGTGGGAAGCCGGCGGCACACGGTATTTTTGAGGGGATGTCCTCAGAGCTTTTGGAGAAGGCGAAGCCGTACTGTAACTCTTGGACAAGGTGGTGGTGGCGTTGCGTGGACAATGAGATAACATGACAGGGTCTCCCATGACGTTTGCAATTCTGTGGAAGCATGGGGGCTGCTGGGAGGAAAGGACTTGAAATCAAGATAGCCCTTCCCATCACTTTGCCTGCACCATGGAGTAACCGGCACCCTTCCTTGTGAAGAATTTATAAAGATGCACATTTCCTATTTTCTCCTTCCATAAATACAAACGCTGTTTAAATCCTGATTACAAAAGTTATACATGTGTATATGGTTGTGGTACAATGGAAAGCCCAAGGCCCATGAGCCCTTGCATCATGCCGCAAACACGGAACTCAGGATTGCATGCAATTGCACGTACGCACATTCACACACTCCTTAGGCACCAGAAACAGCGGGGACTCGGATGTTCCCATGGCACTTTTCAGCTGAGGTGCGGCAGCTAAAGGGAGACGGGCTTTGACAGCCACTCGGGGCCCTGGAACGTGCAAGGGAGCAGAAAATGATAACACTGCGTACGTCTGAAACCTCCAGTGAGTCAACGCATCTGTGAAAAGGAGATTAGAAAAAACTGTCCATCAAAGCAAAGAAAGTACAAGAAGGCTTGCCATCTGTTTGAAGCCCTGAGAAATTAACACCAAAATGAGGATGGAGGTCTAAATGTATACTACTTAAATGGTGTGGTAATTACCGTAAAAAAAAAATTCATACTAATGCTGGTGCATGGCAAGTCCTTGGGACCGTGATGGAAGCAAACCCAGAACCCAACAGCGGGGGCACTTCTTGAGCCCAGCGTGCTTGGGAGCCCTCTGGGTGTAGGGGGAGAACAAGTATGCTGAAGGTTAGCTCATAATCAAAAGTGACTAATGTCACAGGGAAGTAATCCACCATGAGATGCAGCACACACAACAAATAAGATGGGAACCCCAAGAACCAAGGGAGCGGGGAGGGGGCAGGGCAGAGAATAACCCAAAGGCTGTAGGGTTGAAATTATTAAATATAAAAGTTTTAAAAATAACAGAGGAGTAGGACATTACGATCAAAAGAACTGGCAGAACTTAAAAAAAAAAAAGCCAGATGAATGTCACAATTAAAATAGATGAAAATTAAAACATAAAGCTAAATATTACTAATGACAGAATAAATGAACTGGAAAATGTGCAAATCATCTAACACCAGGAAAGAGAGATAAAGGGATGGGAAATATTAAAACAAAGTTAATAACCTAGAGGATAGGATGAGAAGGTCCAGAATAGCTTAAACAAAATTGTCAAAAGCGAAAAAAGACAGGATTATCATGTGTCATTAGAGAATTGTGTTACCACGCACTGCACACCTTATTAGAATGGCTAACATCCCAAACGCTGAGAACATTAATCAACGCGGCTGAGGATGTGGAGCAACCCCCATTCCCTGCTGGTGGGAATGCACGATGCCACAGCCGCTTCGGGAGGCAGTTTGGCCGTTTCCTACAAAGCTAAACATACTAGCAGTCTCACCGTGCAATCTAGCGATATGCTCCTAGGTATTTACCCAAATGCGTTGAAAACTTGCATCCACAGACAAAACCTACACATGACTATTTGGAGCAGCTGTATTCATAACTGGCTAAACCAGGGAGCAGCCAAGGTGTCCATCAGCAGGTGAATGGACAAACAGACGATACATCTATGTGATGGAATATTATTCGGCAATAAAAAGAAGCAAGCTATCAAGTTATTGAAACACACAAAAGAACCGAAGGACATACTGTTCAGTGAAAGAAGCCTGTCTGAAAAAGCTACATACTATCTGGTTCCAAGCATGTGATGTTCTGGAAAAGACAAAACTAGAGAGACCATTAAAAGATTGCCAGGGGTTGGGATGAAGGGAGGGAGAGATGAATAGTTGGAGCACAGGGGATTTTTAGGGCAGTGAAAATACACTATGATACTGCAATGGTGCATGCTTAGCATTAAGTATTGAGCAGTACCCACAGACCTACAAAGCAAAGAGTGAACCGCAATGTAAATTATGGGCTTTAGTTAATAATAATGTATCAAGATTGATTCATAAATTGTAAGAAAATTGCCACTACCAATGCCAGAAGTTAATAGGGGAAAGTGAGAGAAATGGGGGCTAGGAGTATGTGGAAACTGTACTTTCTACTCTAAAAATGGAAGTCCATTAATTTTTTTTAAAAGATAGGATGGCGAGAGTTAATATGCAAAGCAAGCAATGAGTGCGATTTTTCCAGAATTAAAGTTATGAGTCACCAGGTTGAAAAGCAGAGCAAATAAAACAAACCCACACCCAGATTCCACACCACAGACAAAGTGAAATTCTCTAAAGCAAGTAGAGAGAAAATAGAAATTACATAGCAAGTAATTATGAGCCGACTTCTAATAACAGCTGCCCTCTAGATCAGAAGAAAACTCATAACATCTTCAAAAGGTCAAGAAAGAATAACTGCCGACTTAGCTTTCTGTGTCCCATCGACTCAGTCAAGAGCTAGAACAAACCACCAGCGATACACACTGATTCCCCGAAACATAAAAAGGGAGCAGGAGAGCAGTATGAAAATAGTCATTTTATTAAGTTCTTCTAGAGGGATCCAATAATCAGGTGGACTATTTCCTTTGTTTTGCTCTGCATGTCTCTTGTATCTTAGAGATCACACACACACACACACACACACACACACACACACACACACACACACAGGTGCACGCACGCGCATGCAGCCTCCTTGATTTTCACTGCCCTGAAGGGTAGTGTGTAAAGGCTGAATCCTAGTCTAAGTGCCATAGTTGAGTGAATTGCTACAGTTAGTATGATTGCTAGGCATTCAGATCAGAAAATTTCCTCCTAAATGGCAACTGGATAAAATGCACGTAAAAGAGAGACAAAATAGTGCTAAGCATGTCTATTACCTTATTTCCTTTGAAAACCCCACTTGCTTCTTTAATTGCTTACTGGAGCGGGAAGTGTTTAATTTGCAAGGGGCCATTCACAGCCGGTTGGGATATTTCCTTTCAATCAATGCTTTGAGGCCTAAGTGCATTGTTTGTGGGTGACCTTTTGGAATAATCCTGGATGTTCTTTTAAAGGAAGAGGGAAGAAGAAACTAATATATTTGAGGACGATGGTATGCCAGGCACTGCGCTGGGCATTTTCTTCACAACAGTACTGCGAAGGCTGCAATTTATGAGTTCCTGTGATTCAGGCACTACATTTTGTAATTTTACATATGTGAGCTCATTTGATCCTCACCACAAATCTGGGAAATATACCCATTTCCCAGGCAGGATAACTGTAGCTCAAAAGTTACAGCTAGTGGGTGATGAAGTCATAACTGGACTGCAGGTCTTTCCACTGTAGCTGGCTGCCAGTTTAGCCCATGACTTGCTCCAGGATTGGGTGTGTTTGGGGATGAGATGGAGAAAAATAGGATGGGCAGGACATAATGACATAAACAAACAAAAAAAGCACACAAAAAGGAAAAAAGGGAACTATGCCAAACTATACATTATCTCATTTCATCTTCCTACAACAGTCACTAAGTAGGTATTATTATCATTATCTTCACTCAACAAGTGAGTGATGCAGACCCAGGAAAGCTCAGTAATTTGCCTCCAGGTTACACAGCCACAGGTCATGCATGTGTATCCCAAACCCAAAGATGCTTGCCCCGGAGTGCATGCCCCGCTTCTCACTGCCCATGGGCCGTGTCTCCTGTGCAGGTGAGATGGAGGAGCTGGAGACGCTGTGGCTCACAGGGATCTGCCACCACGAGAAGAACGAGGTGATGAGCAGTCAGCTGGACATCGACAACATGGCAGGCGTGTTCTACATGCTGGCGGCCGCCATGGCCCTCAGCCTCATCACCTTCATCTGGGAGCATCTCTTCTACTGGAAGCTGCGCTTCTGTTTCACGGGCATTTGCTCTGACCGGCCGGGGCTGCTCTTCTCCATCAGCAGGGTCAGTACCCCTGGCGGCCACTTCCTTTTGCAGTAGCGGGTCCAGGGAAGCATCGGGCTTCCAGAGAATCAGGGGGTCTTGACTTCTTGCAGGAGGGGGTCTAAACCTTGGGTGTTTATAAGCTGCGGTTTGCAAACCCAGATGACTATAGAAGCCAGAATAGAAGGGTGAATGGGTGAAGCGGGCTGGGCACGAGAAAGGCAGCACCAATGATGTGAAAAATAGCTTCTGAACTTGGGTGTCTGGGTGAGGGGACAATGGAGGATCCCAGGACCTGTGACAGCTGCATAATGCTCTCCATGCCTGGAGGTGGTAGTCCTCCTCAGTGGAGGACGGGAATGCGGAGCTAATATCATCAGGTCTTCTTATTTGTAAAAGAGAAAGTAGTGGTCTGATTTTGTATGAAACCTTTCTATTTTAAATATTAGTAACCAATTCCATTAAAAAACACACAAAAAAACATCATGTAGGCCAAACAAAGCTGACTGTGGCCTCCATCATTAGCACCCAGGCATGCCATACCACATAGTAACATCCCTATGCAGGATGTGACAGTGTGTGCATGCTTTCCAACAGAACGTGCAGGACAAAACATAATCTGCACACACAGCCACACTTTGTGTACACACCCCAACAAAACACGGAAAGCATGTGCAGGGCAATAGTGTCTGCAATGAAACCAAGACGTGAAGACCCATGAGAAAATGCATACACATCAAACAAGACAACATACACATTCAACCCAACATAAACTACAGCACAGAGTACACAGGCTATGGGAGTTCACATGCAATACAAGAAAGTCTCCTTTTATTCTGCATAACATGGCATGTGTATGTTGCCATAGAAAGCACATGTGACAGAATTCACCAGTAATGATAACCATCATGGAAAATGCTTATATTTATGGAGCACATATATGTTCCAGGCACCTTATAAGAACTTTATACCCTCTATCTCATGAAACCTACAAACCAACTCTATGAGGTAGGTACTGTAATTAGCTCCAGATTACAGATGGGGAAACTCGGAGTTATGAGGTTAGGGGAATTATCCAAGGACACACAGTTGTGGTGGAGCTATGGTTTGAATCTAAATAGTGTACCGTCCAGAGCCCACACTCCTACACAAGCAACAAATATCAAACACAAGCGACAAGAGATTTGATACAAATCATACTATACAATATACTAGCATATGTGCATGCAACTCACATAATGTGTTTACATATTCAACATAATCTAGTAATTTACTTGCATCATAATAAAAGCACATACATACATATTGTTTTCTCATCCTCTAACACAGTATAACATTATCTGTCTACTAGAGGCCCGATGCATGAAATTCGTGCAAGGGGCTCGGCCCTCGCAGCCCCCGCTTCATCCGGAAGGTCCTTCGGCTGTCGGGCCTAATTAGCATATTATGATTTTATTATTATAGATTTAGTATCAATCATCTATATGTTCATCTATTTCTCCATCTATCCATCCATCCATCTATCCATTCATCCATCTATTCATTCATCTGTCTGTTCATCCATTCATCCACCCATCTATCCATCCATCCATTCAATCTATTTATCTCCCTATTTCTCCCATTTACTCTCCTTGGAATTTTTTTTTTCACTCTGAAAGAGTTTAATGACTTTGGATTTGAAACATGGTGAAAAATATTTCTTAAAAACATCTAATTTTATATGCTAAGCTTATCGAGGAAACAAAATAATTGTTTAAAAAGGAATTTTTGTATCCTTAGCATTTAGTGATTTGAAAAACTTTGGAGATTCAGAAGGTACACATTAGCTTAGTGAGGAGGATTTATTTTCTCCATTCAATGGCACTGTAAACTTGAGTTTGGTGCAAATACATATTTCTTAATTAGCTTGATGGCATCTAAACACACAGATTGCTTAAAAATAACAGCGTGCATGCATATAGCTAGGTATGCCAACTTTAAGCTAATTCTCTCTGCCAGTTACTAAAGGCTTTCCATATCCAAAGATTCTGGGATTATTATGAGCAAAATGCACACTGTTGCATTTACTTATAAATCCTGCTTGTGTTTGGAAGAGCATTTCCTCTGTCTGAGATACCATTAAGGAAGCTAAGTTGATAGGATCGTTATTGTAAGAAATGAACTAAATCCCTCACTCCTGTTCCAAGCATCTTGAAGAATGGGAGTGTCGGGGGGGAGACTGAGCCCACAGGAGCAGCTATTGTTGTGTTGTGCCTTGACGGGCTGGCAGAGCTGGAATTTGAACATCAGCCTCCCTTCCCTTAGCCAGAGTGCTCCCCATAGGAGCACTGAAGGCACTTGTGTGCCCCCTTGAAACTCCCAGCCATCCTCACTCGTACCCTCAAAGGTTGCAGGGAACCCTGCTTGAGCAACTACCCTCCCTCCTTCTCCCCAGATAAGATTTGTCTTTTAAAATAAGCACAGCCTGATACGTGTGAATAAAAAGATCTCATCCTTAATGTACTTTTCTCATTCCGAGTTTACCTAATAAATCTCTCTCTCATTTATTAGGGTAACTCAGAATGGGCTTGGCCCCCGATGCTGTGCCTAGAAGTGCTACTGGGTTGCTAAAAGTGTTCTTCCTTTTCTGGTCAAGGGCCAGCACACATTTTTAAAGCTGGTCTTATGTGCATATTCACACACATGCTACCTTACATATATATTTACATACAGTGCAGAAAACACACACCAAAGCAAAAATGTCTTCATTGTGTACACATTTTCTGTTAAATAAAACCTGCAGTGGGGAATTCAAAAGCAAAGAACCTACTTTCCTACAAATATAAGATCACAAGGACACAATGAATTATGCCTAGTGTGTAAATGAGAGCCTGGGCCATTGTCTCTAATCCTCACAATATCATATGAGTTGATTTGATCACAGTCATCCTATGAATGAAGAAACTGAGTCCCAACAGGTTAGAATGGGATCCTCCTGTTCACTTATGTTTCCTTGAAACAACAGAGGTCTTCTCACTTCATCTCTCATGTCAGAAAAATAAGCATGAGAGAGGAACCTTTGTCTATGTGTTAGGGTTGGGTCTCCTGTTTCTGTTAGTGTCAGACACCTTTTAATCTGAAATTCACTTCTACCCCAAGGCAGGGTTTCTGCACACAAGCCAGGTCTCTCCATCACCATTTCTCTTTTTAGCACATTGATCAGCCAGACAATAGACATAAAATTGTTGCAACACAGAGACACACACAGCCCTCCTTGTGGGCTTGCCCCTTGGGAAGCTCCTGGATAATTTGAACCAATATAAACCTGAGATACGTGCACGTGTGGAGCTGCCCAGGGAGAAGGCCAAGCTCAAAGAAGCCATTTATTTAACATTAGAACCAAGCTTCTCCCACCTTTGTCTCCTACAACTTTCCCAACTGTGCCCTCTTGTCTGGAGGATGCCCTTAACGTTTGTTTTCTCTCTGAAATGCTTTCCCTCTCATGTAGAAAAATTTATTTACTGGCACCAGCAAAAAGAACTGCCTTGGTTGTCTCCTGAGTTGTAAGGAATGGGGGACACAGCAAAGCCAAGGACCAGGGAGAAGGAACCTAGGCACCTTCCCGATGAACTCAGATGGGGCAGCTGGAAACAGTGAAAAAAGGTTCTGGGTCGTCCACACCTGGGACCAGGATCCCACTGTGGGTTCAAGAGGGCACCCTATTTCCACAACCCATAAAATGCAGCCAGGATCTATGAATAACAGAGAGGAGAAAAGAGAGAACTCTGCAGGAAGGAAAGAAACACAAGCCCAGGGATTTGGCTCCCGAGGAGGGGTTTGGCTGCTTACCTAAGCAGGAAGCCACAGTGGCTTTGGAGAACAACCCTTTGGTAGTAAAGGGTAGCAGGCCTTTCTTTGGAGCTCCCACAAAATGGGCAGTGCATGTTCATGCTGGTGTGAAAGGAGAGGTGGGGTGACACAGGAAGGGCAGATCAGGGGGAACAGAGCAGCTCAAACATTTGTAATAAGGAGGAGATAGCGGCTCCGGGCAGGTGAACAGGAAGCCACACAGGACACGGAGAAGGAGACTAAAGACAAGGCTGCAGGAAGGTGGGGAAAGGGCGCGATGCCAGGACCACGCAGCCCAAGGTTGAGTGTCAGAGAAAGAGATGCTCAAATGCACAATTGTAGGCAGGCTTTTCTGTTGCCCTCTCTCAGAAGGCTGGAGTGGAGACTGTCTCCAGAAAATTACAAGAAAAATACAGCAGGCTCGAGGCTGTCACAGTTCCTTGAGCATCTCTGCGGGTTAAACTCGTCCCCACCATGGGGAACTGATGGAGCCACTATTATCACAGTCCACAGTTAATCACATATACTTTCCACAAGTTCATGCCAAAGTCAGCAGCAGCTGCCGCGTTCACTTTTACAAACCCCTTCTCAGGCTGGCTCCTCATCAGTCTTGGGAGGACCAGGTCAAATCCTGCAGGCTTGATCTGATTGTTCCTTTTAGGTATGGCTGCCAAAACTTTGGGGGCAGGAGTGGGGAAGGGGGGACTGCAAAACATAATGTCACCGATGCCCTCTTGCCTACTATTGCACATGAATTGAATTCTTCCCTTGAGTTACTATTAAGTAGAAGTAAACAGCTATTTTTAAGAATGGAAGAAAGTGTAGCAGAAAACAAGAGACATATAGATGGACGTGCCTATATTTGAGCTCCCCATGAGTGCATAAGTCACTCAGTCCCTACATGGGTTTAAATGCAGCACACTGTCATCAGGAATCTCCACTGTCCCTCTCAGCTAAAACCTAACTCTAAGTTGAGCAAATTCACACAAAAACAAACACACAAAGACTATATCAAGTGAGGTAAGAGAAAAGTTTGAGAGAGTGGCCCCAAAGGTTTGACTACGTCATGTCTCTCTATTCCCTGGGTTCTACTTTTCTCTATGGTGGCTTCACTCTCAGGATAATGTCCCCACATGGTGGCAAGACTAGTCCCCTACAACTGCTACTTATATCCTAGCATCTATGTCTGTTCCTAAACAAACAAACAAAAAAAACAAACAAACAAAAAAACAAACATCTGATTCATCACACATAGATTTCATGCCTATACTGAATCACAAAGGATTTTCTGACTGACATACTTGGGTCTCATGACTTGACTGATAGCTTCCGTGTGTGGGTACAGGTATAATAGGTTGTCCTTTTATGCCAACTTTGTTTGTCAATAGCTGATTCTCTGGTATCCAAATTCCAAAGATGATTCTGAGAAATTTTAATAAAAAGCATGAGTTGGTAACCTGGGTGTTGGCAGGGTTAATTAAATAGCCTTACATGTCAATTTGGAGGCACTGAGATCTTCATAGTTATATGAACATTCATTGATACCTTTTCTCAAGCTTCATGTATGACTATTTGCAAAAGTGTTTGATAATCTTGAGCCAGAGAGAAAAGATAAGCCTGATACTTTGCCACTGGTCTCATCCATTTAGGAAACATTATCAGGCTTTGTATTGGATTTTGCTAGTTCTCCAGGGCTCCTACAAGAAGGCCATATCTTACCTTTGCAGATAGAGTTCAGGTGTGGAGTGGTTTCCTTTGCTTGCTGCTGCTGATGGTGTGTTATGTCACTTCCCACAGGGCATTTACAGCTGCATTCACGGGGTGCACATTGAAGAAAAAAAGAAGTCTCCAGACTTCAACCTGACCGGCTCACAGAGCAACATGTTGAAATTCCTTCGGTCGGCCAAAAACATGTCCAACATGAACTCCTCGAGAATAGATTCTCCCAAAAGAGCTGCCGACCTTATCCAAAGAGGTTCCCTGATCATGGACATGGTTTCAGATAAGGGAAACTTGATATATTCAGACAACAGGTCCTTTCAGGGGAAAGACAGCATTTTTGGGGACAACATGAATGAACTCCAAACATTTGTGGCCAACAGGCACAAGGACAACCTCAATAACTACGTGTTCCAGGGTCAGCACCCTCTGACTCTCAACGAATCTAACCCTAACACGGTGGAGGTGGCCGTGAGCACGGAATCCAAAGGGAACTCCAGGCCCCGGCAGCTTTGGAAGAAATCCATGGACTCTCTACGCCAAGATTCAATGACCCAGAACCCAGTCTCCCAGAGGGAGGAGGGAACATTGGAGAATAGGACCCACTCCCTAAAGAGTCCCAGATACCTTCCAGAAGAGGTGGCCCACTCAGACATTTCAGAAACTTCGAGTAGGGCCACGTGCCACAGGGAACCTGACAACAATAAGAGCCACAAGACCAAGGACAACTTCAAAAGGTCAATGGCCTCCAAGTATCCCAAGGACTGCAGCGAGGTCGAGCGCTCATACTTGAAAACCAAAGCGAGCTCCCCCAGGGACAAGATATACACCATTGATGGTGAGAAGGAGCCCAGTTTCCACCTAGATCCCCCCCAGTTTGTTGAAAACATGGCCCTTCCCGAGAACATGGACTTCCCAGATGCCTACCAGGACCACAGTGAGAACTTTCGCAAGGGGGACTCCACGCTGCCCATGAACAGGAACCCTCTGCACAATGAAGATGGGCTTCCCAACAATGACCAGTATAAGCTCTACTCCAAGCACTTCACCTTGAAGGACAAGAGTTCCCCTCTCAGCGAGGGCAGCGACCGCTATAGGCAGAACTCCACACACTGCAGGAGCTGCCTTTCCAACCTGCCCACCTATTCAGGCCATTTCACCATGAGGTCGCCGTTCAAGTGTGATGCCTGCCTACGGATGGGGAACCTCTACGACATTGATGAAGACCAGATGCTTCAGGAGACAGGGAATCCAGCCACCCAGGAGGAGGTCTACCAGCAGGACTGGGCACAGAACAACGCCCTCCAGTTCCAAAAGAACAAGCTAAGGATTAGCCGTCAGCATTCCTATGATAACATCCTCGACAAGCCTAGGGAGATAGACCTTAGCAGGCCCTCTCGGAGCATAAGCCTCAAGGACAGGGAACGGCTTCTGGAGGGGAATTTGTACGGGAGTCTTGTTAGTGTCCCCTCCAGCAAACTCTTGGGGAACAAAAGCTCCCTCTTCCCCCAGGGTCTGGAGGACAGCAAGCGGAGCAAGTCTCTCTTGCCAGACCACACCTCCAATAACCCTTTCCTCCACTCCTATGGGGATGACCAACGCTTAGTCATTGGGAGATGCCCCTCAGACTCCTATAAACACTCGTTGCCATCCCAGACAATGAATGACAACTATCTTCGATCCTCCTTGAGGTCAACGGCATCGTACTGTTCCAGGGACAGTAGAGGCCACAACGATGTGTATATTTCTGAGCATGTTATGCCTTATGCTGCAAATAAGAATAATACGTACTCTACCCCCAGGGTTTTGAATTCCTGCAGCAATAGACGTGTGTACAAGAAAATGCCTAGTATTGAATCTGATGTTTAAACCTTCCATTAATGTTTTATCTATAGGGAAACATACGTAATGGCCAACATTCTGGAGGGAAAATGTTGGATGTCCAATAGTGCCCTGCAAAGAGGAAGAGGATTTAGGAAGGTATTTTTTTTTTTGTTGGTTCTTTTGCACATGGCTCCATGCCATAGTCTTCCACTCAAGGAATCTTGTGAGGTGTGTGCTGAGAATGGCAGATACCAGATAGGTGAGTCCTTAACCAAAAATAATAAATCAAAGGGCAAGTCTCCTGGACATGCCCACTAGGTGTGTTGGCAATAATGATGCCTTGGATGCCAGTGGTGATGTTGTAATTTCCTATATTCCAAATTCCATTAAGCCAGTCCACCATGCAATTTTCTCATCATAAACACCTAACGGTTTCTCTAATACAGAATAAGCAATATGGTATGCATGTAAATCCGACACAGACCAAATAAAACAGTTAAGAATGCATCTGCACTGTAGCGAGATTGACATGTGCAAGAGATTAGGAAGTTTGGCTTTGTAACCATTTCAGCTTTTTTGTCATGCCTTCCATCACAGTCCAGGCCCAACCCCAGAACTCCAGGCTCCCCCAAAGAATAGCAAATCAGTGTGTTTCATGCTAACTATGCTACCTTCATTATAGTCCATTTCCAAGACACATCTGGAGTAAAAGGCCGGAAGGGCCCTCAGGCAGAGAGCTATAAGAACCTCTTTGGATGTCCATTTGTGTGTTTCACAGATGCACTCTCATCCTTGGCTTCGCTGGTCTTGTTCAGGACTGCATAAATTAAGACATTTATGTCTTCGATATCTAAGTGTGGATCTTCTGTCTATGACACAGCGGCCCTTATAGTTTATCCCGAAGACTCCTGTGTATGTAAGTTTGCATTTCCCCCCTTCTGGTGATGACTCAGGGTTGTATAGTATCTGTTATCCCTTTCCTTCCAGAGTAACCATAGCTCGTTCAGTCCCCAAACAGCCATGGTGGCTCTAATCAACTGTGTGTTGCTGTTTCCAGGGTTGTTAATGTGGTGGCAGGCACCAACAGCCATATGTGTGCTGTGATCTGTAAGAAGTACAATGCCATCTGTCTGCAGAAGGCTAGTGTGGTTTTAGGTTTATGTTTCTTATCGTCATGGAATTCAGTTGGACACTCATTTCCACCCCAGCCTCCTCAAAGCAAAAGCCTTCAAAACATGTTGAGAGACACTCATGCATCTACCCTGAGCATCCTCCAAATTGTGGGTAAACATCAATGGGACAAGCGAGTTCTCTCTTCTGAAATATTCACCCTGTCGGAGGCTAACTGTTTCATTGGCACCAACAGAGACAGATGAAAAATTCCTCAAAGCATTTGTCATTTCTGAGTCCCCTCCAGTATCTCATTCTTAATCTACTCAAACCTGTGCATCTGTGATTTGAAATGATACTCATCTAACAGGATTGGGGGAGAAAAGGGAATCTTTATGCCTGGGAAGCTCTTAGCGCCATACCTGGCACATGCAAAGTGCCTACATAAATAAATAATGACAGTTGTAATGTTATGATACTTTATCAGACCAGAATTTTAATATTTAAGGATTAAATATTATAAAGACCACAAACAATAGTAAACATTTTATACAGTTTTAATCTAATAGTGTATTTTAAATACATTAATATCTCTGAAATATTTGGGAGCACTAGCCATTGGGTTGGTTTTTTTTCAGAGTAACTCAGTCTGTTTTGGCAACATGCTGCAGAAACCCTAAGCTAATGTAGACTAGCTTGACAGTTATTGCATTTTGCTTTGGGTTCTTGGAAAAGGGGACAGAGTGGCAGGTTGAAACGTTATCCTAAGCTAATGTAGACTAGCTTGACAGTTGTTACCTCCTGCATTTTATTCATGGTGTGTTCTGTTTTGTAGGTAGTGTTTTCCCATGAGTGGGCAGGTGCCAGAAATAATTCTCTTGGAGCTTGAGAATTCACTGAATGGCTCCCCCCGATTAACAATATTCCCAGAATGATGAAAGCTGGTTGCAATAAATTTCAATCAGTGGTAGAGAGGCTGTGGAAGGCAATGGGTGAGGAAGGTGTCCCATCAACCTTGAGGTAGAAAGGAAGAAAGGGCTGACTAGACGTTGATGTCAAATGCACTTGAACACTGTATTTTATTTCATGGATGTTGCACCTTTGCTGCCTCTAGACCCAACAATGGAGGAATGTATACTGAAGGACCTTGAATAGTCACCCCAATTTCTAATCTTAGGCATACTATTGATTGTCTTGTAGAACATTCTGCCTTTGCCCTTCCATTGCATTCCAGACCTATCTTCCCCCAGCCAAATTTCCCCACAAATTTGTCATGTCTTTGCATGACATGAATTAAAAAGTCTCCCCAGAATACAGAAAAGTGGTATGTCATCGATCCAAAGAGGCTTTGTCTTCCTCCAGTGTCCTCAAAACTCATGGGGCTGCCACTGTGATAGAGATCTCTAGGGGGAGTACAAATTACACATGGAGTGATTTCCTGGCCCCCAAAGCCTTCTAATAACAGCATTATTTTTGCTATTAATCCCATGCTTCTCTGGATAAGAAACTAAAGGTGTGGCTTTTGGAAGAAGTAACAGTAGTGTGCTGGAAAAAATATGCCTCCTTTCATAGCCAACGTTTCTCTAAAAAATAATCAGAATTTGATACTATATAATAAATACCTAATTTCCCTCCTCCACTAACTCACTGACTCTTAATTGGGATCATCCCAAACATAATAAAATTGACCATGGATCAGACGGTCAATTTTTAAGTGACAGGTGATGTTGTGGAGCTATTCAGAGGTAAGCCACATCCAGTCAGTTCTTTGGAAAAAGAATCCTATATAATAAAAGCCTAGGTGGTGTCATGCCCTCGTGAAACGTCATCACAAGATGGTCGCCACAAGGTGGCTGGCCGGGGAGGGCAGTTGTGGGCAATCAGGCTGGCAGGGGAGGGAAGTTGGAGGCAAACAGGCCAGCAGTGGAGGGCAGTTGTGGGTGATCAGGCCAGCAGGGGAGGGCAGTTGGGTGTGACCAGGCCGGCAGGGGAGGGCAGTTCAGGGCAACCAGGCCTGCAGGGAAGGCCAGTTGGGTGCGACCAGGCCAGCAGGGGAGGGTAGGTGGGGACCATCAGACTGGCAGGGGAGGGCAGTTGGGGGCAATCAGGCCAGCAGGGGAGCATTTAGGGGGCAATCAGGCAGGCACATAGGCGAGCAGTTAGGAGCCAGCAGTCCCGGATTGTGAGAAGGATGTCCAACTAGTCAGACATCCCTGAGGGGTCCCAGATTAGAGAGGGTGCTCCCCCATGCATGAATTTTGTGCACCAGGCCTCTAGTATCAGAATATAATACCCAACTATAAATGACACCTACAGTATAGGAGGTGATAAGAATGAAATAGGAAGCCTTGAACTTAGGCATTCATCCCCAAGGGTTCTGTGATCTTAGATTTGTTGATGCCAAGGAGCCAGAATCTCTGAACCCAATTTTGTGCCCGAGTTTCATCTGACTGCAGTCAGAGCTGGCATCATAATGATGTTTCATTAGCTCTACATGATTTTCTCCACTTGAGAGGACCCAACTGGTATACCTGCACGCAAATGCTCATGTTCCTGCCCACATGCAACCAACTTAAAATATTCTGTGTTAGGAAGAGAGTCTTCTAATCTAGGGCATGAGTTCTGCTCTGGGAAACGTGAACATCTGGAAAATAGTGCTCCTTATTCTCACACACTGGGGTTCTTAGGTCACTTCCGGTTTCAATGCTCTGAGAAGGCTAGTCCCTGATTGGTCTGTTTTTCTGCCAGTGGGGCTTCCATGAGAGGTGTGAGATCATAATCTCCCCACGCATTGCATCCTATGCAAATCTCACTGCAGGATTTTACCCAGCACCATGACCAAGTGTCTCATGGAGTATACTTGGTTTTCTCCTGAACCCTGTTTCAGAGGGTGCCTGAGAAGGTTTCATACTTAGCTTTTCTGATGAAAGCATTAAAATTCACCCATTGCAGCAAAATCAGTCAAATCAATTCACGCTTCTTTTCAAGGGAGGAAAAAAAAAAAAAAAAGAAAATTACACCTTGTTTACAAATGAAATAGCTTCACTTAAGTGGGACTCTAGCCAAGGCAGCTAATTAGTAAAAAGATCCACACGGTCGCCATACAGTTGCACAGTGTTTACTCTATTTGACATTTCTACCGCTGATGTGTATTTAATATTCTGCATCCTCCTCAGGAAATGACAAATGCCCTGAATTCTTTGCAAATGGAATTGCTAATGAAAAAGAAAAAAAAAAAGTTGGTGTTAATTAAATGGTGATTAAAAATTTATCTCCTTTAAACCTAAAAAGTGCAGCTGTAATAATCAGTTGTCATATAAATAAATACCTTACACTGAAATCCCTTGCAGTTTGAGACCTAAATAAATACTAATTGGAGAAACCTAAATGTCTTTCAGAAGAGCTGAATGTATTTGTTAACTGGATGCACATCCCGTACTGTTTCTTTGTGCATTGCTGTTGTGCATGAGGCCTTGGAAGGGGGACATGAGCTGTCTCTGCGAGAGAGCCTGTTTGTATTACCCATGGCTATCGTAGACGTAATTGGACTTCAAGGTAAAAACACAAAACAAAACTGAGTATGTGGAAACTAAACTCATTGGTTGATATTTACTATGAGCTAGGGGTTCTCTATAAAGACAATTTCCATTCCAAAATCAGTGTTTATATTCACTTGAGACAAAAATGAGACATTTCGGGATACCCCCATCTTCTTTTGGTGAACAGGGTTGAAAGTGCTTAATGAGAGGTTAAGTGAGGTTTATACTTGAAAAGTTTTCCCAATATGCAGTTGCCCTGAACCCATTTTCTCCCTTTTCATTGTACTGTGTTCATACCTAATTGTACCAGATGAGGCCAGCTTGCCACTTGATGGAGATCAGAGATGATCAAATGCACTTACCTTGTGAATACAAATGCTTGTGTACACATGTATATACTATACATGCTTGATTTCTATAATTCACACGTAAGTGTATTATCCAAATAAAATTGTACATACTGTAAAGTTTATGTTAACAATTCAATGGTGATGATGGTATTAACACATGGAAAACCCATTCTAGTTATTGATGGGATCATGTTTATGTAGAGAGGGCACTATTTTTTTAAAATCTCAGTTCTAGGGAGGGTGGCAGAGCCAAGTGGGATTTGGATGCTGGTGTTCTTGTCCCCTTCTTTAAAAATGTATCTGGAGTTAGGGGTATGGAATATATACTGCTCACATTTGCTTCTGAAGACAATGCTGATAAAGACATGAATGTGATTTCTGTAAAGTCATCAGAGGGCATTTTTTTCTGTTAAATTCCTTATTCTCTTCCCCCACCTGAACTCTTTCTGTGGCCAGAAGTACTCTCAGTAGAGTATCAGCTAAACGTGCCTGCCCAGAAGGGTCTTAGAAAACATAATTTAAAGAAGTCACCAAGATTTGAGGCAAGGGGGCGGGAGACAAGAAAACTAAGAGGAAATGAAGTTCCCAAGGAGACAGTCATCTATAGGATTGTCAAGTTGACAGTATCAGAGCCAGGTCTAGGACCCAAGACTTCATGGCCCAGTTCCCAGCTTGATCCTCTTGACCAACTGACTCATTTCTAGGTTTCTCTTGAGGGCTCTCCTGAGCACCTGTGGGATAAGAGCCAGAGAACCTTATAGAACTGACCCATCTTTCTTTGCCTCTTGCCTTATACCGACCCAAACATCCCTCTTTGAATTTTAGTTTGCCTCAGAGTCCTGGAAAAGAGAATATTTTGTTTCAGGGACATTTTCCCTGGGAAGAGTCAATGAAGAATATAGTTTAAAACCTCAAACCAAAGATGAGAGCTGGCAGTGATCACTGAGATGATAGAGTTCTCTTTCTCATGAGCCAAGGATGAGCAAAGGACACGGATCAGCTGATAGCACTTGACTGACACTGATCAGCTGATAGCACTTGACTGAGTGTCTAATCGCTCTTGAAGGCCAATTTGGGATTGAGGAGCCACAAAGGAAATAGGAAATAGTCTTTTCTCATAGTAGCTTATGGTCTAGAAATTCGGTTTCTTAATACAAAAGATAACCAAGGACCCATGAAATGCAAACACAGAGTCGATGTAGAAACTAAAAATGATAAATAAAATTCTTGCCAGGAAATAAAAATGTATCTGATTCCATGATCAAACAAACAATAAAGCCCTCCCCTAGATCTGTAAGTAACTTTGGAGGATACAGTTTGTGCTCCTGGAGATGCCTTGATTACTTTAATCTTCAAAGATGGAAACCTAAGGGCATCTAACCAGGTGAATAAACTTGCCCTTCCACATTTTGCACAGACAGGCTTAGATCTGATTCCACTCAGTTCTCCAGCCCTTGCCAAATCATGCCTCCTTCCAGCTCTGCTTTATGTCATGGGCTTCAAGGAAAGGTTGAAAAAAAAATTCTCAAAGGATTAAAAAATAGACCATGATGTAAAAAGACTATTTCCTGAAAGCTTTCTTCTCTGGTTTTGTTTTTGACTTGTGAAAAATATTTTTGATAGTTCAGGGTATAAATGTATCAGGGAAGGGAGTAGGGAGAATTCCTTGTTGAGTCCCAAGTGCCTACTGTTTTGGCTGGTGAAACAGAACACACCAGGTGCCCTCGAGAGAAAATGGGGCAAGGAAATTTCAGGAAGATGGTGGGTGGATATGGGAGCTTATTTTTTTTTCTCTGTCCATCCTATTCTTGCATTACTGTAATGTTAGATTCTTTGCTTATCCCAAGTACATGCCTTGAGTCAGAAGTTGGATTTGAAAATATTAAAATATATCTAAGTTGAGTACAGACAATATTCCAGGCATATCCTAGAATGTGGTTCTCAAAAGAACCTTAGGGTGAAGTCTGGTTGCTCCTATTTTACAGATAAGAAACCAAGGCTCAGGGCAATCTCAGCCTCCTCAGTAACAAAAGCTTGCTAACAAATCCTAATGTTAGGCATATTCTTGAAGTGCCTGATCTCCTCCAGAGAGATCAGAATAGAAGTCAGAAAGAGATATGCTGTTCAGACGTCCCCACAGCTCTCTCTTGAGTTTCAGCCTCTGTGGTGAGGAAGTTAGTTAGTGTCCACCCCTCATCATCTGGTTTGGGGTGCATTGAGAACTCCTGGGGATCTCAAATCTGTTCTCAGTCCCTTCTGAGACTTGAATGCCATTTGTGTCTCTCCCTTGTATGCTTGTGCTTAGCATTTACTTTTCTGGTTCCTGGAGAGTTATTTTCTCCACTTAGCATGTGCCTAATCTTAAATATCCCCTTCCTTTTTTTTTCTCAATAGACATCAGGGCTAATTCCATTAAACATATGCAAATAGTATGCTTTCAGGTGTGTGGGCACACACACACATGCACGTGCACACTCACGCGCTGCCTTGTGGCCCCCGTTAAAGCTCTCATAACTAAACGTTTTGACACATTTTCCAAAAGGCCATATTATTTACAAGTGGACTGGCCCTTCTGTTTCATCTAGATGTTTGGTTATTGTCACCAAGCAGACAGAATAAGGTTTGAGGTGTGACAGAGAATAGGAAATTGAGTTTTGCATAAATGATTAAGAGCTTGGTGGTCAGAATGACTGAGGGCCAACTAGTAAGACTGTTTTTCCTTCTTGGTCTGTTTTTTCCCAAAAAAAAACATCTTAGAGTTACTTTCCTGGTAACTGACATCATGATAACTATTGAATTGGTGAATGTCTATTCAGTTTGTCTCTTTAAAGAGTGTTGACTTAGAGTATTTTCACTAGGCATTCTAGGAGTCCCGGATGATGTAGTGTTTAATGTATGTAGGCAATGACACTGAGCCCATTCATTCTTTTTTTGCACTCCCCACCCATGTTTTCAGCAACACTTGTCTCTCCTGGCACTTACATTTACTGTGAGGGGCAGCATTCTAGGTCCATTTTATAGATGATAAAACTGATCTGAGATCTGAAGGAAGATTTTTCTAGAAGGTTCTGTGAATCAATCCTTCTGGATGGTCAGTTAACCTCGTAAGCACCCTCATCCTCATCCCTGAGAATTCTCTAGGTGTTTCAAGCTGGCAGTAAAAAGTCTCTTAGGACAGAAAGGTCATTAATATGATTTAATAGCTATTTGGAGATCCTGCAGTTGTGTCTACAGTGCAAGACCACATCCTCCTAGGGATGTTGCGCTGTGTAGAATCCAGAACACTCAAAAGAACAATTTGGCTAGTGATATATCTTCACTGGGACTGTATTTCAAAGCACACAACTCTCCAGGGAGCAGAGACCAAATTGTTTAAAATGGAATCATTTCTCAGATGAAATTCCTCAAATAAGATGTCAGCAGTATGCAGAAACAAACAAGAGGTTATCACTCATAAATCCTCTTATGCACCATATCCATGAAACAATGTCTTTGCATTGCTGCAATTCCAGAACATTCCTCATTAGCCATAACCCTGGGTCATAACCTCTTTCATTTAATTCTCCCTCACACCTTTGGGAAGGATTTAAGATGAGCCTTCAAAAGGATATTAACATAACATGTAACCAATACCACAGATGCCTTTTGAAATTAATAAGGTTAATTGTTCTCTGGCAAACAAAAGTTTGTCTTTGGCATTTTAAATACTTCTCATTGATCTGACATTTTGCTGTTTTAAGCTTTTAAAGGGCTCAAATCAAAGACTATTGATAGTTGAACAAATAGTGAAGGTCCAGATTTGGTCAGTTTTTCCATGGAAAACAATTTTAGCCTTTTGAATTCAATTAAGGTTTTCACCTTAGCCATCTGAGACATTGAATTGTTTCAATTCTCAGTTAAGCTGATTCAAATAAATGAACACTATTGACTTTTAGCCCCTTTTTAAAAAAAAAATCCTAAGTTTATTAGGTTTCTAGCTCTGAGGCCATGGCCATGAAGGAAATGTTTAGAAATGAAAGCTTCAGACAACTATTTGGGATCAAATTCTGATGGATTTTGGGAAGATGAACATGACACTTGTAACTTTCATATTTCCCAAATTCTTAGGAAAGGATGTCAATTGCCTTTTTTTTTTCAAATAAGAGATAAGATCAAGAATAAGATTTTCATGGAAAATTTAATAAATTCCTCGATATAACTAATTACATGGCCAGATGTGGCTCAGACACCTTCCAAGCCTGAGAGTCCCCAAAGATTTATCAGTTGTTTTTAACTATGAATCTTAATCTTGTTCATCCCCCTGCTAAAACAAAGTGAAAAGCATTTACTTGCCAAATTATTTAGTCGGGACAATTCAATGTTGTTTATCATGAGGGAATGTTTGTGTGTATGTGTTTACGTATTTAATATGTATTTCAAGCTGAATATTCAGAAAGAATTTGATGAGTTAATTTGGTAGCTTGAATGAGAAGTAGGTCACTAAAATAATAAATAATGGCCTTTTAGGCAGAAACAGAGGGTAAACTATTCATCGTTCACTCGTGTTAGAAGACTTACTGCATAAGACACAAGCTGGTCATTACACACAAGACAGAAATTGAATGGTGCACCTTTGAAGGTCCATATCCGAGTCTATTTTAACCCAACATGCATGGGATTGAGCTCCATAGAGAGGGTTTCCATTCACAGCCACATTCAAACACAGTCCAAACGCCACATCAGAACTGGCTCGATCTCTTGTATGGCGGAGCCCAAAGCAAGCTGTGTGCTCTACTCAGTGGTTTCCATTTGGGAATAGATGTTCATGTACCAATCACAGCAGCTTATACCTGTCATATTTTAATCCACTGCATGAGGAAGTGCTACTAACTGTATTAAATATTTCCAAGCATAGCTACTAAATTACACGTTTGCTTAACACCTTTCTACGATAGAGGAAGTATATACGTACTATGGTTGTCTTCTTGTAGTTATGTCTTTTATTTTTGTTCAACGTGTTATCAACTGTTTTAAGGAATGGGGTTTGAAATGTGTGTGCAAACTGATCTGTAAATAACTCCCAAGGCAATGAAAGTGCCCGGTCCTATGGTGTAAAAATGTAAATACAGGAAAATTTCATTTTTCTAATAAAGATAATTTCTGCTGATTGATATGAAAATGAGAAACGGAGTTGTGGTCTTTGTTGTCATCGTTGCTGCCATGGTGGGCATCACTGATGTTGCAGGCAGGCTTATTATTATTACAAAAGGGAAGTAGCTTGATTTCCCGCCTTTGTGCACTGGAGGAGAAGAGGGGGAAGTGTGGAATTGGGAAGAATCCATGGTTTGGCTTCAGGATTTTAGCTGCATTCTTTGCTACCGTCCCTTATCAAGGCCTCATCTTCCTGTGCAGGTCCCACACTTGCAATCTTGACTCTGGATAATGGTGAACTTTGCCAACCTGTGAATTGTAGGGGAAAGTGATGGTTAAAGACTTCTCCTTTTTGTGTTCCAGGAAATAGCGTGTACTGCAAAAAATCTACCCTTCTTTATGTGACTTAGATACGACTCATGGATGTCCCTCTTGTTTACCAAGGCCATACATAGACCTCTCTCAAATTCCCTTCCTTTGCTTCACAAAGGATTCGCTGAGCTTCTTGTCCCCACTGATTATTGGAAACAGAATGTTTGTTGACTGAACTTTGGTTAAGCTTCTGTCCTTCTCCTGGGTCTCTGACTTTGGCCCACCTTCAGCCTGAGCAGGCACACAACCTCTCCTTAACAGCCCCTCCTGGGGATGGGCTGGCTTCAGAGTCTCAGATCTGCTGTCTAATCATGCTACTCCCGTTCAACTCACTTCCTTACACCCTGTTCTTTCTATCTGTTTGCTCCTCTCTATAAAAGAAAAACTCTTCTCGCCTAACCCTTAAGCTGCTTGCAGATCTATATTCAGAGCATTCTCTCTTTTCCAATAGTCCTCCTCCCTTATTGCTATAGCACCTTTCTCCCACTTGAGGTAATTTTTCTGAACAACTTCACTCCTTACTAAAGCCAGGTATAATTTTTATTTGACAACCCCCAGATCAAGGGACATTTCTAAAACCAAAATATGACCATGTTTACTCCACCTCTCCTTTACTTAAAGCCTTTGGCTTAAAACAATGACCCATAGGCCAAGCTCAAATTCCAGGGCCCAGCACACAGAGCTTTCCAGTCCCTGCCATACCCGTCTACCACGTGCCTTATGCTATGTCAGAGATCTTTCTGCTCTTCTGCAAAGAAAGACACCATATGCTCTAATTTCCCCGTGCCTTCACTCATGTTCTTCTTCCCTCCAGGAATGCTGGTCTCCTCCTCCTCCCCTCTTCAAAGTTAGTCCTCCTCCAAGATATAATGTCAGTAGAAACCCTTTCTTAGTTTTTCCAAGACCTCCTCAGCAACCAAGCTGGCTGATCCAGGCATTGGCAGGTTTTACTCTATTTTTCATGTGTGCTATCTGTCCTTGGAATGTGAGCTTTTCCAGGCAGGGGCCATGTCATTTTTCACATTTGGATCCCAGCACCCCACCCAGCATCTGACACAATGAGGGCACTTACTAAACATTTGTGGATGGGTAGAAGGATGGCTAGTTGGAAGAGTGGATAGCTGATGGGTGGGTGCATGGCTGGATGGGCAGATAGATGAAGTCCTTTGAAATCTGTTCTTGATTTACCTCACTATCTACTATATATACAATATCTCATCCAGTCCTTTGACTTTAAATGCCACTGACTATGCCCAAATTTCTTTATTTGGGTCTAACCTTCCTTGTTAGCTCTAGATTCACATATATGTGAGCTCACATACATATTTATATTTTATACCTCCGCCTAAAGATGTTAAAGACCTCCAAAACCTAAAATGTCTTAAAAAGTACTCTGGACCACCCCACAACATATACAGAAATCGGAGAGTTCTCTATCTCAAGAAATGGCACTATAACCGACATGCTTTCTCAGGCCAAAAACCTATTGGTCATCCTTCACTCCTCTTTCCCATTCACATCCAATCCAATGGCCAGCTTGGTCTGGATGATCTTTAAAATACATTCAGGATCCATCTGCTTCTCATCATGTCCACCACTGTCACCCCAGTCCATGACCTCCCATTTGTACTACTGCAATAGTTTTCTAACCTAGCTTTTCCTCTTGCCTTCATGTCTGTCCATTTTCCAGACAGAAGCCACAGCCATCTTTTTAAGATGTTAATTAGATCATATCCCTTAACTTCTCTTAAACTTTCAATGCCTTTCCATTACAATCAAAATAAAATAAAAATTCTTCCCATTCTAACTTCATGTCCCTAACTCATATTACAGTACACTCTCCAAGAAAAAAGGATACATTTTCCTTTTTCTATTGCCTCATTCCCTGTCTTTTGAGCCTTTTCTCATACCCAGGCCCCCCCCCCTCTCTTTCTCTCTCTCTCTCTCTGCTAAAGTTGGGCCATTTCCAACACATTTTCTATTAACTGAAGTGGCACTAAATACCATCGCTGCTATGAAACTAATCGGCAATTTGTGAGATGCTTTTACATCCATGTAGCCCCATTTGGGGGGCATAATTATTTCCTAATTAGGAGCTATTTGTAGTTGGGACTTGAGACATTTGCTTCTGCCAGTGCCATGGCTATCCAGAATAGTTCACTTTTTTTTTTTTTTTTTTTTTTTTTTTTTGCTCCCCCAAGATTCTGCTGGCTGAAGCCAGATAACCAGACAGCCAAGCAAAATTAATTAACAGGCAGTTATGGTCCCATGGGAGGGAAAATCTCTGCCTTACCAGACAAATTTGCTATAATTCTGAGGATAAAACAAACAAAAAAAAGTTTATCTTAGAAGACTGTAGTCTTCTGCTAGAAATGGACTGATTGGGATCATTTACCTCCTTTTCCAAGAGTTCTGATGAAATTTGCCAAAGTTCATTAAATTAACCCATTTTTGTAAAGAGACCTTTGGAAATCTTTAGAGCACTTCTGTGTAGCAGGGATTATAATCTCCCTTTTATATATTTGGAAACCAAGAGTCAGAGAGTTGAAGTGACCCAGGTCATTGTGAATCAGGAGTCAGGGTGAGCCTGGGTCAGCTGGAATCCACATCCCATGATGCTTTATCTCTAGTTCAATGCTCACTGTTGCCTAGGTTCCAATAGAGTAAGGCAGGTACATCTCTGTGTCCCTAATCCCTTATCCACTGTAAATGCTCTGTTAATATTTTTAAATAAACATGTAGCAGAAAGAGGAGCCAGAAAGTCTTAGGTTCTTGACCACTTCTTAGCTTTGTGAACTGTGGCTAGTCACTCCAAATCTCTGATTTTTCTCATAGTCTTCTCATGCATATCTGTAAAATGAGAATTTTCAGCTCCAACTCTTCCCTCTTCATAGGCTTGTGCAGAGGCATGGTTGACCATACAATGCAAAAGATAACTCTGCTTGCACTTTTTTTAGTTCCCAAATTTAGAAGTTGTGCTCAGGGTATATTCAAAGAAAAACAACTGCATTATGAAATGGCTGGAAGTTCATGACATCTGACCTCAGGTTTCCTCAAGAAATGGCACTACAACTGACATGCTTTCTCAGGCCAAAAACCTATTGGTCATCCTTCACTTCTCTTTCCCACTCACATCTAATCCAATGGCCAGCTTGGTCTGGATGATCTTTAAACTACATTCAGGATCCATCTGCTTAGATGTGAATGGTCCACGAATTAGAGGTCACGGGTTAGGCCTTTCCCTAAAGAAACAAAATTCCCAGGGACTATTTTCCTGAGCTCTCCGTGGTGCTGAAAGTTGCATGGAAATAGGTGCAAAGCCTTCGCTACTCTCCTAAAACAGGAGGTAGAAACTAAGTCCACATTTTTTTTTAAAATTGGGTCCACATTTTTGCTTCTAGAATATCCAAAATGCTAAAATTTCTGAGGATGCATATGCAAAGACTAATGCACTTGGTTCAGCAAAAACTTCTATTAGGCCTGCATGCTGGCAGAAGCCAGGAGCAGACTGTGCTGTGACTTTCCATTTGAAAGTCTTTATTTTCTCTTGAAGAAGTGTCCAACTCTCTTCCATTTCCCACCCCCCGCTGACATGCCAGGGTGTCTCAGAAGTTTTCTCTTTCTCTTGCCTCCCTCTCAATTTGTGTCTGAGAAAGAAAGAGCAGCCTGGCTGTCGGACCTCAGAGGGAAGGTAGGGGAGGGTGAGGATAAGAGGGAGAGATCAACCAAAGGACTTGTGTGCATACATATGAGCCTAACCAGTGGTCATGGACAACAGGGGGGAGGGGGTATGCATGGGAAGGGGTTTGGGATGGGAATGGGGGGATGAGGACAAAAATGTGATACCTTAATCAATAAAGAAATTAAACAAAAGAAAAGAAAGAGCAGCCTGGCCCTTCCTAAGTCCGCAGCACTGTGGGAAGCCCTGTGTTCCAACTGACAGCCTCCTCCTCCTGCATGTCTTCCTAAGCAGATAAGAACCTCTGGTCATCCTTTCAGAGGCCTGGGCCCCAGGAACTGGTGGCATCAGCCTTGCTCACTGCTTTGTTATATTTGATTGTTTGGGCCTTTAATGAAAACAAAATCCAAGGAATAAGAATATGCAGCAATAAAAAGAAGGAAGAGGAGGTTATGCCCTATTAAACAGCACCTGGACCCCAGTCTCTGCCCCCATCACTGAGCAAAACGAGGAACAAGAACATGGACTCCCACCTGGAAAGTTAAAATGCTGTGGCTGAAGAAGGTGATTATCTGTGGCCCCTATAGCATGCTCAGAGGAATACAAAGAAGTTGGAGTCTATTCTGGCTCATGGACCCATAGAATATTTGATTGACTTCAAGATGTACAAACACCAGCAGAACAATAAGTATGGTGACAAGGGAGCTATTTCAGTGCAATCAATATGCACAAGAAGCTTTATAATCCAGGCATTCCAAATCCACTATGATAGGTTAAACCACAAACCACATTTGACATCTTCCTGAATCCTTTCCCATCATTTTAACAACTCACCTTCCATCAAAAGCTGCAGTGGAGGACATGTGAGTATTGGTATTGCCTGCAAACCTTGAAAGCATTTCACTGGTTTGAGGCATGTTTGATATTTGGCAATAAAAAATAAAGCTCAGGATCATCAAGCTCCCATTTATTCATCTAAGATAAGGTAAGTAAAAATAATATCGCATAAACTCATTTTCAGCTGCTTCTTGCATATCTTGAAGGCACTCCAAACTCAACATATTCAAAACAAAATGTACCCTTCTCCTCCTGCTACCAGCACTTGCTTCTCTTCTTTCCTATCGCAGAGGAGAGCATCATCGGCTCCCACCCACCAGGCCAAAATCCTCAGTCTTTTTTACTCCTCTCTCTTCTTCCCTCCCCCAGTTTTGGTGAATTTCCCTGTCTGAATCCTCCTACGTGCCTCCTGCTTTCCATCCCCACTGCTGGATTGTCATCTCCCTTCTCCTCCCACATGGATTATTGTAACAGTCTAGTGATAGGTCTCCCTGCAGCCGATATTGACTGACCTTTCTTTCTTTCTCCATATACCTGGACCCAGTCATTGTGCTAAAGTAAAATTTGGATCATGATATCCCCAACTGAGAATCTTTTAATGGCTCTGCATTGCCTACAGTAAAGATCAAAATATTTGACATGTCTGGCAAGGAATTTTTGGTCTGTTCTTGCTGTCACTGATTCTCTAACCTCATCTCCCACTCCTTCCTTGCACTCAGATGCTGATCCAGCAAAAGTAAACCTTTATAACCTCCCTAGTGGGTCCTTAAAAAATACTGTTTCCTCTTCATGAATACCCTTCAACTATCTAAAACATAGTTATCTTTTAAGTCCTGACTCACCTCTGTGAGTTTTTTCTTGGTTTTCCCCAAATAGAGTTAGTGGCTCCATTTTATGAGCTCCTGCGACTTTTTGGACACTTTTTAAGTGTAGTGTGTTATTTGTCCCTTTAATATATCTACTTTCCCCTACTGTGAAGTTTCCCGTAAAGATAATGGTCTATGTGACCCGACTGGTACATGAAAAGATGTTCAACACCATAATCTTCAGAGAAATGCAAATCAAAATCACAATGAGATATCACTTTACAACTGTTAGAATGGCTATTATTTTTAATAAACAAAAGATAATAAATGCTGGTGAGGATGTGGAAGAAAGGGAACTCTGTTACACTGTGGTGGGAATGTGAATTGGTAGTCATTATGGAAAACAGTATGTAGTTTCCTCAAAAATTAAAAATAGAACTACCTTATGACCCAGCAATCCCACTTCTGGGTAAATATCCAAAGGAATTGAAATCAGGAACTTGAAGAGATACCTGCACTCCCATATTAACTTCAGCATTATTTGCAATAGCTAAGATATGAAAACAACCTAAATGTCTGTCAGTGAATGAATGGTTAAAGATAATGTGGTATATATACATACAATGGAATATTACTTGGTCTTAAAAAAGGAAGCAACTATTGCCATTTGTTACAACATGGATGGGGCTGGAGGACATTATGCTAAGTGAATTAGAAACAGAAAAATACTGCATGATCTCATTTACATGTGGAATCGCAAATAGTCAAAGGCATAGAAGCAGAGAGTATAATGGTGGCTACCAGGAGTATGGTGGGCTAGGAAGGGGTAATGTGGAGATATTGGTCAAAGGATACAAAGTTTAAGTTATGCGAGATAAATCAGTTCTGAAGACCTATACAGCATAGAGCCTATACCTAAAAAATATTGTATTGAACACTTAAACTTTCTAAAAGGGTAGAACTTATGTTAACAACAACAACAGTGATAGTACAGGAGACTTTGGGAGGTCGTGGATATATCTATGGCCGTGGTGGTCATGATGGTTTCATGCATGTATACTTTCTTATCCCCAAACTCATCCAGTTTTATACAATAAATATATACAGCTCTTTACATGTCAATCACATCTCAATAAAGTGGTTTTAAAAAATAGTGAGCTGTGTGGGGCACAGGAAAATGATTGAGTTAAAGATAATTTCGAAGTCACCAAGACACAGATTATAATTAAAACCATGGATATAAATAAGAACACCTGAGAGGATATGTTGGGCTTGTACTGTGTCAACTTCCTGCTCAAGGTGGGCCACAAAAGATATAGGGGGAGGTTTGGAGGGAGAAAGCAGTCAATTGTTTCTATGCTTGGAAGGTCAGTGTAGCACATACATGTTGCTATTTATCTGCTGGGCCACTCATAGGGGTGGGGTCAACTGCTCCACCTCCCCTTAGGTCTCCCTTCAGCTTCTCCAGCTCTGAAACCAGGTATTTGTTGGGCTCTCTGACAGAGGGTGGCAGTTTCTCCAGCAGGACATCATTTCATCTGGTTGGAGGCAGTGAGAACTGACACGGGTTTCAATCTCTCATCAGAAGTTCCAGCCTCATTCTCATGGGTTCCACGGTGCCCTTGATCTACCCATTTCCTTTACATCTATCTTCCCTTCCTGCTGACCTTCCTGGGGACTCCAATCTTCAGCATTAGACATGAAGTCAACAGCCTTACAGATGCTGTTTTATCAGCTCCCACAATTACATGAGGTCAAATCCATGTAACAAATCTATCTATCTATCTATCTATCTATCTATCTATCTATCTATCTATCTATCTACCTACCATCTATCTATTCCCAGTGATTCTTATCTGATTGGACCCTCACTAACACAGAATTTAGTACCAAGAATGGGAATGAAAACTGTATTAGTTACCTATTCAGATAACTAATTATTGCTACAAAACCAATTGTCCCCAAACAACTAACACATACTACCTTCAAGTGGGTGAGGAATTTGAAAGAAGCTTAGCTGGGTGGTTTTGACTCAGGGTCTCTCATGAGGTTGCAGTCAAGGTGGCAACTAGGGCTTCAATCATCTGAAAGCTTAACAGGGGCTGGAGGATTTCCTCCAAGCTCACTCACATGACTGTGAGCAGGAAACCTGTTTCTCACTACTCAGGTCTCTCCATAGGACTGCTGGAGAAAGAGAAAGAGGAAGAGTAAAAGCTGACTACAGGAGGGGACCAAGTATGCTGACCTTATTTATCTTAGATGGTTCAATTATTTTTCTGTTTCTTATATTTTGTTGCATGCGGGTAGATGTTTCATTCATCTAAGCCCTGGCCATAGATATTTAAGTATCAATCATACTGCTCAAAATTTTGAAACTATTCCTAGCCTAGATATATCTCTTGAAGCTATAGCCACACACTAACAATTGTATCAAATTGCACCCCTATACTGTAAATACCAAGCTGAATTGAAAGACAATAGATCCATATTTGTCAAATAATTAGATTCCATCATTCAAATATTTGCTCTTTACCTCCTATATTCATTGAACATGTGTTATGTACAAGACCCTGTATTAAATTGTGAGGCACACAAAGATGAATAAAATATATTCCCTGTCTTAAAGGAGCTTTCATTTTGCTTCATATAAATTAATCCTCCACAGAGGACCTCCAGAGGTCTCCAGGATGAATTAGCCTTATGCTCTGAAGAGCAGAAGCCCAGCCTCCTTTCAATAGTGATGATTTCTTGAAATTCTAAATCAGTACCTTAAAGAGAATGGGCCAAGTGGGCCTGGGGTGATGCCTTTGCCAGAGTTAGGGTGCATCTCCCTTTGGGGCAGCCACAAAGCTGGGTCTACCAGAGCCAGAGGGAGGGGGTGGGACCTGATCAAGGTGAGACACTACAGAAAGTCAAAGGATGGGTCAGAAGAACTCCCGTCAGTTCCCTGCTCCTCTCTGGCCTTGGGACATACATGAGGAGTGAGTCAAAGGGAAGGTGACGTACACAAAACCCCAGCTCCTCCTCCTGCCTTACTCTGTGGCTATTTTTGGAACAGGTGCCCTAGATTTACTCCATGTCACAACAAAAAATGTCACTTTAGAACAGGTGGAGGAGGTAGAATCAGATTTTCAGTTTAAAGGGCCACTGGAGGTTGTATAACTCACTTAGATGAGCAGGTCCTTGGTATGTTGTTTTCAGAAGTGGTTGTCTAGCCTAGATTTGGGAAGCTCCAGTGATGAAGAGCCCTTCCTTCCGGAGGCTGTTCTTTGCACTATGGGTCAGCTCTACCCCTAGCTCCATTGAGACAAAACAAATTCTCCATAAATTCTACCCATGTGTCCTCATCTTGTCTTCTGGACTCATCTAGAGTAAATTCTATTTCATTTCAACAACAACGATAATGACGACGATGATGATGATGATATAAAACATTTTTTTATGGACTATGCATCAGACACAGGAGTGCTTTACCTGCATTATGTCCTTCAGGCCTAAAATAACCCTATGAGGTAGGTACTATTATTATCCCCATTTTACAAATGAGAAATTTGAGGCAACTATCAGAAAGTAAACATCAAGTTTCACCAAGTCTTTATTTTCCAGGCTAAATATTTTCCCGTTGTATCAGCTCTTTCTCTTCTGTCTTGAGAGACAGTGCAGTATAGTGGGAAAAGCATAACCATTTGAGTCAGGCTGACCCAAATCAAAATTTCTCCTGTCTCTTATGAGCTACACCACCTTCAACAATATCGGAGCTGCCATCCTCCTGTCAACAGGTTAACATATTATAAGGTCAGGAGAAGAATTAGAGGCTATGTGTGTGAAGAGCCTAGCAAATTATTGATGTGAAATAAATACTCAGACAATGTTTTATGTTTCCCTGTCAGTTTCCCGGACACCATCAAGACAGGGTGGGCTCTGTCAATTCATAAAATGTCTGATGTGCAGGACTACATGCATCATACTCTAGGTGTCTTCTGAGACAAGGATATGTATCCCCTTTTACTGGGGGAACAGCCCAAGATAATATGAGTCTTTTTGGTGCCCACAAATGATTCATACCATATTTCTAGTTGATTCAGACTCAAAGGTCTCCCCCTGCCACATGCTCTTATTAGCAATAACATCCCTCCCATGTTCTTGGAGAATGGATATTTGGGGCCCAATTGCAAGAATTTATGCTTTATCTCAGTTAAACTGTAACCTATGCAGTCATTTTACATCACCAGCTGTAGTCAACTGTCTTTTTCTTTCTCTTGGGACGTTTAATCTTTCGTCTCCCTCACCCCCAACACCAATGAATCACAAAGTTCTGCTTGTTTTGCCTCCTATGTGTTTTTTTTAAATCAGTCAGTGTTTCTCTGATCTACCCTTACCACTCCAGCCCAGCCTCTGTCATCCCATCCTGGACAATTAAGGAATCCTCCTAACTTTGCCTCTTGCTGCTTCTTTTGCTGCCCCTTCTACCTGTTCTTTACCAAACAGTCAGAATAAACTTTAAAAAATGCAAATAATGTGATTTCTCCATTTAAAAACTTTTCACCTATGCGCATGGTTCTTAGGCTAAAGACCGAAATTTATTCTATAGCCTGAAGGCCTTTCAGGGTCCTGCTCTGCCCATCTCTAGCTCCACCCAGCTGCACTCAGTCCTGAGCACTCTCTGTGCTCCCTGTCTTCTGCCAGGAGCACTCCCACCTCCATCCCTTGCCTAGTTAATGTCTATGTGCCCTTCAGAGCTCAACATGGTTAAGACCATGAACTTTGGTGCCAACTTCTGGTTCAGCTCTGCCATTTGCTAGCCGTGTAACCTTGGGAAAATAAATCACTTAACCTTTCTGTGTTTCAGTTTCCTCATCTCTAAAATGGGCATAATAGTAGCAATATATAATAGGGCTGCTGTAAGGATAATATGTAAAGCGTAACACAAAAACAGTGTGGGGCACATAGTAAGTGATGTTATAAAAGCACTAATAATTATTATTACATAATGATATGATTACCCAGGAGAGCCTTCTCAGAGCCCTCAGACTAGGTCAGGGAACCAGGATGCATGTGTATATATAAAATAGGACCCTATACTTTTCCAGTGTAGAAATGATTGTCATTATCATTTTACATTTATTTGGTGATTATTTGCATTATACTAGCCCTTTAAACTCCACTGCAAGCTCCATGAGGACAGAGCGTTGAGTTACCGTTTATGCACCACTTTTACTCACTTCAGTGTCTGGCTCAGTTTGTGACACTTTTAGGAGCTCCCCCAGAATTAGCGGAACATGTAGATGTGTATTGTTGAACACAGCAGGCATGGCTTCAGGCTGGTCATGGTTCTTTGCTCTGTCTAGTCGCCCATCTATGCACTCACACCTAGAATGCTGTCATTCAGTCAGTTAACATCTTCATGGTGGTTGGCACTGGTTTTCCATCACAGAGTCAAGTTAATCAGTATAACAGAAGGAACACTGGTCTTGATGAGGGAAGACTATGATTGATTAAATCTCAGATCAGACACTTGTCTCTTTGCCTCGTCAGGTCAGTACTTTCTTTTTTTTTTTTTTTTTTTTTTCTTTAATCATATTTTAATTTAACTTATTTTTATAGAAGTAGTTCCTTCTCACTGTAGACAAAATAGAAACTAAACAGAAATAAGAACACTATCACCCTTAATCCTGCCAAGATAGCTGTATAATACTGGTGCATTTCCTTCCAGAAACCCATCTGACATAGTTGAATTTAGACTGTTTTCAGATACTTGCTCTTTTTTTTTTTTTTTTTTTTTTTCAATTTTTTTTATTAAGGTATTATATGTGTACATATCTTACCATTGCCCTCCCCACACCCCACTCCCATATATGCCCCCACCCCCCAGAGTTTTGCATCCATTGGTTATGCTTATATGCATGCATACAAGTCCTTTGATTGATCTCTTATCTCCCCCACCTCTCCCTAACCTTCCCCTTGTAATTTGACAGTCTGTTTGATGCTTTACTGTCTCTGTATCTATCTTTTTGTTCAAGTTTATAATGTTCTTTATTATCCATAAATGAGTGAGATCATGTGGTATTTTTCTTTCATTGACTGACTTATTTCACTTAACATAATGTTCTCCAATTCCTCCCAGGTTGCTGCAAATGATGAGAATTCCTTCTTTTTTATGGCAGCATAGTATTCCATTGTGTAGATGTACCACAGTTTTCTGATCCAGTCATCTGCTGACGGGCACCTAGGCTGTTTCCAAATCTTAGCTATGGTGAATTGCGCTGCTATGAACATAGGGGTGCATATATCCTTTCTAATTGGTGTTTCTAGTTTCTTCGGATATATTCCCAGGAGTGGGATTACTGGGTCAAATGGGAGTTCCATTTTCAGTTTTTTGAGGAAACTCCATACTGTTCTCCACAGTGGCTGCACCAGTCTGCATTCCCACCAGCAGTGCACGAGGGTTCCTTTTTCTCCGCATCCTCGCCAACACTTGTCGTTTGTTGATTTGTTGATGATAGCCATTCTGACAGGTGTGAGATGGTACCGCATTGTTGTTTTGATTTGCATCTCTTGGATAATTAGTGACGTTGAGCATGTTTTCATGTGTCTCTTGGCGTTCCTTCTGTCTTCTTTTGAAAAGATTCTATTTAGGTCTGTTGCCCATTTTTTTATTGGATCATTTATCTTCCTTTTATTAAGTTGTATAAGCTGCCTGTACTTTCTCCTCTTTGAGGCATAATATTAGCACCTGCCTTATATGATACTAGAGGCCAGATGCATGAAGATTCATGCAAGAATGGGCCTTCCTTCCCCTGGCTGCCGGCACCGCCTTCGCTCTGGCTGGAACCACCTGCCTTCCCACACTGCCCAGAGGCCTGGAGCGGCTGGGGTGGTGCCGAACGCCTGCGTAGTCGCCATGGCAATGACACAAGCATCCCGCCCTACCCTCACCTGCGTATGCAGATTAACCCGCCATCTTTGTTGGATTATTTTACATACTTACTCCTGATTGGCTGGTGGGTGTCACAAAGTTATGGTCAATTAGCATGTTATTCTTTTATTAGTGTAGATGATAATTACATAAGATGATAAAAACTGACATTTACAGAGCAGTCACCACACTGCAACTGAAGTCCTTATTCCTTTACAGGAGTGTCCCATTTAATTCTTACAACAAAGCTATGAGGCAAGTGGTATCATTTCCCTCATGCCATAGATGAGGATGTGGACATCTAGAGTGACCATTCTCTTGCCCAAGGTCCACAGGAAATGGAAAAGACCACATTTGAACCCAACTTGTGTGGACCCAGAGTCTTAGTCATCTTCCCCTTGGTCATGCACAATATTTAGGAAGCAACTGGTGTAGGTCACACGTGGGAAGCACTGATTGAGAGGTGTTATAGTTTCAGAAGGCCTATACAAGAGGGGCATGGATAACATTCTGCTCTGTGCAGCCATTTATTCCCACCTGTCTCCTACAGCTTCCTCCAGACAACCCCTGACATCAAGTCAAGATTATCTACTGACATCATCAGCTACACAATAAGCATTAGGGTTTAATTAAAAGAGAGACTTTCTAAGAATAGCTTTTATTTTCTTCACACCACTGGCTAATATTGTCTCCTGTCCCCTGTCTACACAATCTAATCAGAATTCTTGCTGATTTGAAAGCAAATATAATAACAATAAGAACACCACTTATTAGCATGCAGCTTAGAAAGTGGCTCATCCTAAATAGTCTTTTTTTTTTTCCACATGAGAAGTTTGCAGATTGCTCAGATGAGCCAGATATTACTCGGAGGCAGGAAAATCTGATATCAAAGAAACCCCACAGAGAGTTATCAATGAACTGCCTTTTGCTGCTGGGGGTTTGGAATGAGATGAGGAAAGAATGTGGTATGAATCAAGGAAGTGCAGAGCTGGGAACAAAGGCTGGGAGATCAGGGAGGGCGGGGTCTAGGAGGAAAAGCAGCCCCCAAGCCTACTCACGTGTAATGCCCTTAGGACGTGCCCAAGGGGATTAGCTCACATCATTTCCAGTTCTCATAAAAACCTTGCGATGTATATGACATTTTCCTATTTTATGGGTAAGGGAAGTGTGGTTCAGAGAGGTAGGGTAAGGCCCAAAGTTACAAAGGTTGTAAAGGGCAGAGACAGAATTCAAATAGCCATGTCCCCTGTTCACTATCCATGGTGTGTGTGTGTGTGTTAAGAGCATGTAAGGCTCAATCTCCATTTCTCCATGTGTTCTTTCTCCCTGTATTCTGTCTGTCCTCACTCAGTCTCATGACATCAATCCAAGCTGTAGGCTGATGACTCAAATTCATATTTCTTGTAGACCTCCCTTGAGAGCTTCAGACTTGTAATTTTCCTTTGCCTACTCGACACTTCCATTTGGATATCTGACAGTAATATTAGAGTGAACACTCCCCCAACTAAAATCTGGCCTCATCCCAAAGCCCATTTGCTCATCCCGCAGCAGAGATTGGTCCCACCAACCGCCCAACGCCGCCCAATGCACCCCCCTCCCCCATTGCAGAGGCCGCCAGCACCATCTTTCAAGTTCAACACAGAGAGCAGAGAGCCATTCTTGTCACTTTTCTGTCTCAGCCCCTCATGTACCCATACATAGCCCCATCCTACCTCTCTCAGACCTCCATCCACTTCTCTCCATGTCCATCACTCCCATCCTACTCTTGTTAATTTCCTGTGGTTCAGCCTCACCCAGCATGCTGGGCTTCCTATGGTTTATGGCTTATGGCTTATGGCATGCAATTTTAACAATGGCCTTTTGTTATCCCCATCTCGTAAGTGAGAATACTGAGTCCTGGTGAGGTTAAGGATCTTCCCAAGGTCACAACTGGTAAGTGCAATGTCTGCCTGACATTCACCTCCCAGAAATCCCCACACTGGTTCATTTTCATTCTTCAGGTTTTAGCTTAAAAGTCACTTCCACAGAGGGGTCTTCCTGACCCCTGCCCTACTACAGTTAAAGCAGCACCCCCCACCTCTGTCTTCCATCCTCTTCTGCTTTCTTTACATCACTTATCACCATCTGCTATGTTCTTGCTTATATGTTGTTGTTTTTTTCTCCCTCAACTTGACCAGACACATTATGAAAGCAAAGATCCTATCTTAGTGACTGTACTTACACTAGTACCTGGTGCGTAGTAAGTGTATAATAAATGTTTGTGAAATGAATGATCAAAGGAGCCAGGTAGTACAGTTCAAGTTCCTAGCCACTATACTATATCACCTTCTTTTACATGATTAGGGTTAAGGTTAGGACTGAAAACCCATGTCCGGAAGCAGAGGGCAGGGAAAGACTGAAGAAAGGGGTTGGCCACGCCAGTGCAGTAATTAGTAGAGTTATGAAGGGAATTGACATACAAGGTGCATCTTAGGCAGCTGCAAGATGAGATAGATAGATAGATAGATAGATAGATAGATAGATAGATAGATAGATAGATGATGATAGATAGATAGATAGATAGATAGATAGATAGATAGATAGATAGATAGAGTTGTTCCACTTATTTATGCATTCATTGGTTGTTTCTTGTATGTGCCCGAACTGGGGAATGGACCCGTAACCTTGGAGTATTGGGACAGCATTCTAATCACCTGAGCTACCTGGCCATGACCTGCTCATAACTTTTAACAAGCCTTAAAGAATTATGAAGGGCAAGGGGGTGACAGTCACAAGTACTAGTGTGTGACGGCTACCAGGTACAGAAAATTGTGTTGCATGCTTGACCAGGTCAGGATGATAGGAATGTTTCCAGACCCAGCCTGTCGCGGAGACAGTGAAGGGATGTTGGTTTGTGCCAGAACACACAATGATTAAGAGAAAAATGAGCTTCAATCGGAAGTTCAATGACAAACAACTTCCCTTCTGGCCTGGGTCCAGCTTTCAAGTCAGTCAGTGGTCATGCCTAGTAGTACTCTATCCTCCACAGCTTCGATGCTTAGTTAATTGCCTTTGAGGTAAAACAGAGCCCAAAGCCTGGAGGAAGAAGCTGGGGAAGGGGTCTGTGGTGAGCATCACTGGTTTCCTTACCCCTAGAATTCAGTGCATCATCACCAATATGCACATGGATGGAGACACATAGTCAGAGCTCACTTTCTTTTTGTTCCCGAATGGGAGTGGAGGGACTTGATCAGAACCTCCCAGGCAGAAAACCATGGCGACCCATCTCTGGTTCTAATAGAGGTTTCATGATTTAGTGTCTCCAATGACTACTGCCAAATTGAGCCTAATCACATCCTTTTTTATAAGGCCATGTTCCAATCACATGATTGTTCCCGAGGTCATTTCCAGCATGATTTCGCTCAGATAAAGTGTTTCTGATGGTGCTCAGGAATGCTGGGCATGTCTTCTCAGATGTGCTTGTTGCCTAGGGAGGGAGGTGAAGGCTCCCCATCCCTCTAGCAGCATGTTCCTGTGCCTGTACTGTCCCTATTATGTCAGAGTGTAAGCCCTGAGAAAAACCACAAGTGATACCTGGCCGAGTGTTTCCCAGCTTCTCTAGATTCCTTCTCTCCACAGTCTAGGCTCCTTGAATCTCCAGCCTCTGGCTCTCTGGGTGGAGATGTGCAATAGCAAAATGACCATTGTCTTTGGAGTCAGACATTTGAGTCTGAATCTTGGCTCTGCTTCTCTCTAGCTGTGTGATCTTGAAGAAATTGTTAAACCTCTCTGAGCTGTGAGTATCAACGTTTAGGAGGAAAAAAATGTCCTTGAAGTTGTTCCAGAAAGAGGGGCTAGAATCAGATGTGTTAGATATTACTTCTTGAGCCCATGTGTTGTCAGAAGAGCCCAGGTTCTGTGAGTCTAAGTATAACCGTTAGTATTGCTGTGTGGGTGGGCTACAAATAAAGTTTTAAACTCTTTGTGGGGGGCGAGGGCGGGGTATTTATATATAATGATGTAATATGTCTTCCACTGAAAGTTAGTTAGAAATACAGGTTTTTTTAAGAAGAAATAAAAATCAGACACTACTTAAATGTTGGGGTATTTCTTATCTGATAGTTTTCTATGAAGATATAAAGTGAAAATATTATTTTAAGCCCTGGCCATGAATTTCTTTTAGCGTCTGAAAGAATACATTGGAAAGATATTTGGTGTAAAATATGAGCTTGAGCTTAGACATACTGGTGTGTGTGTGTGTGTGTGTGTGTGTGTGTGTGTGTGTGTGTGAGAGAGAGAGAGAGAGAGAGAGAGAGAGAGAGAGAGAGAGAGAGAGAGATTCTTCTTGTGTAGAAGGATAAGAGAAAGGTTCACAAAGCTCTTGAGAAGAAGGAGTGAGGAGAAGAAAAGGAGAGGAATGAGGAGTCACAAATATTATGTGAGGTTATGGGCTAGTGGAAATTTCCTGAAGAGAGAATGGACTTTTAAAAGAAAAAGGATATGAATGTTACTCAGTTTAAAGTTATTTGTGCAGTTGTCTTTGTATTTAGTCAACTTTATTACATTCATAAATGCTGTGTGCATTTGACCTTGTACTTCAGGAAGGTCTGAATTCCACACTGGTTCTGTGAAGGCTAGAACAGAGGCAGCCTCAGAGAATTTGGATTCTGAGGGCAGAGGTGACCTCCAGACCCCTTGAACATGAGCTGGCCTGGGGACATGCTTTAGTAAAAAACATGCGTTGGGGGCAATGGCATGTGCCAATTCTGAGCCGAGCTCTTAGAGGCCCTGTGTGCTTCTGCTGTTGTTCTTGGAAACTTACTGCCAGGTGAGGAAGCCCAGACTAGCTTACTGACTGATGAGGGACATGTGACCCAGTCACTCTCCCCCCCACCCCAATCAATAGCCAGCCAACCACCAGACTGGCAGGTGAGGTCCTCTAGGTGAGGGCCAGCCCCAGCCAGCTGACCATAGATGGTCTGCAAGATCAGTCAAGATCAGCTGAACATTTAAGGTGTGAGATGATGGTGTCAGAGAAATAAAGAGAAAGCAACCCTGAAAGACACTTAGGTGGCTAAGAGAACAAATTAAAATAGTTTCCTCCTTATTCCCCACAGCTTATTTTGGGCTTCACGTCTGAAAGCTGAGGCTTCAGATCCCAGCTGGCTTAGCCGATCAATATTTCAAGTTGGCATTCACCCACCCACAGACTTCAGTTTTCGTGAACAATGCCCTCATTCACATCAGCCCCAAGAATGAAAGTCTATATCCTTTTCAGTCCCATTGAGCCAATGTCTTACAAAATAGGTATATATTTAGGGCTTCCAAATGAGATAATGAGCAATTGCTAATAATTATTTGAAGCCATTGGAGTTGGACCCAGCACAAGTAATGCTACTGTTGGATTTTGATGATCCCAGAAAGATAATTTCAGCTCACTGCAAGGATGGCTGCCAAGACATGCTCAACAATTGAACTAAATTTTCAAACGTGGAGATGTAATCTTTTCAAGCCACATGGATTCCAGTGAATTGAGTTGCAGTGAAATAATGGTCGCTTGTACATTTCCTAGAACATTCAGAATCAGGAGGCAGATGTTTCCAGGGAGGGGACAAGTGTGTCGAAGTCTGGCATGGCTCCTCGGGGGCTGGATGGGCTGCTGACATGTAGCACCAGTTCAGAGCAGAACGATGGAGGGCTCTCTGAGTCACGGCATCTGTATTAGTTTCCTGCGGCTGCTGTAGCAAATTTCCACAATTTTGATGACATGAAACAACAGAAATGTATTCCCTCACAGCTCTGGATACCATAAGTCCAAAGTCAAGGTGCTGTCAGGTTTGGTTCCTCCTAGAGGCTCTGAGGGAGAATCCTCTCTATGCTTCTCTCCAGCTTCTGGCAGCTGCCAACAATCCTTGGCATCCTTTGGCTTCCAGATGCATTGCTTCAATCTCTTCTGAGTCTTCATATCACCCTATCCTCTATGTATTTCTCCTCTTCTTTTCTCTTACTAGTATAAGGATACTTGTCATTGGATGTAAGGCCCACCATAATCCAAGATGATATGATCTCAAGATTACCAACTTAATGATAGCTGAAAAGACCCTTTTTTTCAAATAAGGTCACATTTACAGATTCTGGATGGATATATATTTTAGGGGCCACCACTCAACCCACTATAATTTCTAGGACAGTAGGCTCCTCCCTCTGACTTCATCTCCTACCATGCTCCCCACCACTCTCTCGTCCCAGGCACCTGGGCCTCATGACTGTTCCTCAAACACACCAGGATCATTTTTTAAAATATATGTTTTTATTGATTTTAGAGAGAGAAAGGGAGAAGGAAAGAGAGAGAGAGAGAAACATCAATGAAAGAGGAACATCATGGATTGGCTGCTTCCTGCATGCTCCCTACCAGGATCAAATCCACAACCTGGGCTTGTGCCTTGACTGGGAATCTAACCAATGACCTCTTGGTGCATAGACAATGCTCAACCAACTGAGCTATACCAGCTGGTTACCAGGCTCATTTTTAATTAGGAATGCTGCTCCCTCTTCTAAGAATGTTATGCTGCCTTTTAGCCATTTGGCCTCAATTCCAGTGACCCTGTCTCAAAGTGACCTTTCTTGACTATATAAATTGGCACCCTATCTCCAGTCTCTCTCTATGAAATTTTTCTGTTTTAGTTTATTCATGACATGTAACGGCATCTAAAATTATTACAGGTTTCTGTTTACTCTTTCATTTCCCTTCAATTAAATATAAAACTCCATGAGATCAAGGACTTCCCTGTCTCACTCACTAAAATAACATCTCCAATGATCTGAGCAATTTCTGCCCCATTGTAGATGCTCAATGGGGTATCATTTGGGTATCACAGAGTCAGGTTTATAACATAAAAAAAAATTGGCCTTTCAAAATGAGGGGAGTTTTCCAGATTCAAGACCGTAAAATGTGGGAAAAGGAGAAAGAGCTCTAGTCCACAGGGGCAACTGATGTGCCACGTGATTCTAATGGGCAGCCAGCAGTGGAGACCACTGATCTAAGGCAGTCATGGAAATGCCATTCCTTTTGTCAAGTGATTAATATTGTACTCTGGCAGGTGACATGAACCTGGTCAATAAGCCTTGAGGCTAAATCAGCTGTAGGATATTCTGAGAAAGCTTTTCTTCCATTCAGAAAAAAAAAGAGACACGAAGAGAGATACTGTTCGCCCCCCACCCACCCTCCACCCCCGGGTGGCACTGTCCTGGTCGAACATGAACCAGACCTCCCCTGTGTGCTTATAGAGAGATTACACTGCATATGTCACTTCTTCTATAATCAATCAAAGTTATCTTACTGGCTGTCTTATAGGGGAGATCTAACCCAGTTTTCTACATCCAAGGACATGAGATCTTCTGGATGACTCCAAGTTTAAAACCTTATGGAGCATGATGACAGAGGTTTCTGTCCTTTCCCTTTTTCTGATATGCCATCATCATACAGGATTTATTCTTACCTCATGGCTGCAAGATGTCTGCTATAGTTTCAGGCATCACACAAAGGCAGTATCAGCCAGGGTCAGGAAAGAGGTTGTTAGGGTCTCGGGTTGTTAGACAATGATCCCCCCGGAGTGGGACAGTCAATAAATAAAGACTCTGAAGTATCAGAAAGAAGAGCTCTCGCCCCGGAGACCACAGTGTCCTGGGTTCAAATCCGAGTCTGGCTACTTTACCCACTGTGTGGCCTGGTGGCCCCTCCAGGCTGCAGCTTCTGCTCTGTAAATGGACAAACAGCTCTCAGGTCCTAGTTCTCTCAGTCTTAAGAAGTCAGAACCCAGCAAGCTGCAGTGTTCTTTTGGCATCATTGATTTTTCTCTTTGACAAACCACTCTAAGAGGCCAAAAGAAACCAGGCATTAAAGAGAATTACATTCCAGAAGATCTAAGCATGTGCCAATTTACTAGTTATAAGCTGGGAAAAAAATTCAACCAGATGGAGTGCCCTGCCCTTGACACTAGCTATCAAATTGTTCCCATTTCATTTCTCGGGAGGAGGCCCAGCTATAAGTTATCAGAGGAAAAATAAGGATTTTTCTCTACCCTTCGCTCCAAACTCTGGCTTAAAGGCCTCAAATATTTCTGAGTGCTTAAAAATCCCCCCAAACCTCTGGATAGACACTCAATATAACTATGAGAGTATGCTGCAAAGAGGAGATGGGCTTGCACGTGTGAGGTGCATGTCATGTCAAGTGAAATGTGTAAATCTAAATCTCAAGCTCCCTTTCAAAACATTGACATGCTCACTTGTTTGTGGGCTTTAGAGGAAAAGTATCCTTTGATTTCCTCCCTTAAAGTGACAGTACCCCATCAGTGCCTGCATGGCCAAGCCATCAGGTTTTATAAATTGGTCAGCAGCATAGCCCCTACCTGCCCTGTCCATTCTCACTGCTCCTGATCTTATCCAGTGGACTTCAGCAAAGGTAATCAGTCATGGCTAACGTGAGAACATATTTACTGCACGCTAGGCACTGTGCTAAGCACATTAACAATCATCACTGAAATTGATGTTGAACTTGCCACGTGTCAGATTTCGCTTCACATGCTTTCTATATAAATTCACTGCAATCTCATAGTAACCCTATGTGATCATGTACATTTTACATTTGAGGAAACAGGCTCAGAGAAGATGAGTACATTTCCTGAGGTCCTTTAGGTCATGAGTGGCAGAGTCAGGCTTCTAACCCAGAGACAGAAGTCACAAATACAGGCAATTATATAAGCTCATATACTTCCCAGGAATGTAAATGTACTATATGGGGACATCTTGTAAACCAGCGGACTGTACCTAAGCTTTCTGTGTGTGAAAATGTGGTTAGTGGCCTCAGGTGGACACAAGGAAACTACTTTTATTTTCTAAGTGAAACTGAATTAAAATACTATTTTATTTCCAGGAAGAAAAAAAATGCTCTGAGTTCTGGTCAATATTGAAGATTAGAATTAATTCTACCAAATAGATACCATTTCCTGTCCAATCACAGCTTTCGATTTGTGGCCGGGAAGGTCACTGATATTCATCAGGTACTGCCCTGGGGATGGATATAGACTTTTATTTGAATCTCAGAGAAACCCTATAAATAAAGTGAAGATTTACATTGTTCTTCTGAGAAACCCGAGTCTCAGATTAGGTAATGTTCCCAGGGCCACTCAGCCACCCAGAGGTAGAGCTGGGATTTGAACCCTGGTATTAGGGTTGCCAAAGGTCCATTAAATGGGGTTTCTTTCTAATAGGACTGTTCTAATGATCCAGAAACCCATTTCCTATCACTGTATGAGTATCAGGCAAGGAAGGAACAGAATAAGGCTGCAAGGTGGACCCAGAGTGTTTGTACAAATGTTCATTGGCCATCAACTCTATGCCACGTGCTAGGACAAATGCTAGGGATACAGAGTTGAAAAACAGATGCAGTCCTTGTCATGGAATCTAGTATAAGGACTGTTGTTAAACACAGAATGGATTATATCATTTCAGATCATGAAAACTGCTATTAAAATAAAACAAAAGGAAGGGTTTAATTTAGCTGGAAGGGGCTGGTGTTTAACCAGGAAAGTCTGCTTTAAAGATATGATATTAACTGAGCCCTGAAAGATGAGGCAGCATTTACAGATGAAGAATGAGATGAAAGTACATTCTTGGCAGCGGTGATAGTATGTGCAAAGGTCCTGAGGCACAGATGAGCTCAGCACTTGGAGGAACAGAAAGGTGAGTGTAACAGTATTAGTGTGAGAGAGCCTAGGCCAGAGAATAATGTTTGAGAGGTGAACTTGGAGTCCAGCCAGGAAAATGACCCAGGAGGTCCTAGTTTAGGCTAATCGGGAAGAGGCCAGCATCTGCATCAGGACAACCAATAAATCAGGACCTCTGGGAGAACTAGGAAGAAAGGTGAATTGCAGGCACAGAACAGAGCCACACAGGTGAGCTGGCTGGAGGGGTTGGCCTCAGTGAGCTAGCCAGCATCCTCCTGTCCCCATACAAGCCCTTTCCTCATCCCTAATTATCTCTGTGACATCCCCGATTCTGGAACTTCCTGGTCTCCCTGTCTCTTAACTGGCTTCATTTTACTCATGTCCACCTTCTAAAACATATCTGAGCACATCACTGCCCAGCTTACGGGATAAAATTAAAAGTCCTGAGGTGAAAACACAAGCTCCTTGGTGATTTGGGGTCTGCCCACCTCTCGCTGTGTCACTCTCTCCAACTCCTCCAAACCACAGAATTCAAACTCCACCTTGTTCCGTGGGATTCCATAAAACCTCGCCTCACACTCACCGATAGCTGACAAGATTATGTCAACAACCTTTTCTGGCTCTAAGAATGTAACGCAAATGATTTTTTTGGTAACAGATTCCACAGATCGGCATTTCTCCCCAGTGCCTCCCTCTAAACCAAGCATGAGTTCAGCCAATGACAAGGCTGTGTCAGCCCCACCTTTATTAGATCTGTTTGCCTTCGTTTATGGAGACACACTCTTAAAACTGTGGCTTTAGAATACAAGAAGGATGGGGGGAGTAGCAGGAATCTCTGGAAGGATTTTTGAGCTGTGAATGCAAGGTCACGAAGAGGCTGTGAAATTAATTGGAAGAGAAGCATGTTGTTTGAATGACTGGTGTTGCTTAGATGTTCTCCCTGCTCAGGTGAGTACTGGAGACACCTGCTCTGCCCAAAGGACCCAGAAGTTCCGCTATGAAAAGGAAAAACGAGCTCTCCGAGGAAGCTTTTGTCCAGTCTGTTCAGATACCCTATATAATAAAAGCCTAATATGCAAATTGACCAAACAGCAGAACAACTGGTTGCTATGATGTGCACTGACCACCAGGGGCAGATGCTGAATGCAGGACCTGCCCCCTGGTGATCAGAGCACTCCCACAGGGGGAGCGCCACTCAGCCATTAGCTGGGCTCATGGCTGGCAAGCACAGCGGCAGTGGCAGGAGCCTCTCCTGCCAGCGCTAAGGATGTCTGACTGATGGCTTAGGCCTGCTCCCTGGACATCTCCCAAAGGCTCCCGGACTGTGAGAGGGCACAGGCCTGGTGGAGGGACCTGCCCCCTCCCCCCAAGTACATGAATTCCGTGCACCGGGTCTCTAGTAATAATATAATCTAATGCCCCCAAAGTTTACAGACCCACCATTACATTCAATATTCCACTTTGAGGATGCCTTGTTAACCTATGCTTTTCATAATCAATGGAGCTAAGCACCTCTCTGAAGGATGAATGGAAATAACATAGGCATTTTAAAGCAATTAATTGAGGTAATAGAAATGCCCATAGAAATGAAAGCAAAATCAATTATGTTAATGCCTGGTCACTCCTGGCCATTTTCCTGGAGATAATGTCAAATGCTATTTACCAGTATGTTGGTGAGTAGGGGGAACATTCACTGTAACTAATACTGAGCCTGATGTAAACAATGTTATGCCCAGGTAACTCTGACTTATAATATCCTTGAGCACATGGTGCCTCTGGGAACTTCACCAAGTTCAATGATACTGTGAGGCTTCAGAAATATCCAAGGCTGAGTGGGCTAGATTTTAGGAATAATGAGCTTTTTGAGCTGTGTCTGCTCTTCATGGGTTTCTGTGTCCTCTGCGGAGGGGCTGTGAACTGCTTTCCCTTCTCCCACCTGCTTCCCTGTGTTTCTCCTGTCTCTTTCTTCAGTTGGGTGCAACATGTGAAACTTGCCTCCAATGCAGACGTCAGAGGCTAGAGTTGGCTTTGAGCAATATTGGTGACATTGCTTTTGGATTCTCCATGGCATTTTGATGTGATGGTTGCTGGCTCCATCCCCGCTCCTCACTGAGATTTGAATAGGCAAGGCTGCTGTAAAAATAACCACTGGTGTACTAACCACACATCCTATCTGCATAACAGACATCAGGGGTTTTATTTCATTTGAGATTTGCCCAAGAGAGGAGAGGGTTATGAATAAGCCAATGCACCTGCCGGGTCTTGACATAGACCTCTTGATTGTCCAGTCCAGGAGCAGTGAGATGCTGTAGAACGAAATGGGTTTTATAGCCAGTCAGAACTGGATTCTAATTCCAGACTTAGTGACCCGCAAACACGATGGGGAGGCTAGCTCCTTGTCCACTGAGATCAGGGGTGGATAGGTTTGTGGATGCCAAGTGTAGGGCACTCAAGGAAGCTGTACACCTTAATCTCCAACCTCGGGGACACAGCCTGTTTCCACTGTCCCTTCCGGAGATCTTTTCCCTCAGCATCCCAGGGGAGGGACAGAGTCCAGACACCCTCAAAGGGGACCTCCGTGAGGGCAGGGCCCACTCTGCTTCCCCAGAGCCTGGCCTGCTGCAGAATTGCTATTTCATAAAGAAATGATTAAAAGTACTGGGGTCTAGGATCAGGCCAAGATTGTGCTGGTACTTGTGGGAGTATATAAAAAAAAATTGTTTTAGCTGTTTCAGTCCTAATTAACACTGTGCTTAATTGAAATTCACAAATTTCAGCCTCCCAAACACATCTCACCACCTCTACTCCCCTCTTGCTGGTTCCTGCAGATGCTCGCATGGCTTTTGTTCTGGACAGCTCTGTGTCTGGTAGAAGTGGGCCCAGCTCCACTGCCCCCCCCCCCCCCCCACACACACACACACCTCTAGTCCTCGCCGCAGCTCATTACCTCCCCCGGGTGCTCAGTGAAGCAGAGCTGACCTCCTCGGAGTTCATTAGTCAGATGCCCACATAGACTGTAGACTTTGATTTCTGGGGCCTCCGTGACCTTTCTGCGCTGTGGACCAGAAGTTTCTCTGTTGAAGTCATTTTACAACAGCACATTTAAAAAATAAAACAACAACCTGTCATGTCTTGGATGCCTCCCTGTAGGATGCCTTCGTGCCACACTCTACCTTGACATGGTGCCACCCACTCGTATTGAGGGACCAGGTGAGAAACAACCCTTCAGCTTGTTTCTGGCTTGCTCTAAGGCTGCTGTTGACAGCCAGGCTCAGTACATGACACAGGGCCCTCCCTCTGAGACGCCTTGGAGAAATTCTGGGTGGCTTTGGTTGTTCTTCTCCAAAGCGTCTGCAGTGGGAACATGCAGCACAGTGCAGTGGGAAGGGCGGGTCTGGGAGAGCTCAGACCTGAGCAGGAGTTTCATCCTGACCACCTTTTAGCTCTGTAAGCTTGGGCCTCTCTTTTATTTTCAGACGTAAAGGATAATATTTAGTACTTAGCTTGCTAATACTAAGACTTAGCTTGCAGGATTAGGTGCGATTATATATGTGGAGACCTGGTACTGCATTGTGCTCAATAAATGCTCATTGCCATGTTATTTGTTTCTGTGTATAGACATGCAATTCTTATAACTAATCGTCTTTGCTTCTTCTAGTCAGATGCCGGCAGGTTGCAGAAGCAGATTTGTGGCCACCCTCCGGCAAGCATGGATTTTGTGTAACAAATATTGCTCCTGGTTCTCCCTCACCTGATTGTTTATTTGGTTGGGGCTTTTTTATAGTTGCGTCTTCTTAATTAATCAGTTATGATTTATTATTACAGAAATGCTCTATATATCTTTCATACCTGCCTCAAATCCTATTTAGAACAGCTAGGATAGAAATGTACTCATACAAAAGGAAAGGAAAAAAAACAAAAACACCTTTGCAGCCTCCGGCATTTCAATTTTCAGTGGTCAATTTTTTAAATATTGGAAGAAAAAAATCGATATGGAGGCTACGAAGAAAATGATTAATGTCCACTCTTTAGAAATGGAAAGTATCTTTGAAAATTAACTCTTTGTCAGGTATATGGTTTGCAAATGTTTGCTTCCATTCTGCTTCCTTTTTACTGTATTGGATGTCTCCTGTGATGTGCAGAAGCTTGTTAGTTTGATGTAGTGCCACTTGTCTGTTTTTGCTTTTGTTGCTTGTGCTTTTTTAACAGCCCAATTAAAGAATGGGAAAAGGACTTGAACAGACATTTCTCCATAGGGGGCATATGAATGGCCAACAAGTGTATGAGAAGATGCTTGGTGCCACTAGTCAACAGAGAAATGCAAATCAAAACCTCAATGACATATTACCTCTCACTTATTAAGATGGTTATGATAGCCCAACCGGCATGGCTCAGTGACTGAGCGTAGACTTATGAACCAGGAGGTCATGGTTCAATTCCCAGTCAGGGCAAATGCCCGGGTTGCGGGCTCGATCCCCAGTGGGGGGCATGCAGGAGGCAGCCAATCAGTGATTCTCTCTCATCATGGATGTTTCTATCTCTCTCTCCCTCTCCCTTACTCTCTGAAATTAATAAAATTCTATTTTTTAAAAAAAAGATGGTTATTATATACTTTTTAAAGTCAACAAGTGTTGAAGATGTGGAAAAATTGGAACCCTTGTATTTCATTGGCTCCAAAAATGGTTTAGCCACTATGGAAAACAATATGGAGTTTCCTCAAAAAAAATTAAAAATAGAACTAGCAAATGATCCAGAAATCTCACTCTGGGTAATTATTCAAAAGAATTGAAATCAGGATCTCAATTAGATATATGCACTCCTACATTCACTGCAGCCTTATTCACAATAGCCAAAATATGGAGGCAACCTAAATGTCCATCGATGAATGAGTGGATAAAGAAAATGTGATATATACATATAATAGAGTGTTATTGGTCCTTAAAGAGAAGGAAATCTTGCAATGTGTGACAACATGAATGAACGATGAGGATTAAGTGTATTAAGCCAATCACAGAAGGACTAATACTGTAAGATTCCACTTATATGAGATACCTGACATAGTCAACTCAGAGAAGGAGAGAGGGGGAGTGGTGGTTGCCAGGGCCTGGGGGGACAGGAAAGTGGGGAGTTCCTCATGAATGGGTATAAACTCTGTCAGGCAAGATGAGTAAATTCTAGAGATCTGCTCTACAACACAGCATTTATAGATAACAAAACTGCTGAACACTTGAAATTCTGTTAAGAGAGTTGATCTCATATTAAGTGTTCTTAACACAATACATTTTAAAAGGAAGATAATTTGCTTTTTATTTCCTTTCTCCCACTAGGGGGTTCAGGAATGGCTGTATGTCCCTGTTGTCTCCCTTAAGCTCCCCACCCCCCTTGGAAACACATTATTTGACACATTTTTTAAGCCAAATGTCAAAGTTTTCAGATGAAGCTGTTTGGCTTCGGATCCTACTCACCCATTCCATTCTCTCCCCCATCTTTTGTGGGCTACATTCCTTTCACATACAAATATTACAATTTCGTCATGGTAAATTCCAAGGACTCTCTCAGTTATCAAGGTCAGTGACAATGTGGGTTAGACTTGGTGACCCTGGGCATGTCACTGAACTTCTCTGAGCTCACTTTTCATTTCATCTGTTCACCTATAAAATGGGGAGGATAATTTATTTCCCATAGACCGTTTGTGTTAAGGCCACAATGTGTTTCGACCACCTGTCAAGTGCTTGGTAAAGGTTATTTTCCTTTCTCTTAGTTTCCAAAGCCTAGATGAACCCAATTTTAGTATTTTACACTGAGGTGGTTGGAAACACCTGTTTGTCCTTACCTGCTCTCACCTCATTATTGGGTAAGTGCAGTGGTGCATTTCCAACACTAATACTCTGCATCAGCTCCCATTGCACTAAACCGGTTTCTGCTGAAATTGGATGATTATAACGTGTTTCAAATCAATGGTGCATCAGCTTGGTCATCACATGGCTATATAGGTGTCTGCAAAGATGGCACTTTTAGGATGGAAGTGTGTCCTCAGACCAGCGTCCATCCAACCTAGGTTATCACTGATGGACCCAGTGAGGTTTATAGCCTTGTACTATCTTGAATCTATAGTGCCAAACTCTTTCATTATAATATTAAGAGTAGCTAATATAGACTACTTAGCCAGGCACCATGCTAAGTGTATGCACTTCACATGCTTTATCTCATTTACCCCTTGCATGAGTTTTCTATTGTTACATAACAAATTATAATAATTGAGCAACTTAAAACAACAAAGGGGTGTTATCTCCCTTTTCCATGGGTTCCAGGCATGGCTTGATGGTTCCCGAGCTCAGGGTTTCACAGGCTGCACTCGGGGTGTTGGCTAGGCTGCCCTCCTCTTTAAAGGCTTGACTGGGGGAACTGGGTTTGAAAATGGCTTTTCCACATCTGCTTCATTTTGGAATGTTGAGACTAAATGTATTTCTATGCACCTTTATTTCTTGCTCCTCCCTCTGCATAGCTGTATGGTATAACTGCCCTCCCTTCCCCTGTATAGTCATTTGACCTTTGCATTCTAAACTTGTTTCTTAATATCTGGCACAGTGTTTCAGGCGTGGCAAGCACTCTGATGTTTCAGTCAATCCTCTGTAAAAGTCAAGGACTACGTTGGACTTAATGACTGCAAGTGGTTCGATTAAAATTGCTTTGTAAATGACAAACAGAATTTACACGTTTACCTTTAATTGGACCATTTTATTATTTTCACTGTTGTTTTTTAAGATGATAGAAATCTGACAGAAAATTACTCATAACATCCTAATTAGTGTTTATTTAGAGTATCTGGTTTAAATGTGCCTCCTAATTAACTTGTGGTACCTAAAACTTTATTCTATTCACACAATTTAAAATGGATGAAGCACCAACGAAAGAGTCTGTCTAAAAATGGCCTGAAGTATAGACATTAAAGTAAATGTTAGAAGTAAAATAAATAAATAAATAAGTAAGTAAGTAAGTAAGTAAGTAAAAGCTTGACTGGGGGATAATCCATTTTAAATTTCCTCGAGTTGTTTGGCAGAATTTATTTCCTTGCATTCTGAGGACCCTGCATTCTTGCCACTGTCAGCCAAGGGCCTTCTAAGGTCCTAGAGGCTGCCCTCTGGCTCCTGCCATGGTCCCCTCCTCTCATATCAGGACAGCAGAATCTCCAGCTCCAGTTGGCTGACAGTCTTATATAATGTAATGCAATCGAGGGAGTAATCATCCCATCACTTTGCCACATTCTGCTGGATAGAAGCAATGCACAGGTTCCACCTCACTCAGGGGCGGGGATTATGAGGGGCCACAGATGCCAGGGAGTGGGAATCATGGGGCTATCGTAGAATGGTGCTTGCCATACATCTCATCACAACACTGCAAGGCGGGAATTTTTATGATGCCCATTGTGCGTGTCAGCGTTGAGGCTTCAATACTTGCCAGGGTTGCTCAGCCATCTGGCATGCAACCCTGCGCTCCAGCTTCCATGTTCTTCAAACAGTAAGTTCTCTGAGGAAGCCAGTTCTTGTATTTTTCCTAAAACTGCCTCCTTCGAGCTCCAGGTGTAGTGCTCCTTTGAGCTCCCAGACTATGATATGAAATTTGAGAAGCATGTGAATGTATGTGATTCATAATCAAAGGCTATTTAGAACTGGAAATTATCTTAAACACATTTTCCACATCCCTCATTTTTCTACATGAAGAAATAGATGATCAAGAAGGAAAGGGATTTGCTTAAAGTCACAGAGAACTAGTAAATGTCAGAGCCAGTAGTGGACATATCTTTCCTCCCTCCCTCCCTTTCTTCTTTCCTTCCTTCCTTCCTTCCTTCCTTCCTTCCTTCCTTCCTTCCTTCCTTCCTTCCTTCCTTCCTTCCTTCCTCCTTTCCTTCCTTCATTCCTTCTTTCCTTTAATTTTATTTTATTATATTTGTCTATCTATCATCCATTGCCCTCTCCATTCATTTGGCAACAAGATCTCAATTTTCCTTTGGATGACACCTCTCCCTGCCTCTCTGTCCCTGTGATTTAGGTTAAGCTGATCCATCCTAGGGATCTGTAGAAATGACCGAATAGTCTAAGCTTGGCCAATTAGAGAAACACATCTTCATGACCACAGTGATGCTGGAAAGTGGGCATCTAACCCAAGTTGGCTCAACAAGAGTCATTGAGAATCTGCCCTAAAGCTTTTTCTGAGATTATTGAGAAAGACATGCTATCTTTCTAGAAGGATTGCTAAAGAGCTAGGATGGGAGTCAGGAGCTGCTGGGGACCATCCTTGCCATCATATGTGGACAATCTTATTGGGTGTAAAGCCAACACAGAAGAGAGTGTGCAGTAGAGATTCCTAATGTTGCTGAGTGCCCGGATTGAGCCACACCTGAGCTAGCACAACTCTGAGAATCTGAAGAGACATAAGCTAATGACTTTGTAAGCCAATAGGTTTTTGTACCTCTCTTTAACCTAATTTGAGATGGATTCTGACACCACCAACTAAAAGAATCCCAACTAACGCATTCTCTTGACTTCATTTCTATGCTCTATTCCTTGCGTTTGTGATTTAAAAATTGACAGGGACTTCAGAGCCCCACTATCTTCTCTAAGAAGGCTAGGGCTTTCTATCCTATCTCCTTAGTCATTTTAGTCACCATTTTGTCTGTGGTCTGAATAGAAGAGGACTTTCTTTACATCCGATAGAAAGCTACCAACTCACTAAGATATTTCAGTGGGTCAGAAAGATGCCTGGGTGGATTCCGTTTTCTCCTACACCTGACCAATATTTATCAGACACGTTAGCTCCAAAGGGAGCCAACCTATTGGGCAGATGTCTTCTAGAGATAGAGTGTGTAGTGATTACAGAATTCCACTGGGTCTCAGCTGCTAGCTACATGTCTTTCAACTTCACAAGTAAAAAAATGGATTGTTTTTCCTTAAATATGTTACCTGCATTTGACTTGAGTAGCCTCAGCTCTGTCTCTTTTCCAAAATGGTTATCTGCAAAATTGGAATGAAGGGTCAGGATTCTCCCGCTGCAGTGTTTTCAAAGGATAAGGCATAAAGTGTGAGAAGGTGGCCATTTCCTTCACAAATCACCGTGAAAGAACAAAGGCTTAGATAGCAATACATTGTCTTCAGTTTTTATTGTTTTTATTGAACAGAATTGCACTGGGACTTGATGATCTAATTCTGGCACTTAAGGGCTGCCGTCAATCAACATTATCTGAGAAAGGAAAGCATAAGCTTTATGCTTGCAGGTAATAAAATGATGCTACCATATCAGCACATGGTTCTGATATCAAGACAAATGGGCCCTAAAGCTAACACACACTGGGTTCAAGTCCTGCTTATGCTAATTACCAGCTGTGTGCTCTTAGCGAACTTATTTAATTTATGTAAGCCCTCGTAAAAAGGAAAAATACTGATTTCACAAGGTATGTGGGCAAACCTATAAAGTAAGAAGCCATTTTCAAACTTGAGTTACTCTGACTTTAATGAATAAGCCCTTACCTATTTCTAGTCTATAAGGATATTGCTGTGCCTCAAAAGCAGCCGGATTGTGCCACTTCTGGGTGAGATAGGGTGAGTGCTCAGCACCCTGCCTCTCCGACTAAACAGAGCTACAAAACCGGCCACATGTATGGATCAGCTTTTGAGAACTCTGAGAAGTAAAAAGTAACAGGCAGGTTGGAGGAAAGACTAAACTTTGAAGCACCATAGGACCATCAGCACGTTTAGCATTGTTTCCTCTCAAATCCCCTGGCCTGGCCTCAAGGTAGCCCCCAAACCAAGTCGTGGGCACGTGAAGACAGCGAGAGCTCCAGGAAAAGTCCGTTAGCTTGGGCTCTGGGAGCAGGAGAGGGGTATCCTGGGCCTAACAGCAGCAGCGGGGCACCTACAATTCTTGAGCAGGAAACTTTGTTTCTGATTGAAGAAGCTATGGTCCCAAGAAGGTGAAGCAAAAACTTGCCATTTTTCCCTCTTGACCTCATACATGGGGGGGTTCAGGACCAAAAAGTGTGGAACCAAGGAATCAAAAAATATTGGGAAGATCACAGGGTAGAAGATAGGAGCTCGGAAAAATGTCGCTATACTGGTGTTTGAACCAGGAGGGCTCACCCCTGCGCTGCACGTGTCATGGATCTGGTTCTTTGCAGAGAAACAGACCACTGGCTTGACCCCAGACTGTTCAGCAGGTGGCTCATGCAAGGACCAAATCCAGGCAGCACTGCCGAGGCTCTGAAAGTGGAGGAGGCATAGGGATTACAATTTAGAGAAGAGCAGTAGAAGCTTGTGGCCTTAATGGAGTCAATTGTCCACTAAAACAAAAATACCAACGTTCTTGATAAGATTTAACAACGTTCAGTCTTGTAATATAGTATGAGAATGCAATCCAAACTCACTCACCGTATGAAGAATCGGGAAAAACTCAACCTGCATGGGAAAAGGTGATCCAACTGATGCCAACACCAAGATGAGCAGATGTTGGCGTGATCTGAAAACAGCATTAAAGCATCTCTGACAAAAATGCTCCACTAGGCACATGCTCTTAAAATGAATGAAAATATAAAAAGTTTCAGCAAAGAAACTTTGAGTCCAGGCCAGGAACTTTAAAGAGGGACCAAGTGGGCATTTTAGAACTGAAAATGCAATAACAAACATTTAGAGCACCGTTTATGCCCGCGTTTCTCTAAAGCTGAGATGATATCTTAGCACCTCAGCTCCGAAGAGTGCAGGGTTGCTATTAACCACGTGGCATCTTCTGAGCTGCACATCAATGATGCTTATTTATCCACGGCCTGCTATTACAAGGAAGACACAGACACGGGAGCGCCTCTTCTTGCTGCTTTCTTCCAAGACCAAGCTGAGCTGAAGAGGGAGCGTGCAAAGCAATTTGTGCCATATCTAAGAAAGCCTGGGGATAAAAATCTGCCTTCTGGTGATTGAGAGGCCTGGTAGAGAAAGCTGGGGAAGTGGCGTACACATCTAGAGTCCGCTCTGGAGCTGGAGCGCAAGTCAACCGAGCTCCTGCTAGACCTCAAGGTGGTGGCTTCTGCCAACAATGAATCTGAGCTCTTAGGCCACATGGGAAAGTACCTGGGTAGACCGGAGAGGAACACAGGCTGTGTGGCACACCAGCTTGAATATCATAAGGGATTAGAAAAGCAGGCCCAGCAGGGAGACCCATTTAAAAAGATGCTGAGCCCTAATAGGTTTGGCTCAGTGGATAGAGCGTCGGCCTGCAGACTGAAGGGTCCCGGGTTCGATTCCGGTCAGGGGCATGTACCTTGGTTGCGGGAACATCCCCCACTGGGGGGTGTGCAGGAGGCAGCTGATGGATGTTTCTCTCTCATCGATGTTTCTAGCTCTCTATCCCTCTCCCTCTCTGTAAAAAATCAATAAAATATATTTTTTAAAAATAAAAAGCTGCTGAAATATCAGGTAAAGAGAAGTAACATCTGAAGGCAACAAAGCAAGTCTTCCCATTGCAGTAGGTCCCCAAATCAGCTATTTCCTAATCTCATTCTCCATTTGACAGAAGACTGCTTTCCTTCATTGCTGTACATATAAGTTTGTTTTTGCATTATAAAAAAAAATAAAAGCTCACTGAAAGGATGCAATAGCTGAATGAAAATAACAAAAGAACGTCTGAGCATTTGAAGATAGATCAGTAGAAATTATCCACTCTGAACAACAGAAAGGCAAGATTTTTAAAACTGAACACAGTCTCAGAGACAACACTAAAAGGTAGAAGAGCCGTGTCCTGAGAACAGTAGAAAGAGTAGAGTAGAAAATACTTCAAATAATAATTGCTGAAAACTTCCCCCCAAACCTTCATGTCCAGATATATCATAACCAAACTTCAGAAAATTTAAGACAAAGAAAAATATTGAATGCAGCTAAGGCAGGGAAAGTGTAATGTTCAGAATATTCATAACAACAACTTGACTGACTACATTTTTCATCAGAAAGTATGGAGGCAAAAATTAGCAGGATGATATTTTTAATGTGGAAGAAAAAAACTGTCCTCCACTCAGAATACAGACATTCTTTTTTAACTCTTTATTTTTTCAATTACAGTTCATGGTCAATATTATTTTATGTTAGTGCAAGTATAGAGCATCAAGGTTAGATGTTTATATGATTTATGAAGTGATTCCCTTTCTTCCCAGTCCATAAGTCCAGTATTCACCTGGCACCATACAACATTTATATGAAGGAAGAATAAGAGAATTTGTTGTCATCAGATCATCCCCAAAAGAAATGCTTTGGGCTATGAGAAAAAAAAAAATGGTTCCAAGGTTCAAATGAAATTGTGATGAAAATTACAAAATATCTGGAACTAAATGAAAATAAAGTATGGCATTAGCAGTTTGTGGAATAGGAACAGTAGTGCTTGGAGGGAAATTTATTAGCATTAAATGTTTACATTTAAAAAAAGAAAGGTCTCTAATCAACCATCTAAACCTCCACTTTAAGAAATCTGAAAATAATGAGCTAAATATCTATCCCGAAGCAAACAGAACAATGTTATTTATTTGTTTTCAACAACGAAGTGATTAAGAGAAAAGTAGCGGTTAATGGACTTGAGACTAGAAAAGGGGTATGGAAAATCAATAAAACCAAAAGATACTGGTTCTTTGATTTTGATAAGCCTCCAACAAGACTGAAAAAGAAAAGACACAAATTACCAATGTTAGGAATCAATGAGCGATAATATTACCTCGCAGCTATTAAAAGGTTAATACAGAAACCCTACAAACAACTCTATATGCATAAATGCAAGAATTTATATGAAATGAACCAATTTCTTAAAAAGTACAAACTACCAAACTCAGAGATAGATAACCTGAATGGATGTAGATATATATTTAAAAATTTTTAATTCATAGTATTTTTTAAAAGCCTTCCAAAAATAATCTTTCAACCAACAAAATAACTTAAAAATAAAGAATAAAGTTAGAGAAATGATACTACCCAGTTTCATAAGACTTACTATACTCACACCTGCCAAAATGGCTACCATCAATAAATCAAGAAATAAGTGCTGGTGAAGATGTGAAGAAAAAGAACCCCAGTGCACTGCTGGTAGGAATGCAGACTGGTGCAGCCACTGTGGAGAACAGTATGGAATTTCCTCAAAAAATTAAAAATGGAACTCCCATTTGACCCAGTAATCCCACTTCTGGGAATATATCCCAAGAAACTAGAAACACCAATCAGAAAGGATATATGCACCCCTATGTTCATCGCAGCACAATTTACCATAGCTTAGATTTGGAAACAGCCCAAGTGTCCATCAGCAGATGAGTGGATTAAAAAGCTGTGGACATTTACACAATGGAATACTATGCAGCTGTAAAAAAAAAAAAGAAGGATTTCTTACTCTTGTGAAAGCATGGAGGGACCTGGAGATTATTGTGCTAAGTGAAATAAACCCATCAGAGAAAGACAAATATCACAAGATCTCACTTATTTGTGTAATCTAATGAACAAAATAAACTGATGAACAAAATAGGTACAGAAACATGGATGCATGGAACTGACTGACATATCTCAGAGAGGAGGGGGTTGGGAGGGGGGACTGGAAGAGATTAACCAAAGAACATATATGTACATACTGGTATGCATAGCCCATGGACACAGAAAATAGTGTGATGAAGACCTGGGGTGGGTTGGGCGTTAGGTGAAGCGGGGCGGGGGGGGGGGGGGCACGCAAAAGGGAGGGGAAATGGGGGACATCTGTAATGCTGTCAACAATTAAAAATAAAGGACTTACTATAAACCACAGTAATCAGCACATTATGGATTGGCAAAGGGACTGACATGCATAGGTCAATAGAAAGAATAGAGAGTTCAGAAGTGGAACATGGGGGAAGATGGAAATGATGATACTGCCACTTCTGGGAACACTGTAATAAGAGAAAAATGTTACATGATCAATAGCAAACCTCTATTAAACACCTACTTGGCAAGCACTGCAGTGTTACTCCATTTCATCTAATCTTCCTAACAACACTAAGATATCGGTCCTATTATTATCTCTGTTTTTCAGATAAGAGAAACTGAGGCCCGGATTGAATGGTTTGCCCAAATTCATGGCTAGGAAGTGGAGCAGCTGGTATTTGAATCACGATATCGCTGAGTCCAGAGTCTGGGCTTTGTGCCAACTACGATCTACTGCGTCTGGGGCTGCAGTATTGTGCTTTTTGTTTGTTTGTTTGTTTGTTTAAAACCCCGCATGTAAACTAGGGTGGTCTTGTCAATGACAAACACCATCTCTCCATGTAATAGGTGCTCATCTCACTGACCTGATCCATGAGAAGTGCTGACGGTTTGGCTGAGAAAATTCTCCTGCATTGATTTCCTTTGTTTTCTTTCTTTAATGCAGCTGTTAAGTTCATTTAAACAATGTAATTCATCATGAGATGGCCAAACCTGGGTTTTATTGATGCAACAATTAATTAGTTGGCTGCCCACTCCTGCCAAGTTTGTTCTAGATGAATGGCTGGCGCAGGGAGCCATGATACAAATACAGCAGGCGCATTGGACATCTTGCTGGCTTAATCACATTTGAGATGTTATCAGAGGCGGGACCCCTCTCGCCTCTGGGCTGGCCGGTGACCGCACAGCACAGAGCACTATTGCCAGTACTGCCTCCATCCGCAACAAAGCTGTGTGCCTGGGTCCCGTAAGAAAAGGGTTCTGTGACCGAGTAGGTTTAAGATTTACCCTCCTACTGGAGTAAGGTTGTGCTGTGGGTGAGTGGAGTCAGACTGCTTGGTTCAGTGGTTGACCCTCACTAGCTGGGGAAATGGACCAGTCATCTTTATTTTTTTATCCTCACCTGAGAATATTTTTTCCATTGCTTTTCAGAGAGAATAGAAAGGAAAGGGGCAGAGGGAGAGAGACAGAAGAGAGAGAGAGAGAGAAACAACGATGTGAGAGAGACATAGCGATTGGTTGCCTACCGCATGCGCCCTGACCAGGATTGGGGATTGAACCTGCAACCTAGGTATGTGCCCTTGACTGGGAATTGAATCCACAGCCCTTCGGTGTGCAGGCTGATGTTCTAATCACTGACAACACTGGCTAGGGCCAGTCACCTTTTTAACAGCTATATTAGGGTAGAATTTACATACCACATAATTTATCCATTATAAGTGTACAATTCAACGTTACTCAGTACTAGAGGCCCAGTGCATGAAATTCGTGCCTAGCAGCTGCCAGCTACTAGCCAGGGCCTTCCTTCATCCTGCGCCACCCCCTGGTGGTCAGCACACATCATAGAGAGCGATCAAACTCCCAGTCGGTCGAACTCCAGAGGGGACACTTTGCATATTCGGCTTTTATATAGAGAGATATTTACATAATTATACAACCATAACCACAATATAATTTTAGAATATTTCCCTCATGCCAAGAAGAACCCCTATGCCCATTCGCAGTCACTCCCAACTCTTCCTCCTTCACCCCATCTCTTAGGCAATAAGGTTTATCATTATCACCTCCCACCACCTGCCTCTAAAACCCTCTGTCTAAATGCAACAGCTTGAAATTCCCTGGACTGAAATGTCCTTTCTGAGAGTCCTTCATGCATTTGCTTTTCTACCTTCCCTTCTGCCTCAAACTCCCCTCTGTGTCTTCTGTCCCTGAACGCTACTGTATCACCTCCTCTAGGAAGCCTTCCTTTCCCCTACTTCACCCCAAAGGTGGGGTGCTCTATCTCTAGGCCCACGGAGCATCTGTTTCATTTCCTCCTTCATTCATTCTTCCATTCCTCAATTCAAAAAAATGCCATGCCTGGCACACAGTAGGCATGAAAGAACCGCTTATTAGCACAGTATTGTTACTGTCTGTGTCTCTCTTCTACACGGGACCGTGATCCCTGACGGTCAGAATTGCTGGCACATAGTAGGGCTAGTTGAATATCCAGTGCAGGGAGTGGGGAAGGGCGGAGCGTTTGGCTGGCCACCTTCCCAGGAGGACAAGGAGAATGGCAACCCCAGGTTCAAGCCTTCTCCCTCCTGCTTTCATCTGGTTCCCCAGGACATCGGCCAGGAAGCAGCAGGAGTTACATCAGCCCCACTAAATGGGACCGGCTTTTTAAAAACATCATTAGAAACTCATTTACCGCAAGCCACCAAAGCCGCGTGAGGCAGAATAAATCTGCCTGTTCCCGACCGTCTTTCTCTTGTTCCATTTGCTCTCTTCTTTTGTCTATTTTTTTCCTCGTGTTTTGTTGATTCTCTTCATTTCCAAATAATTCTTTCCACTGCTCCTTGCCGCCAAGTCCCAAACAATCGCGCCCACAGATCAGTGTTGCTCAAGGCTGAAAGCAAGCTTCCGCGGTACTCGGCAGTTTGCAGGGGTTTTGATTCCAACTCCCCGAATTGCTGGAGCCCAGTCTGGTTCACATAATAACATCCAACGGTTGGATTACTTTCTCTGCATTAAAAAAAAATGCACATAGGGCTTTTTAATAGAGTTTAATAGCTATCGTTTTCCAAAGCTTTATCTCTTCCGTTCCCAATCCTAATCAGGGCTATTGGTTGGCTCTGGAAACCATTCTGAAAACTTATTGGGCCCGGCCAGCGTGGCTCCGTGATTGAGCATCAACCTGTGAACCAGGTCAGGGATTTGATTCTGGTCAGCACCTATGCCCTGGTTGTGGGCTCCATCCCCAGTAGGGGGCGTGCATGAAGCAGCCAATCAATGATTCTCTCTCATCATTGGTGTTTCCATCTCTTTCTCCCTCTCTCTTCCTCTCTGAAATCAATAAAAATATATTAAAAAACACATTCAAGGAGAGATGATTATTATTCCCATTTTGTGGATGACAAAACTGAAACTCGTAGAGGTTACGTAACTTGCCTATGGATATAGCTCTTGAGATGCCAGTCTGTAAACTAAAAGGGCAGTGCTTTTCGCAAAGGCTATGCTGTCTCTGAGCTCCTTCTTTCATAAAGAAAGTTCATAACACGTTCTTAAAGGTGGAAGTTCAAGGAATCCTGGAAACACAAACATTGGGCTTGGATCTATGCCTGTGGCATTCTCTGAGTACAGCCAGGGCGCTCATTAGCATTTGTTTATCACTTCTAATTACCCGCGACTCTCTGACAATTTGAGTTCATGAATGCTAATGTGAGGGCAGAGTCAGAAGAAGTTAAGATAGAGGCCGCAGGCTTCCAGAAACAAAACTTCTGTGTTTTAGCTGACCCAATGGCTTTCAATAGGGCAGAGTGACAAGGAGATGTGGTTAAAAACAGAGGCTGAAATGAAGAAGAGCCACTTGCCACGTCCCTCCATCCCGAGAGCTCGCAGTGGGATTACTCACTCTCTAAATAACCCAGCGCAAGGAATAAGGAGTTTGAAAGATGGATGTAATCTTAGCATTTGAATTACCAAAGGTTTTGGAGCACATCCCTTATATTTTGCCTGCCCGGAAACCGTTTCTCTTTCTTCTGTTAATAAAGCCTTGACTTTGTTTGGGAAGACACCCACCCCTCCTTTTAGTTTATGTGATTCTGATGTGGTTGCTCCCAGTTACCCCAACTCACACCCCAGCCCTGGTCTCTAAAAGAGGTCGTGTGATTCAAACCTGACCAATCAGCATATTTCATCACCTTGACCTCATTGATGGACTCCTGAATAAGCCAATGAGATTTAACTGCAGTTTGTTGGAAATATAGATGTAAATTGCAAATACACTGAGTGGCCAGATTATTATGATCTCTGAACACATAATAATCTGGCCACTCAGTGTATATCCTATATAATAAAAGGCTAATATGCAAATTGTCTCCCCGACCAGGAGTTCAACCAGCAGGCAGGCAGGCCAACCACCCATGTCCTCTCCCCCTGGCCAGGCTGGCCAGACCCCACCCATGCACGAATTCATGCACCGTGGCCAGATTATTATGCGTTCAGAGATCAATTGTATCCTTAAGCTCAATTGTACAAGCAAGATTCTGCCCATCTCCATCTCTGGTCCTGTTTCCCTTAGTGTTGCTTCATTTTCAGGTTCATTCTTTATATGTCAGGAATGCTGGCTACCAGCAAGGCCCCTCTCTGGCCTACCATCATAGGTCAATTGTTGCAGATTTCTTGATGGATCCTACTTGTCTGCACATCCCATCACTTGGGCCAATCACCGTTGGGAAAATGCAGTTCTATAACTGGTCCAGGCACCCTCATAGCTGCGGAGAAGTAGGGCAGACAGGCACCACGATGTTTACTCCCAGTGGAGAATGAGTAGCTTCCCCAAGACAGGCAAAATCCAAATGCTCTCCAAAGTACCTTGCAGCTATGAGTGAAGGTTCCTTTATCCTTTTCAGGTGTTTGGAAAAGCGACTTTATCATTACACTTTTCTGACTTGGAAGGGCTTACTGGCTTCTCTGTCAATGGTTTCATTTGGCCAACTCTCCTTCCTTGGAAGCCTTACAACCCAATTTACATGCTGATTGCATACTAGCATGCTGCTGCCAAGACACAGGCTGATGGGTCACTTAGGACAGGGAGATCCTTAAGGGCGCACATCCCTCCAAAAACAGGAAGCAGAAGGAGATGATGATTCTCCCATCCTCTGTCACCATCCCAGAGCAGTCTCTCTCCAGTCTCCCTCTTAGGTCCATTCTCCATACTCCTGCCTGAAAGATTATTCTTGACTCTAAGCTGCTCATGTCACTTTCCTCTCTAAATGCCAGTGGGTCCCCATCTTATTAGGTCAAATCCAAGATTCTAACTTGGCATTCTAGGCTCATTCCAGCCCAGTAATATGTCTACCACAGGTCTCCATCTTCTCCTGTCCCCCATTCCTTGTGATGCTCCAAATGTAATGAGCTGTTTTCTGTTCCCTGTATGTGCAGGCTTTTTGATACCTCAAGGCATTTGCATGTGTGATTGTCTGTCTGGAAACCTTAGTCCACAAACAATCTTTAAACCTCTCTGTCTATTAAGCCTACACTATATTATAGTCATCTGAGTGAAGCTATAATATAGTGGTTAAGAGCACAGACTCTTGAAATCCAACTTCCTTGCTGCTACCACTTTGTAGCCATGATTTTGGACAAGTTAACCTCAGTTTCCTCATCCGTAAAATGGGGGACAAGAATAGTACACTTATTTAACATACTTAGAGCAGTGCCTGGCATATAGTAAGGACTTGAGAAATGATTGCTGTTGTTTTTATTTGTTCACAGTTTGTCTCCTTGTCAACTGTAGCCTCGTTGAGGGCAGTGACTGTGGCTTCTTCCCTCCTGTTCCCTGAGTGTTTATTGTCTGCTCTCTTTTCTCCCCTATGCTGCAAAGGGAGACTGGTTTTCTGGGTACTGTGAGCCTTAACAACCTGGGTTTCATCGTGGGGGAAATTCACCCAGAAGCAAATCTCAGCAAATAGGTAAACTGAGCCAAGATAAGCTGGAACTGTGGCAAAAGCACCATCCTTTGGGGCCAGCCAGGATGCTATGCCAGCTGCTAACCTAGTGGCTACGATTGATCATTTCAACAGGTGACAGTACAGAGAGTTGATTACGTGTTCCCATGGAAACCAGCACCTGTGCAGGGAAAGGCAGGGCCTGTGGTGAGATGCAGGAAGCAATACCAGGGCGATCATTTGGGGAAATGGTGCTGCCTGTGAGTCTGCGTGTTGAGGTGCTGAGTCACCTGCGGGCGGCCGGCAGAGGGCCAGGGCACAGAACAGTATTTAACCGCTGTGCTCCTGCTCCCAACAGCTGGGCTGTAAATGCTCAGACCTCAGATGAAGAGTAAGCTATCTAATTTGAAGTTGTATTTTGGTAAAAATGAAAACAGGCTGGATTGGAAGACAGGGTTGTGTTGCCTTGTGACCCACTCCTGCCCACACAACTCCCATTTATTGAAGGAATTGTTTTGCTGCTTCTCCAGCTGTGGTGACTTTTTCTGGAATAATAAAAGCTCTCTTCTGCCCTAAAGAGACGAACAGGAGAATCTATTTCTTCTGATCTACCTGTTTGTGGATATTGAGTGCAGTAATAACTGGAATTTATGTATTGCCTCAAATGCATTATAATTGGACCCTCAGGGCAGCCATTGGAAATAGGTATGGGAACCATCTTGGTAACAAACCAGAAAACAAAGGATCAGAGTGGTTAAGCAGCTTACTCAAGGTCACACAGACAGTATATAAGGCAAGATGGTATAAAAATAAAAAGCTCCCTTTTGAGGTCAGAGAGATCTGGGTTTTAATCTATGCTCTGCTAATTAACATTTAATGACCATTTCCTAGTTATTAAAGTGGTATAGTAATGCCCACTGCATAGATTTACTGTTATATAAAAAGGCCTTAACATCATACACACTGCTTAATAATCCTCATTCTATTTGCTCCTTCCATCTTCCTTTTTCATGTTGAATAGAGCTGGAGCTTGAACCCAGACTAGTTGATCCCTAAAACCGTGTTCTTTTTGCTTCCCCACGCTGCCTGGAACCTTCTCCCCCACCACTGTGATGATACAATGGCTGGGGGAGGCAATCCCTTCTTTTAAATCACAGAGAAGGCGAGCCTGGGTACTAGAGGAACTTGTGCAATGAGTGAGCTCTGCATATTTAGGGGGAGGGCAGGTCTAACTTTGACTATAACATGCACATTAACTTGTCTGTGGGGAGCCAAGTGCACTGTCTCACAGAGAGATAGACTCACTGCACTGAAGCTTGGGAAACCAACTGGAGCTTTAGCTGCAGGTTTATGACTCACTAGAGGCCCGGTGCATGAAAATCGTGCATGGGGAAGGAGGTGTCCCTCAGCCCAGCCTGCACCCTCTCCAATCTGGGACTCCTTGAGGGATGTCTGACTGCCTGGTGGGATCGGGCCTAAACGGGCAGTCGGACAACCCTCTCACAATCCAGGACTGCTGGCTCCCAACCGCTCACCTGCCTGCCTGCCTGATTGCCCCTAACCGCTTCTGCCTGCCAGCCTGATCACCCCCTAACTGCTCTCCTGCTGGCCCAATTGCCCCTAACTGCCCTCCATCGCCAGCCTGGTCACCCCTAACTGCCCTCCCCTGCAGGCCTGGTCACCCCCAACTGCCCTCCCCTGCAGGCCTGGTCACCCCTAACTGCCCTCCCCTGCTGGCCCGGTCCCTCTCAACTGCCCTCCCCTGCTGGCCATCTTGTGGTGGCCATATTGTGTCCACATGGGGGCGGCCATCTTGTGTGTTGGAGTGATGGTCAATTTGCATATTACCTCTTTATTATATAGGATTGTTGTACGAGTGGTCAGGAAAATACCTGCTCTCATGACTCCCAAAGATGAGGTTTAGAATAGAAATAAATATTTTAATATGATATGAACGCGACAAGTGCCAGGTTACAACAGATCAGAGCAGACAGGAGTCCTGTTCTCAGGAAGCATAGGTTGCAGTGGATTTTAAGAGGCATGAACTAAATTATCATTTAGATGTTGGCTAAAAATTGAGGTGCCAAACTTTCCAACCAGATCCATGGTGTATCCACAACTCATTTATTTGTTCCTTCTTACAAAGGGTACTTATTCTGCTCCTGCTTTTCACCAGACACCATGCTGGGTGCTAGAGATACAGTGTGAGTAAAAGAAGATACTGCCCCTTCCTCCCATGAAGCCTAAAGTCTATTGGAAGAGACAGATAGTAACCAAATGTTTGTGTAATTTACATAAAACCACAACTGTGATGTGGACTAGAATGAAATGGCAACAAGAAAGTTTTAACCTAGATGGGGAAATTGGAAGGGACTTTCCTGAGAAAATAATGTTAGAGCTAGGGACTGATGTATTAGGAGGCATTAGCTAGCTGAAGAAGAAAGGATCTCATAAGAATATGGTGTGCAAAGTCCTGTGATGGGAAGAGCACTGTGGGTAGGAAGGATTAATAAAAGCCTGTTTAGCTCCACCTGATGAGCATCTTGCTACAGTACAAAACCAGTCATTGAATCTCCATTGACAGCACAAACTTGGGTCCTTAACCCCTTGCACTCGCTTGCTTTTTTCTCAATTCCTTTATTCTAATGCTAACTGTGTCGAGTCACACTCGACATCCGAGTGCAAAAGGTTAATACCTAGTTGTTTTTATTCTAAGATGCCAGTGATTATAAGATACCCAATGATTTATTAACATTATTTTTTAACTAGAGGCCCGGTGTATGAAATGTGTGCATGGGGAGGGGGGGGGTGTCTCTCAGCGCAGCCTGCACCTTCTCAAATCTGGGACCCCTAGGGGGATGTCTGACTGCCGATTTAGGCCCGATCCCACAGGCAGTTGGACATCCCTCTCACAATCTGGGACTGCTGGCTCCTAATCACTCACCTGCCTGCCTGCCTGCCTGATTGCCCCTAACCACTCTACCTGCAGCCTGATCACCTCCTAACTGCTCCCCTGCCGGCATTATTGTCCCCAACTGCCCTCCCCTGCTGGCCCTATCACCCCCAACTGCATTTCCCTGTGGGGCTGAGGGGACTGGGGGACTCTGGCTGGATGAGGTGGGGCTGAGGGGACTGGGAGCCGCCATCTTGTGGCTGTGAGTGCCACCATCTTGTGAGGGCACGGCAGTCAATTAGCATATTCCCTCTTTATTGGCTGTGGGCGCCACCATCTTGTGAGGGTGTGAGGCTCAATTAGCATATTCCCTCTTTATTAGATAGGATGTGGAATTTTGAAAAATAGTGAGAGTTTTATTGCCATATCTAATTGAAATACATCCATTTCTAAGTAAACTTTCTATTTAGGATCATTTATATTGACCATAAGTTTTAAGATACATTCTAAACCTCAAAATGTCAATTTGATTAACATTGTGTTAATTTGTTAACTGGTTCAAAATGTGAAGAAGATGCACCTTGGAATTATGGCAATGTCTATGATTATGACAATCACAGCTAACATTTATTGAATTTTTACTATGTACCAACTCTGTACTGAGTACTCAGAAAATACATATGCGTGAAATCATATGGTCCTTGTCTTTCTCTGACTGGCTTATTTCACTTGGCATAATGTTCTCCAGATCAAACTGAACTAACAAACAGAATAGAGACAGATAGAGAGCAGGTTGACAGCTGGGCGGGGGTGGGGGAGGGGCTGGGAGGGTGGAAGAATTGAGCAAAAAAGAAAGAACTCATGGACACGTCAACAGTGCGTGATTATGTGGGGGAGGAAGGTGGGGGTAGGTAGAGGAGTATATGGGGAGAATAAATGGTGATGGGGAAAATAAAATAAATATATATTAAAATGGGGCTTTGGAGGGGAGAAACACCTCAGAAAATGCAAATGGAAAAACTGAGATGGAGACAGGTTGACACGCTTTCCCAGAGTCACCCTGTGAGGACTTACTGAGCCGGTACTTGAATGCAGAGGTCTGGCTCCAGAATGTTATAACCAGTGCATATGACTAAGCTTTATAACTGCCGCCCAGCTCCAATCCCCACGATGGGCTTTTCTTCCCCTGGTTGCTTCTGGAGATAGTTGATGAGCTGAGTACCAATGGATGAGGCTGAAGGGGGCTCAGTCCTTACCCGGTGATGCATCCTATGGCTTTGGGCTTGCCCCTTTCCCCTCTGTGCTCACTTACCCATGCCAGGCCAAGTGTAACATGGAAATGTCATAGACTCCCCAGCCTCAGAAAAGATGGTCCCTGCCGGGCGTGAGGCCAGCCTGGCCACGCTGCTGTGTTAGTGCCAGGAGCTTGACTTTCCAATGAGTGGGGAGCCTATGTTCTTGTCCAAATAATCAGAGTCATCCTTCAATGTCATTTATCTTGTTCTCCATGAGAGAAAGACGGCCATTACTCATTGATCCCTTGTGTTAATTTGTTAACTGGTTTTGTGGCCACTTTGGTGGCAGGTGTGAGAATAAATAAGAGAATTTCATTATAAGAAAAGTTAGAAAAAATAGAAGGTTTATTTTCAACCCTTGTTCATTCTCAACCTTTCAAAGGACCCTGTGACTAAGTATATAGATAACTGTCACCTCTAAGGTGCGAGGGTGCCAATAGTTTTTGCTTGGCTTAGTGCATAAATTTCCCATTCTTCATTTTTTTCCTTTTGATTAAGACATTTAATTTTTTACAGCTCTCACAGAGCCCTGCAGCCTGCAAGGATTAGAGCTCAAAGGTATGCCTCTGTACTCAAGCTTTCTAGAAATAACAACAACAGTAACGATGAGGATGGGGAGATGAAGAAAGTGGATTTATTGAACCCTAACTCCATTACTTCCTTTGTGAACTTAAACAAATTACTTATATGCTCAATGTCTCGATTTCCTTATATAAAATGAGGTTCATAACAGTCCATACCTGATAGAGTTATTGAAGGTCCTAACCCTTAGTAAGGCATCAATATATGCCCCTTTCTTCCTCTCCCTCCTCCTCATTACTGTCGTTGTCATTTCTAATAGGCTATTTCGTTCCATCTTTTTAATCAGCCTGTAAGAAAAGGAATAGTGTCGCTGAAACTGGTTTGGCTCAGTGGATAGAGCATCAGCCTGTGGACTGAAGGTTCCCAGGTTCGATTCTGGTCAAGGGCACGTACGTTGGTTGTGGGCACATCCCCAGTAGGAGGTGTGCAGGAGGCAGCTGATTGATGTTTCTCTCTCATCGATGTTTCTAACTCTCTATCCCTGTCTCTTCCTCTCTGTAAAAAAATCAATAAAATATATTTTTTTTAAAAAGAAAAAAAAAAAGGAATAGTGTCATTTTAAAGCAGTGCAATCCACTCAGAGTGGGGTAGGGTTTGCAATACTAGCACCCTAATACAGGGGATTCTTCTCTATTCTATTGACTTAATGTCCTATTACCTTTTTAAAAATCAACTTTATTGAGTTACAAATTAACACAAAATAAAATGCTCACATTTCCAGTGTATCATTCATGGACTTTTACCAAACAATCACACCTGTGTAACTCCACCACAATCAAAATCCAGAACATTTTCATCATCCCAATGTCCCCTTGTTTCCTTTCCCAGTCAGTCCCCACCCTCCAGCCCCAGTTGCCTATACCCTGCAGATTATGTTTGTCTTTATAGAAGTTCATAGAAATGGAACCATGCAATATGTACTCACCAGTGTCTGGCTTCTCTCACTCAGCACAGTGCTTTTGAGACTTGCCCATGGGTGTATGTCAGAAGTTTGTTCCTTCTTATTGCTAAGTAGTATCCCATTGTATGGACACAGCACAGTGGTTCACCTGTTCATCAGTTGGTGGACTTTGGGGTTGTTTCCAGTATTTGGATGTTGGGAATAAGGTTGCTCAGTAACTGTGCACAAGCCCCAATCCATATGGACTATGCTTTATTTCTCTTGGGCAGATACAAAGGAATAGAATTGCTGGAGAACCACAGAATCTTGACCACATTATTTTTTATCAATAGCTCTTTCAACCAACCACTCACCTATACATACAGAATTTTTGATTGAGGAATTTTAAAATGGTTACAAAATGTGGACTCTATCTAACTTATCCTAAGTTGACTGGCACTAATGATAACCAACACCGAATATTAATGTGCTGGCTTTCTGCTGCTAACTTCTCCTCCTTCTGCCCTAAAACATAGTGACTCACATACCCAGCACAAGAAGGTGTCCCTCTCCCGGTCTGGTCACTGTCACTGGTCAGTAACTCCATGATATCAGAACATACAGTGCCCAGGAGACACCCAGATTGCAGCAAAGGACTTTGTCACTCCTCACAGTCTTTCAGAAAACAGTGTCCTGCTCGTGGACAACATGCCAGCAGGAGCTCTAGGAAGCAGGGGTGCCTGCACATGGGTCCCTGGATAAAGCTAAAGCTTGTCCTTGGTCAGTTTCTACCACTTCTCAAGGTCCCGTCCTCCTGACTTGTTAAAGTCAGCTTCCTCCCTACCGCCTTTTGGGAAAAGACCCAACCATGTTAATTTTCCCCATCCTCTTTTGTTTTATTTATTTATTCCACTTAAATCCCACTTCCCATTTCATTTTCTCTTTCCCACAGACAAGCATTCTAATGCATTTAATGTGCATCATTTGTCTGTATATGTTCTTTCAAACTACTATTGTTTTGGTGATGTGTCATTTAATTTATAAATGGCACTGTGCCATTTCTCATTCTGTTCTTTCTCTTCTATTTCCCCTACACTCTGTTTTAACATTCCATCTTTATTGCTAGATGTGACGCTAGTCCACTTCTTCTAACTACAATCTGATACTCCTTGAGGGGTGTCCTTCATTTTTTACCTGTCCACTTTCCCTGTGATGGGCACCCCAGTCTTCTCCAACTTCCTGTTACCACAAATAATGCTTCAATTCTCATGCATGTTTCCTTGTGGACAAGTGAGAAAGTTGGTATGTGACATACCTTTAGGGACTGTATTGTTGCCCCCCAGGGTATGAGTATATTTCATGTGACCATGCACTGCCCGGTTGCTCCAGAATGCCTGAACCACCCACACTTTCCCCAGCCACATCTTCCCCCAGCCAGCACTTGGCATCACCCAGTTTTCTTAATGTTTGTTGATCTCATTGGTGTAAACTGGTGATAGCATGTTGTAGATTCCATTTGCATTTCTCTGTTACTAATGAGTTTGAGCATATCTTAAAATGTTTGGTGGTCTTTTGGGCTTGCAAACACTAATTATATACTTTGCCTGCTTTTTAAAATTGAAGTTACTTATATTTTCTTGTTAATATCCAGGTAATATAAATCTCAAAAGGATAGCACAGTGCCCTGAACAAAGTAGGCACTCAAAAAGACTTGTTGATTAGTTGTACGAGGACAGCATGGCCCATTGCTGGTGGCCTGTCTCCCTAGAGAATTAATGAAAAACACCAAGCCATGAATGATTCAATGCCCGTGTTTGCAGAGATTCTTTAGTTGCAAGCAACAAAAACAGATTCTGTCACCCATAAAGAAGGATATGGGGAACACATTTGGGAAAATTTGCATCACTCTGCTTAATTTTGAAAAGCCTGGGAGAGAGGAACTGATTGACCCTGTTGGTCAACTACAGGTTGGGGTTGGATGGGTCATCTTGACTGACATTCCCATCAAAATTGCATTCAATGAGTAGCTTGCCAAGGGAAAACAAACGTGTTGGAACCCAAAAGAAAATGGAATGAATCTTGAATAGGTGGAACCAAAATATATTCACTACAGTCTTTGCTAACCCAAAAGGCTCCTTCCTGCAGAGCTCCTGAGGTGTTTAGAATTGTAGATACTGTGACCACAAGTAGTAAAAAGCTCCAGCTAAGTTGAGAGGGAAAACCTGAGTAAGGGGAGTCTGATAAGTATCTTTTCATCAAACCTGTGTTGAGTACCTACTGTGTACCAGATACTCTGGGGTAGTAAGGAGAGGAATCAGACATGCTAACTTTCACCTTTCTTTTATAGGCTGTGGTCCAGTGGGGAAGATGAAGACTGGCATGGAAAAATGATCTCTTCTACCAGACAGATTTGTAGGCACTAAAATAAATGGACAAAGACTTAAGAAATAGAAATTAGGGAGAGGTTAACTTTGGCATTGGGAAGAGGAGGGAGTTGGAGAAGGCTTCTTGGAGAGGATGCCGGTTTTTGCTGAGTCATTTATGTAACAAAGTAGAAGCCCGGTGCATGAAAATTCATGCACTGGAGGGAGGGTCCCTCAGCCCGGCCTGCCCCCTCTCACAGTCTGGGAGCCCTCAGGGGCGGGAGGCGACCTGGTGATCAGGGGAAGGTGATGCCCCATCACACCTCTGCTGCTGCCACTGCCGGCAGCGCAAGCCTCGGCCGACCCTGGTTACCTGAGCCTTGGAAGGCCCTGGGCAGTTGGGAAGCCTCCATCTGAGGCTTGCCTCGGGCCAGCCCTGGGCGGCTGGGGGGCTGAGGGGACTGGGGGACTCCGGAGGCAGGCGTGTGGCAGGGCTGAGGGGACTGGGTGCCACCATCTTGTGGCTGTGGGCACCACCATCTTTGAGGGTGGGGCAGTCAATTAGCATATTCCCTCTTTATCAGATAGGATATCTATCTATGGAGCACTTATCCTAGGTGCTGGGGATGCTACAGTGAAAAAGAAAGACAAGGTTCATGTCCTCATGTGGTTTCCATGCAGATTCTGGGGAGTTTGACTCTTACCTTCCCATGTCTAACTCTCCAGCTCAGTGCCTCCCAGTCCTAACTACTACATCTCACTTTTGTTTTAGCCATGTGGTGACTCTTCCTTACCTGATATGTGGCCCATGTTCTCTATTGAGTCCATGGATGTGTTCATGCAGTTCTCTTGCCTGGACCCTTCCCTGCCTCCTTTTGTATCTAACCAATGGCCATTCATGTCTTTTCCAGGGGGCTTACTGGAGCCCCTCTTTTCTCTTCTGCCTGGACTAGGTCCCTCCTCTTCTGCATTCTGACAGCTCTCTGAGTTCTCCTCCATAATTTCATCAATTACAATATAAACCTTGATTCAACTCTCTGACTCCTTGAGGGCAGGTACTGCATTGAATTCATCTTATTTCCAAGTACATGTTCACTAAATTTTGATGAATGCACAAGTGAGTATTGGGAGAAAAACCCAGACTGAGATGTATGGCTTGCCTGAACAAACAATGTGACCAGAGGTAAACCATTGCCCATTCTGAGCCTTCATTTCTTCATCTGTGTTATAGAGGCTTGAACTGAAAATATATAGAGCCCTATTCTTAGTTCTGAGCTTTCATACTGCTCTCTCTCTCTCTTTTATTATGACTGTCTTGGTGGGAAAAAATACATGACTGCCATAAAACACTTAAACAATTCAGAAAAGTACAACGAAAGAATACTAACCACACTCCAAATCCTATCATCCCAAAATAACCATGGTTAGCATTTGATGAAGATCATTCCAGACATCTTTCAATGCTTATATACTAATAGACAAGAGAGCAAGAGATAGAAATAAAATTATAAGAAAGGGATCATAGTATCCTGACTTTTTAAAAAATTCAATATTAAATTGCTTTTCTCTGGATATAATAGAAGAAAAAGAAATGGAAATGAAATTAATTAAGGGAATTGCTGAACCTCCAAGTCCCATTACTCTAACATTAAGCATTCACCAGAGGAAAGCCCAACAAATACCAATAATTCAAATACAAAGAAGTTTCAAATCAGAGGAGAGAGCAGGTGCCTTTTAATTCTCACAGTGAAATCTCAGACACTAGCCTGGAAGAATGGGCAGCAGGCTCCCGGCGATTCGGTTCCAGCGAGCTGTGAAGACATGATGGATGACTAGCTGCCCAGCCTTAGGCCATAATTGATGACAGCGCAGTATTGACCCGAACTATCCAGCACGAGAAATCCACTACCGGAGGCTGTCAGCCAAACCCGTCAGCAATCCAGCAGGGTTGGGACACACCCTGCAAGCCCCATCCTGTGGAGCTGACATATCTGACTGCCTGACAAACACTCCCAGAATCCAAATGATTGAGGGCAGACAGAGGAGGTGTTCTGGCAGATATGGAGATAATGTTCTGATTTGATGCCAGGGAGTCTTCCAGCAATAAATTACACATTTGACTGAGATTGGCCTATCTCTGCCTCATACAGGTCCCAGTCCCTCACAGCTTCTGCAGACAGATGAACTCACAGTCTGATTTGATCTACTCAGAAGGTGGGCATGGCTGTGATGAGAAACAGAGATGTCTAGACTGGTAAAGCCTGAACAGAGAAGGCACAGAGTCGAACATCAATTTCAGGTTGGACTGTAGGGCGAGGCAAGTCCCAAAGTTCTGGGTTTGAATCCAGGGTCTGCCCTTTAATGGCTGTTCCAACTTGGTCAAGTGTCTTAACCTTTCTGTGCCTCAGTTTTCTCACCTGTAAATGGTAATGGCTGCTGACATTTACTATATGTAAGACGCAGCTAGCATATGCAGGGGTTCTTGCTAAATTAAAGCTATTTGTAAATCCTTAAGCAAGTCAGATGGCCTTTTTGTATCTCAGTTTTATCATAATAAATACTAGAGGCCCGGTGCACAGGATGTGAGGTGGGGGACATGGGGAGGGAGGGTGTCCCTCAGCCCAGGCCTGCACTCTCTCCAATCTGGGATCCCTCTCACAATCTGGGACCACTGGGTCCTAACCGCTTGCCTGCCTGATTGCTCCTAACTGCTTCTGCTTTCCAGCCTGATTGCCCCCTAACTGCTCCCCTGCTGGCCTGATTGATGCTTAACTGCTCCCCTGCCAGCCTGATCACCCCCAACTGCCCTCCCCTCCCAGCCCGATAGCCCACAACTACCCTCCCCTGCCACAACCCACCTCCTCCTCCAGGACCCACCTCCTCAGCACGAGGTGGCGGAGATGCCGGGACTGGCCTATTTGGTGCCACGCGGAGCTGCAGGACCCTCAGGCTTCACCGCGCCGAGTGGCCACAGGCCCCACCTCCGCTGTGCACATGGCCATCTTGTGGGCAGCCATCTTTGTGGTGGCCATCTTGTAACAACGTCGCGCAAGGGCATGAGGACCACTGAGGCTTTTATTAGTATAGATAATACAATCTTACCTAATAATAGAGAAACATGTAAATTGACCCTACCTCCACTACGCCCACAGCCTATCAGAGTGAGTATGCAAATTAACCCAACAAAGATGATGCTTAATTTGTATATGTACCTGGGTCCCAGGAACCTCCTTGGCACCCAGGTCACTCCAAGCCAGCCATCGGAGGGTGGGGGCCCCTGCCCAAGCCTAAAGCCTCGGGCGGAGGCTTTAGGCTTGGGAAGGGGCCAAGCTAGCAATGGGAGGGGTGGGGGGCCCCCTGCCCAAGCCTAAAGCCTGGGCAGCCCGAGCTGGCAATAGGAGGGGCAGGAGCCGAGCCTGAGATCGGAGGGAAGGGGAAAAATCAATGGAAACATATTTTCAGGTGAGGATAAAAAAAAAATAAAGAAAGAAATGTCATATCCTATGAAAGACACATCTTGAAAATGCCAAAAGAAAGTTGTCATTTTTTCATAGTGAAGGGACTGGAGTCTGTGTTGAAGAAAATACCTTGGCAGCTGCAGTGACTGGCTGTGTCTGCAGCAGCGGGGTGATGGGGCTGGTGCCTTCCCCTGATCAGCCCGGTCGCCTCCCACAAAGGGAGGCCAGACTGCGGCTTAGGTCCACTCCCAACGGGGAGCAGGCCTAAGCCATCAGTAGGACATCCCCTGAGGGCTCCCAGTATGTGAGAGGGGGCAGGCTGGGCTGAGGGACCCCTCCTCAGTGCACAAATTTCATGTACCGGGCCCCTAGTATGGTAATAATAGCTAGCCATGAATACCATGTATTGAATTCTTAGTATGATATGGTGGGCACATGCCAAAAAGTGTGGGTTCTTTACATAAAAATAACTGACTATAGGTGTTAATAACATTTACAAAACACCTTCACAGCAACATCTAGATTAGTAACTAATCTGTGTTTGATTAAGTAACTGGATACTACAGCTGAGCCAGGTGGACATATGCACTAACCTTTCACGCTCATATGCCTTTTGAAAACTATTACCTCCATCTGTACTTCCCTCTCAACTTTCTCAGTTTCACAAGCCTGAGAGGCACCACCTAAATGCTCCCTCCTTCATGAAGCTTTCCCATATTTCCTCAAGCAAGGTGAGATTCCCTCCTTGGTGCTCTCATAATACCCTGGGCTCCATTCTGCTATAGTGTTTGTCACACTGCACAGCAAATACTTACTCCAAGCCCCTTCACCCACAACTAGACTAAGAAGCAGAGGCTGGGTATTTCTTCAAACCAGTGTCCCCAGCATCTAGCACATGAAAGGGGCTCAATACATATTTGTTAAATGAGTCCATTTGTGATAGATAAGAAGGAGAATGTGAAGGAAACAAGCTTTATGCTCAGTGGAGGCATGGACAAAACCCACCATTGTACGAATTTTATCCCACTCAATCCCTAATGTCTTTCCCTCCCTACTGCTTAGAGCCAAGTTGAGGCAGGACTGCCACAGGGTGAGCCCTTCATTAAAAAGTGTGTGTAGCGTTGGGGGAGAAGGTAGGCAGGTCTGAAGAAAGTCACCAGTGGCTGCTTTCTGTGAGAGGTTGTGCAATTGGTATTCCACAGTATGTGACTTTTTTTCAGTTTCTTGCTGAAAATCACCAAGTGGTTGTAAATCATTCCACCGCAGCTGTCCGAGCGATAAGTGCCTGGGAATTGGGAAGGGACGTGGGGACGTGCTCCTGCCCTCAGGATCCACACAGGGCTATTTCCGAGGCCCAGTAATTTATGCTGAAACTCAGGGGTGTTGGTCCCTTTACTCCCAAATCAATAGGAGTCAGGACGGCTTTGCTCTCATGGTGGGATCCACAGGGAGAAGATGCTGGGAGACCAGATCTCCTGGGAGAGCAGGTCTTTCAGCACTCTGAAGGTGCAGTCATTTTAGTAAGGAATCCACTTCCAAGCTCAGTCAACCTTGGGAAAATTATTTAAACTCGCTAATCTTCATTCTACCTACCTGTAAAATGAAGACAAAAATAGCAGCTACTGTGGGGGTTGTTGAATGTTATTTAAAGCATTTATAACAGTTCCTGGAACATGGCAATCACTACATAAATGTTTACAATCATCATCATTATCACCATCATTCTCATCACCACCACACCATCACCACCATCATCATCATCACCACCACACCACCACCACCAACATCACCATCATCACCATCATCCTCATCACCACCACACCATCACCACCATCATCATCATCACCACCACACCACCACCACCACCACCACCAACATCACCATCATCCTCATCACCGTCATCATCCTCTTTATTGTTGTCATCATTACTGTCTTATCAAATATTTACTTAGATCCTGCAACCTACCAGGTTCTGTACTAGGTTTGGAGAATTTCTAAAGATTGAAAGATATAATCCTCTAACAGGAAGTTGGCAGGCAGACATCCAATTAGCATGCAGGTGCTGCGACAAAGGCTTGTTCCAGGGGAACAGAGCAGAAATGAATAAAGACTTCCAAGAGGACCAATGTTCAACTGACTCTTTAAGAAGGTCTAAGAGAGGAAATTGATAAGGTAGACCAGGGGGAGCTGTTTAGGGTGCAAGATAACATTTCAGTCAGGAAAGGCATGGAGACCCAGACCTGCCAGGTGCATTCAGGGAGTTATGTTACCTGGCACAAAGCCTGGTCATGGATCAGAAGGTTCCTGCGGTCATCAGCAGAACTGATGACTCCACAGAACATTCCTAAGTTGCATTCATGGCCACAGCAGATTCCTGGACCTCAACACACTCAAACATGTATTCTAAGTAGGTGAAAGTTTCTGCCATAAACTGTCTTCACAGCCCCACTCTGTAATCTCCATATGAATGTAGATACTAGTAGTTAGATGGATAAATTCCAGCTAAATTGGTCCTGGATTCCTTCTACAGCCCATGAGAGCTCAGAAGATGGAAAAGTTGCCACTTCAGTGTCCTCTGTGATTTAAATCTCCTCATACATGCAATTGTAAGTGTCCAAGCTGAGGCGGGCAGTGAGTGGCAGAGCTAGGATTTTAATTTCATTCTGTAAAACAAATATTTTGATTACTCTAGCGTTCCACGGCCCAGTATGATAGCCACTGGACATGTGGCTATTTACATAAAATTTAAATTAATTCAAATGAAATAAAAAGTAAAATTTAGTTCCAAGTTGCACAAGCAGACAGTAGCCACCGTATTGGATCATGCAGATACTGAACATCTCCATCTGCGAGAAAGTTCTGTGGAACAGCGCCGCTGTAGAGAGAACCCTTTCTGTAGCTGCCTTGTGCTATCGGAAGAGCATGCCTCATTTAGCTGGAGCTTTGCAACATCATACTTAAGACACGCCAGAGACACACAAACCTCCCCTCATAAGGTGATCACCCAGGAATACCCATTTGGGAGGCAATTAGGCAATATGAATCATGAGAGATGCAATTAATCAAAGGCATAGAAAGAAGCCACAGACTGTGGCAGCTGCTCCAGCTATGGAAACTACACTGAGAAAGAGCAGATTGGCCCAAATGAGCATCAGCTCACCCACACTCTGTGCCCTCCCCTGGCCTCAGGACCACAAAGTTATGTTTCATTATGTTGCTTGAAGGCTTTCCTCCATGTCTCCGAGTTGGCCCTCTACAGTTCATCATGGGTATTAATTCACTTCGTTTCAGCATGGGTATTAATTCACTTCTGTGCCTACTATGTGCTAGGCACACAATATGCACTGTGAAGAAGAGTCCATTTGGGATTTGGGCTACATACTTTGGTCGTGAGAAGTGGGTTCAACTAATTCTGCATCTCGCTGAAGTTTGGTGCAAGCCCCTCTGTGGCTCTGGACCTCAGCTATCCACTGGAAAATGAGATCTAAAAAAAAGGTTGTGGCCCTAGCCTGTTTGGCTCAGTGGATAGAGCATCGGCCTGTGGACCAAAGGATCCCAGGTTCGATTCCTGTCAAGGGCACTTACCTTGGTTGCAAGCTCTTCCCCAGCCCGGGCCCTGGTCAGGGCTTGTGCAAGAGGCAACCAATCGATGTTTCTCTCATATCAATGTTTCTCTCTGTCTTTCCCTCTCTCTTCCACTCTCCCTAAAATCAATGGAAAAATATCCTCAGATGAGGATTAACAATAAAATAAAATAAAATAAAATAAAATAAAATAAAATAAAATAAAATAAAATAAAATAAAATAGTAAAATAAAATAAAATAGTAAAATAAAATAAAAGTTTGTGATAATCGAATCAAATGATATGTCTGCAAAGCTGACATACTGCTCGGAAGGTCTTCGTTTTCATTGAACTTGAAGGGGCTTCCTATGGCACCAGTGAGTGTCAGATGACAGAATCAGAGAGAGAGGAAGCATCAGTTCCATTTATGAGAACAGATGGACGAGGACTAAAATGGCTTGCGAGAGTGGGCACAGGCAGCCAGAGAGACAGAGAGGGACTAGAATCACACACTCCCACCTCTCTGCTTCCCACTTTAATTATCTGTTCATCCTCAGCCAGGCTGTGAGTCCCCCTCTGCTTTTAGGACCCACAGGCTCTAAGTGGACTTTCGTTTATCTGAGGTCAATCCTAACAGTCCTGGAGACCATTTATGAAGCACTCGTTATGTGCCAGGTAATTGACACATGTGCTGGCGTTGAATCCCTACGTACAGACCCTTATTGTACAGAGGAGGAAACACCATTGGAGAGGCTAAGTTCACGTCCAAGGCCACACCACTGAAAACCAGCAGAGGAGGTGATCAAGCCCATATTTTTTCTGACTAGGAAGTGTTTCACAGCTCACTGTCCCCTAGCCTAGGGCAACAGGATTTTGTAATTGTCAAGGGCTACAAAGATGGTGAGGAGAGAAGATGCCTCAGCTGCCTGCACCGGAGCAGGGCCCTGCTGCAGCTCTTTCCCAGCGCTGGTCACATGCCCAACAGGTCTGATCACCCTGGGGCCTGCTGTTTTGCCAAAGCCCTTGGTCCCTTCACCTGGCTGGCAGAGGAATGTCTTTGGGAGAACAGAGCTGCCTGGAGAGAGAGGAGCTAAGTGGGTCCTCGGGGAGCTGCCTCCACTCTTAAGCCTTGGGTTTCCTCCTCCATCGGGATCTGCATGTTTATCTTTTAAATTATATTTAACTGAATTTTTCAGTGAAAACATTTCTGGAAGAATTTTCTAATTAAATGAAGAAGCAATATTCTCAAATTATTTTGGGCAAACTCTATATCCATTTCCTGCTTAGGGAAGAAATTAAAATCCCACAATGACCTTTTCAGAAAGATCATGACTGGTTTTCCTCCTCCTCCTCCTCCTGTCCTTCCTTCCTCTCCTCCTCCTCCTCCTTGCACATTTACATCTCAGTTTAGAACAACGGTAGGTAACTGGGGATTAGAGGATAAATTTCCAAGCTTTATTGGTGAAGTTCTCACCTTCTGCACATGCTCATTTTTTTGCTGGTTAATCAGCATGCCACTGGTTGTTTCTATGCGGTGTCAGTTTCGATCTTACAAACAAAGACTACTTGTTACTCTGCTATCATTAGACCCGCTTGTAATGCAATTTCTGTTCGAGCACCCCACCCCGGCTCCCGGTGTCTAGTAGATGTCCCACAATTACAGGTTGATTTTGTTTTGTGTGTCTTTCATAACATGTAACACTACCTGACCTTATTTTGTAGGGTGGGGCAAAAGTAGGCTTACAGTTGAAAGTATGCAAAACACAGAGTTTATTCTTATGTTCTTATTTACTAATTATTGTATTATTTTCCATATGATCAACTGTAAACCCGCTTTTGCTGCACCCTGTGTGTGCCTTTTATTTTCCTCTGTCCCTAGAATTAAAGCCACAAAAGGTCAGAGACTTTGTTTCTTTAGTCCACTGCTCTGTCTGCAGCACCAGGAAGAGGCACTCCATCAGCGTTTGTGGGAGAAATAAAGCAGGAAGAGCCACAGTTAGCCCTAGAGAAGGAGCTGCCTATCTTGAATTCCAAATTTAAGGTGAGAATAGAAACGGGAGGCGGTACTTGGCATCTGCAGGGAAAACAAATTAGGGGCTTGTGAATCCGAGCTTGGAAAATAAAGCTGCCAAGTAAGAGTGCTATTATCAGTAAATATTTCATAGACAACGTGTGAAAATAACATCTAGCATTGCTTGCCAACCACTCTAGGTGCATTTTATATGCATTATCTTTGCAGCTGCTGCATGTGGTAGGTGATTCCTTCTAACGGATGCTGTTTTGTGGAAGTCCATAGAGATAAGAAATTCAAGGTAGACAGAAGTTAGGGGATTGTCAGAATCAAGTGGTGAGGCCAGATTTGGTCTCTACTGTTCACCCTCCTCTTCCGCCTCCCTCTGTGTGAACACTGCCCATGGGTAGCTGCAGTACTGTTAGCCAGTCAGCGCCCTAATATTCAAGCAGAATTGAAATGACCTAAGCTAAAGGACACACAAAAAAATGTACTCCCTCACCCTCTGTCGTTGTGTTCTAACAAGCATCTCTAGGTTTCTCAAGAACTAATCCATTTATTTCCATAATTGATTGCCTTTTTTCTCTTTGTTTTCCCAGCTAAGCACTTTCTCAAATATATTTTACCACCGTAGGGGAGGAAAACTTTTCCCTCTTCCCTTCTATGTTCTTTGGCTGGTCTAATAATTAACTTGACTTAAGAGAGATTAACTGAAGGAGGGAAAAAAAACAAATTTAATTTCATACCTATGGGCTCCCAACTAACAGGCAATTGAGGCTTCTATGCTGTCCTGAGCTAAGGAGAAGTTGGTAGCAATCTGGGACTTCAAAGGGGAGAAAGCCAATTCGCAGGACATGGGGAGAGCAAATGTTTGGTAAACAGATGTTTGCCCTGCCATGCAGATACAAAACTATCTCTGTAAAGCTCTCTGCTGGCACAAGCCCCCTATCTGAATTCTTTATGCAGTTAAGGAGGAGGTAAATGGGCTCTTCTTGAGTCTATTGGGCCTTGATTATCCTCAGCTCGAAATGATGCCCAGCCAAAGTGGCACATTCTGGAGCAGCCTGACCTGAACCCTATCACCTCCTAGACTTTCCCTCTTATCTGCTGGGTTAAAGCTCTCATGACAGAGGCCTAGGTTTCCTCTCTTTGTTATTTAAAGTCTCGGTACTGTAGGATTTTTGACAATGCCAAACCTGAGCTCCAGATATATGGGGAGCTGGTCTAATCCATTCTCCAGTCCACCCATCTCCAGCACCTACACCAGTTCTCAGCACAGGGAAAGGACTCCATAACAAATGTCTAAATGAACAATAAGGGTGCTTCTGACACAGGTAAAATAATAGGACCTAAAAGAGTATTTAGGTAAGTGAAGAAAACCTGTCTGCAGTGAAGTCAGGAGGTCCTGGAAAGGTGAAAACAAGCATCGATTTTGTGAAAGAAACTGGAGACAATATTGAAATGTTGGGTAACTCTGGCTTGAAGCTGTTAACACTACTGGTGAGAATGCAGACTGGTGCAGCCACTGTGGAGAACAGTATGGATTTCCCTAAAAAAAGTAAAAATGGAACTTCCATTTGACCCAGTGATCCCACTTCTAGAAATATATCCCAAGAAAACAGAAACACCAATAAGAAAGGATATATGCACCCCTATGTTCATAGCAGCACAATTTACCATAGCTAAGATTTGGAAACAGCCCAAGTGCCCATCAGCAGATGAGTGGATTAGAAAACTGTGGTACATCTACACAATGGAATACTATGCTTCTGTAAAAAGGAAGGAACTCCTACTATTTGCAACTTCATGGATGGACCTGGATAGCATTATGCTAAGCGAAATAAGCCAGTCGGAGAAAGATAAATATCACATGACCTCACTCATTTGTGGAATATAATGAACAACATAAAGTGATGAACAAAAACAGATCCAGAGACAGAGAAGCATTGATCAAACCGTCAAACCTCAGAGAGAAGGCAGGGGAGGGTGGGGGGTCAGGGGGAGAGATCAACCAAAGGACTTGTATGCATGCATATAAGCATAACCAATGGACACAGACACCAGGGGGATGAGGCATGAGCAGGGGGAGGAGGGGCAGGATGTGAGGGGGCAATGGATGGATAAGGACACATATGTAATACCTTAATCAATAAAGAAAAGAAAAAAACAACACAAAACATTTAAACCTGTAAATAATTTTTTGTGAGTTTATTTGAGCCAAACTGTCAACAATAGCTGGGTAGCAGAATCTCAACGTATTGAGATAGTGCTCCAAAGAATGGCATTTTTTTTCTTACCTTGTTTTATACTTTACAACAAAAGGAGGAGACATAAGTGGGTTACAAGAAATCCATTGGTGATAGATAAGGGAGTGGGGGCTGGAAGGGACTTCTGGGATTGAATTAAAAGTAAACCGATAGACACATACTTCTTTACTTAGGTGGGTACAGGATAGTTAATAGTAGACAATTAACATTGATAACATAACAATAAAGGAATTTGTGGTCTCCTGGTCTCCATCCAGCTGCCCAGGCACATTTGGTTGTGCCCTGAGGGATCTGGGGTGGGGAAAAGGGAAGTTACAAGTTACCCTGACATTTCACAGGTATGTTATGCAAAAAGACAATAGGCTCAGTAAAGATCAAAGTTGATCTTTGTCAGGGAAGATACTGGCCTAGGACATGACTACCCACTATAAACTGCTTTTTAATTAAAGGTTTTTAATTTCAGACCATCCTTTGTAGTTACTTTAGGTCTCTTGAGTTTGCAAGGCCACCACACAGGCCTTCCCTGAGTTAGGTGAGCATGTGGCCCTTTTTTGTCCACAAAGCTAAGTATAGTCCGCTTTCAAGAAGCTAAACGAATCTAAGATCAATCTCTTTCTTTACTGTGGATGTCAAGGAGGGTCCTAGTGTTGGTGCCCATGTGGCCACATTGATCCAACACAGATAGACATCTTCACTTAGGTCTTTTAAAATTCAATTTATTTCAACAAATTGTCTCACAGCCATATTGAGCTAAATAAAGTAGTGAACAGCTTGAGAGGTAGTTATGAAGCTTCAGACGCCTGAGACCTTGGCCACTGAGAGTCAGCTCAGTCAGCTCAATCCCCAGTGGACATGACCTGTCTGTTCTGCTACTCCCTGTCAGAGCCAGTGGCCCTAAGTGTTAGGTCACCAGTTTTATTAGTTGCCAAGCGCTGCAGAACAAATTACCACAAATTATATGGCTTAAAACAACAGGAATCGATTGTGCTCCATGTTCTGCTGAAGGTTCTAGGGGAGAATCCTTCCTTGCCTCTTCGTAGCTTCTGGGCTTTCCTTGGCTTGTAGCTGCACCACCCCAGTCTCTGCCTTTGTTGTCACCTGGCCTTCCCTCTATGACTTCGTATCTTTCTTGCATTATAAGGATTCCCGTCATTAGATTTAGACCCCATCCTTAATTACATCTGCAAAGACTCTAGTTTCTTTTTAAAAATATATCCTTAATTGATTTCAGAGAGGAAGGGAAAGGGAGAGAGAGATAGAAACATCAATGATGAGAGAGAATCATTGATCAGCTGTCTCCTGCATGCCCCACACTGGGGATCGAATCTGCAGCCTGGCCATGTGCCCTGATGGGGAATCAAACCGTGACCTCCTGGTTTATAGGTCAATGCTCAATCACTGAGCCATGCTAGCTGGGCAAGACCCTAGTTTCAAATATAAGGTTGCATTCATAGGCACTGGGGGTTAGGAGTTCAACATGTCCCTCACGGAAACACAACTCAACCCACAACACCAGGCAAACTAGTTTTATCAGGCTTCTTTGTTCTTGGTGTGACTGTGAATGGGAGATTTGACTTAATCAAGGCTCTTTAAAAAAAAGAAACCAGAGGAATCATAGAGTGCAGGTGAGATGGCATTGCTGACTGGCAAAGGGTAGTTCTGATCTCACACACCTTGACTGGATTGCAGTATGTCTCCTTGGGGCCTCGATGTCTAATTGAATCTTTTAACACTTCTTTGAGGCAGGTGACAAGAGCTATTCTTTTCGCCATCTGGCAGGCCCTGTAAAGAACATCACAGTTACCCACCCATCTCACGAAGAAGCAAGCAAGGAGGTTAATGGACACCTGGGACCTATTTAGAACTGCTAGTGGTTGGGTTGCAATGACCTAGTTACTTTCAGGAGAACCAACTTTTGCAAGAATATGAGTCATGGACAATTACTTTCTTCTGTATGTAAAACAATAACAAAAATAGTGGGCAGTTCCTTTTTCTCTTTATTTTTTTATGCCTTTTACGTTCAAAGACACCTTCAGACTGACCACTCCTGCTGTTTTCTCCTAGCTCCTTTCTTGGAATATAGAGTTATGATAGCACATCTTCTCAAGAAGGCTGTGAGCTCCACTGAGGGAGGGCACACTCCCCGAAACCATCTTTGATTCCATGGCACCAGGTACATCTTTGATACACCTTGCAATCACCTGGAGAGCTTTAAAAATATTGATCCCTGGCTTTTACCTACGAAGTTTATGATTTATATGCCCTGGGATATAGCTGCAAATCAAAATTTTGAAAGTTCCCTCAGCGACCTTAATATGCAGTCAGCTACAGGTTGAGAACCACCGCCCTGGCACCTAGTATTGAGATTCGGTAACAGCAACAGTACCTAATATTTATTGATCCCTTATTATGTGACCTGGGCACTGTGCTCTGCAACTTATATGCATTGTTTCATTCATTATGTAACCATTCTAAAAGGAAGCAACTGTTGTCATCTCTATATTACATAGGAGGAAAATGAAGTCTAAAGAGGTTGAGTGGTTGACTCAAAGTCACCCAGCCAGTAGGTGACAGACCCCTAGACCATCAATTCCCTTGACATCTGGATCTCTGCTCTCCACCACTCTTACTGCTTTCACTGTGCTCTCTGCCGCCCTCTGTTGGCATAAAAGAGATGTTCCATAAGCAGTGTTTTGCCCCAAGCTGTGTTGAAATATAATTGACAAATATAAATTGCGTTTATTTAAGGTGTACATTGTGATAATTTTATATACAAATATATTGTGAAGTGACATACACAGTCAAGCTAATTAGCACAGCCATCACCTCACGTAGTTACCCTTTTTCTGTGGTGAGAACTACAATACATTTAATCAAGAATTCTCACAACACTCCTGTAGGTTACATTGTATTATTCCGAATTTATAGATGGGAAACTGAGTTTCAGAGAAGTGAAGTGACTTGTCCAAGATCACAGTTAATAGATGAAGGTGCTGGACTTCACCTCAGGACTGCCTGTTCCTTCTGCTATGAATCCTACAGAATGAGCATAAGCTCTTTGTGACAAGAGACCCTCTCTCACATTTCACTGTGTGTTTAGAGGCCTATAGTGCAGCTATTAAAATATGGGATATGGAATTGGATCAGACTCTTAGTTTTTTCATCCACACTGTGAAAATGAGGATAATCATCTTCCGTGGGTTTTATTAGAAACAAATGAGATAATCTATGCCAAAATGCTTCTACACTCCTAGACAATAAGGAGTATTCAATAAATGCTAGTTTCCTTTTTCCATTCCCTTCCTCACCCTTTTATCCCCCAAAAGAATTCCAATAGGACCTACAAAAAGGAACTGTTCTTCAGTTTTTTTTTGTGAAACTCTGTTTATGGAACATGATCTGAAGTATCCAAAATAATATTAAGAAGATCAGCATACTGACCAGTTAAATACCTTAAAAGTCTACTTGTTTTGTTTCACCTAGGGTTGGGGGTTGAGATCAGGATTTTAATTCTGATCTTTGATTCCAGCCTCAGTGTCTAGCAGCTGCCTAACCATGGGGAAATCCCTCATGTCAATGCCTGCTTTCCAGATATCATTATGGTCCTATGAAGAGAAAAGTTGGCTATGTGTGCCTTGAAAGGTTGTAGGTATCTGTTTTCAGAGCTCTTGCAACCAAGACTCATGGGAACCCATCTCAGCACAATAGAGAATAGCATCAGTCAACATATCAGAAAGTCCAGTGGTGACTTCAGGCAGAGTTGTATCCAGGTGCTGAAATGATAGCAATAGGAATATTTCGCTCTTCATCTCTTGATTCTGGTATCCTATCTGTGGGCTCCATTATCAGCTTCCCAAATGATATCAAAGATGTGGCCAGCTCCAGGTTTACGTTCTTCTAGCTTAGTTGCCCATGGGCAGCTCCAGATTTCACTATAATTAAGTTGGCTCATGATACTTTCAGCCCAGAGCACATCCTAATATATCAGAGCACTGACCTGAGATCTTAGCACCCCTTACCTGTCTCTCAACTTCTGCCCTTCAACAGACTGTTCTTCCTCTTTCCTCCCCAGCCCCACAGGCTTCATGGCCACCAATTCTGACCATGACTCTTTTACTTCCCTCCACCCCTCATCTCTGAGCTTCTCTATTTCCTTATTGGTGACAACAAAAGAAAAAGGTAATAATAAAATCAATCCCTCAGGGTTGATGCCAAGATTAAATGAGCCCCTATCTAAATGCCTGACAGATAGCAGAAGCCCTGATGATATTATGCCTCTTCTCTCTGCATCTTCTATGAGTTCCTGGTGTATACAAAAGAGAGGTACAACATCATGATTAAGAGCTCAGTCTTCCGGGGCAATATTTGAGTTATGGCTCCTCCCCTTCCATCCCAAGGCTCTGAGCAATTTGGCCCATCTCCCTAAGCTTGTGATCTCATCAGTAAGGTGGGGATAATGAGTACCACACCTTAAGCTGTGTAACAGTTAGATGAGGAAGTATGAGTCCAGTAAATAGCTGAGTGCCAAGGCTCATTGTATTATAGCCCTCAGCTATCAACTTTTATTACCAAGCCCTTGGAATCCATAGAAAGGATGGAGGAAGAGTTTACTCTGTTCTGGTATGTGAAATATGTCTGAAAGGCAAATAAATCATCATCATCTAGCAAGTGCTTTCAGACCTATTGTGGGTGATTGGAAATTGCTCATGATGCTCCACGTTCACTTGGACTGGGACAAGGAAACCAGATGGAGGATCCTAAAATATATACATAAACAGAGTCCCTTGGTCATTTACCTCATTAAAATATTTCACAGTCGCCCAAGGCGTGTTTTCTTGCCCATGAAACATTGCATAAGACGTTAGATTCACACTTTATTTCCAACTGGTATGTAACAGATTTGCTTCTGATGTCATGATTCCTACAAAGATGTGCAAGTGTTTTGAATTTTAATATTTAATACTAGAAGCCCGGTGCACGAAATTCGTGCACGGCGGGGGGTTGTCCCTCAGCCCAGCCTGTACCCTCTCCAATCTGGGACTCCTGGAGGGATGTCCGACTGCCCTCTCACAATCCAGGACTGCTGGCTCCCAACTGCTTGCCTGCCTGCCTTCCTGATTGCCCCTAACCACTTCTGCCTGCCAGTCTGATCACCCCCTAACCACTCCGCTGCCAGCCTGGTTGATGCTTAACTGCTCCCCTGCCAGCCTGTTTGCCCCCAACTTCCCTCCTCTGCCAGCCTGGTCACCCCTAACTGCCCTCTCCTGCAGGGTTGATCACCTCCAACTGCCCTCCCTTGCAAGCCTGGTCCCTCTCAACTGCCGTCCCTTGCAGGCCTGGTCCCTCACAACTGCACTCCCTTGCAGGCCGGGTGCCTCCCAACTGCCCTCTCCTGCTGGCCATCTTGTGGTGGCCATCTTGTGTCCACATGGGGGCAGGATCTTTGACCACATGGGGGCAGCTATATTGTGTGTTGCAGTGATGATCAATCTGTATATTACTCTTTTATTAGATAGGATAGAGGCCTGGTACAGGGGTGGGGGCCAGCTGGTTTGCCCTGAAGGGTGTCACAGATAAGGGTGGGGGTTCCCTTGGGGCATGGGGCGGCCTGAGCGAGGGGCCTGTGGTGGTTTGCAGACCGGCCACGCCCCCTTGCAACCCAAGGGGAGGCCCTGGTATCTGGAATTTATTTTCCTTCTACAACTGAAACTTTGTAGCCTGGGGCGGCAGCCATTTCTGTGGCAGTTAATTCACCTTCTACAATTGAAACTTTGTAGCCTTAAGCGGGTGAGCCCGGCCAGGATGTACGGAAAGCTTTGCTTCCCCTGTTGCCGGCGGCAACCCTGGCCTGCTCTCTCAATCTCCATTCTGCCGCCATTTGTTTGAATTTGTTTACCTTCTATAATTGAAACTTTGTAGCTTGAGTGGAGGCTTAGGCCTGCAACGGCTATGGAAAGCTTGGCTTGCTCTGTTACCTGGGAAACCTTGCTCTCTGTGGCTGTAGCCATCTTGGATTGGGGTTAATTTGCATACTCGCCCTGATTGGCTGGTGGACGTGGCATGGCTGGTGGGTGTGGCTTATGTAGCGGAGTGATGGTTAATTTGCATATTACCATTTTATTAGAGAGGGTTTTAAAATAAAATGAAGTTTAATAGTTTAAATGTCAAGTATTTATTATTTTCAGTATATTGTAGAGAGTTCCATGTTGTAATCTCAAACACCCTTGTTGCTAATGTGCAGAAACTCCTAACAAAGAACATTTATCTAAACTTTTCAAGAGGTTTTAACATTCTTGATTATATCTAATTTCCATGATAGTTTTGTGGACTCAGTAGAGAACTATATCCCGATGTTAGGGATGGGAAAACTGACTCACAGAGAAATTAAATAGCTTAGTTTAGTCACACAACTGGAAAATGTTATAAACAGAATCAGGATCCCAGAGTTAACCTCCTTTCATCATGAAATTCTGAGCCACTAATCCTATCTAATAATAGACAAATATGCAAATTGATCATACCTCCAACACGCCCACAAGCCATGCCCACAAGCCACACCCACCATCCAATTAGAGCGAGTATGCAAATTAACCCAAACCAAGATGGCTACAGCCACAGAGAGCAAGGTTTCCTAGGTAACAGAGGAAGCCAAGCTTTCTGCCTGCCCTTGCCAGACCTAAGCCTCCACTCAAGCTACAAAGTTTCAATTATAGAAGGTAAACAAATTCAAACAAATGGCGGCAGAATGGAGCTTGAGAGAGCAGGCCAGGGTTGCCGCCGGCAACAGGGGAAGCAAAGCTTTCTGCACACCCTGGCCAGGCCCACCCGCTTAAGGCAACAAAGTTTCAATTATAATCCCAACACAAATGGCTACCGGCCTCGGAGGGAGCCCCAGGCTTGGCTCCGCTCCAAGCTACAAAGTTTCAATTGTAGAAGGAAAATAAATTCCAGATACCAGGGCCTCCGCTTGCATTGCCAGGGGGTGTGGCCCGCCTGCAAACCACCACAGGCCCTTTGCTCAGGCTGCCCCACACCCCAAGGGAACCCCCACCTGATCCGGGACGCCCTTCAGGGCAAACCAGCTGGCCCCCACCTCTGTACCAGGCCTCTATCCTATCTAATAAAAGAGTACTATGCAGATTGATCATCACTGAAACACACAATATAGCTGCCCCCATGTGGTCAAAGATCCTGCCCCCATGTGGACACAAGATGGCCACCACAAGATGGCCAGCAGGAGAGGGCAGTTGGGAGGCACCCGGTCTGCAAGGGAGAGCAGTTGAGAAGGACCAGGCCTGCAAGGGAGGGCAGTTGGAGGTGATCAACCCTGCAGGAGAGGGCAGTTAGGGGTGACCAGGCCGGCAGAGGAGGGAAGTTGGGGGCAAACAGGCTGGCAGCAGAGTGGTTAGGGGGTGATCAGGCTGGCAGGCAGAAGCGGTTAGGGGCAATCAGGAAGGCAGGCAGGCAAGCAGTTGGGAGCCAGCAGTCCTGGATTGTGAGAGGGATGTCGGACTGCCCGTTAAACGGCAGTCGGTCATCCCTCAAGGGGTCCCAGATTGGAAAGGGTACAGGCTGGGCTGAGGGACAACCCCCCTCCATGCACAAATTTCGTGCACCGGGCCTCTAGTATGTGATAAAACAGAAAATATGCTTTTCCTCTCATTTCTCTTCTTGAGCTTATGCTGCTCTTGGGTGTTAGAGAAAAGCATAAGTAATGGATATAATGGAACCATGTTGGATAAATAGCAACTGCATAGTAGACAATTTTGATTGATCCATTGCCTGCTATTACTTCCCCTCCCCCTTGTTATCTTATTCATGGTCCATAGCTTATATTTCTTAGCATTCTCAACATGTTCACCACAAGAGAGTTTAGTTTAATAGAGGACCAGTCCCCTGTCCATCACCAACTCTACATCCTTCCCACTCCCAGAACACATAATGACAAAGATACCACCTGTATCACCATTCATTGTTTTTCATGATAGTTAAGTCGATATTTCTAAATATTGTGATTATTCTGCTATTTATGGATCAATGGGTTTCATAAATTATCTATTGATTTCTTGCTATGATAGTTGAAGATTTTCTTCATTTAAAGTACTTCACCTTTCTTCTTCTCTTAAATATAACACATTTATAAGTTCCTCTAGTGCAAATATTCCTTATGTATCTCCTTTCCTTGTTCTTTCAACTAGAGATAAAATTTAAAATTCACCCCTCAACTCTGCTCCCTCTTCCACTTCCCAATTCTTATTACCTGTGCTTTTACATTATTATCAAGACTGATAGTATTTATGTGGTGCTGAACAGTTTCCATATATCATCAACTCTAAGCTAATATGGATTGAAAAATGCATAATTTTATTTGCCACAAATAAAGCAAAACGACATTGCCAATTTAATTTTAAAGTGCTATCAATTAAAAGATACATGACAATTTTTAGAGATGTTAAAAAATATGATGTAACCCTCAGACATTCCTGATGGTATTATAAAATGTTGCAGCTGCTTTGAAAACAGCTCAGCAGTTCCTCAAAATGTTAAATATAGAGTCACCATATGACCCAGCAATTACACTGCTAAGTATCTACCTAAGAAAAATTAAAATTCATGTCCATACCAAAACTTGTACATGAATATTCATAGCAGTATTATTCATAATAATCTGAAAAGGGGAGACAAGCTAAATGTATTTTAACTAACAAAATTATAAACAAAATGTTCTGTATCCATATGATGGAATATTATTTAAGCACAAAAAGGAATGATGTGATGATACATCCTTAGAGCCTGAGGACTGGGATTGTAATGAGTTCTCTGGGTTTTCTTTTTGTCTCATATTCTAAGATACGGAGATGAAGAAACTGGTTACCTAGAAATGCAAATAGAAACAGACTAAAAAAGCCCCATACAGAGCATAATTATATTATAAATGGGGATGGTAAAGGGACATAATGGTAGGCAAAATGTCTATATTTTTCTAGAACTGGTAAAATGGTGAAACCAGTAAACTGTGATAAGTTTTGTATGTATAATGGAATAACTACAGAAACACTGAAAAAGCTACAAAAAAAGCACAATAAAAAATACTATGAACATTCACAACAAGATTCTGAAAATAGATAAATAAAAAACAGAAAGAACAAGTAGAAAAAGAACCAAAAACGATAATTAAGCCCTTACAAATCAATAATTACATCAAATGCAAATGATCTAAATGTACCAATTAGAAGACAGATTGGCAAATGGATTAAAAAATATAACCTGAATATATGAGTTTCTTGTCTACAAAAAACTCATTTCAAATATAATGACATAGACAGTTTTAAAGTAAAAATCTGGGAAAGATATAGTATGCAAACATTAACAAAAGAAATGTCAATATTAATATCAGGTAATGTAGCTATCATAGCAAAAAAGAAAAAAATACCCAAAACAGGTATAGATGTTGTATAAAGATAAAAGTGTTAATCAAACAAGAATACATAGCAATCCTAAACACATAAGCACCAAACAACACAGCTGCAAAATATATAAAGTGAAACTTGATAGAAATGAAAGAAATAGACAGATCCACAATTATAATTGAGACTTCAACCTCTCTCTACTATTGATAGAGCACTAGAAAATTAGCAAGGATATAGAAGGACACAACAACACTATCAACCAACAAGATCTATTCACATTTTTAGAACGCTCCCTCTGCCAACAGCAGGATACATATTCTTTCCAAGTGCCCATGGAACATATTCCAAAAAGACCATGTCCAGGGTCATTCAACAACCCTCAAATAATTGAAGAGGACTGAAATCATGCGGAGTGTGTTCTCAACCATAATGGAATCCACTTAGATATCAATAACAGAAAGGTAACAAGAAAATCTCCCAAGAATTGGAAATGAAACAACACATTCTAAATAATCCATGGGTCAAAGAGAATGTGTCAAGGGAAATTTAAAAAACGCATTGAACTGGATGAAAAGGATAGTACAACTTACGAAAATCTGTGGTCCACAGCAAAAGCAGTGCTGAAAAAAAAATTTATAGCACTAGATGCATGTATTAAGAAACAGTAAAAGTTTAAGATCCATAATCTAAGCTTCCACCTCAAGAAGCTAGACAAAAATAAACCCAAAACAAATAAAATGAAGGAAATAATAAATGTAACAGCAAAAATCAATGGAATTGAAAACTGAGAAATAATAGAGACAATAATGAAACAAAGAACCAGTTCTTTAAAAAGATAACTTGATACACCTCTAGTAAGACTAACAAAGGAAAAAAAGAGAGAGAAGACACAAATTAGCAGTATCAGGAATAAAACAGGGTTATCCTTACAGACCCTGCAGGCATCTAAATGATAAAGGAATGCTATAAACAACTCTTTACACATAAACTTGACAGTAGATGAAATGGGCCTCTTTGAAAAACACGAACTATGGCAACTCACTCAATATGAAAGAGAGAATGTGAATAGCTCTATAGCTATTAAGGAAATTGAATTTGTAATACAAAACTCCTAAAAAGAAACCTCCGGGCCTAGGTAGTTTCCCTGAAGAGTTCTAATAAACATTTAAAGAGGAAATAACACCAGATCTACATAGTCTCTTCCAGAAAATGGAAAAGGATGGGAAACTACCAATTTATTTTAAGCTAGTATTACCCTGATTCCCTAATACCAAAACCAGACAAAAATAGTACAGAACAAGAAAAGTGTAAACCAATATTCCTCATGAATATAGACACAAAAGTCCTTAGCAAAATATTAGCCAACAGAATTTGGCAATATGTAAAAAGAATTATACACCTGACCAAGTGCGGTTTATCCCAAGGATATAATATTTGAAAATCAATCAATGTAACCTGCCATATTAGCAGACTAAAGAATAAAATCACATGGTTATATCAATTGCCAAAGAAAAGGCATTTGGCAAAATTTAATGCCCTTATTTACTTAAAAAACTTAGAAGAATAGGAATAAAAAGAAACTCATAATTTGACAGAACATTTCCCTCTAAGACTGGGAACAAGGTAAGAATGTCTATTCTTGCTCCTTTGGTTCTAGCAAATGCAATAAGGCTGGAATAGGAAATAAACCCTTCCTATTTGCAGATGACATAATTGTCTGTGTGGAAAATCTCAAGTGATTTACTAAAAGAAAAAAAAAACACTCCTAGAACTAATAAATGAATGAGTTCAGCAAGGGTTATAAGGAGCAACATTATTCTAAATGTTATATGGAAAAACAAACTAAAATGGTTAAAACAAATTTGAAAAAGAGGGAAAAAGTGGGAGGAATCAGTCTCCTTGATTTCAAGACTTATTACATAACTACAGTAATTAAGAATTGGTGGTATTGATGGCAGGATAAACACATAGATCAGTGGAGTAGAACAGAGATCTCAGAAACAGACTCACACAGATACAACTACCTTGATTTTGACAAAAATGCAAAAGTAATTTGATAAAGGAAAGATAATCTTTTCAACAAAAGATGCTGCTGAAATTGCACATCCAAGGGGCAAAAAACCCCCAAAACAAAACAAAAAAACCCTCAACCTAAGTCTCATACTTTTTACAAAAAAACAAAACAAACAAACAAACACTAAAATGAAACTACAGACTTAAATGTAAAAACCATAAACCTTTAGAAAAAAGCACAGGAGTCCATCTTTGGGACCTCAAATTAGGCAGAGTTCTTAAATTTGATAACAAAAACACAATCCATAAGGAAAAAGTTGATACACTGGACTTCAACAAATTAAGAGTTCTTGTTCTGTGAAAGACCACGTTAAATACATGATAAGGGAAGGTACTAATGAGAAGAAAATATTTGCAAACCACATAGCTAACAAAGGACTAGTATCTAGAATATATAAAGAATTTCCAAGCTCACCCAGCTGGTGTGGCTCTGTGGTTGAGCACTGAACCATGAAGCAAGAGGTTACTGGTTGATTCCCAGTCAGGGCACATGCCGGGTTTCAGGCTTGATCCCCCATAGGGAGCATGCAGGAGGCAGCCAGTCCATGTTCATCTCTTATCCATGTTTCTATCTCTATCCGTCTCCCTTTCTCTCTCTCTCTCTCTCTCTCTCTCTCTCTCTCTCTCTCTCTCTAAAATCAATAAAAACATATTTTAAAGAACTTCCAAGCTCAATAGTAAAAATAACAATAATAACCCAATTAGAAAAATAGGCAAAAAATATGAAGAGATGTTTTACTGAAGAGGGTATACAGGTAGAAATAAGCACATGAAAATATGTTCAACAGCATTAGCCATTAGGGAAATGCAAATGAAAACAAGTGAGATATTATTACACATCTATCTGAATGGCTAAAATAAAAAATAGTCACAAGACCAAATGCTGGTGATGATGTGGAGAAACTGATCACTCATACATTTCTGGCAAGAATGCAAAATAGTACAGACACTTTGGAAAAGTGTTTTCCAGTTTCTTTAAAAATTAAACATGCAACTACAATGTAACCCAACAATTGCACTGGGCATTTACACCAGAGAAATTAAGACTTATGTTATCACAAAATTTGTACACAGATGTCTACAGAAGCTTTATTCATAATGGCCAAAAGCCCATATGCCTTTCAGTGGGTGGATAGTTAAACAAACTGGTGCATCTATACCATGAAATACTGCCTAACAATAAAAAAGGAACAAATGATATGTACAAACAACCTGGATGAATCTCTAGAGAACTATTATGAGTGAAAAAAAAAAACAATATAAAAAGTCATATATTGTATTATTCCATTTATAAGACATTCTTGAAATGATAACATTGTAGAAATAGAGATTACAACAGATGAAGGTTATGAAGGGAAGTTGTGTGAATATAAAAAAGGCAAAATGAAGGATCCTTGTGGTGAGAGTGTTGTTCTGTATGTTGGTTGCATGAATATCAATATTCTGGTTGTGACATTGTATAAAGTTTTGCAAGATGTTACATTTGGGGGACCTGGATAAAGGGTACAATGGATCTCTTTGTATTAATTCTTACAACTTCATGTGTATTTATGTAACCTTAAAATAAAAAAAGTTTAGTTTTTTAAAAATGAGAGTGGTGCTGAAATCATTTAACTCAGGACGCACCATGCTACAATGGTTGGTCTCAGCAAGTCATCGTTGCCAATACTCAGTGGCCCATAGATTATATTTTTAAATATTTCAAATATTTCAGAGGGCCTGAGGAATCAAATCCAATCAAAACTACTCCCCTTTTGAGAACTGAAGAGAAGTGAGTTCAAGTAGCTCATCTAAATACTTAGAGCATCACTCATCAATAATAGCATGGCATGGGAACCAGGTACTCACAGGACTGCTTCCCATGTCAAGGGGCTATTTTTGCACCTGAAGGGGTGCACAGAATGCAACATTAGGAAGCAGGTATCAGGCAAATGCCTGGCTGACATTTGGTGATGGATATTTAACAGAGTGTGTTATAAGTTGCCAGAAATTAGGAATTGCAAAGGACAAGGGTTTGGGACTCCAGGTGTCTGAGCAACAGACCAAAGAGTCTAGGTCTCTAGGAAATGGTGCAGCCATTCATCCAGACCGGTAACCGATAAGAAGCCCATGGGCAGGGACACGAAATGGTGCCACTGTCTCCTAAACTGTTCCATCTGTGGCTTCGGCAGCTATCACAAGGTCCAATTGCAGAAGGCAGAGTCTTGGAAGCAGAAGGTAGCAGGCTGAGACGCTAATGGGCTTTGTGGGATTAGCTATGTTGGAGAGAGCAGAACAGCCAGACAGTGGGACTGGAGCCATGCTGAAAAATGAGGCAGCCCTTTTTTGTTTTTAATTGGGGGTAAAAGCTCTCCCTGTCCCAGAAACATGACCACAGCCGAAAGCATTGGCCCATGGTGGGATGTGCTTGGTTTGTGTGGAGCTGGCTTAAGATTCGTGGGGCTTAAGCCAGCAGCATGGAAGAGAGCTCCAAGAACTGATAGTGTGAGTCACTCTTATGTGCAAAGCTTTGGGGGAAGGTGTTGAAGGACAGAATTAATGGAGTACTTCTCCTGATAGGTCTAAGAGCAATCAGACATTCTGGCCCATGATTTCCCACGCACACCTTCTGCCTGATGCTTGCTATTGGCCTGTCCTGATGGCTTTGCTTCTCTGCTGCATGAGTTTAGAGCTGGACTTGGTGACGTTCCCAAGAGCAGGCAGGAAGCCTGAACCACATGAAGATCAGATAGGTGAGCTTTGCCCCTCTCCTGACTGACAGGTTACAACCCATAGTGATTAAATGTCGAGGCGGAGGCTTGTCTTCCTGAGAAAATGTTTTCTCTTCTTGCTGCTGGAGAAAATGACCCCAGGAAGGGGCATGAAGACTTGATCAGCGTGGTAAAGAGGGCGTGGCAGACTTATTGGTTCTGGAGATGTTGTCAGGACTGGAGAGGCAGGTGGCAGGAGGGGCAGTTGAATGACTTCATATGTAGTCTAGACGAGTGTTTCTCCATCTCAGTGTGCTTGCATATCACCTAAAGACTTTGTTAAAATGAAGCTTCTTGCTTAGTAAGTCTGAGGTGGGGCCTGAGATTCTGCATTTTCAACAAGTCTCCAGGTGATGCTGATGGTTCAGGGACCACACTTTGAAGAACAAGATTCCAGACTGTAAATTTTGCAAGAGACGTTCATCTGTCCTTCCCTTCTGCCCCCCTCCACCACACACCTCTCTTCCCCTTCCCTCCCCCCCCCCCCCCCCCCCCCAGAGAACAAGCTAGATGAATGGCAGGCCATTGAGTTGCTACTGGAAAGTGCGGGGGCCTGATGCGGCGGGGGCCAAACATGGCGCGGAAAGAGAGATGAACGAACCGGTCCTAAATGGAGGCGGCCAGGGATTGAGAAATAATAGAAATAAAGAAAACAAGACGCAGAAATAGATTCATGAAGCTGGGGCTGGGTGGGGTGCCATCTTTCCTCTCTGATGGAGAGGCAGCATGACAACAACCCTGAGCCACACAGCAGGTTTATCTTATATCCCAAAAATCCAGGAAGTAACACCAAAACTTAGGATCAAAGGAGCTTATTTGCATTCTTAACTAGACCCTAGCATTACTGGATTTACATATCTAGACCCGCCCCTGCTGACACCTGGGCTACTATGAAGTCAGAACTGATTAACATGTCCAGCCTCATTGGGGAAGCATGTTCCCAGGGTGTGACTTGGCCTAAGCCCTGAGTTCAGCTGATGATAATTAAGGAAATGCCCAGGTGCCTCCCAGGCGGCCCTCTACAGGAAAGGGCATTTTTATTTATCAAACTCCTATGCTGTGCTGAGGCCTTCCATGTATAATATTCACTATTTGAGAGATGGGAAGTTAAGGCTCAGAGAATATTTTGGTTCTCCACTGCTATGGGCTGAATTGTGTCCCCCAAAATTCACATGTAGACCTTCTAATCTCCAGTATCTTAGATAAGACTGTATTAGGAGAAAGGATCTTTAAGAGGCAATGAAGTTTAAAGGAGGTCATTGGGGTGTGCCCTAACCTAATATGATTGGTGTTCCTGTGAGAAGAGATTGGAATCCTGACACACACAGCAGAAGACCATGTGAGGACACAGGGAGAAGATGGCTAGATAGCCAATGAGAGAGGCCTCAGAAGGAACCAACCCTGCCAACACCTTGATCTTGGACTTCTAGCCTCCAGGACTGTAAGAAAATAAATTTCTGTTGTTTAAGCCAGCAGACTTTGGTGCTTTGTTATGGTAGCTCCAGCAAACTAGATGAGGAAGGACATTCTGGACAAATGGAACAAATGAGCTAAGGTCCAGGGTGAGAGAGACTGCTGTTGGGAATCTGAGTGGCAGATCTGAGTGGCTGGAGGGCAGAGTCAGTGAGACACGTGCAGGAGAGGAAGCTGGCAAGACAAACGGCTCTGTGAGTGAAGGAAGGTCTCGGTCTTGGTCAAAAGGGCAGTGAGGAGCCACAAAGGGCTCTTGGCCGGGAAGCAATGTGATCAGACAGCTCTGGCTGTACAATGACAAAGCCCTCGGGTAGATTGAGATCATTCAGCTGATTCTGTGAAGCAGTAAGGGAGAGAGACAGCAGTAGAAGGCCTGCTGACTTCCAGATGGACAGATGGAGATTGTGATTCTGAATACTTACTGGCATGAGGGAGGAAGAGCAGGACTTCTCAACCTGGACATGGTGGACACATAATTCTCTGTCGTGGGGCTGTCCTGTGCACTGTAGGATGTTTAACAGCATCTCTGGTAAGATGCCAGTAGCACCCACCCCCAATCCAGTTGTAACAACCAAAAATGTCTCCAGATATTGACAAGCATCTTCTGGAAGAGGCACAATCAACTCCGGTTGAGAAACACTGGGGTAAAGAGGAGTGTAATAAAAAAGTCAAGGGTTCTCAGAGTGTGGTCCTCCCACCAGCAGCAGCATCTGGAGACATGTTAGAAACGCAGAGTATTAGAGTGCTACAAGCACTCTGACCAGATATGGAGGGAAGTTCATGGCTGCTGATGAGGGGGCCTGAGAGCTCTATTCACTTCAGGTAACAAGGAACTTGCATCATGGGCTCATGTCTTCTAGGCATGCCTCCTCTCCAATGTTCCTCTCTTTCATCACACGTTTGGCACTGTGATGCCCCTGCAGGTTCAGAAATGATTAAGGCACAGTCCTTACCTGCAGGTGTTAAAATCCTGTGACATGTTATTAATAAGCATTTTTTTCCTGATAGAATGAAGGAGCAAACATTTGTTGGATGCTAATTACGTGCCAGAAATGTCTACTCAATCTTCACAACTGTGTGAATCAGTTACCATTAACAACCTCATTTAACAGATGATGAATTGGAGCTCGAGGGGAAAGGGAACCAGCCAAAAGTCAAACAGCTGCCAGGTAAGCAGCACTCAAATGCGTGACCATCTGATCCCAGAGATTTTAGACTTTTCTTTACATCATACTGTACATAAAGGATACTTATTCCCAATCCTGAGAAATGCCATAAAAATGAACAGAGTTTTGGAAGTCCTCAGAATTGAATAAGCGTAGAGGAAAAAAACACACAAGGGCAGAGAGAGGATTTAGGAGGACATAATGGTCCATATACACTACAATCGAGAGTATAGTCAGCATCAATTCTGTATCAAAGAAAATAAGCAGATTGGACAAGCATTTGGAGACGTCTTGAAGCAGAAAAGGCAAGTAGCAGAAATCAGGGGCCATTAGGAAGGGAACTTTCTGGTTGGAACAGGGAAAAGCCTTCCAGAGAGGCTGAGAATGGGTGTGTGGGGCTAGAAAGAGAAGGAAGTCTTTGATACAGCAGCACAGTCTAGGGCTCTGAATTTAGGGGACTTTTGCAGCCACCTCGTCGGTCAGTCTGGAAGGATGCATATAATAAGACATGACACAAGAAACTACAGCTCTGCAGCTGGACATAAATTGAGTCTAACAGGATGGTGATTCATGGTATCCGATGTAAACCACTGTGTTGCAAAGCACGGAGGCACAGTGAGGCTCAGGCCACATAATTCAACATGATGGCTGAAATGTCCAGAGAGGAGGCATCTGTGTCTACATCAGCTGTGTTAATTTGGATGGTAGCTGTATGAAGGGACGTTATCAAGAAAGGAGCTAGCAGGATGCTGGCCAGGGAGGGAAATTAGAAACACGCAGGACAAAATGCCAGGATTGCATCGCTGGGCTGTTCATTACATAAGAGCTAGCCTTTTATAGGTGCCAGGCTATGAACAATTAACAAACTGATACTCACAATGAATAACCAATGCATTATCTCATTTAATTCTCCTAACAACCCAGGGAGTGAGGCGTAACCCCCACTTTATTGATGATCTGAGAGTTAAGAATATTGTATGATGGCACACAGCTAGAACATAGCAGAGCTGAATTCAAAATAAGGATGTCTGTAAGCCAGTTGGAGAAAAATAAATATCACATGATCTCACCCATTTGTGGAATATAATGAACAACATGAACTGATGAACAGAAATAGATCCAGAGACAGAGAAGCATTGAACAGACCGTCCAACCTCAGAGGGAAGGCAGGAGAGGGAGGCGGGTAAGAGATCAACCCAAGGACTTGTATGCATGCATATAAGTAACCCATGGACATAGACAGTACAGGGGTGAGGGCATGTGCTGGAGGGTAGAAAGGGCCGGAGAGAGGTCAATGGGGGGGAAAGGAGACATAGGTAATACTTTAAACAATAAGGAATTTAAATAAAATAATAATAATAATAAGGATGTCTGATTTCAAAAGCCATGATTGCAAATATTCCCTTCTACCTCCTCCCAAGCTGAGGTTTCTGCCAGTGTCTAGCACAAGTGCTTTGAACGCAGTAGGAGTGGATATGTGCGGAATAAATTGATGAGTATGTGGTTTGTATGAGCTGAATCTGCAGCCAGGCAATTTTGATCAGGGGCCTTTGCTGGTCAGACATCCACAAATGTGTTTAGTTTGGCTCGCCAAACGTCCGCTAACATCCTGTTAAAAAAACAATGGAGTTACAATATTGGAATATCCCTCATTAAACTCCAGATTTCCTGTGTCATTGGGAAGATTGGGAACTCTAGCAATACTAGGCCCACTTGGCAGCCATCTGTTGGAGCTTTGATGTGCAGCCCTCCTCACCACTCCCTATTGCCTCTCTGAGTCCAAATCCAAGTGCTCCTCGACATTTATCATTGCATTTGGGCTATTTTCCTTTCAGGGAAATTAAGGAAAAGATGAAATATTCATTATACGATCTCCATCTAATGCAGGAAAACAAGACAGACAGCACCACACCTTTCAAGAAAATGTAGAATTATAGAATTGAAATATATCCTGCGTGTTTAATATATAATCATAGTTTGTATCAAAATCATATATCTAACCCAGATGACTTCATTCGTCTTCATCGTATGGATTTGACTTTCAGCCCCTGGTCTAGACAGTCGATTTCAATAGCTCAATAGCATGTGAGGTCTTGCCACTATGAAGTTTGTTCTATTTATGAGCGACCAGGGAGCCCACAGAGAACGAGAACCAGTCATTTAGTTGCTGCTGTGTATGAATTTAACAATTCATACGTATTTCAGGACTTAGACATTGAAACTGTCAGTGATCTACTGTATTTCTTTTTTTAGAGCAGAAATCTATTTTAAGGTCGTGATAACTAACCAACATTACCCTCTAATGCCCTGAGCCAGAATACTTAGTAAGTTTTATACATAAGCTTTAGCATTCATTTTAATGATCACAATCACCCAGAAATGTAGGTATTATTTAATCCCAGCTTTTTCACTGAGGTAGGTAATGATCAGTCGAGTTTAAGACATAAACTCAGATCTAAGTGCAAAGCCAGATTCTTCTCACCGCCTTATACTGCTTTGCCTTTGATGAATGTGGCCTTTATCTTTTGGATTTTTTCATTTACATTTAAAGTTTTTTTCCCCCTGAGATTTATTTGCTGATTTTTCTTTTATTTGTAACCTCTATTTGTCCTTTAAGACACAGGCAACATAACTTGGATTTTTAAGACAATTTTTACAAGGAGTTTTTGCCTTATGATGGAGAACTAGATCTATTTATATTTTTTGTCATAACTGATACACTGTGTATTTATGTGTATTTGTTCTCCCTTTTATTTCCTTTGCTCCTCAGCACAGTGAAACCTGTCAGAGCTCCATGCACAGCGGGCAAGCAATGCACTTTTGTGGGCCCAGGGAGGTGCTGAGCATCAATGGGGAGAAAAGATTTTAAGTTAAAGTTGGTCTGCTCATTCCTTAGCTCCCGGGAGTTGTAAAGATGAGGTGGCCTGAGGTTTACTTTTTTTTTTTCTTATTCTCTCCACTAAAGAGGTTGAAAAGGTTTCTTATCCAGAAAACTTAATAAATATGGTTGAAACTTCAGGGAATATTACAATGTTATACAAGCAATCCTCCACCTCCAGCCCCTGGTAACCACCACTCTACTCTGCTTCTATGAGTTTGGCTTTCTTAATTCCACATATAAGTGAGATTAGACAACATTCGTCTTCCTCTGTCTGACTATCTCACTTAGCATAATGCCTTCAAGGTCCATCCATGTGGTTGCAAAGGGCAGGATTTCCTTCTCTCTCAAGGCTGAGAAATATTTATAGGTATTTTATCTATATTCATATTTATATACCGTATCTTCTTTATCCATTCATTCATCTTTGGCACTCTATCTTCCATGCTTCCTAGCAACCTTCTCGGATGGGTATAAGGATATCATGATTAACGTGAGAAATGGGGAGAGGATTTGTGCAAAGGACAAAGCAGATCTAGTCTCTGAAGTCTATATTGTCTCCTTCTCATCTCTTCCTTCCCTCCTCCCGATCACCATCTCTGTCTCTAGCACCCTCGTCCCATTGCTTTTATTTCCTCTTCCTCCCTCCCTCATTCCCCTGATCTCAAAACCTTCCTCCCTTACACAGCCAGTGATTTTGTTTGAAATGCTCTGTGAAAAATATTCTTTAATGAACTCATAAGTAAAGGCTCTGAGAGTTGAAAGAAGATGGAGCATCAACTGAAACTCTGTCCACAACAGCCCTGGATTGCCAGGTGATAAACCAAGGTGGGGTGGGGGGGAGAGAGGATGTGTGCTAGGGGCAGCCACTGACACAGCTGATTGTGCCCGGGCTTTCCCTCAGGCGAGCTCCGAGCTTCCTAGGAACAAGGCTAACCAAGCACAAACTTGAATTTCCACCAGACAGGCTTTCTGCAGAGCTCTTGCACCCAGAGCCTCTTCCCCGCCCAGCTACTAAGAGGGGCAGAGAGCAGGGAAAGCTCTCCTACCCAAGCTTCAGTAACCAAGCTGAGGGTGTGGACAGCCGCAACCCCATAAGGGATCCAGGCTCCTGTGAGTGCCCTGGTGGCCAGCACAGACCACCCTCTTATCCACCCCGATTACAGACCCTGCTGGTTGTCTCTCCATCCACCTGCCTTCATCCAGCATCTCCTTTTCTGGAAGACTCTCCACACCATGTATTTCCTGAGTGTTCACCCTTCTCCACAAGACCATGTTCTCAAGGAAGGGATATTTTATTTTATTTTTATATATTTTTATTGATTTCAGAAAGGAAGGGAGAGAGAGTTAGAAACATCAATGATGAGAGAGAATCATTGATCAGTTGCTTCCTGCATGCCCACAACCCGGGCATGTGCCCTGACTGGGAATCGAACCATGACCTTCTGGTTCATAGGCCAATGCTCAACCACTGAGCTATCCCGGCCAGGCTCAGGGAAGGGATATTTAAAAACTGAAGTATAATTTACATGTAATATACATAATTCTTAAGTGCTTAACTCAATTCATTTTTACATATCCAAACCCTTGTGAGATCAAGACATTGGATATTTCCATCATTCCAGAAACATTACTGCTCCCTTCGGTGAGTACTGTTAATGTAAAAACCATTGAAACCTGTAAAGATTTTTTTTTAGTTTATTTGAGCCAAACTGTCGACATATGCCGGGAAGCAGAACCTCAACAAATTGAGACAATGCTCCGGAGAATGGTGGGTTACATTTGTATTTATACATTGCAATCAAAGGAAAGGGACGTAGGTGGGTTACATGAAATCCATTGGTGATAGACTAGAGAGGTGGGAGAAAGAAAAGCGGGGGTGGGGGGGACCCCTGGGATTGGATAAAAAGTAAAATGATGGACACATACTTAGGTGGGTGCAGGAACAATTAACATGATAATGAAGGAATGTGTGGTATCTGTCCTGGTGCCCAGCACATTAGGTTGTGCCCCAAGGGGTCCAGAAAAAGGGAAATTACAAGTTACCCAGACATTTCAAAGGATATGTTATTATAGATGCAAAAAGACAGATAGGCTCAGTTAAGGTAAAGGTTGACCTTGTCAGTGAAGTTATCAGCCTAGGAAGTGACTACCCACCATAACTGCCTTTAGTTTAAGTTTAATTTCAGACCATCCTTTGTGGTTACTTTAGGTCTGCTATGCAGGCCTTTCCCTGAGCCTGTCAGGTTAGCATGTGACCCCTTTCGTCCACAGTACCAACTACTATTCTGACAACTGCCACCATAAGTTGGTCTCGCTTGCCCTTGAACTCCATAGAAATGGACTCATACTGTATGTGTGTTGTGGTGTCTTCCTCCTTGTCCAACCTGATTTGAGATTCATTCATGTTTTTGCATGTAGCAGTTGTTTTGCTTTGTTTTTTTTAATGGATAACAATTTGTTCATCCATTCTTCTGATAAGAGAAGGCACATTTTAAATGCTGATATTTGGAAAAGTTCTCTGTGGGAAGAGGAAGAAAACTAGTGCTATTGAAGCAACAATATTGTTGTCTCTGCTGTGGCATTAAAGCCTGCTGGGGTCTGTCTCCCTCTGTCTCAGTATGCTGGCAGGGAAAGGTAGACACCTTTCTGGGGCTATTCCAGGAGAAGCAAGCTGGTCACAAGCATCAGAAGCCATACTGCTGGGCACAGGGGCTCTCTCTTCAGGCTAACTCTGGGTCCAGGGAGCCCCACAACTGCTGTCAACACATATGCAATGAAACTTGCTAAGACTTAGTAGAAAAGCAAGAACCCAGACAGACAAACTGGATTTCATTTCTGGAGGTTACCCTTATAAAGCCACTGAGATGTTGTAGCCTTCCGATTCCACTTCATCAAGTGGGCTTTATAATACAAACGTTATAATATCACTAGAGGCTTGGTGCACAAATTTGTGCACGGGTGGGGTCCGGCCAGCCCACCCTGATAGGGGTGGGGGGTGCTGATCAGGGGTGGATCTGGCGGGGAGGAGGAGCTGTGGGTGGTTGGCAGGCTGGCCCTATTCTCGGTTGAACTCCCAGTCGAACTCCTGCTCGAGGGGACAATTTGCATATTAGCCTTTTATTATATAGGATTGTGAGGTTTCAATGAGGCATTTGGTAAACCCTGACACGTAGTAGGAAAATGAATATTCGGATAGGAACCGCTTCTCAGACTAAGGCTTCCAGAAGCTTCTTAGAGAAATGAGATTCTTGTGGATCTTTTCCTCCAGAGAAAAAATATAAAGAAAAATTTTGACTTTCATACCATATTCTAACATGAACATTCTCCCCAGGACTTATAGTCATGGTTATGTCTGAGACACCAACAAAATACACACTCCTCCATAGTTTCTATTGGAATTTTCTGCTGGGTACCCTATGCTCTCACTCTGTCCCTTCTGACCAGACTCACTTGCTGGAATTCCATGTTACCCTGGCATCCCCTTTCTCTCCTGCATTATTTCTTTACCTTCATTGGATCATCCCAATGATTTATCAATGTGACTTGATAGGTCCTACAGGAAGTCCTCCCACTGACCCTCATTCTCTCCAGATAATGCTCAATGTCTCTTCTATCTTTCACAGCAACGTTCCTCTGAAAAGTTGACTTGACTCACTTTCTTCACTTCCTCACTTCTCATCCTCTCCTCAACCCACTGCACAGTAATGACTATTACCAGAAGTTGACCATGACCCAGATCATGCCAAAGCCAATGGGGAATTGATTCAACAGCCACTTATTGAGCATGTCTTTAAACAATGTTTGCTCTAGGTTCTGGCATACATCTCTGAACATCACAGGCAGAGATCCCTACCACCTGGAGCTCACCCAGAGGAGAGTAGTGAGGTAGAAAGCCATCATTTTTTCAATTCTCTCTGCAGCACCCCTACCTTCTTGAAAAACTTTCTACCTGTGTGACCTTGGATAAGATAAACTTTCAGCGTTTCACTCCCCGCCTTGTTGGAGGAGTTTATCTAGAGTATGTGACCAGTGGCTGATGCTTGAGCTGGACCCAGGCAACTTGAGTCTCTTCCCCTCTCACCTGTCTTTGGAGCTGTGTCAAGGATGCATCCTCGAGAGAGTAAGGTGTTGTTGAGACCATCTGGTCGGTAAAGGTGATGGAACCTCATTAAGGCCTCTGTATAAACTTTAGGATTTTTCTGTGATTACCGAGATCTCCTTGTCTTGTGACTATCCAAAACAAGCTTCCTATGTAAGTTCCCTTGTTTGTTAACGCTGTCACCTGCCTATCTGCAGCGGCCAGGCTTTTTCTTAGATTTTTCCCTTGCTCTCAAGGTATAGGGCCAGTTTTTGAACCAAGACTCTTCTGTAAGATGCAGAGGGTAACAGCCCCCAGGAGGGGTGCTGGGAAGTGCAGTGTGCCCAGTGCCTGGCACACACAGGAGCAGAGAAATGCCAGCTCCCCTTTCTGATGTTTTTTCCCCTGACTCCACAAAATCTTAAGTAACAAAGTATGTAACTCTATATTAGTTATGCTTGTAATTATAAAGTAACTTTCAGAATAATATATGCAAGGGGATTAAATTGCCTATAGCTTAACATGTGTTCTTTTTTTTTTTTTAACTTCCAATTATATGGTCTTAACCAGCTCTCTGATTTCCAGACTTGTAATCAGTTTTTTGCCTGACAGTGCCTGCCAACCCCAGGAACGGTCTGAGCTTGTTTAGCCAAGACCTTACTTACAGTGTTGAACAGCCTGGCCTGAGGCCCTGCTCTTCAGGAAGCATACCTGGGTTTCTCTCTCTCTCTCTATGATTTTGATATATTTTCAAACTTACAGAAAAGCAGCAAGATCAGTACAAGGAAATCCCAATATCCTTTAACGCTATTATTATTATTTTTAATGGATTAAGTCTGATTTCCACTCTGGATTTCCTTTTTTTTTTTTTTTAATTGATTTCAGAGAGAGGAGGGGAGAGGGAGAGAGGAAAGAAATAAAAACATCAATGATGAAAGAGAATCATTGATTGGCTGTCTCCTGCACTTCTCTACTGGGGATCTAGCTCAAAACCTGGGCATGGGTCCTGACCAGGAATCAAACTGTGACCTCCTGGTGTATGGGTCGATGCTCAATCACTGAGCCACACAGGCCGGGCAACCATATTCTTAATATTTGTCTCATTTTATTCATATTCTACATATATATTTTTCTGCAACATTAGAGAAGTTGAAGATCACACCCCTTTATTAATACTTTTAGTGTGTATTTCTTAGGATCGATAATACTCTCTTTCAAAAGCACAGTATCAACTTCAAAAAATGAAATAGTGATATAAAACTATCATGAAATCCAGTCTGTGTTCAAATGCTGTCAATTTTCCCACCAATGCCTTTCCTTTCTCCCCTCAATCTACTCCACCATCCAATCCAGGTTCACACATTGCATGTAGTTGTCACATCTCTTTAGTCTTCTTTCTTCTGAAATGTCCCTCTGCCTTTTTTTTTTTTTTTTTTTGTCTTTCTTGATTTTGATAGTATTGAAGAATTCTGATTGGTTACTTTGTAGAATGTCCCTCAAGACCATTAAGATAACATGTCTTGCAGGTTTCTCCACTGTCTAGTCACTACTTTCCCTTTGAAACTGTACATATCCTATCCCTTTATCAAACTTTCACAGTAATGGCTTAACTTTAACTGATGATTTCCCCATCCATCAATCTCTCTATATTTATTAGTTGACATTCTACCATCAGACAGAGCTTTCTTCCTTTTCCATTTCCCCATCCATCAATCTCTCTATATTTATTAGTTGACATTCTACCATCAGACAGAGCTTTCTTCCTTTTCCGTTTACTTATTTATTCATTTATGAACTCACGTGTTCTTATTTTATTCAATGAGTTGTAATCTACTGGAGGCCAGGTGCATGAATTCGTGCACCAGTGGGGTCCCTCAGCCTGGCCTGTGCCCTCTTGCAATTCGGGACCCCTCAGGGGTGTCAGATAGCCAGTTTCAGCCTATCCCTGCAGGCCTAATCCAGCAGGAGGGAGCCCGGTCTGGTGCATTGAGAGTTTGTCCCCTGGTGGTCATAGCAACTGATTGACTGGTCGTTTGGTCACTTAGGCATATATAATCATTATCTATTTTCATATTTATACTGTGCAGACTGAGCCAGTAGGAACTTCTTCACATTGATCTCGTGTCCTTTTGATAAATCCACATCATTCTTGAGCACTTCCTTACTTTCTGGCACAAAAAGGAATTCTAGGTTCAATTTACACTTGCCCTTCCCCAGCCCTGGATTTGGCCGTTTCACCAAGAAATCTGGTTCCTTTTAGAGGAGAATAATATTTGGAAATGAAGATCTGGGTCTAGATGCGCTCATTGCTACTACTGTATCATTGCTTCTAGACCTTCTCAGCAATAGAGCTAGAACACGTATACGTCTACACACACACACACACACACACACACACACACACACACACACACATGCACACACTGCCCCCCTATGTTTAAAAGCAGCATGAGTTTTACTGATACTTCTAATTCTAATACAACAGTACAATAAACATGCTAGTTTTCCCTCTTTTCACATTTGCAACTGCCTTTTCCAACAGTGAGAAACCTGGATCTCACTATCTTCAAAATATTTACTCTTTTGCTCAAGCCCAGGATACACAAAGAGTAGGTTTAGAATTGCTAACTCATGTCACTGTGAAAAGCAAACCAATTAGCTGGAGCTCAAATTTTCTTTTTAATTCTTTTTTTAGGTAAAGTTTACATAAAATGAAATGCACAAATCTTAAACATACAATTAATGAGTTTTGGAAAATGCATGTCTATTTTATCAATATAGATAGCATTCCTATCTTGCCAGAAAGTTCCATTAAGTCTGTTTCCAGTCAATTTCCCACAAGAGTCAATCTTTTTTTTCATGTTTTTCGTCATCAACATTTGTCTAGTTTAAAATTTTATATAATTGACACCCTGGCAAGTATTACTCAGTGGTTAGAGTGTCAGCCCATGCATGAAGGGTTGAGAGTTCAGTTCCAGGTCAAGGATATGTACCTGGGTTGCAGGTTTGACCCCCAGCCCTGATCAGGGCACATGCTGGAGACATTCAACCAATGTATCTCTCTCACATGGGTTTCTCTCTCTCTCTTCCTCTCTCTCTCTTTCCCCTCCCTCTCTCCCTTCCACTCTCTCTATAAAAAATAATAAATAAATAAATAAGGAAAATATTCATATTCCCGGGTGAGAATTAACAACAACAACAAAACAAAACAAAAAACATACAGCTACTTTATAAAATTGAAATCATATAGTATGTTCTCTTTTGTGTCTGGCTTCTTTCACCCTGCATAATATTGAAGTGATTTATTGATGTTGTTATATGTGCAATCCCATTTATTGTCGAGTTGTTAATTCATTAGATAAATATGCTAAATTGTTTCTGTTAATGGCATTTTTCTGTTAATGGCTATTTTGATTGTCTCCAATATTTAGGCATTATGAAGAAGCTGTGATCAGCATTCTGGTACAAGCTTTTTTGTGAATATATGATTTAATTTCTCTTTGGCATATGCCTAAGAATGGAATTGCTGAGTTATTAGATAGAGGCTTCTAATTCTTTCCAACGTAGTTGTAAGATTTTTGTTTTTTGTTGTTTTTTTTTTGTTTTGTTTGGTTGTTTTTTTTTGTAGTTGTAACATTTTGCACACCCACCAGCAATGCATGGGAGTTCTAGTTGCTCCACTCTTTGCCAACATTTGCTGTTGTCAGTCTTTTTTAGTTTTAGTTGTTCAGGTGAGGGTGTAGGGATATGTCATTGTGGCTTTAGTTGTGTATTTCCCTGATGACTAATGATGTTGAGCACGTTTCTGTGCTTATTCAAAATTAATACTATATCTTTGTTTGTGAGAGGGTGTTCATGGCTTTGTCTATTTTTAATTAAATTGTATATCTTTTTATTATTGACTTGCAGGTGGTCCTTATATTTTCTGATGCAAGTCATTTATCATGTATGTGTTTTGTAAATATGTTTTCACAATATATGACTTCTTGGTTAATTTTCTAAATGATGACTTTTGATGAGCAAGAATATTTAATTTTGATGAAGTCTAATTTACCTTTTTTCCCTTCTTTGTGTGAGTTCTACTTAAGAAATATTTAACCACTCCCAGGTTGTGTGTTTATTTATTCACCTATATTTTCTTCTAAACCTTGTATTTTTGACTTCTATACTTAGGTCTCTGATCCACCTCAGATTTATTTGTTTTTTTGTATAGTGTAAGGAAGGGATCGAGGTTTATTTTTTCCCTCAATGAATTGCTTTGGTGTCTTTGTCTAAAGTCATTTTATCATGTAAGTTTAAGTCTACTTCTGGATTCTCTAGACCTTTAATATAGAAGTCTTTCATTGTGCCACTATCACAATGTGTCAATATAGTAGCTTTATAATAAGTCAGAAAGCATTAGTTTTCCAACTTTGCACCCTTTATCAACAATTACTTGGATATTCTTTGCACTTGGATGTCCTTGGTGCTTCCATTTAAATTTTCAAAAGCCTACACTTCAGTTTTCTCATATAAAAATTGGGATTAGAGTGGCACTTACTTAATGGATCTTTTGTGAGAAGTAAATGCTTTATTATATATAAAGCACCCAGAACAGTGTCTTCAATATCACAAAAACTCAATAAATGCTTGATACCATATTTCTTCTCTAGTATACCCGGTTTAACTACTCAGAAAATGGTGTGAATAAAAACTTCTAGCTGCAAGAGGAGGCAACTTTCCAAGTCATGTCTAATCAGTTCTAATTGCTCCCATTTGTACACCAGCCTGGTTTGCTTATCGACATCTGTTCTTTCTGGAAACTGACATGTAATTTTCTTACCAGTGATCCACTGATTCCTCATATGCAGCAAATATATAAAAGCATCCATCACACATTGTGAGGCTAACTTTGAGCAGACCGTGAAACTCAATGGCCTATTCAGATTATTTTTAGAATCATAGGTGGATTTAGTTTCATTTGCCTTGAATTTTATGAAAAGCTCATCTTTTATCATCATCCCCTGTCAAGTTGGCCTTGTGTTATTTGCTTTAAAGCATGATAAAACATGATATTATATATATACTAGAGGCCCGATGCACAAAGTTCATGCAAGAGTAGGCCTTCCTTCCCCCGGCTGCCAGCACCAGCTTCCCTGTGGCACCCGGGACCCTGGCTTCCCTTGCAGTGCCGGCTTCGTCCAGAAGGATGTCTGGTCTAATTAGTATATTATGCTTTTATTATTATAGATAAATCTTATCTTTAAAATTGAATTAGAAAAATAAATGTGCATGATAGCAAATGTAAAACATTCACAGCCCTGGACAGGTGTGGCTCAGTTGAAGTCATGGGTTCAATTCTCGGTCAGGGCACATACCTAGTTTGTGGGTTCGATCCTTGGCCTGGTCTGGGCATTTGTGGAAGGCAACCAATCCATTTTTCTCGCTCTCTCTCTCCCTCTCTCCTCTCAAAATCAATGAAAATGTCCTTGGGTGAGGATTAAAATAAATAAATAAATAAAAACCAATCAATCAATAAACATTCACAATCATATAGAGCACATAAAACTAACTTTATTCCCCTCGCTTCAAAAACATGATAGCCATAGTAGATGAAATTATATATTATACATTACATATTGGATATTATGTATTATATTGTGTATTACAACAACAGAGTTTTTGAGTCAGAGAGCATAGGTTAAAATGTAGGGTGTGCCATATACTAAACCTATGGCCTAGGGAAATTCATGTATTCTCTTTGAAACTCATTTATCTCATTGTAAATGAAGACAGTGATGTCTCCTTTACAGGGTTGTTATAAAGATTAAATGTGAAACTACATATAAGATTCTAGTATTGTGCCTAATACACCATTTGTGCTTCATAAATCAAATATGTTAGTATTATGGAAAGTCATATTTCTGTGTAGTTGTATTTAAAGTTTAGTGGATGGACCATTGCTTTATTCCCCCAAAGAACTGTAGCTGGAAGGAGGAATTCTGGATAAATAGAAAACTTTCTAATTTGCAAATAGCTTTCACCAGGAAGGGGATGAGAGGAGAGGTTTGAGCCAGGACATGAGGAGTCTCCTGGATTCTTCTTATTGCCAGGTGGTCTCTTCCTAATCTGCACTTACGACGTGCTCCTCTGAAGACGGATTTCCAGGGAAGGCCTGTCACAGCATCTTCATCCACACCAGCTCTCGGGGGGTCAGTGGTCATATTTCTCCCATTTCTCACTGTCAACCCGAGAACTTGGAGACATTGTAAGCAGCTGTGTAGCACTTCTTCCGATGAAATGTCCATGGACATTTCTCACGTGGAAAGGAATAAGGTCAGAAAACAATCAAGAGAAGGCCCTACATAGTCAGTGTTAAGTGTTAGAGAGCCCTTTTCTGTTTCATATCTTTCAGAGAACGAGCTGAGGGATAAATTAAATCAACAGATAAAAAATGAAATGAAATATTAAAGGTAATGGGAAATGGATTTTGTTATCATGGTCCCTGGGACCAAACTCTCTATTAAAAAACACCCAGATAAGAAGGTGGTGTTAAGTCAGACTCAAAAGTGAGCTATAAGGAAATAATAATAATAGTAAATATAAAAATAATGGCTAAGTTTTTTGAGTGTTTACTGTGCCCTAGGCACTCTTCCAAATGCTATTCTTATGTTAGCTCTTAAATCTTCAAAATAATTCTATGAAATAAGTACTAATACTTTTCAGTTTTTCAGATGAGAAAACTGAACTTCTCTAGAGAAGGTAATACACTTGCTTGAAGGCACACAGCTATCAAGTGGCAGGGCTGGGATTTGAACCTGGGCAGCTAACTTGAATCTAGAGACAGCAAGCCACTGACCCTGTTTTCTCTCCCAAATGAAAATGTGCCCTTGCTGATGTGAATTTGGTTCAATGGCAAGGAGACTCAGATATCTATAAACATCCCTTTAAATAGAAACATGTGTATTATTAGTGCAAGGTATTCTGGGAGGTGGAGAGATTTTTGTAAGCCCCAAGAATAAAAAAGACAATGCCACAGAAATGATTGTGCAGCTCTCATATTTTGGCATGGACCTACCCATTTGTAGCCAGTGTCATGTTTGGGGGCCAGGAAAATTCCTATCTGGGTCATGCTATATCTACTCCTGCTCTTAGGCATTCACTCTGCACTCTTGAAAAGTCCCAGAATTTTGACAAATCAAAATTGAAACCTACAGTAGGTGTGTGTGTAGCTATGTGACATATAACCCACCTGAAATGCTGCAAATAATCGATCCTGTGTGTCTTTTAGAAATTTGCTTCTAAAAATGTGGTCTGTGGGCCTATGGCACCAGTAGAACTGGTTAGAAAAGCAGAGTCTCAGGCCAGGCCCAGGCTTCTGCAGTCGGTAGAAATGTGTCCCCCGTAACTGATATGCTCACCTCAAATCTCAGAAGGTGACTTTATTTTTCCCCCCACAAATATCATTTCCTTATTGGTTGTTTGGAACGAGGGTCTTTGCAGATGGTACTAACTGAAGGACCTTGAGGTGAAATTATACAGCCCTGTGTCCCGAGAAGAGGAGAGAATACAAACACATACAGAAAGAAGGTGGCCATGTGACATTGGAGAAGGAAATTGGAATGATGCATCTACATCCCCAAGAATGCCCAGGACTGCCAGCAACCACAGAAGCCAGGAGAAGGGCCTGGACCAGATCCTCCCTCAGAGCCGCTCATATCCTGATTTCAGACTTCTGGCCTCCAGAGCTGAGAGAGAACACATTTCCATCGCTTGAAGCCACCAAGTGTGTGACAATTTGTTACAGCAGCCCTGGGAAACTGATACACTTACTGAATCAGAACATTGACATTTAAGAGGCTTGAGCATTTCCAATGCACGGTGACATCCATCACAGTTGTCCATCTGTTCTAAGAAACAGGACCACTTTACCAAATCAAGTCTCAAGTTAAACAGATGGAAACGATTTGCCTCTGCTAGATGCTAGGAGAGGCTTGGATGCCCCATTTTGCCCCTCTCTGCTGACTTCACCCCTGACATGTCTGCCTGGTTCTACATACAACTTGTGTGGATTATCATTTGACTCATGAAACGCGCCTGTGAGGCAAATAAGGTCATGGTGTTAATAAATAATGGAACAATATCTCAAAACCACTTCTTAAGATGCAAATTAGTTTTGCTTTTTAAAATGTTATGTTTTTTCCCCCTCTGCATTCTTGTAAAATCTTAGCAAGGATACAAGGCTTATAGAAAGATCATTCTCTGTGCTCTTCAATCATTAATGAGAATTTTGAGTTTTATTGGCCTTAGGATAAGCTTCCAGATATTGACTTTAGTTATGGCCTCATAGTGGTAACCTTCTCTTTGAAACTGGAACCACATGGGGAATATATCTCTAGATTTGATTTTGTTAGAGATGACCCCTAGCTAGGATGACCATGACCAGGGAGAAGCTTCCTTCTCCATAGACTGGAGGCAGGGGCCAGGCAGGGGCATAGATTTTCAGACTATTGGCCTCACAGTCTTGCTTGAGTGGAAGTCATTGATTGATAGGCGGATACAACTCAAATGCCCCAATCAGAGTTGGTCTTTATGTAACCAACAACACCTTTCCCCAAGCTGACCACTGACTACCACCAGGTAACCAAGCAGACTTGCCTTGAGCCTCAGCCCAATGTGACTATAATAGATGACCAGTCCCTCCACACTCCATACAGAAGCAGTACTTAAGAGTAGGGCTCCTGGACCCAGAAAATCTGAATCCCCACCCTGTCTTTACCTGTGATCTTGGGCCACTTAGTTCCCTATACTCCATATAATACCAGTAGTTGCATGACAAGGTGATTGTCAAGAATGAGTTGACAAATGTAACATATTTACAACAGGGTCTCATAGGAGCACAAAAGAAACTAGCTGCTCCTGAGTTTTTATTCTCATGTTGGCAAATCTCCATTTGCAGCATTTTATCGATAAAAAAATGTTGACCTTTCCACCTGCTTCATCTTTCACAAGGCACGGGGCCCTTGTTCAACTTATAAGTGCAAATCCACTGAACTCACCATTTCACCTGATTTCTCTAGGTCTGACATTCCTCAGCTGAAGCACTCATTATGTCCCATAAAAGAATAGTTGCTATTTTAGTGTATCTTTGATCCTACTCATCTATAAGTGGCTCCTCTGATTTTGCCACCATTTTTCAACTTTATACCCACACGTATCTAATGCGTGTCCACCTGTCTTGGTTTCATGTCTGTATGACTGTGGATGAAAAGGAGCCACATACTAAACTTGACAATATCAGGGAAAGCCTGCGTGGCAGCCTTGTAAACTCAGAGACTTAAAGTAACCACAAAGGATGGTCTGAAATTAAAACTTTTTTAACTAAAAAGCAGTCTATGGTAGGTAGTCATGTCCTAGGCCAGTATCTTCTCTGACAAAGGTTAATCTTTATCTTACTGAACCTGTCTATTGTCTTTTTGCATCTACAATAATATATCGTTGGAATGTCAAAGTAATTTTTCTTTTTCTGGACCCCTCAAAGCACAGGCACCGCTCTGTAGAGACCACAAATCCATTCATTGTCATTGAGTTAATTGTGGGCTATTAACTATCCTGTAGCCAACTAAGTAAAAACCTCAAATCCAAGAGGTTTCCCCACTTTGCTTTCTTTATCGCCAGTGGATTTCATGTAACCCACTTACATCTTCTCTCTTGATTGTAATGTATAAAATAAGGTGCAAAACTGCCATTCTCGGGAGCATAATCTCTATCTGTTGAGATTCTGCTTCCCAGCCTTTGTCAACAAATGACCTCAAATAAACTCACACAAAAATTCTTCACAGGTTTGAATATTTCTTAAGTTAACATGACCCATCTGTGTCCTGGTACTTAGCCCCAGAAATTAATCAGAATTATTTGGGGCTTAAAGGAAACGTAGAAACCATTGAGGTCAACTGTCCAATTTTAAGATAAGGAAGCAGAAAAGGTAGGACAAAGAGGAAAAGAATTGTCGTGCATGGACAAATGCTGTACCATTTTGCCTATTATATTTCAGTTAATCTACAAGGCAATCTTACCAGGTTAGTGTTCTCATTCTCCATTATCAATAACAAATGTGAGACTCAAAGAGGACTAGATAATTTGCCCAAGGTCACACAATTGGAATGTGGAAATCCAAGATCTGAACCAGACCTTTCTATTTCCAAAGCCTATTTTTGGTCATTTCACTAAATCAGGTGACTTAGCTGCCATGTGATTTTTCCAAGGTCACAGAGCTCACAGACAATGTCTGGAATTTAGATGTGCCCCACCCCTCCTCAGTTTGGTTGATTTCAAGATCTTTTAAAATATATTGCTTTCTCATCTGCTTAAATCATAAACATGCTTGAATGCAGCCACCTCATTTCTATAGGAGAAATAGTAAATGTTGTTCATGCAAAGGGCATCATCTGATAAACCAGTTACTTATAGTTTGCCCAATCCAGGTGTTGTGATAAACTACTGCTTACCATAAGGGAATGTATTGATAAAACCAACTGAGCATATCTAGAGTGGACACTAAATCCCATTACTCTTATCTTTAAAGCAGTGTTTCCTTTCTCAGCAAATAGAAGGGCAGCAGGGCAGAAGGGAGGGGTGATGCTGCCCCTTTTTAAGTTTCCAATCCGATTTAGAGGTCATTTCTGTGAGCTAGCCATCCCCTTCCCACTTCTTTGAGCTCTAAGGATGACAGTCTGGGCATCAGAAAAGAGAGTGTGCTGTTTGCTAGTGGTCATGCATGCTCACCTCCACTCATCACATATTTACAAAATGCACCTGTATTCAAAACTGTGAGAGAGATGATCAAGGAGCCCTCATGTGTGAGCCTCCATCTGTTTCAGTCCTCCAGCATCAACTGCCAGATATGTGAGTAGAGAATTCAGAATGACCTCTGCCCCAGTCGCCATCTAACTGCAGTTTCATGAGTGACTGCCCAGCCTCCTGATCTCTAATTCCTGAGTCACAGACACCATGAGAGAGAACCAACCGTGATTTTAAGGCACTAAGTTTTTCAGTGATTTTGCTACCCAGCCATAGTAATTAAAACATGGGCTATGCATGGAATTATGTCATTGAGGCACCTGTTACGGTCTCCTGGTAGACGATAAATTTCATGATGGCAGGGGCTGTCTCTTTTGGTTTTCTGATTGATCTCCAATGCCTAAAACTGTGCCTGAGACATAATACATGCTCAGTAAATGGTTGAGTCATGAATGACTGAATAAGTCAGTCAGTGCATGGCGCTTGAGGGCAGGAATGGAGAAGAGACTTACCTGAGTTCAGAGAAAAACACAGACCTCAAAGATTGCAAAGACCTGAGCAAATGTGATTTCTATAACAATGCCCTGGGCAGCATCCATTCGGGAGTGTGTTCTTACTATCTTCTGGAACCTTCTGCCAGGTCTGGCAAGCAGATCACAAAACATTGCCCTAGATAGAAAACAGTGGAATTATAGATATTTCATGAAATCATTGAGTCCTGAAATATTGGTATCTAAGTGGCACTTTTGGTTTATTCTCGTAGCATCTATGTGGTTTGGCATGAATAAATCTAGGGGTATTTGTGTAAGTGTTTTGGAGGGAAGTTTGAAAATGCATAGGTCTATGATTATGCCATTCAAAACTGTTGCCAACTCATATATGGCTGCTTAAATTTAAATTAATGTATATTAATGTAACCTTATGTTTATTGCAGTGTTATTTACAATAGTCAAGATTTAAAAGCATCCCAAGTGTCTTTAAGTAGGTGAATGGATAAAATAGCTGTGGTACATTTATACAATGGAATATTACTCAGCCCTAAAAGAGAAGAAAATCTTACATTTGCAACAGCATGTATAGACCTGGAAAATATTATGCTAAGTGAAATAAGCCAGTCAGAGAAAGACAAATACCATATGATTTCACTTATATATGGAATCTAATGAACAAAATAAATAAACAAACACAATAGAAATAGATTCATAGATACAGAAAACAGACTGACAGCCGTCAGAGGGGAGAGGGTTGGGGACCTGGATGAAAAAGGTGAAGGGATTAAGCAACAAACAATTCATAGACACAAACAACAGTATGTTTATTGCCAGAGGGAAAGTAGGGTTGGGAGGAGATAGAAGAGGGTAAAGGAAGCATAACTGGTGATGGAAGGAGACTTGACTTGGGGTGGTGAACACACAATGCAATATACAGATGATGTATTATAGAATTGTACACTTGAAACCTATGTAATTTTATTAAACGATGTCACTCCAATAAATTAAATCATTTTTAAAGTGAGCAAATTAATGAATATCTTTTTAATCTGTCTTCAGAAGGATCACCCATGTCAGTGGTTTATATTTAGTGCTGATGTTTCATTAATGGATTCATATTGTTTTATAAAATACATAGTTTCAGAACACTAAAAAATAATTTATGCATATTAAATTAAAAAGTCAGTTCCTCATTTACACTAGTCACATTTCAAGTGCTCAGTAGCCTCATGTATCTAGTGGGAACAATACTGGGCAATGTCTATATAGACACTTCCATCATCACAGGAATTCATATTGCACACCGAAGGTCTAGGGCTTCTAGTATCTAGTCACTCAATCTCTTCACTGTGAGGGCTCCAGGACTTCTCCAGTTGTTGACACATATCGTCTATAAAGCACTAGGGATAATGCATTCTATATATTATCCTCTTCAATCCTCAAAATTCTAAAAGTGAACAGTACCCCCCATTTTATTTTATTTTTATTTCTTTTTTTATAATTCTTTATTGTTGAAAGCATTATATATGTCCCCTTTTTCTCCCATTGACCCCCTCCAACTCCTCCTTCGTCCCAGGCCTTCAGCACCCTATTGTCCGTGTCCATGGGTGAGGGGATTAGAGCTTTGAAAGGTCAAGCAACTTACTAAAGGTCACACTGCTTGGGTATGGGAGAGCTGGGATCTAAGACCAAAGCTATTTGGATTCAAAACCCAGGGTTCTTTCTGCAGTAATCATTTTCTTCTTATTGAAGTCTTGCTATGTATGTGTGGACTTTTGTTTACAGGCATCCTGAGATCGTTGGATTAAAGGAATCAAAATGCAGTCGCTCGCCCAGTGTCTCGGTCCTCTGTATCCCAGACAAGTGGTAGGATGCAGGGATTGCTTCATGCCTCGCCGTTTTGACTTTCATGCACATCCATGTCTACACATCTGGTTTTCAGATGAGTGTTTTCCAATGCAAGAGATGAGAAAACATCTTTAGCTGTTTTTCCAATTCACCATGCATATTACTCAGAGCAATGTATGACACAAACTAAACCTGACAGCTGTTAAATCTGCACATGGTAACATTTGTTATAATGGAAAAACTGACTGAAGAATCACAACTTTTTGATAAAAGTGAAATTTGCACACACAAAAAAAATGACCCAGGAAAAAATTAGACGTGTTGAAAGATAAGCAGAAAGAAACATTGATAACAGCTAAAACTGTGCTGACTGGGAAAGTCTGTGTTTGAAGAAAAGTTGTTGGAAGATTCAAATATTTTTGACAAAATTTGGGCATGCAAAATATTACCTGAGGAAATTTGATTTCATTTTAAAAAATTAATAAAGATGTTTTTTAAATGGCTAACACTAATCAGAACTCTCTGTGGATCAGTCAATATAATAAGCACTTCGTATGGTTTATTTTACTTAATTCTCAAATAAGACTGGGAGATTGATATTAATGTCACTTTCATTTGACAGTTGATGAAGCTGAGACAAAGGGAATTATGAAACTTGCCCAGATAGATCAAACAGCAAATAAAGGCAGATGGTGCAATAGAAGCCAGGATATTTGGTTATAATGTTTGTGCACTTCAATATTTATTTTACTTTGACATGCTCTTTACTTGGTTCCTTTTTTGTGAAATTATTTTTTGCACCTCTTTTGGTTTATAGGAAGTATTTTATATTTAATAATTGAAATAAAGTATATTTGGATTTTGTATTTCAGAATAATTTTAAATATGGAGAAAAATTGTGGGCATAGTCAAATAAAAGGTTTTTTTAAAAAAACATTTGTGAATGTGTTAAAGACACAATGCCCCCCACCATTAATCCCAAATATTTTAGTAATTCTCAAGACAAAGACCCCAGAAATCAAAATTGTTGAATATTTGCCAGTTTAGAATGATGGCGTTAAATATTCACCATGTCAAAAAGTGGCATCAACGCCATGAGTTTAAAACATTTCTGACCAATATTTATGTGAAAAGGACTGCTCTGATGAAATAAGTTTAGTGAAACTAAAGTAGAAGTGGGAGGAAATTACATTGCTGTGAATGTACTATATAGGTAATGGATCAAAAATTAAATTGGCTTAATTAAGTTAATAGCCTCAAGAACAGTCCCTGTCTCCTAAGGCTATATATTGTGAGAATTAAATGGATTAAAGGACATAATGTATGTGCGGCGCTTAGGCCATGGTAAGAGCTCAATTAATGGTAGTGATGATGATGGTAATAATGACAATTTCCAAGAATGAGTCCCAGGTTCCTTGTTTTGTCCCTGAAAGTGGTGAAGAGTAGAGGTTAATATGAGGTTTTAATGTACACACAGGAAGAATCCAGATTTAATGATTCAGGGTCTTATGGTAAGTCCGACATAGGCACTGGTTTGAAGGACACACACATGGATGAATATGTTCCAATAAATCAGCTGCTGTGATTTGATTAAAGATCCTGAGCTGTAGAACCACTGGCAAATAAAGATATCAAAGGGATCTTTCAATGTGAAGGTGAGAGGCAAAGGCCATGTTGGCTGAGAATGACTGAGCTGCGTCAAATGGGAACTGGTTAAAGGCATCTGCTGATGAAAGAGGAGAAAGTGGAAACCAATCTTGCTTTGTTCAGGGCTGGCAAGATGTTTCCCACAAGCATTTGGAGCTTTGATTAATGGCATTTCTCTAGCTGAAGGAGACAAGCTTTTCCACACCCATCGAGGCCACTTCAAGTGGACATTATTATTGCATGAAGAATTCCCTGATGGCTTTCTTCTTTCTCGTGACCCAAGGAGGAAAAAAAATCATAGAAATGACTCAAGAATATCAATGATTGCCGGAAGTCAGAAAATAGAGAAAGAGCTGAGACAATACACAGAAAGTTGCCCAAACTGAGACCATTAAAACTTAGACTCATGCCCTAGATGGTTTGGCTCAGTAGATAGAGTGTTGGCCTGCAGACTGAAGGGTCCTGGGTTTGATTCTGATCAAGAGCACATGCCTGGGTTGCGGGCTCAATCCCCGTAGGGGGTGTGCAGGAAGCAGTTGATCAATGATTCTCTCTCATCATTGATGTTTCCATCTCTCTCTTCCTCTCCCTTCCTCTCTGAAATCAATAAAAAATATATATTTAAAATAAACAAAGAAACTCATTGGTCTTTGAAAAACTGCTTAGCACATACTAGGTGTCAATATGTGTATGTTGAGTGAAAGACTGAATGACCATAGGAATGCATATATCATAAACACTAATTCAAAAAGATATGTGCACCCCTATGTTCATTGCAGCATTATTTACAATAGCTAAGATATGGAAGCAGCCTAAGTGCCCATCAGTAGATGATTGGATAAAGAAGATGTGGTTTATATGTACAATAGAATGTTATTACTCTGCTATAAAAAGGAATGAAATCTTACCGTTTGCAACAACATGGATGGCTAAGTAAATAAGTCAGACAGAGAAAGGCAAACAACCATATGATTTCACTTATTTGTGGAATCTAAAGAACAAAATAAACAAAACAAAACAGAAACAAACTCATAGACACAGGGAACAAACTGATGGTTGCCAGATGGGAGGGGGTTGGGTGGCTGGGTGAAAAAGGTGAAGGAATTTAGCAGTACAAATCGGTAGTTACAAAATAGTCAGGATGATGTAAAGTACAGCATAGGGAATATAGTCAATAATATTGTCATAATTATGTATGATGCCAGGTGGCTACTAGACTTATCGAGGGGGATCACTTTGTAAATTATATAAATGTCTAATCACTATGCTGTACACCTGAAACTAATATAAAATAATTTTGAATGTCAACTGTAATTAAAAAATTAAAATAGAAGAAAGACTGAATGAATATGTCTCAGATACTGAGATGATTTTCTCCTGCCAATGCCCCTCCCATCTGTGATCTAATTAAATTGCATTCAAGACATAAAAGTGCAATATACAAAGATGATAACAACATACAAAAGCTCAAAATAAGTTGGGGAAAATGGAAACAACTGTCAATGTGATTGTGATTCTTGCACCCAGTATTTGTTGAGAGCTATAGTTGACGCATGGTTTACAAGGTTTGGAGATTGCAAAATGAAGCCATCTTGCCCACCTAGGCTGTATGAACCAGGAGGAAGCAGGTGCATAAGGTCCATTTACCCATGCACACAACAATGTTTATTGAGCACCTACTATATTTTAGGAGACACAGATACGAATAAGGCAAAGTTGCTGCCTTCCTAAGAGATCGTGGTCTAGACATCGAGACAGCTAATTAATCAAAAATGACCTCCCTGTGCTGAGTGCTGAGCTGAAGGCAGCTGTGGGAGCAGGAACTGGTTGCACTAACCCGAGATGACTGGAGGAAGCAAGTTATAAACTAAGTAAGAATGGCAGAGTTAGCCACCAAAAACGTTGCTCGATGTATTGCTCAAGTAAATAGCTAACCAGTGTTCAAACACTATAGATTGAATAATCCTATTTCACACCACTTTGAAACAGCAACTTTATCATGAATTTGGTACATGTGTATGTGTGCGTGTGTGTGTGTGTGTGTGTGTGTGTGTGTGTGTGTGTGTTACATTAGCATCTGTTGCTAGTCTCTCATCTGTGTTCCATCAATCTCTCTTTTTGTAGCAATGTCACACTTTCAAATTTATTTTCCCCCCAGCACTCACAGATATTAAATATATTATAATCTCACCTTACTACCTTCCTTAATATTTTTTTCTTGGCTCTCTTCACACATTTGTTTGTCCAAATGCATTTTAGAATCACTTTGTCGAGTTTCCCAACATCTGTCCTTCTGGGATTTATATCATAATTGCATTAAACCAGTAAGTTAATTAAGAGAGAACCTATTTATAATATTGAGTGTTGCCTTGTAAGAATATGACGGGTTTCTCCATGAAGCCAAGTATTTGTTAATATTCCTCAGTAAGGTTTTGTAATTTTCCTCACATAGCTAAGCTTATTCCTTAAGGATTTAAAAACAAATTATTTTTTTTTTTGCTACTGGGGAGGAATATGATTGTTTTCCGTTATTATTTTTTATTGAATTTATTGGGGTGACATTGGTTAATAAAATTCTATAGGGCTGTTGTTACAGTCTAACTGCTGATTGCTAACATGTAAGAAAACTATTGTGTAGCCATTTTACTGCCTTTTCTTATTAGTTCTAAGGCTTTTCCCCCTGGCTTCCCTGGGTTAAAGAATCCTATCACCTATCAACAACAATAACTCTGCATCTTCTTTCTAAATAAAGAAAACTTTCAAAAACATAAAACTGATGGTTCTCACTCCCTTGCTCCAATATCTGAAGCACAAGATCCAAATCCCCAAAATGGGAAGAGAAGAGCCTGCGATCTTGCCCTTCCTCCTAAAGCCTGTTTCCTGCATCCGCCCAGCATCCATCCAGGTGCAGCCAATCCAACTCCTGGCAGCTCCCAAACACAGGCCATGCTCACGCCTGGCCTCTCCCTTTGTTTGCCGATCTAGCTCCAATTCATCATCAAGACCAGCCTCCCAAAGGCTCTCCACATCCCTCAGGCTCCCTCCTGCTCCTGGGTGCCTGATTCAAATCATTTGTCTCCAGTCTTTTCCCAGCACAGACTGTTGGGCTGGTTAAAAACACAGCTTTGGGGTGAGAAACGCTGAGTTTGTATCTTGTATCTTGGATCCACCATTACAAACCATGGCTAAGTTTGTTCATTCTTCATTTTTAAAATGGGAGTAAGAATATCTAACTTGCCCTAGCTGATTTGGCTCAATGGATAAAGCGTTGGCCCACGGACTGAAGAGTCCTGGGTTTGATTCCCATCAAGGGCACATACCTCTGTTGCAGGCTCTATCCCTGGCCCCCTTTGGGGTTCATGTGGGAGGCAACCAATCTCTCTCCCTCTCCTTCTCCCTCTCCCTCTCCCTCTAAAATCAATAAAAAAATATTTTAAAAAAGAAAGAAGACTTCCCAATCCATCTAAGATTCACCATTGAAGTTCAAGGACTTTAGGCATTATCTGGTACATAGTTGGTGCTCAACACATATTGTTCATATTGTTCCTCATGCATGGATATGAGAAAACCAAAGCTAAGGTGCCAGTCCCCAACCCCAAGGAGGCTCCTCTGTAACTCAGGAGGAAAAGGACATAAAATCCAACCCTCATCCCCATCCCCAGGTGCTCTTGTCACAGGATCTCAACATCACTTTTAAAGAGAAACTTCAGTGGAATCAGCCCCATTGTTGCAGATGCATCCATTCCTTTTGCTACTTAGAGATTCAAAATAAGAATTTGTCTTTTTCACTTAAGGAGATTCATCCAACCCCAAAATATGTATGGTTTTTATTTGTTCTTTTTTGAAATGATAAAAGCAATATATGTTTGTTGGAAAATAGACAGATATAAGGAATCAAATAAAACATCAACCATAATCCCTCCATGCATTATTGTTAACATTCAAACATTGCTATTGCCATTCTATTTTATTAAGATGTGTATTTTTTGCACAGCTCATAAGTTGCACAGCTCATAAGTAAGCACTGTCTACATCATAAAAAGAAAACAAAACCATATTTTCAATAGCTAGGTAATACTCTGTCATGTGGATATCCCATAATTACCATTGCATTCTACTACTAGACATGTAGATTATTTCCAAAGCCTTGTTATTACAAATAATGGTTTCTCGAACCTCTTTATGTATGTCTAATTGGTTTCCATTTGTGGTTATTTTCTTATGATAAATTCCTACAAATTGAATTACTGGGTCAACAGGTAAGAACATTTCTCAAGCTCAGGATATATATTTCAAACTGCTTTTCAGAAAGTTTGTAAAAATTTATGTCCGTATGAAGAATCTGATGATGTCTGTAAATGATATTTTCTTAGTTTTCTTTTTTCCTTTCTTTTAATAGAAATTGTTCCTTGGGTTTGGGGTCAGACTGGGCAAGGTCTGAATGTCAGCTCTGCCATGTATTAACTGTAAGATCTTAAACATTTTTGACTCTCTGACTGACATTCCTTCAAGTTTTCAGCTCAAAATTTGCTTTCAACTTTTCCTTTGAGATTCAGCTGAGGTAAGAACATTATCTGAAACTCACCAATTACCCTCTGCTCTTATTATGCCATTGTATCTCCCAAAAACCAGAGATGGGTGGTTACTCAGAACTGAGTAGATCAAATGAAATTTTACATTATCATGCCTAGAGAATTTTTGCTTTGAAGTTATTTTCTATTTACTCATCTATCTTTACTAAAACAATTTATAGCAGGGTTATGTACAATAGCTGAAATCTGGAAACAGCCCATGTGCCTATCAGTAAATGAGTGGATAAAGAAACCTGTAGTAGATTTACACAATGGAATACTATGCAGCTGCAAAAAAGGATTTCTTACCCTTTGCAACATCATGGATGGACCTGGAGAATATTGTGCTGAGTGAAATAAGCAATTGTTTCACATCAAGACATGAATAAATTGGGTCTTGGCCTTAAAACACTTACCAGGACTTTTCCATGGTGAAGATAACATCTTTAGGTTCCTTGTTTACATTAGAGATATCCAAATCGCCAGTCAGAGAAAGACAAACATCCCATTATCTCACTTATATGTGTAACCTAATTAATGAGCATAATAAACGGACAAAACAGACCAAGAGGCCTGGATGCATGGAACAGACTGACATATCGCGGGTGAAGGGGAGAAAAAAGGCCTGGGGTGGGGCTGGGGCTTAGAAGAGGCGGGCTAAGGGGAGGAAAATTGGGGAATATCTGTAATATTGTCAACATTAATAAATATAAATAAATAAATAAATAAATAAATAAACAAACAAACCAGCAGACAATAAAAAGTTAAAATAGAGACTCGACTCAAGTTTCAGGGCTACATAAAGCCTTTCTTGACTCCCATGCAGTCACCTCACCCATTTTCTTCCCTTCTAGGACACACCATGTTATATTATGTTTCTACTTTTCCATTTTTGCTATGAACTTCCCTTTTTTATTTTCTATGAACTTCTGTGCAGACCCTGGAATTACTAAGAGTCATTTATCTTAGCTGCTGTCATGATTCTCACTTTCCAAGTAAGGATCTTACATATCTTGAGGCTTAAACATCAAAGGATTTTCTGTGGAGGAGCAGCCTGCTCAGCGGGGAGTGGTATAGCCTAATAGCTTTGAGCAAAGGCTGTGGAGTCAGATTGCCTGATTCAAATCCTAATCTCATCACTTACCAGCTGTGTGATCTTGGGTAAGCTACTTAACTTCTCTGAGCCTCAGTTCCCTCGCTTGTAAAATAAGGAAAATAGTATTTATCCTTTTGGCCTGTAATCAAATGAGATAATGCATTAATGTCTGGATGCTCAGGGTAAGTACTCACCCCCAAAATGTTGGCTGTTATCGTCATTGCCCACATTGAATAAGACAATGGACTGGGCGACTTGGATATCTCTAATTTAAACAAGGAACCTAAAGATGTTATCTTCACCAAGGAACCTAAAGATGTTATCTTCACCATGGAAAAGTCCTGGTAAGTGTTTCACGGACAAGACCCAATTTATTCATGTCTTGCTATGAAACGATTGCCCCCCAAACATAAATCCTGGTGCATGTTAACACTCAAAGACAATTGACAAACATGAAGGAGAATCATTGTATCCTGGTTTGAAGAAGACCCTAAAGGTCACTTGTCCCTTCTTCCTATCCTCTTTCCAAGATCCCTGTTGTCTGTCCCCATCCTAACAATGGAAGTGTTCATTCAAATGAGCACATTTCATGCCATGAGAACTAAGATTTCCTGAGCGTCTGCCCTGTGATAGGCACACTATTAAGTACCTTTAAATTCTTTGTCTCATTAAATGTCCCCCAATGCCATGAATGGTAGGCATTATTGTCTTTCAAGGCCAACAAGGAGACGAAGGCACAGAGTGGTTAAGCAACTTTTCCTAGAACACACAGCTCATAAATAGTACAAGTGAGACCAAGCCCCAAGCCTCTTTGCCCATGAAGCCTTTGTGTTTTTCACAGTATCCTGCTGCCTTCAGAAAAGTAAAACAAGTTTTGCTGCGCTGAATTGATATCTGTTCCTCCCTTTAGAAATGGAGGTGCAGTTGTCAGAACCTGGATTTCAGTGGAATGTCAATGTTAATGTTCTCTTCTGACCCCATTTAAAGCCCTACTCTCTCCACTTTCCTAAAGGCTGGGGTCACAGTTCATAAAACAGCATTATCCCATATGACATTTTCCTCAATGTAGGGGTCAAAATCCTTGGTTCCTGGGAAATACCTGCTAAGCAAGTCTCCCTCTGAAACCTAGTGGATAATAAATCACCTTTTATCTGTTCCCTGCAGCTTCTGCCTCCTCAATTGGAGTCAGAGGGCAGCTGCCCCTGAACATGCTCTGAGCTTCCCACTCATTTCAGAGGGAAGGGGGAGGCCACAGGACGCCAGCCCAGCTTCCCTGATTCCTGGCTATGCAGCCTTGGGCAAGTCACCTTCACTCTCTGAGCCTTATCTGTAACTTTAGGGATCATTTATTCATTCTGCAATGGGTCTGTAGAGATTTACCGGGTGCCGGGCAGTGGGTGGGAGATTCACTAGTGAGTAAGTATCTCTCAGAAGTAATTGCAGAGGTGACCTCCAGCTGAGGGCAAAACCAGACCGTTCTTTAGCTTTTATGAGCCTCAGTTTCCTTACCTATAAAATAGAAATAAAGATAACAGCCTTATATGACCGCTATGGTAATAACATGAGAGAGTGGATAAAAAGTCCCAGATAATTGGTACTAATAATGATGATGATGACAGTGGTGGTGATGATGGCGGTGATGATTATGAGAGCAATGATGATGGGGTGGGGGTTCAGAGCCAGTCACTCCAAGATGTGCTGCTGAGGTGTGCAGATCGTTTTGAGCTAAGGGCAATTTTAGCTTCAGGCTCAAGAGAAACCTCACCCCTCCTTTTAACTACTTAGGAGAACTTGAATTAGGGGCCTTGTCCATAATAAGAGATTATCAGCAATAATCTTTTTTTGACTTATCTGTGTTGCAGGACAAACATTCGTTTACTAAACATCTGTTTTTGTTATCCTTCTGCAGTGACCCTTTGAGGCCTCCAAGCACCTTACCCCACCCCTCATCAGGATGTCTTCTGTACCCATGTTCCCTTTATCTCTCTGAACCTCTCCTGCATGCAGGGCCTCTGATTCTCTTATGTGTGCAGGATTCCCATACATACGCATGTATTAAATTTGGTTTATTTTCTCTCGCTAATCTTTCTCATGTCCATTTGATTATTAGACCAGCACACACATCTACCCTGAGGGTAGAGGGAAGTTTGTTCCTCCTCCCCAATAGTGATGACAGTGTTTTTGATGATGGTGATGATGATGGTAATGACCGTGATGAAGAGGGAAGCAATTCTGAAGGTGTTGATGATGTCGCTCAGAAAACTTTACTGCGGGGGAGGATACTGTGTAGAAGTCACACTATCACAGCTCCATGCTCATCCTTCTTACACAATATCTTACCAATCCTTCTCACAGCCAAGTGCCAGGGGCTATTCAGAAAGCTTCCCTCTTTATTGTCATTTCACATAACCCCGTCCCCAAGACCATTTGCTTGTCACGGTGCCCCTCACCATATTTCAATGACAGATCATCCAACAAAAGCCAGCTCCGAGAAATGCTGCCTTGTACTTCTTCACAGGAGTACTGTTCCCTTTCCCCAGCCCATTGTTTGGGCCCACACAAAGGAAGCTTTAATGGGAGGCACACCAGGCAGAGGGATTTGTGTCTGAATGGTGTTTTTCTGTTGTTTTAAATGGGTCTGAGGAGCATTTCAAAGCTCCTCATTCACCAACACAAAGGGCCCTAAGTCAGTGCCTTGGCTATTTTCTCAGTCTTCTCTCTAATGACTGTAAAGTCCTATCAACTCCCAACATCCCTTCCTTGTGGCTCAGAGGAGGCCCAGAGACCTGACCGGGAAGCACAGCACTGATGAGCACAGACACAAGCGAACACCACACACATGCTCTCACACTGTAGCCCATGCCACAAAGAGCAGCTCCACAGGCTGCTGGGGACTGGCGGGGGTTGGGGGGGGGGGTTGGGGTAGGTGAGGAGAGTGGGGTTCCAGAAAGAGGAGGAGAAGAAGGAAGCAGCATGGCGCAGAGGAGACATGACCAGCTTCGAAGTTCAGACAGAGCTGGATTCCCATTCAAGTTCTGCAAATAACTTACTGCGTGGCATGACCAGATCACTTCACCCCTGTGACTCAGTTTCCTCATCTGTCAAATATCAATGTCTCATAGCATTGTGCTAAATGCTTTACATGGATTCTTACATAAGATCCTCACATCAAATCTATGATGAGATAGTTGCTCTGATCACTCCCATTTTATAGATGAAGACACTGGAAAAGTTAAGGGACTTGCCCAAAGTCACAGCCCGTAGGAACTGTGGGACTCAATCAACACCCATTAGTTCTCACCTTCCCCATCTTTCCTCATAAGCTATAGCTGCCATGAATCCCCAAAGCAGAGAATGCTATGTTGAGTCAAACCATCAACAGGACGATACCACCCAAACCTCATTTTAAGCCCTAAGCCTGCAGGATGGGGATAGCAAGAGCCAAGCAAAGATTTTATTATTAACAAATATATCTAAAGATGGACTAAAAACTGTAGTTTATTTGTTAAATTAAACCAACCTTAGAATTTAAGCAACTTAAGTCACATTTTGACATTTGTTCCAAGCCTGATAATTAAAAAACCTATTAGTATTTGAAAATTTTTGTTGATGCTCATTCTCATTTTAAGCTGATTTCTTAAGAGATTTTGTGCAATGGCTTTTTCTTATCCTATGATATATATATATTTTTTTCAAGATCAGAGTGGTTTTTGAAGAGGTGCTTTATCTAAAATTACAAATCAATGGATTGGGTACTGTAAGGGGTGGGAGGTAACTTGTCACAGCTGGGGGCTCTAAACAGTTAATTTGGGCAGGGAAAAGAACAAAAGCAATCCACACGTGGACATACAGCCATTCAATTTATTAGGCTCAGAAGACTGGGGGATTCTGCTGGGTTTGAAGTGTTTGGTCTGAGCTCATTTCCAAACCTGCTCTAATGGCAGGTCTCTGTGTGCTTGGTTAACACCCCTCCTCTGAATTTGAATTAACATTGTTTCTATATCCTGGAGCTTTGAGAGTGGTGTCACACCTGGGAGTCCCTCCCCCAGTAGCTGAGAAGAGGAGCAGGTCTGAGAGGGAGTGGGGGGCACAGCCTCAGCAGCTGCTGCAAATTGCTGCCCATTTGCACTTGAAGCTGATGCTCAATGATGCTGGCTTGGTTCTTGAAAGTTAAACTCCTCCTCAGCTTGCCCAGATGCTGCTCTTGTTATTGTTGTGCTTTTATGAAGCCCAGGGAGCAAGCAGGGGAAGAAAGTCTGAGCCATAAAATGCAAGGATGCACACACATCTCATAAAGTTACTCTTCAGACTAACTTATTTATCCTATATAATAAAAGGCCAGCACCTGTAATGGTGGAACGACCAATCAACCAGTCGCTATGAGGTGCATTGACCACCTCTTGGTCCCTCCCCTGAGCCCACAGGCTCTGATCACTGGATGGCCAACGGGGAAACCACGGGAACCCGGGTGGGTGGTGGCGGGGCGGGACCGGGGACTGGCGAGCAGGTGGAACACTGATCTCTTGGTCCCTCCTCCAGCCCGCAGCTCAGATTGATCACCCGGCCAACGGGGAACCCAGGTGGGTGGAGGCAGTGGGGTGGTACTGAGGACTGGCAAGCGGGCAGAAGATGGCCCTGATCGAAGGCTAGGACTAGGGACCCTATCCGCGCACGATTTCGTGCACTGGGCCTCTAGTTTATAAATATGCTTTTATTGATTTTAAAGAGAGAGGAAGGGAGATGGAGAGAGAGAAGAGCAACAATGTGAGTGAGAAACATCAATCGGCTGCCTCCTGCATGCCCCTGCTGGAGTTTGAGCCCACAACTAGGGCATGTGCCCTGACCCGGGACCCTTCAGTACATGGGACAACACTCAAGCCACACCGGCCTGGACCAGACAAATTTATTTTTTAAATACAGGAAAGAATGATCACATTTCCCCATGACACCCTCCATCAAAGGCTGGATGCTGAAATTATACAAGAGATATCAAAGACACAGACTCAGTCCCCCAAAGAGCTTTTATGTCTATTTCTTCCAAAGTCTGTAAACTGTTCATGGTATTGCTAAAAATAAATAGCCAGCACTTATTTCATATTTCACTAAGCATATCCTTATTTAATCCTCAACATAACCCTAAATGCAGGTACCACTTTCATCCCATTTTAGAGACAGGGAGGCCAAGGTGCAAGGAAGGTAAATGATTGTGATTTTGTGACTTATGGGAAACACACATTTGGCCATTTATCAGCTTACAGTTGAATGGCTCTTTCTAACGTTTATCATCAAGTTTGACAACTACTCTTAATAAGAAATAATAACTGTAATTTATTTAGTACCTAATAGAAGCCAAGCCCACGTGCTTTCCTAACATGATCTAATGTAATTTTAACAACAGCCCTAATGTGGTCACAGATGAGGAAAGAGTTTCAGGGAATTAGCCATTAGGCGATGGAGATGGAATGCAAACCTGGGTGAGCTGGACACCAAACTCTCGCCCTTTCCACCACGAGGCATTCTTTAAACCTATCATTCTCACCTTGGCAGTCCATTACATCCTCTTGGGGAAATTCTAAGAAGTAACCAATGTTTGGGCCTCTTTTCAGGCCAGAAGAATGAGAATCGATGGGATAAACAGCGGGTCATCTGGCATTCTAAAACCAAATTCTGTGATTTTTCAGACTAAATTGGGGTGAAATTCACATAGCAGGAGATTAGCCATTTTAAAGCATACAGTTCAGCAACATTTAGTACATGTTGTGGAACCATGACCTCTATGTAGTTCAAAACATTTATTCACCCCCAAGGAAAACCCCTTACCCATTAGCAATCAGTCCCCATTGCCCCCTCCCCCAGCCCCTGGATCCAGCAATCTGCGTTCTGTCTCCATGGATCTATCTCTTCTGGACATTTCCTGTAAGTGGAATCCTATAACATGTGACCTTTTGCAGCTGGCTCCTTTCATTGAGCTTCATGTTTTTGAGGTTCATCTACTGTGTGGCATGTATCAGATTTTTTTTTTTATAGCTGAAGAGTGCAATAATTATTGAGAATCAGAGTTGCATACAACCCCACCATATGAGGTTTAGGGGGCACGTGTTTTTATTTCCATTTTGACAGGTAAGAAAGAAACTCAGGGCATATGATGTGCACAAAATGTCATTAAATCTGTCTACTCTTCCCCTCAACCCCACCCCAAGCCACGGGCATTGTCCCTGCCTGATCCCTGACCCACTCACCCACCCCCCAAAAAACAAAACTCTTTTCTATAATTTATGGGAGTTTTCCACACAGCTAGTAAGTGACAGAGCTGGGATGTAACCCTCATCTGCCTAACTGCAAAGCTACACTCTGCAGAGCATCTACTTGTGTGAGTCTTTACCAAGGCTCTGTTAATTTTGAACCTCAGCTTGGAACACCTGGGGCTGGGACAGAGGCAGGCAAGTGAGGGCTGGTTTCATGTCATGAATTACAAAAAACTCTCCTACCCAGACCTCTTGCGGCAAAAGCTCTTCCTGTGCCGTGTTGACAACTTCATCTGGTATTTTTGTGTAGCTAATTTAGAAGAAAAAAAATAAGGCTGGAACTAGCTTAAGCAATGACACAATGTGCTTCGCTCCTGTCTCTTTCTCATCTTTCCTTGTTTCTACTTGGCTTTATCCCTCTTGCTGTCGGCAGTCTGTATCCATAAAAGCCATGCCAAGGAGCTGAGCTGTTACTTCACAGAAGATCGGGATCCGTTTATAATTTCTCCCTTACTCCAATCCTGGCAAGGTTACAGGCAATTGAGCAAACTGGCTCATTTATTAGGAGGTCCATGACAGCACATCAGACCATTGGAGCGGATTCAGAAAGACATAATAGATTCCAAACCCAAAATTGACCTCCAGCTGAGAGGGTCCCTTATTAAGCCAGCATTCTCTGGACCAGCCTTGGACAAAGGAAGCTGGTAATGTATTATAGTGCAGGAAATGCATGAGAAATAATGTTAAATGAAAAAAAAAAAAAGATCAGTATTCAAAACTAATAGAGGTCATAGTCATTGCCTTGGGAGGGGGCTTCAGTTGATTTTTCTGCTTCCTAATTAGTCCCCATACTGGCTGGTGTCCAATCACTCACACAACACAGTGACTTTTACCCCCTTGTGGTATCTGGAGCCTGTTGACCTATCTCCACCTCCACGGCCACTACCTTGGCCCAGGTCACCATCTTTCACCTGGGCAATGGTAACAGCCTCCCAGCTGGTCTTCTAGATGTGAGGTCCGCCCCCTCCAGTCCCATCTCACACAGCAGCCACAGTGAGTGATCTCTATAAAACATGGATGTGACCATGTTATTCCCTCGCTTAACCCCTCCGATAGCTCCCCACTGCCCTCGGGATAAAGTCCTTAATGTGACACCCACCTCCCTGTCCTGCCTGACACCATGTTTCAGCACCTTTTCAACACTCACTCTCCATTCCAGCCGTGCAGAAAGTGTCATGGTCCCTCTGACCTACCAAGCTCCTTCCAGCCCCAGGCCCCCATCACAGGATGTTCCTCCTGCCTGGCACATCCTCCCTTCCCTTGGCAAACTTCTGGTTGTCTTTCTCATCAGCTTAGCTATCACTGCCTCTCCGTGGCCTTCCCTGGTCCCTAAGACGTGGTCAGTGCCGCTCCTGGGGGCTCCTGTGCTCCCACATCCCCATTCATGGCACTGTTTATACTTTGTTGTAATCAGCTATTCTGGTGCCTGGCTCTCCCACTGAAATGTACCCTCCGGAGGGGCAGGGGCAATGTCCTTCTCATAGCCCAGCCCCACGCACAGTGCTCTCAGTGGGCACTCAGTTTTGCTGATTGTTTTGGGAGTCCAAATATCCAGTTATATGAAGGGAAATCAACTTTGGGGGAAGCTTACGTGACTCAGAGCTATTTTATAAAAGGAACCTTTCCCCTGAAATGTAATTTTGTTGCCCTCTGTGCTAGAAGTAGATAGCCCTTCCATACTCCGATATGGAAACCACTAGGTAGTCAAAAAAACATTTTAAAAATACAGATGCCCAGGCACTACCCGCAAGGATTAGCTAGTCTGGGGTGAGGCCCAGAAATCTGTACTTTGAAGAAGTCCTATGGGGGACTTTGACACACACACACTCAACTTGGGGTCCCACTGAAAGATATACAGGTGTCCCCTGCAAAAAAAATAAAAAATGTATACATACTTTGAATAAAGGCACACTGGGTTAAATCTGAAAAGAAAGAAACATCGATTGAGCTGTTGGCTGTTAAAGTATGTATACATTTTTTTGATACGCCCTGTATAAGCCTAGCCTCATGCTTAGCACGAAGCAGGGGGCTCTGGAAATGTTAGCTCTGCTCTTCTCTGCCCATTGGGTATAGGCCTGGAACCTCCTAGTCCCCTCCTTCTCAAGTCCCACATTCTCTACCTATTGAGCGACACACAGGCAGTGGCGGCCAAGGTGGCAAATCCATCCTTCGTCCACCCTGGAACAGAAACACAAACCAAGCCCCTCCGACGGCAGAGCAGGCGATCCTTCTTGCTTATTAACGATATTATAGAGGCAGCTGGTCGACCACGTTCGTATGACAGGTCTATTTTCATATGGAAAAGAAAATTATAGAGAGGCATAAACATTTGCTAACTAGAGAGATGTTATTATAGCTTGCAAATTGCATTCAGATGTTCAGTAATAGTGGAGTTAATGGATTCCTGAGAGTTTTTCAGCAAGTGAGCCTACCAAAAAAAAAAAAAAACTTTCTCCATTTTTATTAAAAGGGTGTTGCCCAGCCTCCCAATCTGGCATGAGGGTTACTGGCTGTGAGTGGGGAATCCGGAGTCTACAGGGGTCTGGGCACTGGGGGAGGACACAATCCCTCCCTTCAGTTAAGCATAGGACTGTCATGGAAGACCCTCCTGCTCCCACACCCAGCATCTTTCAGGGGAAACTAAAGAACAAAACAGAATTATGAACACTTTACTGAGTGCCAGGCCTGTGCCAAGCACATTCCACTCACATCTGATGTTGTCCTCCTTTTTATAGAGAAGGAAACGGATGTACAGGAATTTCAAAGGTCTTGCTTCAAATCTAACAGCTGATAAGTTCAAGCGGTGGCCTTGGAGCTCATACCATCCAACCTTATAACCCAGACTCTCAAACACTAAATTCTAGATCAGAAGCTTCCACAACCTTTCAACGTAGCTATGGTGGTACCCATTTTACAGGTGTGCCTCTAGAGGCTCAAAAAGTCCAAGAGGTAGAGCTAGTATTTGAACCAGAGCTATATGACTCATCTAGCCAGTCAGTCAACAGATACTGTTTTAAATCCTTCCCTATGCCAGGCTCTGAGCCAGGTAGTTGGGAACACACCAGACACCACCCCAGTCCCAGGATCTTATACTCCATTCTGCTCTGGGACTCCCTCTGGCATGGCAAGCCACTGGGGGAAAATGTCAAGAACATTGTTATTTATGATTATTGTGCTCTATCTTCTCCCTCTGCTTATCTTGACCCACATCCCTTAGCCATCAGGATCCCCTACCTGGCCCCCATTATATGACCCAAATTGTATTTCCCACTCCACCTTTAGGGCCACTTTCCAGGATGTAACTTCGCACAATCTAGTGATGGTCAGCTACCCTTCCCCCATTGTGGAAGCCACTGGACTTCTGGAGCAGAAGACTCTAGGACATCTCCTCACTCCATGCATTTGCAGAAGGGAGACTGAGACCAAGATGGTGAGTCTACAAGTCAAGGGACACTAAGGCTTACTGGTAATAACCAAACACCAGGAGGAAGGCATGGAATGGATTCTCCTTCAAATCTCCAAGATGAACTGTTGCTGCCAACATCTTGATTTGGAACCTCTGGACTCCAGAATTGTGAGAGGATAAATTTCTGTTATTTTAAGCCACTTAGTGGATATTTGTTATAACAGCTCAAGGAAACTAATATACCTGCCTTGTTCCAAAAGGCCCCGATATGGTTTATTTAATACAAAATAAAATCTGCTTAAGGAAAAAGCCATGTAAAGTCGTAGAAAAAATGGAAATAAGAGCCTTCTACATAGACACAATGGAAACTGCTAGAAATAGAGAGCACAGGTGGGCTCTGAGCTTCCTGTAGCTGATGCAAAAAGAGAAACCAACATCATGCATGATCCACTATGTCTATAAGAAACAGAGTCACACAGAACAACCACGAGGACCTGAGTGGGGTAAAACATTTCTTAAAGAGAGAAAGTGCCTGCAGTGATTTCTTGAGCAACAGTCTTAATAAAAGTGCCTAGTAAATATTTGTGGAAAAATGAAGACTTTTCCCACAGAGGCAACTGTTCCAGAAAGTAGACAAACCCTCAGGTTTCAATGCATATATTAAGAGTGAAGAAAAACTGACTCGTATATCCTGAAGATATATTTTAAAAATACATAATATTAAAATATTAAACAGGCCTCCTTGTGACACACTCTCTGCCATTTCCTCATTCAGATCCTGGGCATGGATGATGGGTGGTGATGCCACACTTCTTCCCAGAGGCAGCAGGAGAAAAACCAATGGTCTCCATCTGCCTTCAGCAGCTCAGTGGGGACTCTGGGCCTCAGGCTTAGCCTAGGGTCTGCCCTCCCACAGGCCACTTGCTCCCTCTTCCTAGAGGGACCTTATAGCTAAATGAGCTCCTTTCTTTATAACTGTAACCATCCATTTTCTCATCAGGTGCCAGCTCTGATCTAGATGCTAGGAATTTAGTGATGAGAAGAGCAGATTGGATGAGACGGTAAACAGAGAGTGCCCGGCACAGTGGCTGGGAAACAGCAGATGCTCAAAGAATGTCATCACCTCTCTCCTCCTCCCTCTTCCCAAAACAAACTTTGGAAGATCCCAGGTGGATGTGGTTGGGGAGCATTGTAAAAGGCATATCATCTGTTCAGCTCTGTCAGTGGGTGAATATTGGGTCACATTTTTTGAAGGCTGGATGGTCAACTCTCAACAGGTACTTAAGTGAATGAGTGAACAAATGAATATAAGAAATAGGTGCTCATTTTTAATAGAAATCTCTCTTTTTTTATAAATATATTTTATTGATTTTTTACAGAGAGGAAGAGAGGGATAGAGAGTTAGAAACATCGATGAGAGAGAAACATCGATCAGCTGCCTCTTGCACACCCCCTACTGGGGATGGGCCCGCAACCAAGGTACATGCCCTTGACCGGAATTGAACCTGGGACCCCTGAGTCCGCAGGCCGACGCTCTATCCACTGAACCAAACCGGTTTCTGCTTAATAGAAATCTCTTGCTTAAAAAAACAATTTTCGTTGAAAAAAAGGAACACATGCACATAGTAAAAATTAAAACAGTACAAATGAAAATAAGTATTAATCGTGTCCCTGACCCTATCCCTAGTTCTCCCTAGAAGTAATCATTATAAATAAGTGTATGGTATGTGCATATGTGTGTGTGTGTGTGTGTGTGTGTGTGTGTGTTTGCACGTGTTTTCATAATTAGAAGTATACTGAAAAATATGTCATGGGCTTTATTCTTCATATGGGCATATTGGGTTATTTTCTCCTTCCCAAATGCCACAGTGTGTGCCATTATGAGGATAGATGAATTATTTAGCCAATCCCCTACTGTTGGACATTTAGGTTGTTTCCAGTCTCTGTGTTACAAACAATGAACATCTTCATTGTGCACATCTATAGAAAACCATCTTAATACTAGAATACTTGTGTCAAAGAATAAATTTGTGTGTTTTTTTTTGTTTTAACAGATATTGTCAAATAGTTCTCTTTCCAAACTATTTGTATATTTCACCCTTCTTCCAACAGCATGTGGAAATGCCTATACCCCACAACCAACCCAAACCACACATTTCCGGCATTTTTAATATCTATATGTTGCCTCCCCAAAGATTTGACATTTATTCATCTTGCCTTCATATAAATCCTTGTGAACAAAGAGAGGCTCTCCAAGCTGTATTAATGAAATTAAACACCTTCATTAAGGGCCAGGTTCAGGATAAACTGAAGTGTAGTTCTGTTCCACCTCAGCTGTTACTTTTTTTAACCACTCTGGGCTACCCTCTCTAGATTGGAGCTTACTGAGGCTTGAGTGTTATTTGCATAGCATATGGCACTGAACAAACAAGGCCAAACACTTGGCATCACCATGAATTAGGTTGTTCCAACACAGAGCTCTGTTTGCTCATCCAGATGTGAATCATATTTTATACTATCGGATTTTCTCCTAAGAGGCTTTGGAAGAAAAGACTCACATGTCCTGGCAAGGATTGAAGATGGAAAGTGTCTGGAAAGATTATTTCTCAGTATAGAGCCAGTTCCACGGGCCACATCAAGGATTCCCAAAATTTATGAGACTTTGAGAAAGTCAGCTGGTCAAGTTAGGGAATTTCAATTCAATCCAATTCAATAGAAATGTGTGAAACCCTAATATTAGGTGACAGGCCCTGTGATACATCTTGGGAATCCTTACTAAACTAAAACAGACAGGTGCCACCCCCAGAGTATGGTATGTGTGTCCTTTGTTGGGTTCAAGGGGCTCCATTAACTTAAATTCCATACACAACTGTGCATGTATATGTGTGTGTTCATGTGTGATTCTATGTTCTTTCTGGGAAGAAGGCCCATAGAGTCTATCTTGTTGTCAAAGATTCCTGCCTTCAACAACAAAAACTTAAGAATTTATAAATCTAGAAAATAATGGTGTCCGTACCTTCACCTGAGAACTTTTGGAGCCATTTCTAGGATTTTTATCACCTCCATACTCACAAGGTTCTTGATTTTTTCCTGTTCTGTCCTGCCTTCACATGCCTACTGCTTGAAGAGACAAAGCCTTCCAATCCTTAGAGAAAGTAATTGGTTTTGCTTTAATTATGCTAACAATGCACTGATTGGTGGGTACAGGGGGTGCTCAAGTTTCGTGGAAAAGGAACTAAGCCATTAGAAGATCAGAAAAGAGAACTGACTTCCAAAGTCTGATGCTGACTCTGACTTCCCTTCATTCCTTCAGTCATCATTCACCCACTCAGTGATCAACGCAGGTGCTCACTTACACATATCCTGTCACTCTCTCACTCTTTCTTCATTCACCATTCAGGCAACACATGCTCACTCATCCACTTTCACATTTACTGTCACATACTCATGCAGTAATTTATTTATTCTTCAAACCCTTACCAAGGACATGTCATGTGTCCAGCTCCAAGGAACTGGAGAGACAAATGGCCCATCGCCCTCCCCTAAAGGAGTTCATAGTTTAGCAGGGAATCAGAAGCTTGGACTAAGAACAATGATACGTTATGTTACACACCAAGGAAAAATGCTGTAGAAAGCATCCATGCAAATTGTTGAGAAGGCTCCAAGAAGAAATGGGGAATGCTTCCCAAGCTGGGTCTGGAAGGATGACTAGGAGTTTTCTAAACATAGGAAAGGGTCAGGAGGTCTCAGAAGATGGAACAGCATCTGGAAAAGTCCAGAGGCGGGGAAATATTGGAACATGGTGCAGAGGCCTTTATTTTCTTTCCCTCATTGTAACCTGATTAGTTTTGACCTGGGAACATGGCTGCTTTGGAGGGAAAGCACTGAGCTAATCAGCCTGCAGGACATCCTACAGCTCTTAGTGGCACATTTGCTGCAGAGACAGGCACCGAGAGCCAGGTTGTTTGCTTCCTTCAACATTATGTTGATTGGTCTCCAGATGCTACTTTTACTTGATGAACTCACTCCAGAAACACATTTGGCCTTCAGCAGTGACAAAAGGCCTGCCTGAAAGGGGCTGATTTAGTGTGAGTGAAATAATCGCCTTCCATTCTTACAACTTAGTTTATGGGACTCCTGCTATGATTGAGTACCTGAACTTCTAGCCTTTTCCATGTCCCTTCTCTTTCTCCTTCCTATGACTCCTGCTACACAGAAAGGCTCATAAACAGAAATTAAATATCAAAGAGGTGAATTGAAAGCTGTTTTGTAAACATGTGGAACAAAAATATGTAAAATTAATACTCTTGGCAATGACCCATATAACCTTATTTTCAAAGCTGTGGACACTTGAAGATCTTGCCTAGAGATACTTCAAGTGCCTCTGATACAGGAAATGCTGTTTAACTGGAAAGACAAGATGACATGTTGAGTAAGGTCATAGACTGTTGAGTCACAGAGAACATATTTCAAATCTTGGCTCTGCCACCTAGAACCTATATGTACCAATCATGACCCATTGGGTACAAGTGACAGAAAACCAAGTTGAAGCTGACTTAGGGTGGGGAGGAAAAGGGTTGCCTCTCCATTCTGAGAATGAATCATGGTCTCTGTCATCTCCAAGATTTTCAAATGCTACTTTTTATCCTTTGGATGGTCTCCATTTTCCCAGACCTCCACCAGGACAACTCCTACTTATTTCTTTAGATCATGGCTTAGATATCACCTCCTGTAAGAACCTGTAGTTGCTGTGATGGTAAGCCACCCAGATTCACCTCCAGCCACTGGGATGTCAGTGTCTGACAGCTCTCATCTAAGTCTCTCCCCAGGAAATGCCTTCAACCAAAGAGAACTGTCCCACCCAAAATTACTCCACCTTCCTGATACCAACTCACTTTCACATGTTCCACATGGCTATACAGAAACCTACCCCTATGTCTCAAGGAAGTATAACTCTTGGGGGCATCCCAACTCCACAGCTTGCTGTGGAATCAGCTGAGGCCTTGCTGTGCCTGCAGTACAGTTCAACTCCTCCTTTGCCTGATTTCACTTCCCCTCACTCCACAACAGGCACTGATCTCAGGGGAATCCCCTGATGAATCTCCTGATTAAGAATCTCCTATTCAGACAGAGTCTACTTCTTGAGGAACATGCCTGAAAACAGAAGTCTTCCTTGACACCTCATAAGACTAGGTCTGATATCAGGTCGAGTTAACTCTCAGTTGTATATCACTAAACTCTCACTCAAAATTACCTAAAAATTAGTAATTTATTGTCATTGAAGGAGACTTTTTAAAATATATATATATCACTGACTTTTTTACAGAGAGGAAGGGAGAGGGATAGAGAGTTAGAAACATTGATCACTTCAGAATCGAACTTGGGACCCCTCAGTCCGCAGGCTGATGCTCTATCCACTGAGCCAAACTGGTTTAGGGCTGAAGGAGACTTTTAAAGTAGTACAAGCTTCACAGCTCTATGATGGAGGCCATTTTCCCCACACATGCCCAACCAGTGCAGAGCCCTCCTATCACATGACTAAATGTTGGTCTGTTTGGGCTTGATAAAATCTGCTTGCCTCACCCAGATGACTCCTGAGACCCCCACCCCAACACAAAAGTCTGCAGGCACCCAGCAGGGAACAGCTAGACTTGATATACCCTGGGACATTTGCTGAGTGGCCTCAGACCTAGCACTGGCACCGAGTTTGAACCTCTAATTATCGGATGAACACCACTTGCCCCTACCTGGTGACTCACTGAGAACCTACCTCATGCAACTCAAGACCACCAGAAGCTCTTTCAGTGACTAAGCCTATCAGGCAGCTGGTGGGTGAAGGCTGGCAAAGGCAGATCTCGGGGATGCCTTGGAATCAAACTTGTGACCCTTCACTCTAAGGGCTGACACTCTAACCACTAAGCCAAACTGGCTAGGGAAAATTCATACCTTTATGGCCAATTAATATTTGACAAAGGAGGCAAGAACATACAATGACATAAACATAGTCTATTCAATAAATGGTGTTGGGAAAATTGGACAGATATGGCAAAAAATGAAATTAGACCATTTTACACAATACCAAGAATAAGCTCAAAATGGATTAAGGACTTAAATATTAGACTTGAAACCATAAAAATCCTCTAAGAAAATATAGGCAGTAAAATCTGGGAAATTTCTCAGAGCAATATTTTTTCTAATATGACTCCTTGGTCAAGAGAAACAAAAAAGAAAAATAAACAAATTGGACTACATCAAAAAAAGATTTTGCACAGCAAAGAAAACCATCAACAAAATGAAAAGACAGCCCCTGAATGGGAGAACATATTCACCAATGATACATCTGATAAGAGGATAGTATCCAAAATTTATAAAGAACTTATAAAACTCAACACCCCCCCCCCAAAAAAAAACAATCCAATTAATACATGTGCAAAGGATCTGAATAGATACTTCTCTAAAGAGGACATACAGATGGCCAAGAGACATATGAAAAGATGCTCAGTGTCAGTAATCATTAGAGAAATGCAAATTAAAACCACAATGAGATATCACCTCACATCAGTCAGAATGGCTATCATCAATAAATCCACAAACAAGTTTGTTGAGTATGCAGAGAAAAGGGCACCCTCATGTTGATGTGACTGCAGATTGGTGCAGCCACTGTGAAAAACAGGAGGGGATGAGGGGTTGGCCTCACACACATGGAATTTTCATGAGGGAGGCTGGTCATCATTTGCTCTGCTGTCTTTAGGTCAGAGTCTTCATTTGCCTATCCATAAAGGAAATTATAAATGGTAATTACTACAATTTGTGGAGATTGTAGGAAACCAAACAAAGCTCTGTGATGTTGGTGTCCACTTTGCATATTCTAAGCCAGTGATTCTTAGACATTTTTAGCTTAGAGATCTTACTCTCCAATGTAATCATCTGCTAAAGATCAAATTGGACACTCCTCAGTCTACTACTAATGGGTTCGGTTCTATGAAGCTCTCTGTTAGGTCCATCTGTGCCTACTTCTGAGATCCTGAATAAGTGACAGATGCACATCTATGTAAATAAAGCCATATTCTATATGCTGACTCATCTGTTCTGTTCTGTGCTCATAGACATTTTATTCAAATATGTTTATAGTTGTCCTTTTTATTATAAACTAGAGGCCCGGTGCACAAAATTCGTGCACTCTGGGAGGTCTCACGGGGGGGGGGGGGGGGGGCGGCCTGGGGCTAAGCCAGCAGTCGGACCTGCTTAGCACTGCCGTAGAGGTGGGAGAGGCTCCTGCCACTGCCGCTGCACTCGCCAGCCGTGAGCCCAGCTTCTGGCTGAGTGGCGCTCCCCCTGTCAGAGTGCACTGGCCACCAGGGGGCAGCTCCTGTGTTGAGTGTCTGCCCCCTGGTGGTCAGTGCATGTCATAGTGCACAGTTGAGCAGTCTTAGCATATCATTAGCATATTACACTTTGTTTGAACTGACTACCAGACGACCGGACACTTAGCATATTAGGCTTTTATTATATAGGATAACACATGAGTCACCTTCATAAATAAATCAGGAAATCTACACATCATATGGCCCCACACAATGGTTCATGCCATCAGCTGGTACTGGGCAGGGCAGACCTGCCTTTGCTCTGGTGGGTAGCTTTGTTCACTTCTAGCAATTTCTATGTTTCTATGTTGAACTGTTTATAAAATAAATAAGGACAGATCAGAGAGGTCTTGAACAAGCACTAATTGTTTATTCTCATATCTTTTCCTTCAAAGCAGCAGCTCTGATCAACATAATTTGAAAACCACCCTACTATTATTGTCCAATGTCTCCAAAACTCCAGGCATTCACATGCACTCTCAAAATCTGTAAACAGCTTTACTGAGGTAAAAATTTACATACCATAATTAACTTGTTTTAAGTCCTACTCAAGATATTTAGGAGATTTACAGAATTGTACAACCATTACCACAATCTACTTTTAGAATATTTCTATCACCCCAAAAAGAAAGTTCATGGTCATTTCAGTCTATTCCCTTTCACATCCCCAGCCCCAGGCAATCACTAATCTATTTACTTAGATTTGCATTTTCTGGACATTTCATATCAATGGATTCATAGAATATGGAATTTTGTAGGCGGATTTTTTCCCCTTAGTGTAATATTTTTAGGTTTATCCATGTTGCAATCTCTTTATACCACTCACTGTAATAATTTTTGCCAAATTCAAGTGTCAAATACTATTCTTGATTTACTATTTTCTTTAAAACCATTTGCTTTACAAAAAAAAACAGCCATCTTAAAAGAAACCTTGACCTTAGTACTATGAATGGAAAATCAATACTACTTACAGTAATGGAAGGGATATAAAATAAATAAAATTCTGCTGTGAGTTATAGCTAGAAAAAAAATCAATTAATCAATCAAACATTATTTAATTCTAGTTGGTTACTAACCTCTGTGAGATTCTAAGCCGGAGATCTGGTTTCAACATGTTAAAAGAAGAGATTAATAGGCGTCATTTGGACATGTTTCTCTAAATAGATGAAAACTTGGGGGAGGGAGACTCTTGAGATAGTGTCTTTATTTTGCCTGTGGGAGAAATATAAATAACTCCTGGCCAGAGGGTGGACTGTGGTGGTTTCTAAGACATGCCCACAAAGTTTTTGTCACTTATCATCAAGAGATGAAGTTGAATTATCTCCCTTTCTGCTTCTAAAGAACAGAATGTAGCATAAGTACTGCTATGTGACTTTTAACCCTTTGCACTCACTTGCTTTTTTCTCGATTCCTTTATTCTAATGCTAACCGTGTCGAGTCACACTCGACATCCGAGTGCAATTAAAGCTAGGTCATAGAAGTGATATAGCTTCCACCCCCTTTTCTCTCTTTGGAGGCTCACCCTTAGAACCAAGCCACCATGTTGGGAAGGAAGATCAAGACACACTGAAGAGGCTACCTGTAGGTATACTGGCTGAACTCCCTGTGGTCCCAGCCACAAGCAGTACCTACCACCAGATGTGGATGAATGAGCCTTTAGATTATTCCTGCCCCAGCCTTTGAGTCACCATTGCTGGCACCAAGAGGAGCATAGACATGCTGTCCCCACTGGGCCCTGCCAAAATTATAGATTTGTGAGTAAAATAAACATTGTTTTAAGCCATAAAAAAGTGACAACCAGCCAATTGCCTGTCATCCATAAAGGATGCTAAAACATCCCTGGAGATGGAACATTATGGAGTGAAATGCAATATAGAACTCCTGCCATAGAAATAATGTTTGAGAAAAATACTTGGAAAAATCAGGTTGAGTGAATGACATCTACTCTAGGAAGTGTAGATAATCATTATGGAGAGTAAATCTCAATTCCTGGAGAGTTCCTTTATTTTTTTATAAGTGTGTTTTGGCTAAATGGAGTGTTGGGGTTTCCACTCTAGTTGAGTTCCCCAGGCAGGAGAAATGATAGCACCTCCTACTGGCAGTGCCTCACCCTTCCTTCATACACTACACACCTTTTCTCTAAATAAATACTAAACAATGTGGAAAAATATTGGTTTGAAAGGGCTTCTCTGTGCTCCAACATGTCTTGATGTGGCCTCCTTTTGCTTTTCCAAATTCTAAGAATATCTCGTCTTAAGATATTCTTTCATTGTCTATTCAATCTAATTCAAATGTGTACCTTAGGCAATTAAAAAAAAAGACAAGTATTAAAGATCCTTTAGCATCAAACTGAGCATTTCTCATTGAAGTGTTCAAAAGAATTGCAAGATAACCAAAAGGGAATAACTTTCTCATTGTGTCATTCAATTATCTAATGCCCATCTGCTCACTTCTTAAAATAAATTTAGATGCATCAAAGTATGCCTCCAACATTTTTAGGGCACTCCCAGATCACCCTTGTGCTTTGTCCATTTGCTTTGTCCAACTGGGTGTGACTAGGCTTGGAGTCCTATGCTTAGAAAATTTTGGTTCTTAACTCTAAATCTTAATTTGAAGAATAGTCATTCCACAATGATGTGCAAGACCTTGGCTTAGTATATAATCATGAAACAAAATGTTTCCTTCTCATTTCACACCTGCCTCTAAACCCTCAAACCCTAAAGAGTATGATAATTCAACTAGTCTTTCATTCATTAAGGATGCTTTGCATCCTGAGCACTTCTTTTACACTTCTTTTATGTTCTAAGTTCTAAACATGTCTACCCCAATTGTTCCCCAATTAAAATCTTTCAATGGATCCTCAGGGTGCTCAGGATAAAGTCCCAACTCCAGCAATCCTGAGTTATTTGGTGGTTCCTCAATGTGCCCTGGTATTTCACACCAAAAGGATTTTGCACATGCTGTTCCCTAGGTCAGAAGCACACTGCTCCTTACATTTCCCTGCATAGAGCCCACTCCTCCTTGACATGTGCCTAAGCCTTGCCTCCTTCAAACTACCTGGGTTATCCAACCCTGCTGTGTGCATCCATAGCATTCATGCCCAAATCTCCCCAAGCACGTAACATGGGAGGTCATACTATAAACATCCTATGTTAAATAAACCTTACAGGACTTCCAGCTCCCTGAGGATAAGAGCCTTCTCTCCTCTCTATCTCCAGGACCTTGCCCAAATCTCTCTTACATTTGCTGCATGAATGACCTTAAAAGGAACCTATTAAAAAATCAACTGTTTTTAAGCTGGAGACCATGGTAAATGCCATGTCTTTTGTAAACTTCTTAGATCACTTCACCACTTACATTTTAGTGGTGCTCATTAATTTGTCTCTACTTCCTTTTGAAACTGCCTCCCAACCTTGAAAACATCCTCAGCAAGGTGATTTGGCAAGCACGCTCACAATACACACAATGCACACACCTAAATTCAGCAGCTCAGACAAAGTCTTCTGTCACCTCCTTTTTCTCTTTTCTCTTTAATTCAGGGTTATCGGTAGGATAAATAGCAAGTATTCTGTTTTAGGCTTTGTTCTCTCAAGCAGGAGCATTCTTTAGGAAGTTTGAAGGGTTCAGAGGAGAGAAGCATAGAATGCATCATGGTGGGGAGAGGCCACCTGGCAGAACGGGGGTTTGGATTCTAAGGCCAAACAGCCTAGCTGTCCACTGAATCCATCTCCTCCATTCTGTTCAGGGACACTGTTCCTGCAATTGCCCCATTTTTTTTTCCTCCTTGGATCATAAAATTGTCCCTTTCTGTCCATCATTCCCATCAGAGCACAAACATGCTGCAATACTTTCCATCTCGAGAAAAATCATCTCCTTTATTGTAAAAAGAAGTGTTTCCACTTGCATTCCTCCCATTCTCTCCTGCTTTCTTCCCCACTAAGCTACTCCTACCAAAGTCACCAATAATGTGACACATGTTAAAACCAAGGTAAATCCTCAGTCCTAATCTAACCCAATTTAGAAGCAGTGTTTGGTGCAATTAATTCCTCCCTCCTTCTTGAAATACCTCTTGGTTATCATTGACTTGCTAACTCTGCCTTCTCAATCTTCTTTGCTGGTTCTTATCCTCCTGTCCTTGGCTGCTCCAGAGCGATTGCCTAACTCATTCTCTTCTCTATAGTCACACTCACTAGTGGTTTCAACCATTCCATGGCATTTACTAGTAATACTGTGTCTATGATAACAAACTTCACATTATTATCTCCAGCCCCATTCTCTTTCCATATCAAATTGATTCTTAATATCTCCTCTTGTGTGTCTAATAAGCAACTTTAACTTAACAGGTACCAAACTAAACTCTAACTCCACCCTGCTAAAAACAAACAAACAAACAAAAAAAAACCTGCTTTGACCAATGTCTCCGCATCTTAGTAAATGACAACTTCTAGTTGTTCAGACAAAAAAAATGTCAGCATTATCCTTGACCCTTACCTTTCTCTCACAATACACCCGCAGAATAGCAAGCAGATCTTTGCTCATTGCCTGCACAAAATAGGCCAGATCTCGGCTGCCACACATACCCAGCCAAGCCCAGATGGGGCTGGCTGCATGCCCCTGTCACCATCCCCACCCGGCTTCTAGAATAGGGTTAGCAATGAGTAATGGAATTGACAGAAATACCTTCTGGGGGAAAAGGGGTTGGCATTTCTGGGGCAGGGCAACAAGGCTCTGGTGAGGAGAGCAGAAAGGACACCTTTTTCTTTCCTCTGGGCCAAAGCTGCCCATAGCTATTTGCCCAGTTGCAAGAGTCATTGCCTAATGACTGATCAGAGTGACCCGGGATGAGGGACATGGCTTAAGTGGGTCTAAGGAACAAGCACTGGATCTGGAGCCATGAGCCTGAGTAGTGAGTCCTGACCCAGTCTCGGGTTTTGTGTGACTCCAAGTCACTTACCTGGGCATCAGCCAACCACTGGGAATCCCAGTTCCTCCCCTTGGTGCCAGCCTGGCCCATTTCTTCACCTCTGAGGTGCTGTTTCCTCATTTACAAAATGAGATCACACTTCACAAGGCTATTGGGAAGATTCGTGAACATAGGGTTATCTATGTAAAAGTGCATAATGTTTGGGGCTACTGGCATGTTGTAGGGGTACTTCCCTTCCAGAGTCTCCATTTCCCATCTATAAAATGGGGGAGCATTGCATCTACTATCGTAAGCATTGCTGTGAAGGTGTTTAAAGGGATTTATGGGGGGGGGGAGGTGTCATTTTATTATCCTTCTATCATCTTGAGTATTCTAGACTCTAAACAAGAATCTTTATTCACACATCTAGTATAATGCACATTACTCTCTGTTAAAGACGGTTGTGTGTATTCTGCCTCGCCAACAAGACTGTAAGCCCAATGACAGGCAGGGACCATGTCCGTGTTGGCTCATCATTGTCATCCCAACACTTGTCACTGGGTAAACAGTTGAGAAAAGAAGGACTCTCTAGTGCCTTGAAGAGGTATTTTTCCTTCCCCTGTACATGTTCAGTTTCACAAGGAGTGTCCCAACTCCCTGTCTTCCAAGAGCCCCCAGTTAGGAAGAGAGAGACTTATACAGGACCTACTGGTGGTGGGTGGCTGTGTCTGCACTTCCTCAAATAAAAGCCCCAGTTGTCTCTTTGGAAAATGTCTCCCCCACTCTCAGACCACATGACTGGCAGTGGGCCTCACCCAGGAACTAGCTAATCAGTACAATTATGTGTCTTCCCAACAATAGCAGTTGGTTTAGAGGTGGTCATGTGACCCATTTAAGGCCAATGAGACATAGTCTTGAGATTTTTACTTCATCTGTTAAGTAAGTAAAGCTCTTTCCACATGGAGTGGGGCAAAGGGAAGAGAGATTCTGAAGGTCTCTTCATGCTACTGTTTCCATCTTTAGAGCCTTGTCTCAAGTCCCCAGACTGTTCAGTTATAGAAACCAAAGCCGATGAATTCAAATTCCCTTTCTTTGCTTTAACTACTTTGAGTAGAGTTTCCCATCATTTTCAACTGAGAGAATTCTGACTAATTTCTAGCCAGGACACTCAGTGGTAAGGGAACTTCAGGAGACAGAACAAGGTAATGTAAGAGTGAGTAGTTGTGTTGGAGGGCATTGGCAAAAACAAGCAACAACCACTCTTGAAAGGGCAAATTATATTGACCCTCTCTTGCTGTGATCCAGGTTCTACTCGCTTTACACATAGGATGTAAGCTCCTGAATTGATATGCACATGGTATCAAAGAAGGAAATAGAGAGATGAAGAAATGACAGCCATCAGGGGAGCAATATCATTTTAAATGTAAAATAATTGTGTTGACTATACAGTCTGCTGAAGGAGTACACAAATTATACACAAACTGTATGCATATTTGAATTGCAAATCCCTTGTGACCTTCCTGCTCGATCTTCCACACACCTGGGTTGAGGCCCTTGGGGGAAATCCTGGTGGGAACTTTCAATCAACAAGCATTTATTTAATAAGCTCTATTCTGCCACTCTCCAAGGTGTTTAGCCTATCATACTTTGTCTCTGCCCTCTAGGAATTAGCATGTGAACCAGGGAGAGGGGAGGAACCACAGGAGACAATTAGTACATAATAGAAGACAAGATACAATTAAGTGCTAAATGCTGGGCTGTGGACAGGAAACAATTGAGTAAAGTTGCATGGAGGCCAATTTCAGCTCGATGCAAGGGAGAACTTCCTGGTGGGTGGACATGTCCTTCAAGGATAGTGCAAAACCAGTTTTTGCCATACCAGAGCTTGATAGAGATTTGAAATGATCTATATATATAAAAGCCTAAGCGACTGTGACAACCGGTTGACCTAACAACTGGTCGACCAGTCGCTATGACGTGCGCTGACCACCAGGGAGCAGATGCTCAATGAAGAAGCTGCCCCCTGTTGGTCATTGTGCTCCCACAGCCAACCTCCCACAGCCTGGGCCAGCCAACCTCCCATGGTCCCTCCCCCTGCTGGCCGGCCCCTATTGGCCCTGATTGGGATTGGGCGAGACCACCTCGATGGCCCCAATCGCCAGCCAGGCTGAGGGACCCCACCCACGCATAAATTCGTGCACTGGGCCTTCTAGTATGGGTAATAATAGCAACCATGGAGTTGGGAGACAGACCAACTGGATTTGAATCCTGGTCCTGTCAACTAGCCATATGACTTTGGGCAAGTATTTTTGTTTCTTCATCCTTAAAATGGACCTTAATAACACCCACCTTACAGCATTATAAATGTTAGAGATATTGCAGGTAAAGAGTGTGAAAGACTTGGACTCACCATGGAGGCAGTAGGATGTCAATGAATAAGAGTCAGGTGGACCCTTAGCTCTGCCATTTGTAAGCTGTGTGGCCTTGGGTGAGTCATTTAACCTCTCTGACTATCAATAAAGAATAATGATGATGAATACTGTACTATCATTGTTGATAATATGCTATCACCAATCTTATTAAGACCCTGTGAAATTGCTGAGAAGGTTCTTAGAATAGCATCTGGGAGAGGTCCTTCCAGAAAAATGATGTATACACAAACACGTTCACACCTATACCTATGTGTGCATTCACTTCTCAAGTAATCAAAGCCTCATTTCTATCTTTTTCCTGAAACTTCCCCAATAACATGTGGGTGATCTCAATGCTCTCTGGTGAGTGAGCTCTTTGAAAAAGAAAACCACTCAAAAAGGACACTTACAATTTTGCCCTAGATTTATCTCTACAATGGATGCCCAAGCAGATGTTTTCACCTTCCTTTTTAAAATAAGGTTGCTGTTTTTTCTTAGAAAAAGTAACACACACTAATTGAGGAGTTTTGAGGAATTTCATAGACACATAAAGATGTAAATTTAAATCCAAAATTACCCCATCCACCCAGGGGTAAACACCACTTCTCAGACTTGTGGAGACAAACACACTATAGGAATCTTTGTGAGCTAAACAGCTTCCAAGGTACAACCACAAAATATGTTTTGATAACATATGAACTAGAGGGCAAGTATCAAATCAGACCCTAAGCTACTTGTTTGAGAAATGTCTTAGAAGCCACAATGAGACACTGCCACTCTCCCACCAGAACGGCTGAAATGCAAATGACTGATAACATCAAGTGTTGTCAAGGACATGGAGGAACCGCAGCTCTCACACACTGCTGCTGGAACTTCAACTGGTGCAATTACTTTGGAAAACTGGAAATATCTGTTAACACTAAATGCACGTCCATCCTGTGACTGGGTGACACCTCTCCTTAATACATAGCTGTAAATGGGCTGAATTATGTCCCCTAAAATTCATATGTTGAAGTCCTAACTTCCAGAACCTCAGAATGTGATTGTTTGTGGAGATAGAGTTTTTAAAGAGGTAATTAGCGTTAAATGAGATTATTGGCATGGGTCCTAATCTAATCTGACTTGTGTCCTTATAAGAAGAGGAGATCAGGAAACAGATACAGACCGAGAGAAGATCATGTGAAGACACAGGGAGGAGAAGGCCAACTGCAAGCCAAGGAGATAGACCAGGTGTCCTCAAACTACGGCCCGCGGGCCACATGCGGGTGTTTTTGCCGTTTTGTTTTTTTACTTCAAAATAAGATATGTGCAGTGTGCATAGGAATTTTTTCATAGTTTTTTCTTTTAACTATAGTCCGGCCCTCCAACAATCTGAGGGACAGTGAACTGGCCCCTGTTTAAAAAGTTTGAGGACCCCTGAATAGACCTTAGAAGAAACCAACCCTGCTGACACCTTGATCTCAGACTTCCAGCCTCCAGAATTGTGACACAGTCAATTTCTGTTGTTTAGCCCACCCAGTCTGTGGTACTTTGTCATGACAATCCTAGCAGGCTAATATAATGGCCAAGTTTCCCTAAAAGACTTACACCATACTGTTCACATCAGCTTTCTTTATAACAGCTCCAAATTTAAAACAACGGAAATGTTCACTGCTAGGAGAAAGAATGGAGAAAGAAAATAAATTGTAATGTATTTACATACTAAAACACCACATAGCCATAAAAAAATAACACACTACCAGTACAGGCAGCAACATGGACCAATGTCATGGGCACTGTTGAGTGAAAGAAGCCAGGCACAAAAAGCCAGATACTCTTTGGTCCCACTGATATGAAGTTACAGGCAAAACTAATCCATGGTGATAGAGGTCAGAATGGCGGTTACCTCGGGGAGGTTACCTCAGGGCAGGAGCCTCCCGGAAGCTGGCCATGTTCTATATCTTGATCTGGATTTTGGCTACACATTGTCGGTGTGTGCAAAAACTGACCAGTTGTGATAGCTTTAGAGTTTCTGTTTGGAGTGATGAAAAATTTAGGAAATAGTGGTGATGGTTGCACAACATCTTGATTGTAATTAATGCAGCTGACTTTTGCACTTAAAATGGTTAAAATGGCACATTTGGAGTTTTACATATTTTACAATACAAATTTTTAAAGGCAACAAGCTTTTAAGATGTATGCCCTTTACTGTATGTTATGTTACTATGTGTAAATAGAAAGAAAACTGTCAGGGACTAGTTCACAGTGCCTGGGTGGTATAGCTGTGAGGAGCGCATTTCTTTTTCTCTGTTTTCCCTCGGGAAAGCTCATCCTCGATGTGATGCTATGACCTTGAACAGCAGGCAGGGAGGTTTGGTTAACTTCCTTCTAGATTCTCCTTCTCTGAGGATTCTTTATTTTATTTCTCTCTCTCTTTTTAAATTCAATGAATCATCTTTCCTGGTGATCTGGGGGAAGGCTTGGCAGCCTCATATGAATGAGTACATCACTGGACTCGAGCAAAACCTAAAGCTCTGATGTGAAGACGAAACCCTTCTTTCCAACACACACCTCCTCCCCATAAGCACTCTTTGGTTGGTTGGCTGGAGAAGATGTTTATTCACAGGGCACAATTAGCGTGGCAGGTGCCTTTGTTACATGCAAATAATAACAGCGGAGAAAACAGACATATAATTACTTGGGCTTTTTTGGTGCTCAAGTGTTGCTACTGCTAATATTAAGTAAAGAACATGACACTCAGTGCACTTGGAGTGTGGGGCTGATTCACATTCAGCTGGTGGAGATGAGGGCTTTTAGGGGGATATGGGGAGTGGACTTGAATTTTGTAAAAACATAGGAAACAAGATTAACCCCTTAATGAAATGAGTGAGTGGCTGGACCCTGTTTCCCTTTGTGCCTTCCCTTTTGAGATATTCCCAGAACCACCCCCTGGGGGTCTCACACTCTCACTTGTAGAGTAATGCTTTACGTTCTTTTCTAGAAACTCTCACTGTCACACTCTGCTGCTGCCTCTTAACTCTTCCTACTCATCGGGTAAAGTGGAGAAGAGACAAACAAAGCCCAAATCTCTCACTCATCCTCTATAAAAACAGAGAGGAGGTTATATCTCAGCTCCATAATGTGTCTAGGTGCTCCCAGCCCAGGCACACTTCTCCGTGGGATGCTAGGCAGACAGGGATCTGGGCACTGGCTGGCCTTTCTGTCTGTGAAATTCTTTCTCACCGAGAGATGCTGCTGGCATTTTCTCAGCCCTTTGTGCAAAATAAGCCCTTCTCAGTGTAAGCCATGGCATGTCACCTGCAAGAGACACACATGGCTTACACAGGTAACGGTTTACTTTTCTTATGTAAAAGGAAGTCCAGAGGTAAAAAGATGCTGGTGTTCAGTAGCTCTATTATGCTAGAGTCTTTCTGAGTCTTTTCTTCATGGGTATTTCACATTCTCAAAAGGCTGCCCAGGATCTAGGCATCTTGTCCATGTTCAGGGATGAAAAGGGAGGAGAAAGAGGTAGAAAATCAATTCTCAAAGCAACGAGACCAGGAAATGACTATTGGGCTTTTCCAGGCCCTGCATTGGAAAGAAGTGAGGGAGTGGGTGGGAATGGCTGTGAAGTAGCCAGTCAACTAGCCAACCTCTGTGCTATCTTTGATACATCCTCCAAATGGGGTACAAGTCTATGTATCTATGTGGACTCGAGGAACACAAGGGCTAATGTTCTTGAGCTTTAGAGAGTCAGGGGTTCCAAGACAGTTGAATATGCTTATCTCTATTCTGCTTGTGTCCATTTGGGTCCTCTGGGAAGCAGAAGTCAAGTTGGAACTAGATTTCTTGGGAAAACTGCCGGTGAAGGATAAAGATAAAAGGAGCAGGAGTAGATGGGAAGGGCCTTCACACCACGATGCGGATCTGACACCAGTAAAAGGAAGAGGGAAGGAAGAAGGGGTAGGTAGGGAGACGCTTGGCCTGCAGTGTGGCTTGGAGAAGGGCTTGGCCAGGCCAGTGAAGTGCTCCCAAGCATATGTGGTCCATTGGAAGAACCATGCATTGGGCAGGATGGGCTGGCACTCGTACCCTTGTCTCACTTAGTAACTGACTAAGCAGAGACCAGGAGAACATGGCCTCAGCCTGAACACAGGTGGATCCCAAAGTCCAGCAGCTGGAGGCTGTCCAACAGCCATGTTCCTTACAGCAGGATCTCCTGGGAGGCAGTGTGACCAGGGTACCTCTGTGTCTGTGATTCAGTCCTTCTCCTACACCTCCACTTGCCCCCTCTTTTATGACACTAAAACAGCCCCCAAACTCTCCCTTCCTCCTGAGCTTCAGGAATTTCTACATGGAATGCGTCAGATGCCATCTGATTGGAAAGAGGTGGGAAGTTGTTGTGAAGCTGCATTCGAATAGCAGTCCTGGCTACTGATTTATTTGGCTTGTGTGGTCACACCACATGGATTGGGGTGAATGCTACGGCCATTCCTATTGTCCCTTGCTGTGGGTTGAATTGTGTTTCTCAAAAAGACATGTTTAAGTTTTAATCCCTACCACCTGCAAATATGTCCTTATTTGGAAATAGGGTCTTTGCAGATATAATCAAGTTAAGATGAAGTCATACCAGAGTAAGATGTATCCTAATCCAATGACTGGTGCTCTTATAAGAAGAATATGTTTGGACACAGAGACACACAAGGAGAATGCCATGTGATGATGGAGGCAGAAATTGAAGTGATACATCTACAAGTCAGAAAACACTCAGGGTTGCTGAGAGCCACCAGAAGTTAGCAGAGAGGCATAGACTGAATTTTCCCTCCCAGCCTCCAGAAGTAACCAACTCACCTGACCTCTTGATTTAAGACCTCTGGCCTTCTGAACTGTGAGAGATTAAATTTCTGTTGTGTTAAGCCACCCAGTTTGTTGTAATTTGTTTCAGCTGCCCTAGGAAACTGACACACCCTGGTGTACCCCAGGCTTGATCTGAACCCCTGCATTTGTTGCTTAGTGATATGCAAGGCTATCAACTCAGACATGTATGTGGGAGTCTCCTAGTCTTGCAAAATGAAGCTCCAGGTCAAAGTGGCTCCCCTGCCTTTGTTGGGACAGCCATAAGCCTGGACATCATCAAGCCCATTTGACTGGCTTCTGCTTGAGGTCTACCTAGAATCTAGATGGTGATCTACTAGAGGGACCTTCTGGCCTCAGGAACCCAAAAGTTCATGTCGAAGCAAGCTTTGGGTTGAGTCTAGGCTTTGGGGTCAGATGATCTGAATGTAAATTACATCTCTAGCTGCTGTGAGACCTTGGGCAGCAACACAACCTCTCTGAGCTTTAGATTTTCTTACCTCTAAAATGAGGATAATAGTATTTCCTTAAAGAGCTCCTGGAAGGATGCAGTGAAGGACCTGCTTCATTGCATATAGCCAATACATGAGTACTTTACCATTATTGTGATTATTATGTAAAACATGGTGATGTTGACGATGATGGTGGTGGTGGTGGTGGTGGTAATCGTGGCGTTCCAGAGACATCCAGTCATCTTTGAATACTCTTTGCTCTGCTCTTTTTTAATTCTTCCTTTGTCTGAAAAGCCATGCTTGACTCCAATTGGAAATTAAGTACAGGCTTAGAGTATCAGAAAAGCAGGGACCCAGAGAGACAGAGAGTGGAAGAGAATGAATAAGAAAATGTTAAAGGAGAGAGTAAGAGCAAGCAAACAAGAGAACTCATGTAGTTCAGCATAACATAAAGGTGTGTAATTTTGAAAATAAAATTATATGTTACAGCCTATCGTTATTTATTTAAATTGCATATGGCGGCAGTATGACATCACCAGGGCATTGGGCCTCTGAATATCCTACCTGTACCTTATTGACTGTCCCTTTCCCTCTAACCCCAAGTGCCCCAATGCACCTCCACCAGAAGAGAGACTAGCATGTGGAAAGATCCTGTGGGGGGGAGGAAGGATGCAAATCAAGTTGCAAAGGGCAGACCAGTGTAGTTTGGGAGAATTAGAAGGAGGATGTTTCAAGGCAGCCCTAGGAGTCCTGGGAAGGATTTTGTCTTTATCCTGAGACCAGCAGAAGCCACTTCAGGTTCTGAGCAGTCACATGATGTGAGGGGACGTATTTAACAATCCCCCAGGCCGCTGTCAGCTGTATGGGAAAAGGATTGAAAGGAGCAAGTGTGGACTTGAGCGACCAGGTACCACATCCCAGATGAGAGGGACTCACTACTGACACTTTTGTGACTTAAAAACAGAAAGCCCAGTCCTTCCTCTCACATATGCCTCACAAACAGGCTTCAGGGCACACGGCCTCTGTTCAGAACATAGCTTGCAGCTGTCTCTTTGCACAGGAGCCAGCCCAGGACAAACAGGACAGTAAATATCAGAATCAGGCAATTTACAAAGACGTTAAATCCCCAGCCCCAGAACAAGCTGCAGGTCCAGAGGAGGAGGACAGGAGCTTAATTTTCTATAACCTGAAACAGACATGGAGTGTGAAGGAAAATCCCAATGCAGGTGGTTGGCAACCGACAGCAGTAGCGTGGAAGGAGGGGAAGAGAAGCAGGTGTGATTGAGGGGCAGTCCTGGGCTCAATAAATGTGTCACATTCAATCCTGTCAACCATTCAGCAAGGACACTATTATTCTCCCATGTCATAGGTGAATAAACTGAGGCATAAAGACCTGAATAACTTGACCAAGTGGAACAATTATGGCTGTCACTGTCTTTTCATTGATTTCTGGGCCTTTGATTTCTGATATTAGCCACAGTGCTACATAAGCACTTTCACCAGGGCTGCAGGGACCTCAAGGGAAGGTCTCCATACCACGATGAAAGCCCAGGCCAAACAGATGCCATCATATGCTGGTGCCCCCGCTATGTGCATGCGTCACCAAGTTTAATCCACACCATGACGCTCTGCTGGAGGCACTGTTGATATTATTGTCCAATTTAACAAATGAAGAAATGGCTCCGAAAGATACAGTTACAGGAGGACAAAGCAGCTAAGTATGGATCTAAGCAAGTGCTGTCTTATTCTGCTCAGGAGGAAATGGCATCGCTTAGGTAGCATGATTGGAGACATCAAGCTGCTCTTTTGTGATTTGCACGTCGATATTGAAGAGTGGCAGGACAATCAAGGAATGTATGGTTCTTACGTCTTCTCTTTCTCTGTCTCTCCACATCCAATTTATCAAAAAAAAACCCCGTTGATTCTTTTTTTTTTTTTTTACAGTATAAAGAGAATCTGACCACTTCCTGTCACTTTCAGAGCTCCCTCTCTGGCCCATGACCCCTTTGTCTGCCACCTAGCTTATCACAGCAGCCTCCTAACTGGTCCATCTGCTCCAACACACTCAGCAGCCAGAATGGTCCTGTCAAAATGAAATCGGGTTATATCACTCACCTGCTCAAATACCAGCTTACTCAGGATAAATGCCAAGTCCTTCCCAAATGGCCCATAAGACCCTATGTGATCTGACCACTTCCCATTTCCTCTTCAAGCTCATCTTCTCCTCCCAATACTCTCCTAATTCTCTGCTCCAGCCACCCCTGGCTCCTATGTATACTCATGCCTCAGGGCCTTTGCACATGCTTTCCTCTGGCAAGCTCTTCCTTCAGAATTCTGCAAGCCTCACTTTCCTGTCTCTTTTAGGATTCTCCTCAACTGCCAGCTCATCAGAAAGTTCTTCCCTGACCATCTCATATGACTTACCTACCTGCCTCCCTGTCTTCCATACTCTGTCTTGCTTTTCTCCATAATCCCAATATAGCACATATTTACCTCTGTGTTGTTTTCATTGTCTATCATCCCATACTTCAAAGTAAGCTCCATGAAGGAAAGGAGGGAGGGGGCTTTGCTTGGTTCACTGCTCTACCCACTCTGCCTAGGACAATGCCTCGCACAGAGCAGGCATGAGGTTTCTCCTTATTAAAAGCTCCCTATTACAAGGGTAAGAGGAGTAATGTGTTGAGAGTGTATCTACTATGCATCAGCATAACAGTTACAGGTCAGCTCCGACTCAGGCCTGGATTCAACTCCTTGAACTGTTACTTGCTGGCTGGGTGACCTCGGCAAGTCACCTGTCCACTCTTAGGCTCCGCATTCTCCCCTATTCAGGGTGTCCCAGGTATGAAATGTAAGATGCTTTCCCAGTGCCTGGCCCCTGCTAAGTGGCAATATATGTTAGTGATTCAGGTTGTTATACCACGTGACATCCCTGAGATGACAAAAGTGCCTATTTCCTGAAGTACCATGAAGACTGCTTTCAAACCTTTTTTCACAGATGAGGTAATGAGTGTGCAGAGAGGAATTCCATTAGACAGGGAAATACAGGCACTGGCCTAAATGAGTATGCCTCCCTAATGTCATTTTTGACCTTTCCTATTTAATTAAAATGATGCAATATGTGGAGGCTGCATCTGAGGCAAATGGACAGCAATCACCACCACCGTTTTATCTCTGATTCCAGCCTTTGATGGCTCAGAGTAATTCCAGGAGCTGCTGCCCCCGATAAGAAAATGATCAAAGCTTACACTGTACATAAATAGCATTTGAGCTGGAACGGCCATGAAAAGAGGGCAGCTGGGAGCATGTTTGTTTGAGGGACAGATATCTCGTTGAGGGCACTCTGGTCAAAGAGTCTAGTCAGTGAGGTCCAGGGATGTAATACAGAGGCTTTCTTCTCACATCGGCTCCCTGGGGTCAGCGCTTACACTTAGGCTGGGAACCCTGAGCTTGCATTTGTCACTTTCACAGAGGACATCTTCCTCCTATTCGGATTCCACTTAACCTGTCCATTCAAATCACTATCATCTGAGCAAAAAAAGCAAGTTACAGAACATTTCGTATCATATAATCTCACTCATGTAAATTATAGAGTTCTATGTTTCATTAAGTACTAGAAAGGCATCTGGAAATATGCTCTTTACAATATTGAAAGTGGTTAACAAGTTATTTAGAGTCCATGGGGATTTGGGTGAATTTTCACCTTTTTCTTCTTTCCTACATTATTTGAAGTTTTAAAATTTTTATTAAATTAGCTGTGTAATGAAACATAAAGCTATTTTCACTTCCAAAGAGAAAAAGTCACCATCATCATTATTGTCATCTCATCACCACCATCACCATCATCATCACCACCGTCATCATTACTATCACCATCACCATCATCATTATCATCAAATCATCATCTTCATTGCCATCATCACCATCATCATCATCATCATTACCATTATCATCACAAATGAAATGAAATAGTTGCCAGGCTAGAATGCTTGAGCTCTGCCATATTTGTGGCAGAGTTGGTGTCTGAAATCCAGTGGTGGCCACTCCAAGCAAGACAACTGGGAAGTCAATGAGTTCACCATTTCGTTTTCAAATAAGCAAAAGTGAGAAGTGAGTTGCCCATTTGCATTGGCATCTATAGACCTATATTGATATGTCAGGTGGGGCAGGTATCTATGCTTACCTTCCCCTTTCTACCTGTGTTTGTGGAGGTTGACAGCTCTCCCAAGGACTTGGAACCTGTTTGTTTAGCAGAAGTATTCTAAGTCCCTTAGCATGGAGTGAAAGGGCATAAAAGAAACAACAGATTTCTGGTCGCTCCAAGCCATCCTGATCTGAAGCTTACTGGCAGTGTTTGGAGAAAAGGCAGCATGTTTAAAATTCTCACATTCCTTTTCTTAATCAGTATCTGTTAAGCATCATCTGTGGGCAGACACTGGACGAAAGCCTGGATGCTCAGGGTGACCAGAGAAAGTCTGCCATTGGAGAACTAATCTGAGAAGGCAGTGCTGGATAAAATATGAGCCAGATGCTGAAATAGTCAAATTAAGGGACAGCAAACCACAAGCTAAGAATGAATTTCTACATTTGTAAAGGCTTCTAAGCAAAAATAATAATATGGAACTGGAATCACAGGTAGCCCACAAAGCCTGCAATACTTACTGTCTGGCCCTTTGCAGAAAGTTTGAGGAAATATGTAGGCAGAGTGGCCAGGGAGGTCTCTCTGAGGATGCAACGTTTAAGCTGAAACATGAAGGAGCAGGAGCCAGTCATAGGAATAGCCCAGGTGGCCCAGGAATAAGATCATCCAAGTGCAAAGGACCTGAGGCAGACAGAAGGCAGGAGCATGCAACCCCACTGGGGTTGGCCTCTTTGAGTTCAGCCAATTGGGGTTTATTGAGGTTTTATGATCTTTCTTCCTGAAAACAGAAAAGAAAGTTACCTCATCTCCCCTCCCAAGTTGCCTAGAACATATATATCAGATGGGCTAAATAAGAACTCAAAATACCAATTCCTGTTCTCAGTTCTACTCCTAATAACTGAGGGGGTTGGAAATGGACCCAGAGAATCTGAATTTTTTAAAGTTCCCAGGTAATTATGACAACCAATCAGGTGTGGGAACCACTCAAAAAGACATAGAAAGCACCCCACAAGATATTTGGCACATAAGAAAGACTCAACTAATGCTAGCTGCTTTACGATTGTTTTCTCTTTTTTGTTTTAATCCTCACCTGAGGACATGGATAGAGAGAGGAAAGGAGAAGGAGAGAGAGAAACATTGATGTGAGAGAGAAACATAGATGTGAGAGAGAAACATAGATCAGTTGCGGTTCCTGCTGCAACCCAGGTATGTGCCCTGACCAGAAATCGAACCAGCAACCTTTTGGTGCACAGAATGACACTCTGGCCAGCAGTTGCTTTATGATTTAATGAAACAGCCTTGGAATAATATAGGAACCTAACAGAGTGGTTAAGACTATGGACTCTTGAGCCAGAATATTTAAATACAAATCCTAACATTGATAGCTGTGTGGTCTCGGGAAAATTTCTTAACCTCTCTGCATCTTAGTAGCATAATCCTACCTAATAAAATAGTAATATGCAAATTGACCGCACCTTCGCTACGCCCAAGCCAAGCCCACCCACCAAAGCCACGCCCACCAGCCAATCAGGATGAGTATGCAAATTACCCAACAAAGATAGCGGTTAATTTGCATACACTGAGGGAGGGAGGAGTGAAGACTGAAGACAACTTAGAAGGAAGAGGGAGGAAAAGCGGAAAGCAAGGTGGCTGCCAGAGGGAAAGCCCGGGCGGGGAGGAGCGGGGCGGGGCGGAGTGGGGCGGAGCGGGGCAGGCAGCAGTGGCCAGCGGGTGCAGGCACCGAGGCCTCAATGGTGGCAGCAGCAGCAGCGCATGCGGCCACAGTAGCCGCTTGCAGGATTCTTCCTACAAATGGGCTACTAGTATTTGATATGGGGTTAATAGTAGTATCTTCATTATAGAGTTGTTGTATAGTTTTAAATGAGTTAACATATGTAAAATGCATAGAACAGTGACCAGCAACTGACACAAAGTAAATGCTGTGTTAGCTTTGATAATCTTTTTCGTGAAATTAGACTCAAGGTTTAGTGAATTATGATAACACGAGTGGCCTGTTGCACGGATTTGTGCACATTGAAAGGAAATTAATTTAATTAGAAGAAATATTTTAATATCACTGTTCACCCTTTCTCTATAATAGAAGTGTCAGAGATGAAAGAAAATTGGTAAAATGTATATAAAGATAATATATAAATTGATTAATAAACAATAACAAGATGATATAATAACAACAAAGACATGACATAAAAACAACAAAAACATGATATAAAAAACACAAAAACATGATATAAAAACAACATTGATATAAACAATGACTGATAAATTGATTAAACTTATTCTAATATCTCCCTGTATACCACATTAAGAGTAAAAACACTTTCAGAGTGCTTGACTAATTTCCCTTGTGATGAGTATTTACAACTTTAACTTTAACGTCACACACTCTTCGAACTTGAGAGAACACAGCATATAACTGACCATGTCCAAAAACGGGTTCAGGTAGGAATATTCCTACTCTGTCTAGAGTTTGTCTTTGTGATTTATTAATAGTCATCATAATTGCTGGCATCACATGAAACTGTCTTCAAATTATCTTAAATGGGAGGCCAGTGTCAGACAGGTACAAATCAATTCTTGAATCAGAACAACCTCTCCTGCAGATCCTATTAATACTTCAGCTTCGATTATGTTAGGTCACAATCTTTTGATAATAAATCTAGTACCGTTACAAAGACCTCATTTACTATTAAGATTTCTCAGTAGCATGATGATTGCACCTACTTTTAATTTTAATTTGTGACATAGCATTCCCGAAGGAGTAATACTATTAAGAAATTCAATGGAAAAATTTTTCCTTTCGGCATCATCCATTGAATTGATGGAATCATCACTCAAATAGGTGTGAAAATCTCCATCGAGTATATCCAAAATTTCTTCACTTAATTTATGAATGTGCTCATTTTTTGGACAAAGAACCAAATTCACAATCGACAATGACAGATCAAAACACATGCGTGTGATTGGCGCCAGTGAGTGCTTTATATGTATCACACATGTGCAAGTCATTTATTTTTAAATTGCCAGTGTGCATCATATGTACTGGCTGGTCAGATTTGTGGTCAGTCAGATGGTTGGTCAGTTGGACAGACGTATGGTTGGTCACTTAGCCTTTTATATACAGAGATCAGACTCCCTTTCAAATGGCCCCTAATTTGAGAAGCTATGCACAACTTCCAAGAATTTGTGACAAGCCAGAGAAATGTAATTTTCCGCAATTTTCTCAGAGAGTCACATAAGAAAGTCCTATGGAATACTTAGAAGATTACACAAGCTGTTAAGATTCTGGAGCTAGATTAAGAAAAAAAAATCACTGAAGATACAGACTGTTACAAGGTTAGGACAGAAATGTGGTTTGTTTTTCATTACAGCTGCACCAGGAATGAATCAGCTTGACAAGGAGCTGTGATGTTGTTCTTTTCCCAAAGACAGCAATTCAGTGCAGTTAAGATAAGCGTGCTGATAAAACCAAATGTGTGTGTGCACATGGACACACACACACACACACACACACACACACACACACTTGCTCCTCCTCAGCTCCAGCCCAGTGAATCAGCCCAGATGGACTTCCAGAAGAATCCGGACCTCTGTGTTGGCATGAGTCCACGTAAAAAACTACTGGAAAATATTAGCTCTAGACTCAGGCTTCTGGGTAGCAAGCAGATCTGCAAGACCGGAAGTAAGAGGACACAAGAAATACCACCCACAGGTAGCCACACCTGGGATACCTTCACCAGTCTTCAGCTGATGTGAAGAAAGCTATTTGAGCCCTAGCCAGTTTGGCCGAGTGGATAGAGCGCCAGCCCATGGACTGAAGGGTCTCGGGTTCGATTCCGGTAGAGGGCATGCATCTCAGTTGCAGGTTCCCTGGCCCTTGTTGGGGTGCGTGCAGGAGGCAACCAATCGGCGTGTCTCTCTCACACCGATGTTTCTGTCTCTCCCTCTCCCTTCCACTCTCTCTAAAAATCAATGGGAAAATATTCTTGGATGAGGATTAACCAAAATAAAAAAAAGAAAGAAAGCTAGTTGAAATCTGAGAGACTTGTGTGTAAATCTTGGCTCTGCCCTTCCCGCTTTGTGACCTTGGGCAGAGTCACTGAGCCCAAGATTCTTAATATGTAAAAGGGTCTTACCTCAGAGTATTAAAAATGAGGCCCTCTAACAGACATAACTTTTTTAGCAGTGCCCCACCCCTGTAACTGAATATTCTACATTTATTAACCACTAGAGGCCCGGTGCACGAATTCGTGCATGGGTGGAGTCCAGCTGGCCCGCCCCGATCGGGCCGATCGGTCCTGGTGGCCGGGGGGAGGGGCTGCAGGAGGTTGGCTGGCTGGTCCCGCCCCCTGGTGGAACTCCCGGTCAAGGGGACAATTTGCATATTAGCCTTTTATTATATAGGATTGTTTACCCATCCTGACTAGTTCTATTCCATCTTTGCCTTACTCCTCACAATAGCTTCATGAAGCTGAACTCCACAAATAACTTAGGCTTCTTTTCAGTGATGCTTCTGCTTGTCCATCCCAGCTCAGTCCTCATACCACCTTGTTGGTGGGTTTTCCAAGATAATGTCAGGAACCTTCCCCGTGGTTGCCAGTTTCCTCCAGATAATGCAACAAATGTTTCAAACTGGCCTTCTGGCCAAAACTCAACACCCCTCTCATGTCTGAAATGCTCAATTAGAAAGCCTTCCCTGTCTGCGCCGAGCATCATTCTCTCTTACAAGGCATACACTCCTAGGACACCAAGGGCTCACATTCTTCCTGCTAATGCAGTTATTAGAGATCTTCACTGCAGTGCAGTAAGAGTGAAGAAAACCCCAGACAAGAGGGGTGGATGCATTCATTTTCCATGGCTGTTGTAACAAATTACCACTAACTTGGTGGCTTAAAACAACAGAAATGTACTAACGGTCCTAGAGGCCAGCAGTCCCCAATCACTGTGACTGGACTGATACCAAGGTGTTGGCAGGGCCATGACCCCTCTGGAGGCTCTAGGGAGGGTCCTTCCCTGCCTCTCCTCGCTCTGGTAGCTGCTAGTGTCCTTTGGCTTGTGGCTGCATCATTCCAATCTTCAAGGTCAGCATCTTCAAATCTCTCTCTGCCTCCTGGGTCCTCCTGTGTGACTGACTGTGTTCTCCCCCTTTGCCTCTCTTACGAGGACACTGTGGTTGCATTTAGGGCCCACCTGGCTACTTCAGGCTCCTCTCCCTCTCACTAGATCCTTAGCTTAACCACATCTGCAGAGGCCCTTTCCCCAAATAAGGTCACATTTACAGGTTCCAGAAATTATGATCTGATATCTTTGGGGAACATCATTCCGCTTCATCGCACTACAGTGGGTCACATGAGGCACCAGGTGAGACAGGGAGTGCTGTCTATTAAACACCTGCTATGTGATGGATGCTTTCCTAAAAGCAGCTTGGAGCGCTCAATATCCTAATTCCCATTTTATTGATGATGTCGGCATTTAAAAAACAACCACAATAAAACAGGCTTAGAATAGTAGCAGCATTTGTTTTCTTCATTGTAGGTGATATGGTAATTAATCAGCCTGACACAGAGCACTCGCTGTTTCTTCTGTTTGCATCGCCTGTCCCCCAATTCCTGAAACTGGCTAACATGTTCTTTCCTTTCAAATCTCAGTTCAATCCAATCTCCAGAGGGGCCTTCCCTGCCCCACAGGCTGCGGGGGGGTGATACTTTGGGTCCCCGGATACCTGGTTTGATTGTGCTCTCTAATCAATGACTTGCTTTCTGTCCAGGACACCAGGGCTCTTTGAAGGCAGCGCCTCCCCCTGACCTTGCACGGTAATTAGTAAACATTTATAACTTATAAGGTGACCGCAATGAGGCTCAGAAAGTTTATATTATTTGTCTGAACTTGCACAACCAGAGGTTTTCTTCCATATTAAATGGACTCATTCCCCTTTCAGAAAATTGGAATAGTACAGTGAATTTCCCTTACTCCCACCTCCAGACCGTGTTAAGAGCCTCACACCTATTCTTTAGGCTTCTTATTATTTAATTTTTGTTGTTGTTGAGTTGGTGGTTTTTATTTTTATTTATTTTTTGGTTCTTTTGTTGATGCTTCTTTTTTTTTTAATTATGGTAAAATTTACATAACATAAAATTTACCACTAAATCATTTTTCTAGGCCTCTTTTTATTATTTTAGTTGTGCCTAACGGTGTCCATAAGATATATGGTATTTTCTGTGATTTTTTTTTTTACCTAACAATATCATACTGACTGTATACTTAGGCAACTTGCATTTTTACTCAAAATATACTTTTGAGATCTCCCTCTCTAGCAGATATAAATTCCTTGCTTTAGATGACTGTGCTTTATTCCATCCTATAAATACACCATGCTGTTTATTCTTTCCCCAATTTATGAACTTTAAGGTTGATTTAAAAGAGCAGCTTTTCAGGAAGATTCCTGTGCATGTTCCTTATTTCACACAGACAAGTGTTTTCGCAAGGTGGGGAGTTAGAAGCCCCGCTGCGATTTGCTCCTAGGCCTGCCTGACCCCCACAGCCAGCTTCTGGCTACAGTTCTAGCAAAGGATCGCAGCAGAGGGTGCCAGACAGCTGAGCAGTTCCACTTCTAAGGGCAGATGATGCGTAGAACCCTGAGAATAGAGAATCTGACAGGTCTAACAGAATCATTAAAGGGAGAATCAATTTCAGCTCATTCATCTTCTCATTCACTAGAACCTCATTACTGGTCTCGCACAGGCCCTCCCTCTGCCTGTCTAGCTGTGTGACCTTGGGCACGTCCCCTCTGGGCCTGTCTGCCCCAGTGTAAGTGGAAGGTGTCGAACAAGATAATGACTGGGACCCTGAAGACCCTCATATTGGAGGATACTCAGGAAGCTCCCCCTACTTTGTTACTATGACCCCATCTCCCAGTCCTATCATGTTTTTCCTTTTCTTCCCACATACATTCTACAGAAGCCCCTTTTACCCCATTGCTGCTGCCTGGGTCACCCCAGCTCAGTCACCATCATTTCTTCTCTGGACTACAGCGATAGCTTCCACATTCCTCTTTCTGTTTCTGCTGAAGCTATATCTGTTTTATTGATCTCAAAATTCATGCCTGATCTTTTAATTGCTCCTTTGCTTACTACCCTACAGTATCTGCCCACTGCTCTTAACATAAAGCCCCAGATCCTTGTGACTTGACTCTGCCTGTCTCCCCAGTTTCAACTCACACTCCCCTCACCCCCACCACTTTTGCCTCCCCTGGCCACTGGGCCTTTGCACAAAGCTGTTCTGTTTGCTGGAATGCCCATCACCCTTCATCCCTTTAACTAGCTAATTCCTACTTACCTTTCACATAGCATTTTAGAGTCACATCCACACAAAAGCCTTCACAAGTCCCTTAATCAAATTTCGCATTTTTTAAAAAATATATTTTTATTTATTTCATGGAGGAAGGGAGAGGGAGAAAGAGACAGAAACATCAATGATGAGAAAGAATCACTGATCGGCTGCCTCATGCACACCCCCACTGGGGCCTAGCCCGAAACCTGGGCATGTGCCCCTGACCAGAATTGAACCTGGGAGCCTTCAGTTCGCAGGCTGATGCTCCATCCACTGAGCCAAATCAGCCAGGGCTAATTTCCCATTTTTCATAGTTGTTTTTTTTTTTTTCCCCAACAGATTGGAATCTATTTATCTGTGGAGTTACTTGATTAAAGTCTGTGTCTCTAACTAAATTGTAAAGCAAGGGAAAAAAGTGTTCCCCATTGTAGCCACAGTGCTTTGCACATAGTAGATACTCAATAAACAATGGTGCAGCCCAGCCAGTGTGGCTCAGTGATTGAGATCAACCCAGGAACCAGGAGGTCACTGATTTGATTCTTGGTCAGGGCACATGCTTGGGTTGCCAGCTCGATCCCCAGTAGAGGGCATGCAGGAGGCAGTCCATCAATGATTCTCTCTCATATTTGATGTTTCTCTCTCTCTCTCTCTCTCTCTCTCTCTCTCTCTCTCTCTCTCTCTCTCATCCATAAAAACATATTTTAAAAAATAAATAAACAATGGTGCAGCAATGAATAAAAAGGAGTGTGAATACTGCTAGTATCATTACGTCTGCTCCTGGGCAGCAGTAACAGGGGCTGGGGACAGATTTGAGTTCCTCAGATCCTTGGTGATGTTATTGAAAGAAAGGGGGGGTGAGAAAAGCAAGGAAGGGGACATGTCGATCAAAACACTTGTTAGGCCAATTATAATTCAACACCTTTAACCTCTCTGAGCCTCAGTTTTCCTCTTTGCAAAGCAGAGACAATAGTTGTTCCCACCCATCTCCTATGGCCGTTGTGACAATTAAACGAGGCACCTGAGTGCCAGAGTACTTAGCATTTAACTGACATGTAGAAAGTGCTCAGTGGATATTTCCCATTTATTCTCATAGGAGCAGCTCAGTCAATGACAGCTGATGTGAGAAGTGCTTTGATTAGCCCAGATTTGTGGATTCAAGAATTTAAATTCACAGGGTCCTTGGGCCCTCATATCAGCTTACTTTGTCAGGTTGCTCCTGAAAACCGAACACGCCTGATGGCCCCAGGCTTGAATCCACCACACCGCGCCCCACGCTGCTCAGAGTGTGGTCCACGGGCCTGCAACACCCAGGAGCTCGGTAGAAATGCAGAATCTCAGGCCCCAACCCAGACCTGCGGAACCAGAATCTGAATTCTACATAAGATCCCTGGGCATTTCGAAGGCTCGGTAAAGTGGGAGGAGCACTGAGAGTAAGCCAGTCCGACACCCTTGCCATGGGACCCAGATTGCTCAGGTAACCTGCCTGAGGTCACACAGCTAATAAGGGCACAGGTGAGGTCTGAACCCAGAGTCTGGGTGCTCCAACATTCCACTGCACTGACCCACGTCTATCTGGTTCCTTGCTGGAGTGAACGGCAGGGGCCCTCACATGGCTGACAGCCTCAAACTGGAAAGAAAACAAATGGGAAATGCACACGCAGAAAGCCGGGTGCTGTGCCGAGGGAAGGCACAGGTGAGGGTGCCAGGGGAACCCAGCCACGGCCCAGGACTCGCTGGCAGCAAAGCTTTGCAGTGTAAAGAGGAGCAGATACAAAGCCTTCAGGAAAGGCCACACAGCCATGGGACGGGGTTTGGGGGGGCGATGGCTGAGTGGGGCAATGGGGGGTGAGGAAACATTAGCAATGGCCCGTGGTCAGATTCAGAAGAGCAGAGAGCCAGGTGCTGCAAAGATGACAGGTCCTCCCTTCTGCTTCTGGAAATTGCTACCCTAGAGGCAGGGTCCACCCTACCCAGGCATTTCTGGAAAAATTTCTGGAACTTTCTCATGCATTCCCTCACCTGATGTTCATGATAACCCTAAGAGGTAGGCAGGGAGCCCTGCTTTACAGATGAGCAAGGGATGCTCAGAAAACCGGCGATCCAGCTTAACCTTGTGGCAGGCTTTCGAATGAATGCCCGGTACAAGGCGGCATTTCCCTTCACATTGTATCACATTGATGAGTGGCTGCATCCTCATAAGGGATTTTTTAAAATGTTAACATACCTGTTTTCTCTACTTATCCTTATGAGATGAGCTTGAAGATGTATCTAGGTTTAATGATGTGGAAACGGAGGCACAGAATGGATATGTCGACTTGACTAAAATTATGCAATTAAGTGGCAAAGCTGGGGAAACAGTAATGATAATAGTAACAACATTAGAGAGTGCCTATTACCAACAACATGATAAGCCAGGCACTTGGCTAGCATTCTCTCATTGAAGTCTTTGATCAACCACAGAACTGGGTACCATCTTTGTGGGAGCTGTATACCTGGGCTGACTGAGTCCCAGGGGGGTTGAAGATCTAAGGAGAACCATGCTCAGAGCCCAGGTCCCAAGACAACACCAGTCTAGGATGACGAATGTGGCAGCCTCGAAAGCCAGCTCGGTCTCTCACTTCCCAAATAGAAGCATGCCTTTAATTATATCAGTTTAACTCAGCACAGGGAGGGGTCTGGTGACAGATGATCCGGGCCTGCAAGCAGCAAGCCTTTTCAAGCTGTGCTTCCATGCCCCTGGTGCCCTTCATTCCATTTGTCACCTGGTTGGCAGCTGTCACCCCGTGATTGAGCTGAGCAGCTGACACCATGCATTTAGACAAAATCACCAGGTTTCCATGTTTTGATTTTCAAGCTTATTGATGTCTAAAAAAAAAAAAAAAAGAAAAAAAAAAAGCAAGGAGCCCTAATCTCTGGGGATCAGAGTTTGAACCTGCTGAGCTGAGGAGAGAGAGAATTCACTTTTATTGGCCACCCGCTGTGAGGTGTCATTGCACAATAGCCCGGCGCCATGATGTTTTGGAGGTAAGATTTCATTAACTTGCAGGGCATCAAGTGCCCAGCATGTGCCTGACACAAAGCATGAGCTCAAAAAAAAAAAACAACGGAAGTCCATGTCAGCGATGTTGTTATGAGCAACAATGTAAATCTGTGCAATAAATCCTTAGTTCACAGCTGTAGCCTGATGTAGCCAGTGCCTGGCACAGAATAGATGCTCATTAAATACTGGTGGGCTGAATCAGTGAATGAGTAAATGAATGAAACCAAGGAGGTGGCTATAATTATTCCCATTTGTCATGGCTGTTTGTCGTTCTCTTCTTGGCCACCCAGCACCCAAAGCTCCTTCCTTCGCCTGGAGCATTTTCCTCACCTGATGAGGCAGAGCCCATCTCCCACTTATAAGGAAAATATCAAATCACTGATAAAAAAAAAAAAAAAAAGTCAAATCACTGACTTTTGCAGGTCTCAGTGACTGCCAGGCTCTACCGAGCCGTCGTGCCTGTCCCAGAGTGAAATGGGAGCCACAGGCACCAAGAAATAGGGCACAAGTGAAATTCATTTTGAAAAATGGATGATGGCTGTGATGGCAGCTTCTACCGCTATCCTGGACGTAAAGGACCGCTGAGCTAACAACACATCCAACGTCCGGGGTTGGTGCTGTTAACCATGCTTGCAGTGATGTTGGGTGGTCTGGGGAGTTGAACCTGATTCTCTGGTCCTCAGGGGGTGAGCTTCCTTACGACCCGCAGGCTCAGCTTCTGTTGCCTGCAAGCAAACTCCCCAACCACTGACTCCTTCACAGGTGAACGAAATGATGCTGAGAAGATGAAGTGACTTGCCCAAGACCACACAGCTGCTAAGGGACAGAGCCCGTTTACAAGTTCAGGTCTGGAGATTCTAAAGCTCAAGCGCTTTGAGCTTCACTAGGCTTCTGAAAAGCAATGCATTCCAATTAAACCGCTTGACTGCTGAGAATGCAAATCAAATGTCTGGGTGCAGAAGTCAATAGTCCTTTCCTTGATTGGTGCACATACACGTCACATCGTCACATGGACAAGTGGGCATGTGTGGGTGCATCGGGCACACCTCTCTGTGGATGCTCTGTACAGAGCCAGCCTCGCCATCTGGGCCTCCGAGTTCTGGTTAAAAGGAGAAATCCATTTGTCGAGCATTCATTAAAAGAACCTGTGAAACTCAGGCAGCATGGACTCAATGTTTAATTGGGTTCAAGTCAGATAATTACTCAGCTGCCCATAAAATTCATTTTAGCTTATTAAATGGAGCTTCCAAAATAGCACTGCGTGGGCAATTTGTCTAAAGGAAAAGCATTTTGGGCTGAAACCTGGGTCCTTTTTTGCCCAGTAGCCAAAGGACTTAAGCAAGTGACTCAACCTCTCTGGACCACAGTTTCCTTGTCTTTAAATGGTGTGCTATTTATATCTGCCCCAAGGCAGTGTCAAGGATATAAGTGAGATGTTTTTGTAAACTATGGCATGGCACAGAGAAGATGCTCAATAAATGATACAGAGATGTAAGAAGGATTCCCTTAGAAGAAATTCTCAGAAGTCAAATTACGGAGTGAAAGAGCATGGAATGATCTTAAGAATTCTTGATTTATGTTCCAACTTTTCACAGCCACTGGTAATTTATTTTTAAAAATCATAAAGGGTTTTAACCAGGTCCTTGCCAATTGGCCAGGGTCGCCGAACAATTGCGTGTCAGGAGATAAAAATCAGTATCACATGGCAGGTACACTTGAGTGATTTGTGGACTGATTAAGGGTCTACACACAGGTCACATTTCAACCAGAGAGCTGGGCACAGGGCGATTGTCAAATCACTCTGCCCTCCATGGGAAGTGCAAAGAGTGTCATTGTGCTTCTCTGGGTAGACCAATAACTCTTCCATTTGCAAGGGGCCTTGCAGGCTTGATCCAACATCTGCTCAGAACAGGAATGACTGAAGCTGAGGTCTGTGCACAGAGAAGGGGAGCCAAGTGCTCGAAACACAGGGTGCCATTAGGGAGAGAACATGCAGGTGGTGTGTTTGCCTTTGTTGAAATTCCCAGAGCGAAATGCTTTAGAGGAGCAACAAAAATAGAAGCAGAAGAACGTGGGATGAATTCTACAGTCACAGAAACCCCTAGCTTTTTCTCCTAGGATGGAGAAGACGGCCATTCATCTGTCCATTGGAAGCTGGACGCATGAAATGATCTACAATAGCAACCCCTGGCCATTTGCTGATTTAGGAAGCTTGTCTTGCTTTACCGCGTGATCTGGGTCATGCATGAAAGTGCTGGAGGACTTCAGAGTCAGAAAGACCTGTGTTCAAAGTCTAGCTTCGTCCTTTAGCCTCTGTGTGTCCTGCTGCCCCAGACTAGTCAATTTCTTGTTCTCAGATTCCTCTCTTCAGTCTGCTTCCTTCATTCCCACTGCGTGCCTGTGGACAACGGAGGTCGTGACCGTTGCATCAGGGAGCTCTGAGAGCAATCCAAGAATCAGCCTCCTTCCTGTCCTCTGCCAAGTGCGATAATTGGGAGAAAACTGTTACAGGTACCCAGACCCTCAGCTTGTCAGTACAAGTGAGAACAGGGCCCAAGTTACACTGCACTGGCGGCTTGCACGTGTACTGTTCAAGGCCCTGCTGGGGGTGCTGGTCAGCCTATGCTTTGGAGATATGAATAGTGCCCACCTGCTCGCTCTTGATCCAAGTGAATAAAGATGTGGAATGTACCTGGGCCACCTGTTAATCCCATCAAGAGCCAAAGTGCCTACCTAATGTAATTTGTTTGGCAGCCTCACAGTGGGGGATGCCAAGATTCGCCTAACATTAAGTGTATTAATGTCCCCCCTTGGAGGAGATGTTCACTTTTAACCAATGTTAAATTCTTCAGTCGCACGTTCTGGCCGGGAAATCTGTCCCCACTGTGGGGGAAAGGATCCAAGTGTTCAGCTGAGCGGCACCTCATGAATAATTTTAGTTTCTTCTACAAAAGAAAAACAACAGAATTTGGTGCCTGTTGGTGCTCGGGGGACTGCACAGCAAGGTTTTTCAAATCCATTGTTCTGAGCCGGCAGGGGGCACACCACTGGCCTGCAAGGATGGTGCTCGGTGATTTATGGCTGTGGACCGGACCCCCTCGCGCTCGGCTTTGGAAATCAGGCTGGTGGCAGGAGGAGATGGGAAAAGGATGATCTGACTCAAACTTCTAATTAATGTATGTTTTATTTATGCTTATGAGGCCTGAAATATTAATAGAAGCCAGTGAATGCATAATTGATATGCCCCATAGAAAATGTGCTTTACGGTGTGGGGCAGGAAGCCCCAAATGTCCTCTGTCAACGATGTGAGACGGATCCTGTAGCTCCTTGCAACTTTGGAGTTCTTTGTGCTGCTGGAAGTCCTGACATCTCTATGCACTCTGGCAGCTGGTATCAGAAGGATGTTCTTTTTAGTATCTTGTCTGAGGCTGAATACACCATTTTGCCATTTCTTTGGGGGAGGAGCTAGGGGCCAGGAGAGATCTTGTATTAATGGAGTCCCTGATATGTGACAGGCATTTTTCCAATGTTCTCGTTTACCATCATGATGATACCAACCCTATTAAAAATCCTATGTTATGGATGGAGAACTAGGATGCAGAAAGGTAAAATGATGAGCCTAAGGTCAATGAGTGAGGGACAAAGCTAGAATTCAAAACCTATTCCTTCTACACCACCGTGATCGATGTGGGGATCCACCAGTCAATGCTAAAGATAGCGGCTGAGAATGTGTGGGTGTAAATCCCAGCCCATCATCTCCAAGAAGTAGCTTGTAAGCAAGTCACCTAATTGCTCCGTGACTCGGTTTCCTTACCTGTAAAACTGGGATAATGATAGTACCTCCCAGATAGGATTATTATGGGATTGAGTGAGTAATCCTATATAATAAAAGCCTAACATGCAAATTGACCAAATGCAGGAACGACCAGTCACGATGATGTGCACTGACCACCAGGGGGCAGACTCTCAATGCAGGATCTTCCCCCAGCCCGCAGGCCCCAGGCCAACCAAGGTGGATGCCAGTGGGGGTCCCCCAATCACCCCACCAGTCACCCTGCAGAGGGAGGTGACTGGTGGTGGCGGGGGAGGGGGGTAGGGAGGGGCTGCCGGGGGCAGGGCTGGCAAGCAGGCAGCACCAGGCCAGCCAAGGCAGGTGCCAGTGGGTACCCCCCCTCCCCCGATCACCCTGCTGGTCACTCCACAGATCAGCCCTGATCTCCAGCCAGGCCTAGGGACTTTACCCTTGCAAAAATTTCATGCACCAGGCCTCTAGTATATATATAAAGCCTTAGTGCCTGGTGCATGATAAGCACGTGATAAACTTTAGGTTTTACTATTATTATGACTGCAGAGAGTGAGAAATGGGTCAGAGAGATAATGAGACACCAATGTTGTAAGAAACTAGGTTTTTACACTGACTGAATTGCAAGATTATAAGTAAAGCAAAGATATTAAGAAAGCTATGACTTGACTTATTTTTCCCCCTTTTTTATTGTTTAAAGTATTACATATGTCTCCTTTTCCCCCCATCAACCCCTCCCCAGCCACTCCCACCCGCCAGGACAAGCCCCCGCCTCCCCAGTGTCCGTGTCCATTGGTTATGCTAATATGCATGCATACAAGTCCTTTGGTTGATCTCTTACCACCCCCCCCTCCCCTGCCTTCCCTCTGAGGTTTGATGGTCTGTTCAATGTTTCTCTGTCTCTGAATCTATTTTTAATCATCAGTTTATGTTGTTCATTATATTCCACAAATGAGTGAGATCATGTGATATTTATCTTTCTCCAACTGGCTTATTTCACTGAGCATAATGCTTTTCAGGTCCATCCATGCTGTTTCAAATAGTAAAAGTTCCTTCTTTTTTATAGCAGTGTAGTATTCCATTGTGTAGATGTACCACAGTTTTCTAATCCAGTCATCTGCTGATGGGCACTTAGGCTGTTTCCAAATCTTAGCTATTGTAGATTGTGCTGCTGTGAACTTGGGAGTGCATATGTCCTTTCTGATTGGTGTTTTTTATTTCTTGGGATATATTCCTAGAAGTGGGATTACTGGGTCAAATGGGAGTTCCATTTTTAACTTTTTGAGGGAACTCCATATTGTTTTCCACAGTGGCTGCACCAGTCTGCGTTCCCACCAGCAGTGCACGAGGGTTCCTTTTTCTCCACATCCTTTTGAGCACTTGTCATTTGCTGATTTGTTGATGATAGCCATTCTGACAGGTGTGAAATGGTACACTCATTGTCATTTTGATTTGCATATCTCAGATGATTAGTGACTTTGAGCATGTTTTCATGCTCTCGGCCTTCTGTATGTCCTCCTTTGAAAAGTGTCTATTTAGGTCCTTTGCCCATTTTTTATTGGACAGTTTATGTTCCTTTTGTTAAGTTGTATGAGTTCCTTGTAAATTTTGGAGATTAAACCCTTATCGGAGATAACATTGGCAAATGTTCTCCCATGCAGTGGGCTTTCTTGTTGTTTTGTTGATGGTTTCTTTTGCTGTGCAGAAGCTTTTTATTTTGATGTAGTCCCATTTGTTTATCTTCTCCTTATATTCCATTGCCCTAGGACAGTGGTCAGCAAACTTATTAGTCAACAGAGCCAAATATAAACAGTACAATGATTGAAATTTCTTTTGAGAGCTAAATTTTTTAAACTTAAACTATATAGGTAGGTACATTGTTATTAACTTAATTAGGGTACTCCTTCAATCACACTGTACGTGTGCGCCCGCACATAGTATTTTGTGGAAGAGCCACACTCAAGGGGCCAAAGAGTCACATGTGGCTCTTGAGCCACAGTTTGCTGACCACTGCCTTAGATTGTCAAATAAAAAAAATGACAACAGCCAACACAACAATAGCTTTCCAGTGTGAAAGAATCAAAATTATATCTATATCTATTTTTTGGTCAGATTGGTAAAAAAATATAGTACATTTTCTGGTGTGCTGCAGAATTTTACGCCATGAGATAAAAAAGGTCAAAAATCGCTGCTCTGGAGCAATAACAGAACCAAGAAATTAACATTAATATAATTCACAGAGCTTATTCCAATTTCACCAGTTTTATGCAATTTTGTGCAATGTGTGTTATGCAATTTTATCACATGTGCAGATTTGTTTAACCACCACCACAATCAAAATATAGTACCATTCCATCGCAAGGTGCCCTGGTGCTACTTTTTATAACCACACCCACTTCCCTCCCACCATGTCCCTAATGCCTCACAACACCTAATCTGTTTTGCATCTCTATAATTTTATTATTTCAAGAATGTTACATAAATAGAACTAGACAGTATATAATATTTTGAGATTGATTCTTTAAACTTAGCATAATTCTCCTAAGATCCATTCAATTTGTTGCATGTGTGGAAATAGACTCATAGTTACAGAGAACAGACTTATGGTTGCCAGAGGGGAAGGGGTGCAAAAGGTGAAGGGATTGAGAAGAATAGATTGGTAGTTACAGAATAGTTATAGGATGTAAAGTACAACACCGGAAAGATAAACAATAATATTGTAATAACTGTATGGTACCACTGGATACTGGAAATATCAGGGGGAACACTTTGTAAAATATATGATACTCCAAATACTATACTGTACACCTGAAACAAATACAAAATAGTATTGCATGTAAACTGTAATCCTACCTAATAAAAGAGAAACATGCAAATTGACCATACCTCTGCTACACCCACAAGCCACGCCCACCAGCCAATCAGGAGTGACTATGCAAATTAACCAACAAAAATGGCGGCAGCCACAGAGCTGGAGAGAGCAGAGGCTTGGGTTGCCCCCGGCGATGGAGGAAGCCAAGCTTCCCACCCACCCTGGCTGGCCCTGGCCTCTGCTCAAGGCTACAAAGTTTCAATTATAAAAGATAAATAAATCCCAGATACCAGGGCCTCCGCTTGTGTCGCTGGGGGGCATGGCCGGCCTGCAAACCACCACAGGCCCTTCGCCCAGGCCTCCCCATACCCCAAAGGAACCCCCACCCTGATCCGGGACACCCTTCAGGGCAAACCAGCCAGCCCCAACCCATGCACCAGGCCTCTATCCTATCTAATAAAAGAGTAATATGCAAATTGACCATTACTCCAACACACAAGATGGCTGCCCCCATGTGCTCAAAGATGGCTGCCCGCATGTGGACACAAGATGGCCACCACAAGATGGCCAGCAGGAGAGGGCAGTTGGGAGAGACCAGGCCTGCAAGGGAGGGCAGTTGTGGGCGATCAGGCCAGCAGGAGAAGGCAGTTGGGAGGGACCAGGCCTGCAAGGGAGGGCAGTTGGGGGTGATCAAGCCTGCAGGAGAGGGCAGTTAGGGGTGACCAGGCTGGCAGAGGAAGGAAGTTGGGGGCCACCGGGACAGCAGGGAAGGACAGTTGGGGGGAACCAGGCCTGCAGGGGAGGGCAGTTAGGGGTGACCAGACCTTCAGGAGAGGGCAGTTAGGGGTGACCAGGCCTGCAGGGGAGGGCAGTTAGGGGCAATCAGGCTGTCAGGGGAGCATTTAGGTATCAATCAGGCTGGCAGGGAAGTGGTTAGGGGATGATCAGGCTGGCAGGCAGAAGTGGTTAGTGGCAATCATGAAGGCAAGCAGGTAAGCAGTTGGGAGCCTGGATTGTGAGAGGGATGTCTGACTGCCCGTTTAGGCCCGGATCAGGCCTAAATGGGCAGTCGGACATCCCTCGAGGGGTCCCATATTGGAGAGGGTGCAGGCTGGGCTGAGGGACACACACCCCCGTGCAAGAATTTCATGCACCAGGCCTCTAGTTTAAATATGAAATTTTAAAAAAGGGTTGCATGTGTCAATAGTTTATTCCTTTTTATTGCTGAGTAGTATTCCTTTGTATAGATGTACCATAGTTTGTTTAACCATTCATTCATTAAGGAACATTTGGGTTGTTTTCAGTTTGGAACTAATATAAATACATTTTCTATGAACATTTGTGTACAGGTTTTTGTAAAGATATACATTTTCATTTTCCTAAAACAATCACCCATGAGGCCACTGCAGGGTTGTTTCATTTATAAGAGACTGCCCAACTGTTTTCCGGAGTGGCTGTACCATTTTACATTCCCACCAGCAATGTCTGAGTGGTCCAGATTCTCCCTGTCCTTGCCTGCATTTGGTGTTAACACTATTTTTTTTATTTTAGCCATTTTGTGAGGTATGCAGTGAAATCCCACGATGGTGTTAATTTGCATTTCCCTGCTCGTTAATGATGGTAAGCATCTTTTCATGTGCTTATTTGCCATCTGTGTATCTTTTTCAGTGAAATGTCTCTTCGTGTCTTTTGACCATTTTCTAATTGGATTGTTTGTTTCAAGAGTTCTTAATAAAAGTTTCTCCACTTAACATTCATTTGCAGAGACCAGATGTGCTAACTAAGAATTCTGATCAGATGGATGCTGCCTGCCTATGGAAATGGGTAAAGCGTATCTTAATCCTCGTTTGCAGAATGATCATGCTTCTCAGTGAAATGTAGTTCAGCCTTTCCATCTCTTTCATATTCTATTTTAAACCAACAGCCCATTGTGTGTGTGCCTTAAAAATATCTGGTTGAGAAAAAAATAATTGAAAAATGCAATGACCCAAGCTCTCTGTCAGCCAGCAGCATATGCTCAGTGGTCAGATCCCTGGAGATGGAGCAGCGAGCATCCCATCTGATTTCATCCTCTTCCATGCACCCCGGTCCGATGTGCCCTGATAGACTCTCATACATCTCCTTTTTGTGGGGGAAAAAGTGTATATATTTTTTTACATATTGCCAAGAATTGAAATGTATTATGGTCAAAAGCATAACCTCTGGAGTCAGAAAGCTTACTGTCAAACCCAAGACCCCCACTTAGTAGTGGTGTTGGGGTGACTCGGTGAGGTTGCTCAGCTTATGCCCTGCGCACAGGCACCCAGATGAGTTGGTGAGCGGGAGCCCAAATCCAGATTGACCTGTATTTACCTAACGGCAATCCAGCTTTGGGGGGGACCCGTCTGGATAAGGGGCTGCTTCTTGCTTATGTAAAGGTACTAACGACTGACCAAGCTGCATACCAGTTGAGCTGTATCTGCCCAAAGGCCATTTGATCTCATTCAAAAGGGGTGCCTTTTTCTGATTTGCACATGGACTCTTTCAGGCTAGCAGAGGCCCTATGCTGGGCAAGGTACTTAACCTCTCTAGGCCTCGGTTTTCATATCTTTGAAATGTGGGTAATAATAGCACCTGCTTCAAAGAATTGTTTCAAGGATTAAGGCGTTAATTCCTGTAAAAGGCTAAGCATAGCATTTGGTATAAGATAAATGCTCAATAAATCTTAAGCCACTGTCATTATTATTACAGTCATTTAATGATGTGGATGGACTGGCTCACCAGTGTGAACCGGTTTGCAAACCAACAACTGGAAAATGAGTTGAGTGTGATGCACAGACTGGGACAATACAGCTCTTGTTGGATCTGCATCTTCTGATTTATGGATGCAAAATGCTTAAAGGAACAGAACACTCCCCTGATCCAGGGCCTGGGCAGATGAATCTATTCACCTGGAGAGGCTGGCAGAGTGTTCTCACTCCTGGAACCCAGTCAGCCTTGCTTTGACATTCAGGGTCAGACACCCAGTCCCAGGCTTTCTCCTCTTCGGCTGATATGGTTCTTCCTCAAACAGTTCATTTTTTTTCCTATTTCTTGCAAGATATAAGGTTTTTATTTATTTTCCTTAAAAAAAAAATTCCATCTGTTCTCTGCAAATAAGTTCTATCTCAGAATAATAGTCGGGATGTCTGAAAGGGACTTCAGAGGCTGACTTGTCCATTGTTTCCAAACTCCAGAGGGCAGAAGACTTATGTGGGAAGCATAATAAAAATGCAGGTTCTGGGACCTCATCCCTGGAGGTTTTGTTTCAGTGCTTCTAGAGTGGGGGGCAGGCAGTTTTCCTTTTGACCAGCACTGTCAGGTGTTTCTAATATTTAGCTGGCTTATCCCAGCCCCTCTAAAGCTCAGAGAGGGATATGACTGGCTAAAGGTCACACAGCATGGGGAAGCAGAGCTGGGAGTTGAGCACAGACTTCTATTCTGCTGTTTCCTGGGAGGGCACTTCTCCTTGTTGCTTTCTCCTCCCTACTAGCTTTTTCACTCCTAATGTCAAATGGCAAGTCTTTTTAGTGGATTTGCGATTATAAAGACCCATGAGTGAACTTGGGGGCCTCAGTTGGATGGTCTTAGATGCTTTAAAGTCCATCTCTCTCCTCTAACCCACAATACAATTTACAGAGTCAGGGTGGGGTCCTCAAAGGATATAATTTCTCTGGATTCAATGGCAGGATACCCACCAATGCCTCACTGGGGGTTAGCAACAGAAACCCCAAAAGACAAAGATGCTTGAGACTGTCTGAGGCACAGCAAAGAGAATGGGACAAAATGATTCAGGCTTCTAGACACCCCTAGGAGTGAAAGAGGGTCTGGACAAGGGCGGGGATGTAGGAGGTTATCTGGGAGACTTCTCCAGTGGACAGCCCACTGCCATCCAGTTACTTCATATAGCATTCTGTGCATGAAATATTCACTGAAAATGGGCTGGATTCAGTTACTGTGCAAAGCCCTGGTTGAAACCAACTTTGACTATGGGAAAAAGAGAAAAGCAATTAGTTTTTGCACAAAAACTACAGAACTTTTTCTAAAGAAGATAAAACATTCCTTTTGGAAAATACACATGCAAATTGCACATGGATGCAGACACACTTGTGTGGACCAGAGCAAACTCACATGGACCTGCAACCAAGGGTACACACATTCACACACTCAGGCAGGTGTGTCCCCTATATTACAGGTGCACGTGTGCATGCACAGGCACACACCTGCAAAAATACAATGCACTGTATTCTTACTCCTGTCATTGGACTGTGAGTTCCTAAAGGGGGACCAGTGTCTTATTCATCTCAGTAGCTTCAAGGCTCAGTTCAGGGACTGGAATAGAAGAGATGTTCAACAAAGTTTTGTTAAACTTTACCGAACACAGGCCCACACTTGAACATGAGCTAAAGCCATCCTCCCACGCATGCACTACTGAGTACAGATGTTCGTTCTTTCAGAGATGTTTTCATAGCATCAGCAAAAATCAGGCCTTACTGTGGATGTAAAATCAGATTGCCTTAGTTGCATTCCAATGTAAGAAAACAGCAAAAATACTCCCTGAGCTCTACATGGCTGTTAAGGGAAAAGTCCAGAACAGCTACTGAGCCTGCCCCCTCACCCCCCACGTGAGTGTCTCCCCCATTCATTGAGGGCTAGGCTGCCTTCCAGTGCTAGCATTTATTTATTACTATTGGAGACATCTGTTAGGTCCCCAATACCCTTTAAGCTTTCTTAAGTATTTTTTTTCAAAAGGCATTCCTTTCTGACCTGTCCATGGGATAAGGAAGTTTAGTTTCTGTATTAGTTTCTTATGGCTGCTATAACAAATGACCACAAATTGGTTGATTAACAACAACAGAAAACTTGTTCTCTCACAGTTCTGGAAGGCAGAAGTCTAAACTTCAGGTCAACACAGGTTCTTAATGAGTGGGTTTGTAATCCATGTACTCTTACAGTGTGCTATTGCATCAGTTAGGTATTGCTATGTAACAAATCACCCCCAAACTCAGTGGTTTAAAATAACAATCCTTTATTCTTGTTCACCTATCTGTAGGTAGGGTAGAAGTTTATTAAGCCCAACTCAGCAGCTCTGCTTCAAGCCTAGATTCGGGTAGACTTAACTACTCAGTGTAGGTTTGGCTCAGGTCTTCTCCAGGTATGTTCATTCTGAGCTAAGGGGAAGCTCCTGTCATGGTGATGACAGAGATGCAAGAGGATGCGCCCAACCTCACAAGCACATTTCGAGCCTCTCTCCTTATGTCATGCCTGCTACCATCTCATTGGCCAAGTCAGACGACTGAACCCATAGTCAAGGAGCAGAACAGTGCACATGGCCCATCATGATGCCAAGCAAGCTACACAGCCAAATTCAGGATGAATGAAGCTATATGACCCAATTCAACATGAATGGGTCCGATGAGCATATGCTCCCCATGAAGGCAGAGAGAGTGGATATTTTGAGCAATAAATAATGGTTTCAACACAATGCTTAGTCTTGCTGTAATTCATTTTGCTAATCAAATGCTTCAGTCTCCATTTAGATACCCACATGTCCTTGGTCAAATAGCCCTATAAGCAAATATACAATGATGATATTCTGAAATAACAAGGAATTAAGTTCTCTCTTCTCAGTTCCCATTACAGATTGTGAGCATGTGTGTATACAATTATTAAGTAGTCTGTATTATAATTCTGTGTGAGTTTCTCTCTCAATGATATATTACCCAAGGGTGTAATAGTTTTACTGACTTACTGAACACCATTTTCACCTCATTTTCCCCTTTCCCACATACATTATAAATGACAGAGGTGACAAACATTCACTTCCCCAGCCCCCATTGCAGCTAGGAGTGTGACACAGTCCAGCCAGTGAGACAGAGCAGAAATCTGCAAAGTGACCTTGGTTCAGACTTTGCTCTCCTAATAAAAGGGAACACCTCAGCTGGCCCGGGTTCTCCTCTCCTTCTTCCTGTCTTGAATACAGATGTGATGTGGTTGACAGGCATGAAGGAAATACACAGAGAATCACAAAAATTCTGATTGACATCCTTGGACTACTGAACCAATACCACTACTTGAAGCCTACCTCAAGACTTCCTGTAAGTAGGGATTTCAGTTACTTGTAGCCAAAGACTCCTAACTGCAATTCTCTAGGACAATAACATCAATCAGGTCTTTGCCAAAGGGATGGCAAACTCCAGCCCGTGGGCTAAATCCAGCCTACTACTAATTTTGGTAAATAAAGTTTTATTGGCACACAGCCACACCCATATTTTATGTCTGTGGCTGCTTTTCTATTACAATGGCAGAGTTGAGTATCTGTAACAGACCATGTAGCCCCAAAGCCTAAAATATTTGCTACCTGGCCTTTGATGGAAAAAGTTTACCAAGTCCCTGATCTGAGATAAAGATAACTTATTTCTTTTTATATCCTTCAATGTCTGGCACATGAATGGCATGCAACAGAATGCAATAATTGTTTCCTAAACTAGTAATATCTGTCATTTATTGAGCACTAACTCAAGTGCTATACTAACACCCTTCATTTATTATCTTACTAGAGGCCCAGTGCACGAGATTTGTGCATCTGTGTTCCCCATGGGGAGCAGGCCTAAGCCAGCAGTCGAACATCCTTAGCACTACCACAGAGGCGGGAGATGCTCCCGCCATTGCTGCTGTGCTCACCAGCCGTGAGCCCAGCTTCTGGCTGAGTGGCGCTCCCCCTGTGGGAGCACACTGACCACCAGGGGCAGCTCCTTTGTTGAGCATCTGCTCCCTGGTGGTCAGTTTATGTTGATTTGCATATTAGCCTTTTATTATATAGGATTAAACCTGAATAACATTCTAATTGGTGGAACTACTGCCTTCCCACTCTACAAATGTAGAGACTAAGGTGTAGAGTCATTAAATAACTAGCCCAAGGTCATAAAACTAGTGGAGGGCAGAGTCAGCCTTCACGTCTAGGTTTGGCAGACTTCAAAGACAACATTCTTAACTCCCAGCTCTTCTGCCTGTCAGCTGTCCAGCTGAATCTGACCAGAGGGTGTATTTCACCAATCAGCAAGGTGGACTCCATCCTCTGCTTGGTTCCATCCTGGTTTATCAATAATCTTTTCCTCTTGGGAGATTTCATCACACCTCACTGAAGAAAAGAACCTCTTGGCAAATTGAAAACAATGCCTCTAAATCTCAGAAACGGGGATTTTTACAGCTACCAAATAAGCAGAAGGTATTGTAATCTCCCAGTGTGTCGGCTGAAAGGGACTCATTTAGCATCAGTCAGGTCTTTCCACCAGTCATTCTTTCCCTCCGCCTATACCAAGATGTGCCCAGGCAAAGAGAATCTAGCTTCCTGCCTGTCAAGTCCCTTTAATTTTAAGATAGGCATCTTGCCTTATCTTTTGTTTAAAAATATCCTTCATGCTCAATGGGAGCGCTCTCCCAGCACAGCTTAGCTTTAGGCACATGGTGGAGGATTGACACATCCCTCCACTCATCTCAGAGGCCCACTGCCCAGATGCCCAAGGTGATTGTACACAAATCACTCAGCTGCCTTGGAGCAGGGAGAAGAAAGAGCTGGGTGGGCGGAGATCACAACAGAGTCTCTTCCACAGCTTGACTCAAGGGTCTTGTCAAAAGGTGAAGGACACTTTCAGATCGATTTAATCTAAACATCTTGGTGAAAATCCCATGGGTTTCTCTTAGTAGACTAAAAAAAAGTTGAAGAAAATAAGCCTGAAAAGCAACTTGAATTTCTGTTCAATTCATCAATGAACACATTTTAAGAGAAAATGGGGACTGGATACTCATTTGTTCCTATTACGCACCCCAAACAGTATTTACTTTCATGTAATGATAAATAGCACATTTAGGCACCATGTGTCTAGGCATGTTTCAAGTGTTATGCAAATGTCAACTTATTTACCTCTCAGGACAACTTTACATAGGATAAGTACTATTATTATGTAGTGAGATGAGAAAAAATGGGATATGTAGATTGTATCAGTTGTCTTTTGCTGCTAACAAACATCCCCAGATCATAATGGCTTTTAAAATCAAGCATCCATTTAGCTCATGATTCTCTGAGTCAGTTGTGGGTTTTTTGATCTGGGCCAGCTCAGCTGATCTTGGCTGGGCTATCTCATGCACCTTTGGTTAGCTTGTGGATAGGCTGATGGCTGGATGATCTAGGATGGCCTCACTCACATGTCTGGGAGTTAGAGGGCTATTGGCCAGGAGATAAGGCATCCTGCCTCCCTCATCATCCAGCCAGCTAGTCTGAGCTTCTTCACATGGCATCAGTGTTCCTAAGCAGTAAAAGGGTTCAAGCACTTACTTCTCAAGTCTCTGCTTCTTGCATCACATTTGCTATTGTCCTATAACCCATCCCAGAGGCCCTGGAAAAGAGACTACCTAACAGACTGCAGAGAGAGAGAGAGAGAGAGAGAGAGAGAGAGAGAGAGAGAGAGAGAGAGAGAGAGACTTGAATACATTGGGGAAAGGTTATGCCACTTATCTCACAGCTAGTAAGTGGTGGGGACAGGGTTTCAACCCAGAGAGTCATACTCCAGAACTTGCATTCTTAAGTACCATGCCATTTGGCAATGCATTATTTAATTTCATTCTAAAAAAAATAACTAAGGAGAAGCTTATTACTAGCTCTAATTTAGATTTTAAGTAATAAATAAACAAAAATAACTAGGCTCAGCAAAGTTAAATAATTTCCCTGAGGTCACACAGCTAGGAAATGGGAAACATGGGGAATATGACTCACTCTTAAATCTCCCTCTGTCCACTGCAGCACGTCAATACCCACCTGTACTTGCTGAATCAACCCATGCACTAAAGCACCCACCAGGGACCACGTTCAGGATATGTGTGCAGAGAGTAAGGGTGGACTGATGTGGGGCTGTCAGCACAGGCTGAAGTCTTGCTTGGCCACTTTTCCCTACAATTACCCTGAAGTTTTACTCCCATTCAGGAAATTAATTCCTGCCCAGCAGAGTAGTAGGTGTTGTGATATTCAAACAAAATGAAAAGACAAAACCTCAGCTCCTGGGATGCTTACAGAGTGCAGTTATGAAACAGCAGATGCCAACGCACGATAAAGTAGGTGGATGCGTGGACAGGTGGAGGCAATTGTGGGTAACTGGGAAGGTGAGTGTGAATGGGGTTAACCAGGGAAGACCTCTCAGAGGAGCTGGGGTAGAGGAAGAGTGGGATTCAGATTGGCTTTAATAAGGGGAAATAACCTTTGTTAGAACTAACTACACCCTACTTAGAAAAATGTAAGCATGCAATACATAATGGTCAATTCTCTTGAACCACATGCAATACATAATGGTCAATTCTCTGTAACCAACTCAAGCCAACTTAAAACAAACAGGTAGACTTTCAAATTTAATATAAGATTACAGAACCAAGATGGCAGTGCACCAAGGAATCGGGCATTAATTGGAATGGAGGGCTCACATGCCATCATAGCACCCTCTGCCTTTTCTGCCTGCTTTATTGTTTCTTGGCAGATAAGCTTCCATTGCTTCTCACTCTACAAGGAGGAAATGGCTGCCCATCAGTTCAACTCCAAGTTCCCAACAGAGTGAATCTGATTGGTCCAGAATGAAGTGACTGGCCCACCCTTCATCCAATGAGCTTCTGCAAGAATCACAAACATCGCTACCAGGGAAGCCAGCTGGTGAGTTTGAGAGCAGTTCTCAGCAAAGGAACAATGGTTTCTGGGCTGAGCAAACATCATAATGTATGCCTACGGAGGGTATATGTTGGAAGAGCAAATGATAGTGAGTCACCTGAATCTAGGAATTTTTAAAGGGTGGTAAGTAGGAAGAAAGCTCAGTACTATTGATTGAGGGCACTGAATTCTAGCCAGAGTACATTAGTCTAAGACTCATAAATAATCATGAGCCTCAGGGGAAAGTCTATAATCAGAGAAGTAACACAATTGGAAATTATATATCTCTATGGTGAAAGTAACACATATTCATTATGGAAATTTTGGCAAATACAGAAAACGATGTTATTATTTCCTTCCATTTTTACATCTATACAAACACACTGGCATCTGGCGCTAAATGAGGGTCACTTTCAAAAGCAAATACTTTAAATATCTGCCACAGAATTCACCTGTTAAGTTCTGGGTTGTGTTATATAGAAGTATTGTATCTTACTTGAATTCACCTGACATTATTGTTATTGAATTTTTCTGATTAAAATCATACAAAGTATATTTAGGTAGCATAGTTTATAACTATTTCCCTAGGACATTTGTATTCTCCAAAAGTATACTATTTGATCTTAAAACTACTGCATAATAAATTTACCCAGCCCCCCAATGGTCAGACAATGAGAGCATCTCAACTTTTTACTATTATAAATGACTCTGTGAACTTCATCCCAATTTGTGATCAATCCCTCAGCAGTAGAATTATTGGTTCACAAGATAAGAACATTTTAAGTCTTTTGTTACACATTGCAAATTGTCCCTCCAGAAAAGATGTGCAAGTGCATGCAGGCCAGCCAGGCACGAAAACGCTTCCGTCATCTCAACCTGCCCGGGACTAGGTATAAACAGGTGTAAGGCAACCAAGGGCAGGTCCATTGGCTTATGCCCAAGTGTAATGACACCAGTGTCTGCACCGATTTCACACTGTGGGAGCCTCCCACCGGGCCCTAGGAAGTGAGCTGGATTAGCTTTGCTAGGATGGATTGCCTCTCTGACACTCTTCTTTTTACATTTTTATCTCTGACCAGTGCATTTTTATAGATACGTTGTCTTTAGCTATTAACAACTTTAGCTAAGTTTTTCTCCAGCCTGAAAACTTGAGCTCTTTTTTTTCCTATCTCTGCCCTGATCCATTGTATATTGATTTCATAGTTTGATTACCAGAGAATTGCCTCTTTACTAATATTCAGGGAGCATATGTTGTTTTCTTCACTAAACCGTCTGTAACATATGTGTTCCCATTTGACCTTCATTGCAGCTATATGAAGTGGGCAAAGAAAGAGAGAAAAACCCAAGTTCAAAGAGGTCAGGTGGTTCTTCCAGGAGTTCAGAGCTTGTTAGTGGCCATGCCAGGACTTGGACTTGAGATCGTTCTTTCTACATCATCTGCCAAGAGACAGAGAAATTGGTTCCAGAGTCCAATTAAAAATCTAATCAGTAAACTGAGAAGTACTGGGCACTTGAGTGAGGACTATGATCACAACAAAAGAGAGAAAGCAACTGAATCAGAGAGTCTTGTGACGTAAGAAGCACCACTTGAGACAACTATCTTTAGTGAGAGAACGTGAAATCAAAATACAGCCCAGCTGGCGTGGCTCCGTGGTGGAGTGTCGACCTATGAACCGGGAGGTCATGGTTTGATTCCCTGTCAGGGCACATGCCTGGGTTGCGGGCTCAATCTCCAGTGTGGGGGGTGCAGGAGGCGGCCAATGGATTATTCTCTCTCATCATTGATGTTTCTATTTCTCTCCCTCTTCCTTCCGCTCTAAGGTCAATAAAAAATATTTTTTAAAAATACAAACAAAAACTCAGACACAGACAGCAGTATGGGATTTACCAGAGGGAAATAGGGGTGGGGGAGGTAGAAAAGGGTAAAGGGTGTCAAATAAATGGTGACAGAAGGAGACTTGACTTTGAGTGGTGAGCATACAATGCAAGATGCAGGTGAAATATTACAGAATTGTACCCTTGAAACCTATATAATTTTATTAACCAATATCACCCCAATAAATTTAATAACATTTTTTAAAAAAATACAGAGAAAAAGAGTGATTCTGTCAATAATTTTTTTAAGACAAAAAAAATATGGAGAAAAGGAGAAAAATGAAGAGTGCTAAGCATCTTCAAAGTCCTGGATCCAGTTGTCCCTAAGGCAAATAACTCCATTCTGGCCACTCCTGGGTGCATAAGCCAAGAAAGCAACAATGTTGTTCCTATGCCAATCAAGGTCAAGGTTCTGGGCTGCAATGGGAAAGCAGAGTTATGCATCACACTGCCCAAATACAGAAAAGCGTGCAGACAAAGAGATGGCCAAGTCCTTAAAGGGAGTGTGCTTTGTTAGCATGCAAGACCTTTCTGTCAACTCAATCTGCCCTCCTTACATTTCCCCACTGAGGCCTCTCACACGATTGGTAAGAATTTTCTGAGCTGCTCCAGTCTGACTGGCTCACCAAGTGTCAAAATATCCATCCCAGGGTTTTGGTTCTTGGCACTTCTACAAATTTGTTCCCTTGGGAGGAGAGAGCAAAGGTTAAGGCTGTGAAGGGCTTTAATCAATAGTGCATGTGCCTGAAGAAGAGGTGGGAATCAATAATATATTTCCACACTCAACAATTTTTTATCCTCAAAACAACAGCATCAAAATATTCATGCCTGACTGCAAGTGACTGAAAAAGTCACTTTTAAAAAAGTTTTTCTTCCCTGGCCGATGGCTCAGTTGGTTGGAACATTGTCCCATACACCAAAAGGTTGCAGGTTGAATGAGGCAATTGATCAATGTCTCTCTCTCTCTCTCTCTCTCTCTCTCTTCTCTCTCTCTCTCTCTCTCTCTCTCTCTCTCTCTCTCTCTCTCTCTCTCTCCTTCCTCTCTCTCTAAAATCAATAAAAGCATATCCACAAGTGAAGTTTAAAAATAAAAAAAGTTATTCTCTCTCTTGCTAATTAATGAAAGGCATAATGAGTGAGTTTATCACATGGAAATGAGAAAAAAATCTATTGGAAAAACTCAGAAAATAGAGTGTTTTCTAGTCATTGCCATCCCCCTACCTATTTTTGCAAAGAAAGTCAATTGTGGTTTCTAGGGTATGTCTGTAGAGTGATGCATGATACACAAGAAAAAGGAGGAGAAGGTATGTTCAGAGCTCAGGGTTTATGCACTGAGAAAGTTCTCTGTTAACTCATGAAATACAGTACATGCCTCAATTCATGATCCACGGTGGGTCCACAGTGCCATTGGTTTGATGGAAACCACTATCATTGCTAGATGATTCCAATGGGCAGCCAGTTTGAGAACCACTGAACTAGATTATGTCCCCGGGAAGATAATTTTTTTAAAATCATATAACACAAATAATATTTCCAAAAACAGATGGTAAATTTAGCACTGATGTTTATGTTTGAAAGAATGAGGAGCCAGAGCTAGTCAACTACAATCTTTGCTCTCAGTGGTCTTAGAAATATTCCTTGACTTTTAGGAAATGCACTTAAAATGGGAAAGGGTGAGAAATATAAAATATATTGAATCACCTCCACATTTCATTTATTTTTAATTCACTAACTCTTTTTTGTGTGTCAACATTTACTATAGAATGGGCACTTTGAGTAGATCATTGGATAAGACCAGTCCATGACCTCCACTAAATCAGCCCACCTGGGTGACACCAAGGAAATGAAAGGAGAGCAACAGAGTGATGGATTAGAATATGGTGTGATAAATGCCCCAAAAATAATATGCACAGGGTTACAGGAGGCCTGCAGCCTTGGAGGAGAAAAAGCAGCACATAGCTTCTTAGGAAACTGCTCGTAGGAGGATGAGGTTGAAATAAGGATGGGATGTGATGATGTGCCAGGAGATAAAGCTAGTGTGGCTGGCAGATCTAGGTCAGTGACTCTCAACCTGGCTGCACATAGAATCATTTGGGGAGCATTAAAAAAAAAAACACAAAACAAAACAAAATTAATGTCCAATTCCTACACAAAACCAATTAAATCAGGATCTTTTGGTGGTGGAACCCAGATATCAGCAGTTGTTTTTTGTTTTGTGTTTTCTCCAGTGAATTTCCAGTTTGAGAGACACTGGACTAAATAACAACATGTGTCCTTAACAATCTAAGATCTTTGATGGTGGACTTTGAATTCTATAAAAAACAAAAAAGACTCCTGAGATCATGGAGGTAATTAGATCCAAGAAAGAGCATTAAACTTGCAGACCGATTTAAACTGAACTCCAGGCCCACCAATGCTCATTTAGCTGTTTGAACCCGCCGTACAGAAGATCAACTTCTAGGAGTCAGGATAACATAGTGGTTAAGGGCAGAGCTCATGTGAGACAGGACTAGATTCAAGTCCTGGCAGGTTATTCAACGTTCTCTATGTGCCTCAGTTTCCTTGTCTATAATATTTATTAGCAATATCCACCTATTGTAAAACATTTATTGAAGATTTACTGCATGTGGGCTCTTTGATAAGCTCTGGGAATATCATAGTGAGCAAAAAACTAAGTTCATTTTTATGAAACTTAAGTATTAGAAAAGGAGTTGGACATTAGTCTATAACCATACAAGCAATAATAAAAAATTACATAATTAAAACACACTCATGCATGTACACCTATGTACAAACACCATTCATGCTATGAAAAATTGCATAATTATAATTTTGTCATTACAAAGTGATGCATCTATTTAGGAGAAACACTAGGAACTAAGAAAATGTGTAACAGGAGAGCTCACCTGGGAAGACCAGGCTGGAATTTGAAAGACTAGGAGCTAATCTGGTGAATATGCGGGGGGGAAGGGAATTTGAGGGAAGTGGGGAGGAAATGGAAGTCCAGGCAGAGGGAAGAATATAAGCGAAGGCCCTGAGCGATGAGACAATAATGTGTATGAGTGACTCAGCAACATTTCAGGTGCACGCTCAGCAGCGGCTGTCTTCTCTGAATGTAAATTACAGATAGGTGAGAAAGAAGTGAAAGAAGAAGTTGATTGGATCAGATATGTTCTAATGTTTAAAACCCTTTTAAATATTTATGATATTGAAGGTAAAAATCTGCAACAGTCAAAGACTCTATGCTTAATGAAGGCCTCCAGGAAGAAAGGTCGGCTTTCATGCCAACCCAGGACAAATTGCTCACTAATGAGTAACATGTTGATCATCAAGGCGCTGTCCCGGCTGGATGCTGAGACAGACTTCTTCTACAGTCAGAAACAGTGAGGTTTCCAGCCAGCCTGCATCTTGAAGATTATCAACTGCTGTGGCACATTGATGATTCTTGCTCTAACTGATGCCACAAAGTGCTTGAAATGTGACTACCTGTCCCACCTCTCCCTCCGTCTCTTTAGGACTGGCTTGACTGACAGGATGCAACATATCCTTCATGGATTTCCTTGGCGTTCCCTCTGGGAGCTCCAGATGAAGCAGTGAACTATAGACAGCCATTGTCACTGGATATTCCAGCAGCTGATCATATGCATTTGATCAATTATTTTAATAATAGAGGCCCAGTGTATGAATTTTGTGCACATGTAGGGTCTCTAGGCCTGGCTGGTGATCAGGGTCAATTGGGGCCTTCCGGCTGCCAGCCAGGGCCTTCCTTCATTCTGAACCACCCCCTGGTGGTCAGCACACATCATAGCGAGCGATCTAACTCCCAGTCTCCCAGTCAAACTACTGAGGGGACACTTTGCATATTAGCCTTTTATATATATAGACTTGAGGCTTGATGCATGCAATTTGTGCAAGAGTAGGCCTTCCTTCGCCCAGCTGCCAGCACCGGTATCCTTCTGGCCACCAGCAGGCACCCAGGACCCAGGCTTCCCTCGCAGCCCCGGCTTCATCTGGAAGGTCATCTGGAAGGAGGTCTGGAAGAATGTCTAGTCTAATTAGCATATTACACTTTTATTATTATAGATAAGTTGCTAAGGAGCTTCATGCATGAAGGCAAGCAAATTTTGTGCTTCCTGCCTACAGATTTTTCTTTTCTTAATCTTTTGTTTTCTCAATCTCCACGACCTGAGTGTTACTTTGCTCAAAAGAGAAGGCATGTGTGGGGACCCAGCACTGTGCCTGGCTTATAGTAAGCCCACGTCTCTACTCTTAATCTGACTCTTTAGCATGTGTGCCAAGAGGCTGTACGGAGTGTAGTTAAAAGCATGGGTCTTGGAATCAGACAGAGCTGGACTCAAATTTTTTTAAATATATTTTTATTGATTTCAGAGAGGAAGGGAGAGGGAGATAGAAACATCAATGGTGAGAGAAAATCATTGATCAGCTACCTCCTGCATGCCCCCTACCAGGGGATGTGCCCTAACCAGGAATCAAACTGTGAGTTCCTGGTTCATAGGTCGACGCTCAATCACTGAGCCACACTGGCCTGGCTGGACTCAAATTTAAGCTCCATAACTAGCTGTTGTATGCTGGACAGTTATTCTCTGATTCTTGATTTCCTCAGCTGGAAAACAGAGCAATCCATGTGGGATTATTACTATCAGTGATAACTGTGAAACTCCCTGGCCCAAGCCAACTTAGTAATAGATAGGAGGTTTATAGAAGTTATCACCCTCATGGCAAACATGCTAGAATTATTCTCACTCTTACTGCTCTGTTCTACGTTTCTACTTTCTTTCTCCCAGCAAATGTGAGAGAGTTCACTTGGCTCTGAGGACATGCTGTTTTGACCACGGATATTGTATTAGCTGGAACTCATGGGGACTCTCTTTTTTCAGTGATGAGAATATTCATCATAAATTGGTTAAGGCAAAAGGGCCAATCAGTCCAGCTGCTCTTAGCTTCAGGCATGGCTGGATCCAGATGCACAAGCAAGGTCAAGACTCTGTCTTCTGCCATCTCTCATTTCCATGTTACTGTCTTTGGGCTCCCTTTTCAGGCAGCCTCTCCCTTTGTACTGACAGAAAATGGCCCTCAGCAATTCTAGGTTAAGATACTGCCAGTTTCGCAAGCAACTCTTTTCCAAATGCTTCCTGAAGAATTCCTAGGTCTAATTCTCAGATTAACTTCTCTCATTGTCTATTGACTTCTGTACCAGTGGCCAGGGATGCAACATTCTGAATGGATAGACCTGAGTCAGAAGCCACACCAGGAGTGGGAGAGGAATGGGCCCTCAGAGGAAACATGGGATGCTCTTACCTGAAGAGGTACCTGGAAATGTAGACAAAACTAATCCATGTTCACTAGCTATAGGTATTTTTTAAAATTTTTTCCTTTAATATCCACACCGTTCCCCATAAAATAACTGTAGGCACAAGAGGCTCACTTGGATCAGCTGACACCCTCCTCCCAGCCTTGCTGGTCCTTCCTCTAACCTTTTCCTCACCCGGAGACACCGGGCCTCTGTAACTTTGCATTGGCCCCAGTCTGCACAGTGAGAATAGGTATCGGCAAGGGAAGTGATTGTAACCAATCCTTTGGCTTCCTATCACCGATGACTCCAGACCTGGGCCATGTCCTAAAACTAACCCTTACTTTGCTGCAAGCTCCTATGCCTGTCTTGTTGGATTTTGATGAGTGCAAACGAATGGACCTCTTTAGTTTGGTAACATACCTATGTGTCTATGCCTAACACATTGTAATCCTCACAACTCCCCATGTTGGGCATCATTATACCCATCTTACAGGCGAGTGAGCTCAGAGAGGCAGCAGCTTGCTCATTGTTACACAGCTACCAAAGCCATCTGACTTCACAGCCCATGCTTCATACCATTCTTCTTCCTTCTCTTTCTCCTCTATTTATATTAAAAACAGCAAACTCTTCATAACCACCGTTCACCCAGCAGCCCAGGGAAGAGCAACAGCTCAGAGCCTCCCGTCAGCCCCTAGGAGAGGCTGGCTTCCACTTCTGCCTCCAAAGGCTCCAGGTGACTCACTCTGCACTTGACCTCCACTGCCTCCCAGGAGCTGGAGGCCCAGGAGCTGCTCCCCAGCCCAGTGCTGCTGTTTTACAGGTGACGCCAGAGTGCGTCCAGCCCTGCTCTCCTCAGTGGGAAGCGCAATGATGGTTCCCATGAAGCCCTAGCAACTCTCAGCTTCGGTTTCCCCTGCAAAGTAGGTAAGAATGGCTAGCGAGTCCAGACAAATCACACTCACAGCCCTGACCTGCCCCAGGTGGAGGAGAGCGGCTGGAAGAAGGCCTTGGTGCCTGCGGAAGTTTGAGAGAGAACCGAGCTCTCCGGGCAAGGCCTCTGAGGAGCAGCAGCGGAGCTGGCCTAAGGAAGGGACGGAGAAAGGTCTGTTGCAAGTACAGGCAAAGCAAAAACTAATAAAAATCCCCTGAAGCTGCAACCTGCCTTTTATTTCCCAGAAATTGTTATGAATCCCCTGTTCCCCACTTTCTTACTACATACAAGAGGCTGTGTAGCCACAGAGGGTCAGAGCATGAGCTTTGGGTCTGAATCTACAAGTCACTGCCTGAATAACTTAAAGAAAGTGCTTTAGCCTCTCTGTGCCTTACTTTTCCCATCACGAGAATGGGGATAATAGTACCTCATGTTTTACTGAAGTATTTCTCAACCTTTGCACTCTTGACACTTTGCGATGGGAACTGCCCTGTGCATTGTAGAATTTTTAGCAGCATCTCAGATCCCTACCCACTAGATGCCAGTACCATTCATTTAACTACTCATAGTCATAATAACCAAAAAGGCTTCAAAATTGCTAAATACACTGGAGGGGGGGTCAGAAAGGGTGGGTGGCAAAATCACCCCTGGTTGAGAATCCCTGCGTTATGGGATTCTTTATATATATATATATATATATATATATATATATATATATATATATATATATATATATATATTGATTTCAGAGAGGAAGGGGGAGGGAGAGAGAGATAGAAACATCAATGATGAGAGAAAGACACTGATAGGCTATCTCCTGCATGCCCCCTATAGGGGATCGAGCCTGCAACCTGAGCACATGCCCTTGACCAGAATCGAACCTTGGACCCTTGTCTGCAAGCCGATGCTCTATTCACTGAGCCAAACCAGCCAGGGCCCTTATGGGATTCTATAAGAATTAAGTAAATGAATATGACATATTATAAGTCACTTAGAAGAGTGCCTGGTATGTCACAAGGGTTTACTAAATGTTAGTTATTATTGCTGTGCCTTTGCCCATGCTGTTCCCACAGCCTGGGGCACCACTCCCTCCTTTTTCACACTCCCCACACCCTCACTTACGACAGACATTGCTCATTAATGGTAGCACTGCTCCTGAGGCCCTTGGATCTGACTCCTGAACCTTCTCAACCAGCTGCCATCTTTCAAGGTCCAGGTGTTTGTCAGTTACACTTCAAGACCCAGGAACAAATTGGCCTGGCACTCTGGGTAGCTATTTCATTCTGACCGCATGATAACCCTATGCCGTGTCTATGCCCCTTTGGCAGTTGAGGAGACTGAGGCTTGGAGAGGTTAAATAAATTGCCTAAGGTCATGTGGTTATTAAATGATAACACTGGATGTGAACCCCAATTCTCAAAATCCTCAAAGACCAGTTTTTACTATCCTCAAAGCTAATTTGATTCTAAAGCTCATAATCTTAAACCTGATAATGGATAGTTAATGCATGAATATTCTACAATGGGGGCAGGGGATAATATGCTAATAAACCATCTCTCCAATAAAAATTGGAAAGCCCTGATTTGTAGCCATCCCCAATTCCCATGGTGTAAATACTTTCATCATGGCCACTCAAACGTTATCAGTGGTTTAGCAACTGGAATCACCAAATTCCTGACAATGTAACAAGTGATTCTTGTGAGCTGGTGCAAGCAGGTGCCAGCACACCACATGGTGGCTTCCGGTCCATTTTAGAACAAGAAAGAGCACCTGCAAATAAGTAAAAGCCATGAAATCTCAAGGTATTGAAGGCAGTAGAAGAACTAGCTAAGGCAGAGACCGTTCCAGCCCTAAAGTTTGACGCCTACACACCAGCCCTTCGGTCTGAGTTCCCCTGCTGCACTTCCAAAATCTAACATGGGAAACTCCACATACTGTGTCCAGAAAATTAGTCCAGGCTGACATTAGCTTTGTGGGCTCACTAATTGCCTGCAAGTTCTTCTTCTTTTTTTTTTTTTTTTTGAAAGAAAAAAAATAAAACAAAAAGCACCGCCCTACCCCCCCCCCACCCCCACACACCCTTAGACCGATTGTTTCTAGCAAACAACCCAAGAATAAATATTAGCAGCAGGGCAGCGAGTCTGCACTGATGTGTTGTTTGCAGCCGGTTTCCCCTGCAGAGAGGCACTGCGAGACATGCTTCAATTAGCACTGTAGCTCCGGGCCAGTAAAAGAAGCATCAGGGATCCATCTCGCTGGGCTATGGGTAAGGCGTGCAGCCCTGCTGTAATTAGTATGGAAGCTACGCTTAGTTAACCTAATGAGCGTTAGCCGTGTGCTCGCTCTGCTCCTAAGCAGGCAGAGACCTCCCTCCTGTCTTCTTCCCACCCCAGCTCCCCATCAGATGGCAAAGATGAATGATTTCATCTTGTCCCTGTCGGGCGGTTTCTCCTCCACCCTGGTGAGTCCCAGTGTGTCATCAGACTCTCCAGTGAGCGTGTACAGTCATTTGCCATCTTTGAACATTGGGCGGAAACACATACTCAGTGGCTTCCCATGTACACAGGTTGCATTCTAGAAGTGGCTTCCCTGGAAAACACGCTAGAGAGCGTGGGGCTTGATATCAGACAGGGCTGTTTCCCATGAAAGCGAATAGATGTGCTTAGCCCTGCACGATGGCCATAGATCTTTGTCTCTCGTGTCTTCCTAACAATCCCCCTTCCCTTCAAAAAAGAGAGGGGGAAAAATCAGCAACAATCACCAGAGAGTTCACTGGAGTTTAAAACTCTGATGCAAATGGTGCATAAGTCCCTTTTCCTATAGATTCTGTGCCAGGTCTTCGTTGGAGGAGTCAGAGAATTGTCTGGAACATGGTTGATGTGTAAATTCCAAAGAAGGAGCCAGGAAGAGGAGAAAGAACATGGATTTTGGAGTCAGACACACCTGTGTTCAAAGTCTGGTTCTGCCAAGTTCTGGCTGTGCGTCCTTGAGACGACTTAAACTGTGCCTCAGTTTCCTGATCTGTAAAATAGAGACAATCACATTAACATCACAAGGCTCCTGGAACTAGATTGTGGAGTTTCCAAGCCCAGCTTGAGGCACTTGGTGAGTACTCTGCATTAGTGCTTAAAACAAAAAAATCATCTCCAGGGAATTTGGTTGGAAGACCCAGAGGTCAGCATACAGACTTTTCTTTTGTTCCACCCTAATGACTTGAGTATGTCCCTAATAATCTTCAATATTCTTTTTGCCTGGAACTCTTTATAACTTTTATAGGAACCTAGATTGCTTCCTGCTCTGTAGAAGTTTGTTGTGTTGTTGTTGATGTTGTTTTAAATGGGATCCTCAAAAGCCAGCTGCCTCTCCTGGCCCAGAAAGACGGAAATCATTGGGACAGGTGCTGTACACCATGGATGACATAAAGAAGACCAACGCCGAAAACAACCTCAAATTCTCCCCCTCTGGTTTGTCTGGACAGGGCCTTCTGCATCCATATTGGCCTGACTAGAAACACTCTCCCTGACGATGTCATAGGCTTCTCTAAGAGTTGACAAGGATATACATTTCCCCCATGCGTTGTGAGCTAGCTCTGTCTCTCCGGTTTCTAAGGGGCCCTTGAGAGCCCACTCAGTGAGGGGAAAGGTCTGGCCTGTCACAGACTCAGAACTGACAAACTTTTGCCCACTAGCATCACATTTACTATCTTACTCTCATCTTTTCCAGTTTTTAATCAATTAATTCCCCGAAATCTCTCCAATAGAGCTTTATCAAGAAATGCTTCTTGGTTCTTCGTGCTGGGACACAGAGGAAGGGATGCTGGGATGTCTGGTCCCAGGTAAGGAGGGTGGCTGAGATCAGACATCTCCATAGGCCCACCCACCCTGGCCCTGGGTGGACCTTGGGGAAGATGATGGAAGTGTTCATATATGACAGCTCTGTATCCAGAGATGTAACTTTGGAAGCCCATGTCTGTGAGGCCAGGAGGACGCCATTACTAACCTGACCCTAAAAGATAGATTTTCTTTCCTGCCTCCACTGACTCTGGAAATCTCACTCCAGAGAAATAAAAACATGAAGAGATGTCTTATTTCAAATGTCTAAAAGACGGTTATGTAAAGGTAGGAAATGACCTAATTCGTGTTATTTAAAGGGTAGAAACGTAAATAATGAATGAAATACTAGTATATATGAGAGGAAGATGTCCACTTGACATTAAGGAGAAGGACATAAAGTGGTCTAGATGGGGCTTTAGGGTTTATGCATCTGCCAATTCATTCAAAAAATATCCACTGAGCACCAACTATGTGTCAGACACATACAGACACAACTATGCTCAGGACATACAGGTGAGTCAGATGGGCCTACTTCCCATAGTCCCATTCTCTTTCTCTCCTTCCTTTTCTTATCCCTTTCTTTCTTCACCCATTAATCAAGATTTTAGTGCTTACTATTACTAAGAACTGTGCAGGGCATTGAGGTCCCAGAAAATAGTAAACCACTAGGCCAGGGGTCCTCAAACTTTTTAAACAGGGGGCCAGTTCACTGTCCCTCAGACAGTTGGAGGGCCGGACTATAGTTTTAAAAAAACTATGAACAAATTCCTATGCACACTGCACATCTCTTATTTTGAAATAAAAAAACAAAATGGCAAAAACACCCGCATGTGGCCCGCGGGCCGTAGTTTGAGGACGCCTGAACTAGATAGACAATTGCAAAGCAATGTGGGAAATAGCTATTGTATATAGAGCACTTTCCATGGCCAGCACCATGGATTGGCTCACTTAATCCTCATGTAAATCTGTTTGGTGTAGAACTATTATCCTCATCTAACAGGTGATGAAACTAAGGTTCAGAGAAGCTAAGAAACTTGTTTAAGATGCAGCTCGATATCAAACCCACAGAGTCTGATTCAAAGTTCAGATTCTTAAACATGACTTTGGATAATTAATGCATGTGATGGACTAATAATGGATAATGAATACAGTGAGAGGGGGTGTTGCTAAACCATCTCTCCAAGAAAGGAAGAAAGCCTTCATTTGTAGCATTTGCCAACTCCCTTGGCATACTTACCCCCACTATGGCTGATTTGAAGTTACCAACGGTGTCACAACTCATTCATAGAATTCCTGACAATTTCATCATTGGTTCTTGTGAACTGGCACAAGCCAGGCTCCAGCACATGACTGAGGGTATGAAATGCTGGTAGAGCCAGAGGAGAAGCCCACCTACCCCAGCTGTGGGGACTTAGTGGCAGAATTCCAGAAAAATGAACCATAAACTCCTTTTGCTTCGGTCCCTGGAATTGCCGATCCCCACCATTTCTAAAATATTTATTTCTATTTTTTTGAAGCCTAGTTGTTCATTTCCTTGGGTTCTCTGAGATACCCCGGTATCCTTCCAACATACTGCTTCTTGCCCGAGATGATTCATGTTGGGCTTCGTTATAGAAAAACACAACCGTCTCGTTAAGCAATGCAGAGGGACCTCTCTGCTGAGGTCCTTTGTTACTGGAACCAGGGCAATGCTCCTCGATAGAGCAGCGGCAGTATGTTCTTGTCAATTAAATGCAGCTTCAATGAATCGACATGCTCTCCTGATAATTCAGGGACCTGTACTCCCAGAACAATGGAAGCCGTCACTCTATCAAAGGAAAACCTAGCAGCGAGATCCCGGGTGCACTTAAGCATGTGTGTATACACCATTAACTACTTGGCAGAGAGACTGAGGGAACATTGTGACCACAAATAACATAAACTGAAGTCGGGGAAGCTGGTGCCAATTGCAGAGACATCCGTGCTGAGGACGAAAATTATAACCGAAGCCAATAGTAAAGTACAATTCCGTTTCAAAGGAAAGGGCCCTACAAACATTGCAGAAATTCAGCTAGAGAGCAAAACAATAAATGTCTACCTGAACTTTGCAGGCTAGGGGATCTGAGCTTTTCTGTCCGCTGTTTTCCAGCTCTGTGACCTTGGGCAAGGTGCCTTCCGTCTTAGAGCTTCAGGCTCCACTTGTATAATATGGGATAGAAGATTCCGGCTCTGAGAAATAAAAATATGTCGATTCTTTAGTGTCATGTTGGCCCATAATTAATATTCATGAGGTGGCAGTTAATGCTGTCAACAATGATGATGATGATGATGAGGAGGAGGAGGAGGAGGAGGAGGAGGACAAAGATGATGACATTGTTGTTGATGATGATGGTGGCTACAGTTCAAGTTCTGCCTCATCCAGAAAGCCCTCCTGACTACTCTGCCTTGTTTTCCCAACCTTTAAAAATAGGCCTGATGTAGTCCTTGCCTCCAAAGTTGAATAAATAATTACCTGTTGGCACAGGGGCAAAACCTGTGTTTCAAGTAACTTCTATGTCTCATGCAAGGATAAAAGCACAAGATCTGACACAAGATTGCATTTCTGAGCAGTTTAGTCATTCTTAGTTATTGTAGTCATTGCCGAAGTTCGCACAGTTAATAAGCGGCAGAGTTCAGTAAGTTCAAACACAGGTCTGCCCTACTCCACAGCCCAGGCCCTTGCCTTCTGCTTTATCTTTCCTCCCTAGTATGTTCTTACCTATTAATTAAGCTTAGCGTTGGGACCCACTCTTCTTGTTGCGCTTGATGCTGATGATAGTCTTATTGGTGTGTTTCCAAATCCCATGTTGAGTCTCAAAAAGATGGGGACCTTTTGATTGATTTTGGTCCCAATCAATGTCAAGTACACATGGAGGATGAATCCTTGCCCTTCTTAGAACCCCAGCACTATGGAGTCATCAGAGCAGAAATTAAACTGGAAACTGTCAAGGATGGTGGTGGATAACACCCGTGGAGGTATCTGCTTTGCTTAGTTGCAGCTGGGAGGGAATTGGGAATCTCCTAGTGTCTGCACTCCAATTAATTTATATTCGTTGACCTGCTCTCGTGATGGATGCCGAGGGCCAGGGGCTTCGAGAAAGTGCTGCTGCTGCTCCTCCAGAGGCTGTGCACTCTCGGCGCTGGCCCCAGTCCTTGGCTTCAGTGTGGACCTACGGCCAGGGCTCCTCACACAGGCTGCTCAGGCCATAGTCCCAGCTCCACCGCCTACAAGCCACCATGTTGAACTTAGGTTAGTTAACCCCTCTACCCCAGTTCCCTTATCCACATAATAAGGACGATGCTCCAAATGCATAGGCCTGTCGTAAGGAATAAGTAACATGTCACATAAAATGGCCAAGAGTCTTGGTTCCCAGGCAGTAATGCTCCCCCTACCCTACCCCAGAGCTCCTGGGTTACCAGCCACCAGGAAGGCCCAAGCGCAATGTACAACACAGGTTGACCTCCGTAGGGGTGGGAGGAATTGAGATGCCCTCCACCCTCCCATTCCTCCTTCTCCTCCACACCTCCATCGCGCATCACACGCCTCTGAAACATCATGCTGCATCTCCCAGACTTCCCTCCATGCACAGATCCAGTGCGGGGAAGTGCTTGCTGTGGGATCCGAGCACCGGATTCATTTACCTGCCCCTCCAGAAACTGGCTGTGTCCCACTGCAAGCCATTTAGTGTGTGTCAGCATTTCTAGAATGTGAGTGATCATGTGAGCTGAACAAAAAGTAGAAAACAATGCCTATCAGTGTTTGGCACCTGATAATCACACAATATAAGCTATTGCTGTTCCAGATAATTTCACCTTACATGAAGAGCTATGCAAAAGCCCTCTCTCTGTATGTCTCTCTCTCCGCCTCTCTCCATTTTTCTGTGTGCGTGTATCATTTATCTCAGTCCTTTTCTGTATATTTCTTTAACTCTTTTTTTCAGACTCTCTCATATCTCACTCTGTCTCTTCCTTTAAACTATTCTCTCTCTCTCTCCCCTCTCTCTCTCCCTCCCTCATCCTCTCCCTCCATTCCTCTCTCTCACTTCCTCTCTTCTGGGCAGAGGTTCACTATAGCTCCTTTTTTGCATTTGTTTAGCCACATCAGGCTCTTGATAGGTATAAGTCTCAGTTTAGACTTTAATCATATTTGTTGGGATTTGAAGTCTTTGTTTTGCAGAATTGCTTGTTTGCTTCAACACTGTCTCCTTCTTGTCTCTGCTCTTAGAGGACAGGGGACAGGACTGGGGTCAAACACTGGTCATTTTGTATCCTGGTGTCTGTTCTGAGTGTGAAATACTGGTATTCTTTTCCTTCGTTAATATTTTTAGCAGTTGTTTTTTCTTTTATAATAAAAAACAAACCCCCCCTTCATCCCTAAAAAAAAAAAAGGAGAAGAAGAAGAAGAAGAAGAAGAAGAAGAAGAAGAAGAAGAAGAAGAAGAAGAAGAAGAAGAAGAAGAAGAAGAAGAAGAGGAAGAAGGAGAAGGAGAAGAAGAAGAAGAAACCTTTGGGGTGCTGAGGTAGATGGTTTGGGAGCCCTGGCCAGATTGCTCAGGAGATGGCCCAGAGGTGCAGTGATGGTGGTGAATGCTGTCACTGCGAGGCAAACGCTGCTGGTGAGCAGGGAGAATGACAGCGTGCAGCGCGAAGTGCAAGCTCTCCAAAGGGAGCAGAATGTGCACCGATAATTCATCCGAACTCCCATTTGTAACTCAACACACAAATTCAGATGCCAATCGAAGTCTATAAAGAATTAATTAGGGAATTTCACAGTCAAAACTCATAAATGTATCACTGATAAGAACAACCATTTCCCCTGTCAGACTTGAAGGATGGCTGTCAGATGGAAATAAAGGAAACACAGAAGGAAGCAGGCCTGCTGTCTCTTCCTTTTCCGAGTTAAAGGAGAGAAGATCGTTAAGAACGTGCAGAATTCAGAGGGAGAGGCTGACATCTCCTAGGCCAGTGGTCAGCAAACTGTGGCTCGCCAGCCACATGAGGCTCTTTGGCCCCTTGAGTGTGGCTCTTCCACAAAATACCACGACCTGGGCGAGTCTATTCTGAAGAAGTGGCGTTAGAAGAAGTTTAAGTTTAAAAATTTTGGCTCTCAAAAGAAATTTCAATCGTTGTACTGTTGATATTTGGCTCTGTTGACTAATGAGTTTGCCGACCACTGGCCTAGGCCATGAACTCCACGAGGGCAAGGTCGGCCTTGCCGTTGTGTTCACTGCTGGAGCCCCAGTGCACAGCTTGGTGCTGGGATATAGTAGGAACTAAAAGTAGTTCTTTAATTGACTAAAGATTCAAAAAGAAGAAGTCGGCAGTAATGAGATGGATGACCCAAACTTCTGGCTTCTCTCCATTGCTCTCACCACTTCCTGTGAGACAGGAAGTGACACAGGGCATCACCTCCCTATCTGAGTGCTTTTAGCTCTTCTCACCCAGTTATTACAGCAGCAGCCCCAGGAATAACGAAGACCATGGCTTTGGAACTTAACAGGTGCAGCTCCATCCTAACTTCCATCAGCCTCAGTTTCTTCTTCGTGTGTTAAAAAAAAAGCTAATAATTACATTTACATCGTAGAGTTTTTATGGAAATTACATGGGAAACTTATTTGAAGATAGAGTTTAGCTACTACTATTGTTACTATGAGAAGGGAAGGAGACTGTATTAGTCTGCTGGGGCTATAATAAAAAAATACTGCAGTCTGTGTGGGTTAAACATCAGAAATGTATTTTATCATAATCCTGGAAGCTACAAATTCAAGATCAAGGTGTCGGCAGAGTTGGTTTCTGGTGAGGCCTCTCTCCTTGGCTTGCAGTCACCTGCCTTCTGTTGTGTCCTTACATGGTCTTTCCTCTGTGTGTGCATCTCTGATGTCTCTCTGTGAGTCCCAATTTCTCTTCTTATAAGGACACCGGTCAGATTAGATTAGGGCCCACCCCAATGGCCTCATTTCTTCAAAGGCCCCATCTCCAGATGTATTCTAAGGTACCAGGGATTAGGCCTTCAGCACATGAATTCTGCAGAGACACAGTTCAGCCCATAATAGGGACCTCCAGTATATCCACACTGATTTAATCAAGCTTCCCAATAGCTTAAGAGAAAACAAAAATTTATCTTTCCACTGGCCCTGAGCTGAGTTCACCCTTGCAAAATGCTTGACCTAAGAGATGTTTTTCAAACCTGATCTGTTAGCATGAAAAGAGCCTGACAGATAGAGATCTAGGCACTGGCTACATCATAGGATCTCAATCAAGTATCTTGTTCTCTCCCTGCTCCTCATTTAGGAGAAGTGGATTATACCACACGGTGCCCTAGATCCTACCTGCTATCATTCTAGCTATATGACTGCTTAAGAAACTAGAAAGAGCTGTAAAGGTTTGAATACAAAGTATGTGTTTGTTGAGGATTGCAACATGGGAGAGGGATTTAAATGCTGGGTGGAAAAGATGAAGGGAATAAGAAGTACAAATTGGTACTTATGAAATAGTCATGGGGATATAGTACAGCATAGGGAATATAGTCAATAATATTGTAATAACTATGTATGGTGCCAGGTGGGTATCAGAATTATCAGAGGGATCACTTCATAAAATATATAATTGTCTGACTATGCTATACATCTGGAATTGACATATCAAATATAATAATATTGACTATCAACTGTAATTGAAAACAAATTTAAGTATGAATTTATATACAGAATGGTGTTCCTACCTGTATCTTTCAGTTGGCTCTAGCACTATCCATGTTAGTAAGGGTGCGGTAGAGAACATTAAAACCATGTGAGAAAAAGAATGGTCAGAGTATCAAGGTTGTGAGAAAACTCGTGAAAATCTTCATCATTGTGATTCTTCCATCTTGTCCAGCACATAGAAGAGGCGGAAGGTCTAGGCTGTTACCAGAAAGAAAACAACCTAACTCACAATCTTGTTCATTCATGAAGCATGGTAAATGGTGCAAGGATTCCCTTGCTTTTTCTTTCAAAATGTCTTTCTGTGTGTGTGTGTTTTATTAATTTTTTAATTAAATTTATTTGGGTGACATTGATTAATAATATTATATGGGTTTTAAATGTACAATTCTATACTACATCATCTGTATATTGCATTGTGTGTTTACCACCCAAATTCAAATCTCCCTCTATCACCATATATTTGATCTCCTTTACCCCTTATTACCTCCCGCCCCTCCCCCACCAGTCTCTCTTTCCCTCTGGTAACCACCATACTGTTATCTGTGTCCACGAGTTTTTGTTTGTCTTCTTTGTTCATTTGTTCCTTTCAGTTTTATAAGCCACATGTGAGTGAACTCATGTGGTTCTTAACTTTTTTTGTCTGACTTACTTTGCTTAGCATGATAGTCTCATGATCTATCCATGCTGTTGAAAATGGCAGTATTTCATCTTTTCTTATGGCCGAGTAAGTATTCCATTGTATATAGGTACCACATCTTCTTTATTCAATCATCTGTCGAAGGATACGTTGGTTGTTTCCATATCTTGGCCATCATGATTAATGCTGCGATAAACATAGGGGTACATATATCTTTATAAATATTTTCAATTTTGGGGGATAGATACTCAGAAGAGGGGTTTCTGAATCATATGGTAACTCTAGTCTTAATTTTTTGAGGAACCTTCAAACTATTTTCCATACTGTACTAGTTTACATTCCCACCAGCAGTGAGTGAGGGTTCCTTTTTCTTCACAACATCTCCAACATTTGTTATTACTTGTCTTGTCAATAACAGCCATTCTAATAGGTGTGAGGTGATATCTCATTGTAGTTTTCATTTGCATTTCTATAATAGCTAGTGAAGTTAAACATCTTTTCACATATCTGTTGTCTGTTTGTATGTCTTCTTGGGAAAAGTGTCTGTTCAGGTCCTCTGCCCATTTTTAATTGGATTGTTTTTTTGGTGTTAAGTTGTATGAGGGTTTTTAAAAAATAATTACTATTGATTTTTATAGAGAGGAGAAGGGAGAGGGAGAGAGAGAGAAATATTGATGTGTCCTGACCGGGAATCGAACCAGCAACCTTTCGGTGCACAGGACAAGGCTCAACCAACAGAGCAACACTGACCAGGGAGAGTTGTATATTTATATATTTGGGATAGTAACCCTTTATTGGATGTGTTCTTTATAAATATCTTCTCCCATTCAGTTGTTTGCCTTTTTGATTGTTGATTTTTTTTTTTTTTTTGCTGTGCAAAATGTTTTTTTAGTTTTATATAGTTCCATTCATTTATTTTTTTCTTTTACTTCCCTTGACTTTGAGGAAAAATTAATAAAATCCTCTCTAAGACCAAGGACTATAGATTATTACCTATGTTTTCTTTTATGTAATTTGTTGTTCCAGATCTTATATTTAGGTCGTTGATCCATTTTGAGTTAATTTTTGGGTATGGTGACAAATAGCAGTCTAGTTTCATTCTTTAACATGTGGCTTTTCCATTTTCCCAGCATCATTTATTGAAGAGGCTTTCTTTTTTCCATTATATGTTATTTTCCCATATATATTTCTGGGTTCTTAATTCTATACCATTTGTCTGTGTGTCTGTTTTTCTGCCAATACCATGCTATTTTTATTACTGTCACTTTGTACTATAATTTGACGTCAGAGAGTGTGACACCGCCAGCTTTGTTATTTTCTCTATGGCTGTGCCTCCAACCAATGACATTGCACCCGCCTTGGCTGGTGGATGTCATAGCGTGGTCCCAGATGGTCGTCCGGATGGTCATTCCGCTGTTTGGTCGTTCGGTTGATTTGCATATTACGCTTTTATTATATAAGATAATACTGGCAGTCCTAGCCAGAGCAATCAGGCAAGAGAAAGAAATAAAAAAACATCAAAATTGAAAATAAAGAAGTAAAATGGCCTGGCCAGTGTTGCTCAGTGGGTTGAGCATTGACCCAGGCACTAGGACGTCATGGTTCAATTCCCAGTAAAGGCACATGCCTGAGTTTGGGGTTCAATCCCCAATATGGGGTGTGCAGGAGACAGCTGATGGATATTTCTCTCTCATTGATGTTTCTCTCTCTCCCTCTGCCTTCCTCTTTCATTTTCATTTTAATATAAACATTTTTAAAAAGAAGTAAAACTGTCACTTTCTGCAGATGACATGATTCTTTATATAGAAAACTCTAAAGGTTCCACCAAAAATGTATCAGGGACAATAAGAAAATATAGTAAAGTTGCAGGATACAAAATCAATGTACAAAAATCCATCATGTTTTTATATATTAACAGTTAAATTTTAGAAAAAGTAATGGGAAAAAAAGCCTTTTAATTCTGCTTCTGGGATCTTCTGGTAGTCTTCTTTAGCCTCCATCTTTCTCTCCTCCTCTTAACCTTATACCCTTGGTTGTTACTGTTCTTCTCTCAGGTTCTTGCTCTGTCATGAAGGACCTCCTTAAATCCCTCAGGTTCTGAACATCAGCCTAGTTCCTTCTACTGTCATAGGAAGAGGCTTCAAGCCTTTCACGTTCCTCTGGTGAGAGCAGATGAGAGCTTGAATCCTTGATTTTCCACTTTTTAGTTGTGTGACCTTTGAAAAGTTGCTGAACCTCTCTGTGCCTCTATTTCTTTATCTGTGAAGTAGGAATGACTATTGTCCCTGCCTCTTAGAGTTATTATGAATGTAAAATGAGCTAATATACATAAAGTCTGAGAACAATGCCTAGCACGCAGTAAGTGCAATACATGTTAACTGTTTTGATCCAGAGGTGAGCATCCATGCTAGTGTTTGAGGTTGGGCAGGACAACTTACTAGTATTGAGCAGGAAAATTCATAAAGAAAATATTTACCTATCATTTTCTTTTTAATTTCTTGCTCTGTACCTGTTTTATAAGGTGCCTAATATATTAATACAGAAATACACGTTTGCAGTTTATAAATAAACGTATAGATTGCAGAATGCTCCAAAATTCTAATGGGTGCACAATCAAAAGAGTTTGGATAGCATTGATCTATAAGCAAAGAACCCCATCTTTTTAAGAAAAACAATAATTTGTAGAATACTATTTTTCAGAACACACCTTTCTCTTGGTACTACTGACTTTCTTCCTGAGCAAAATGTAGTTGTCACTATTATGCTAATGAAACCTCAGTCTTTTTATTCTGTCTTTCCAAAGATGGCCTCCCCAAGGGGGAAATCTCATCCTGCTACTAATAAATGTTTACACTCACCAAAACACAACAACGGTGTCTGAGAGAGAGAATGAAAGAATGTCAGGGATGTTTAACATATAATAAATCAGCATTCATGGCTATTGTACAACTCATTTCCATTTGCCATCTCCTGCTCATTAGCTCCCCCTCCCCCCCACCTGCATATCCTGATTCTCAATGATATGTGTGTCATTTTGTATTCATTTCATTGTGCATCCTTAGGAAAGGCTGCATTTTTGTGCGTCTGCTTTTTTATTCGAATATCTACTGCACATCAGATTTTAGATATTGGTTTCCAATTCTTAGAACCAACTGTGTTCCCACAGATCCCAGGTAATTTGTATACTTACCTTGGAAATAGCTTTGGGTGACCTTGTTCCAGCCTATTGTATCACTGGTAGGCATTTCTTTTTTATTTGTTTTACTAGAGGCCCAGTGCACGACATTTGTGCACTGGGGAGGGGGGCGAACCCTCAGCCCGGCCTGTGCCCTCTTGCAGTACGGGACCCCTTGGCGGACATCCCCCAAGGGGTCCTTAGTGCTGCCACAGAGGCGGGAGAGGCTCCCACCATTGCCATTGCACTTGCCAGCCATGAGCCTGGCTTCTGGCTGAGCAGCACTCCTTCTGTGGGAGCACACCAACCACCAGAGGACAGCTCCTGCATTAAGCATCTACCCCCTGGTGGTCAGTGGGTGTCATAGAGACTGGTCATTCCGCGTTCAGTAGATTTCCATATTAGGGTTTTATTATATAGGATTATTATTTTTTAAATATATTGTTATTGATTCAGAGAGGGAGGGAGAGGGAGAGATAGAAACATCAGTGATGAGAGAGAGAATCATTGACTGGCTGCCTCCTGCATGCCCCCTACTGGGGATTGAGCCCACAACCCGGGCATGTGTCCTGGGCTGGAATCAAAACTGGAACCCTTCAGTCTGCAGGCTGATACTCTATCCATTGAGCCAAGGGACACTGGTAGGCATTTTTAAAATCCCATTGCCAATACCCAGAATTGAGTAGTCTTGATTTTCTCCAAGTAATTTTGTACCAAAGCCACCTGCCTCTTATGCAGGTGCCTTTTTTTCACTAACCAGAGGAACCTGAGAGTAGAGGGGACAGTGATGGTGCTGGGATTGGTGGTGAACTTTCTCCTTATAAGGAGGGTTTCTAACCTTGGCACTACTGACATTTGGGCCAGACAGTTCTTTGTAGGGGAGTGCCTTGAGGTGTTTAATGGCATCCCTGGTCTCTAGCTGCTAGATGATAGCAGTATTCCTCCATGAGTCATGACAACTGAAAATGTCTCCAGATGTTGCCAAATGTCCCCTAGGAAGCAAACAGCAGCCTTAGTTGAGAATCTTTCCCTAGAATTAGTCAAGCAAAACATGAACATCCTTTTCAAGTTTCTCAAGTTCGAGTGCTAGATGGGAACTTGAACCAGATTCTAAAACCCCTGATTTACTATAAAAGTCTATCATATCATAAAATAGTTTTAAGTCGGTGGTGTTGATGGTATGAGATGGGAAAGAGAGGAAAGAGGCAGCAATAGAAGTTTAGAATCCAGGCAAATGGATTTGGGGTCCCCCAAGGCATCCTCTGAAATGGCCCCCATTCCCGCACTCCCACATTCATCCCGCAGGAGTTCACTGGGTTGGAGGAGGAGAGGCAAGAGGCAAACCTAGGAGTTTGAGATTCATAGCACAGGAAGCGGCTGAGATTCCCCCGGGGGCCCTCGGGGACATTTTGCCCTTTCATTCTCAGGAGCAGGTGCAACGCTAGAGCTTTATTTCCCCCACCCCCGCCCTGCACCGCTCTGTGCTTCCACATCTCTAAATACCAGGAGATGTTGTTAGAGGTGATGCCCTGCTCCTGGCATTTCCAAGCTCTCCTTCCTGCCTCAGGACCATCAGCTTCCCTTCTGAAGTGCTGGAGGGAAATGGAGGCAGCCATAGCTCTCCCTCCCCCTGCCCATAGATCCCCACAACTAGCACAATCCTCATGGGCATTCACATTCCAAAGTAAGGGCTGCAGACAGACACAATCCATAATCTTTTTCTGAAAGGATGTGCAATCTAAGGAGCATATGCTGATTGCAAAGCTAATATAATCCTCTGCTGATTATTTCCCTTGTTATTAAGTAACCATCTCACCAGAGCCTGGAGGTTTGGGGTTTTTTTAGGCCAGCCCCCAGCTCTGAAATTGACACGGCCAAGATAATTAGACCTCACCTCAAGGACCTCATTCCGCCTACCTCCCTGGAAAGTTTGCCGTTGAGTTTCTTAACCTTCCCATTAAGAATAGCTCTTATGCTTAGCTGGGCCATATTTCAATTTAATTGTCCTGCCCATGACACACTCACTGTCTCGCATGCAGGAAGCAGAATGAATTAGAAGTCGCCGGTTCCGCCTCGTGGAATCTTTCCCTCCCTTATGCTATGTTTAGCACTTGTGTGGGCACTTGGCTGATGCCAAATACAACTTATTGTTTTAATTCCTGTTTTGAAGAGACACACTTGGGGTGGAAGAACTTGCCGAGATATCTGTTCTGTTGTCCACCTCCCTTCCTGTAGACTGTAGGCTTATTCTTGTCTCAAGCACAGAGGACGTCCGCTTCATCGGAAGCAAAGCTCATTGATAGAGAAACTCCGGTTGGGTACCCTACTGTCACATTTTCCATGTAAGCCACATCTACTGCGCACCTGCTGAGTGCCATGCTCTGTGCAGGGCACAGGTGACACAGTCTTGAGTAAGTCACAACCCCTGCCCTTAAGGAACTACTGAGTCGGATGGGAAAGCAAACTGGTAAATGGACTTGACAATCTGACACAACAGCAATGAAAACCAAGCAGCTCCCTCTTTTGGAGCCCTTTCTATGTGTCAGGTGCTATGCAAAAAGGAAGGAATGACGGCCCCAGTTTGAATACCATCTCGGACACACTGATGTAAACAAAGTCACTTCCTCTCTCCTAGTTTCTAGGTGCGGAGTCTTGGGCCAGTCATGTAACTTCTCTGAGCCTTGGCTTCCTCATCTGCAGAGTGGGGGCAACAATGTCATTACCCTGTAGGTCTGTCTGTGTTGAGGGTCAAATGAAATAATAGATATAGTGTGATAAATGCTCAATAAAGGCTAGCTTTTGTCATCTCAATAACCCTAGGAGGTAGGTCTTATGATTCCCATTTTATAGATGAGGAAACTGAGGCTCAGACAGGTTGTATTACTTACCCAATATTCCACATCTAAGAAGTGGCAATCTTCGGATTTGAACTCAGATTTGTAGGGTACGATAGCCATGCTTCAGACTAGAATTCAATTGAAAGAAAATAGAGGATCTTTTTAGGAGAATAAAGACACTCATTTGAGGAGACAGTGTAAATCTCTACCCTGGGCCCTATAGCATGAAGACAGGGGGTAAATGTACCAGGTGCCACAGGAAAAATATTGGAGAAGGTTAGCATCTTCACCTTCACCTCGTTATCTTTTTCCTCTCTGCTCCCTTAGTCTCTACTAGTCTGACTCATCATCATTCTCTGTTTCAACTTTTCCACTTGGATGTGTTCTTGGCATCTCAGTCTTAAGACAGCCAAACCCACACTGGGGAATTCTACCCCTCCTCCCCCATCCATGTGCTCTTCTCTCTGCTGTCCCCAGCGTCATACATGGCACCTCCAACTCTCATGAGCCAAAGACTTACAAGCCAACTTGATTTTTCTTTTTCTCATCAGCAAAACATGGCAACTCCACCTTTTTTTATTGGATTATATATGACATATAACATTGTGTAAGTTTAAGGTGCACAACATGTTGATTTGATATATTCATTTATCGCAATATGATTGCCATTGTAGCATTAGCTAACACCTCTATTGCATCATATAATTATAATTTCTTTTTATGGTAGGAATAATTAAGATCTCATTTCTTAGCAAGTTTGATGATTATAATAGAGAATTGTTGTCTGTAATCACTTTGCTATGCATTAGGTCTCCAGGACTTACTTAGCTACTAACTGCAAGTCCAGGCCCTTAAACAACATCTCTCCTGTTCTCCCACCCCCAGCCCCTGGTAGCCACCCATCTACTCTCTGTTTTACTCATTCAGCTGTTTTAGATTTCACACATAAGTGGGATCACACAGTATTTGTCTTTTTGTGTGTGACTTATCTCACTTAGCACAATGTCCTCAAGATCCATCCATGTTGTCACAAATATCAGGATTTCCTTCTTTCTCATGGCTGAATATTTCTCTCTCTCTCTCTCTCTCTCTCTCTCTCTCTCTCTGTGTGTGTGTGTGTGTGTGTGTGTGTGTGTGTGTGTGTGTGTGTGTCTTAGAGGATATCCATGGATATCTTCTTTATCCATTCATCCATGGACAGATATTTAGGTTTTTTCTATGGCAACTTCACTTCAAGCCAGTGACTGACTCCTCACTTCTCTCCATCTCCTCCACCACCTTCATCTCTCAACAGGGCAACTGATACAATCTCCTTGCTGTCTTCCTGCTTCACTCTTGCCCCTCCACAGTCTATTCTCCACACAATCTCGAAAGGAGCTTTTGAAAACAAAACAGATCTTGTTATTCCCCCATCAGAAAGATTCTAACAGTCTCCCTTCACCTCTATAATAAAACCCAAACTCCTTTCCCTTCCAAAACCCAGCCTCATCCCATCCACTCCTGTGCTCACTCACTGAACTGGCCACATGGCCTCCTTGCTCACACACCTGTGTCCCTTTACTCCACTGGGTCTTTGTGCTCACCTTTCCCTTAGAATCAGATGCTCTCCCTTTGGTTATTAGGCGTCTGTTTCCTTCCTCTTATTGAAGCTCAGCCACAAAGTCATAACCTTCCCTGACCACACAGCTCCCCCTGACCCACTCCCTACTTATATTCTTGCATATACTTATCACCAACTCATATTTTTCCTGTTTTTGTTCCTAACTAGAATGTAAGTGCATGAGAAGAGAGACCCTGTCTACTTTGTTTATGTTCCCTTAGTATCTTGGAGACAACCTGGCATGCAATAGGGTCTATGTCATGAGTGCTCAATAAATATTTATTCCATAAAGACATAAATTAGTTCCTTTCTTCCTTCCTCCCTCTCGTCCCTCCTTCTCTAGCTTCTCATCTCCTAAATTCATTATTCAGAATAAGAATAGAAGACATATAATGGCTCATGCTTAGTCATTTGTGACCAGCAGGGAAAATCCGAGAGCTCTTTAAATAGAATGAAGAATTCTAAATTCTAAAATGTAATATGTGGATGGCTCCTCTGAAATGTTTACCAACCTCAGGAAAATGGCTCCTTATCGTCATGAATACAAATGAAGAAGGGTAGCTCAACAATTCCCTTCAAAGGAGCCAGCGCATCCGTAACCTGGTCGGATTCCCTGCCTGCCTCTGAGGCACAGCCCTACATTCACTTCATTAGTGTTAATTATCCCCGCCATGAGCAAGTGAAGGCGTTAGAGCTATTTTCGAAATGGAATTAGCAAACTTGGAGACTGGATGCTTTCTCCAAGGTGTTTAGCTGTAATTGTTCTCCTGTTGAATAGAGACAGAAGTAGCATCCGCTTATCCATTTGCTGAATTTATACTGCATTTCGGGAAGACACGGTTTGATGAATTTCTTCTTTTTTTTTTTTTGATTCATGAATGTGAAGTCTAACTAGATGACTCTAGCACTGGCTGAACTGTCCCTAGCTTCTCCTGTGGCATGATTCTGAGTCTAGCCACATTTATTTCCCCCTTTTACACACACGAACACACACACACACACACACACATACACACACACACATGCACACACACACTCCAGCACTAGCTATAGCAGCAGCAGCAAACCACTGCATAAGACACACATTCACACAAAGCAACACAAAGCACATGCCCAACCTGACCACTTCTTACCATCAACATTGAAACACTGGTGCGAGCCACCATCATCTTATGCCTGGACCATTGTCAGAGCCTCAGTTTGGCCTCCATGTTTCCACACGGCTCCCTCCATCCACTCAGCAGCTCGTGTGCTGTTTGTACAGAGAGTCCGACCACATCCCTCCCTGCCCAAAGCCCTCTACTGGCTCAGGCTCACATTCAGATTAAGTCCCTACCACCTCCTACAAGGTTCTAACTGAGGTGGCCCCTGCCTTCCTTTCCTACAGAGTCTTGTGTTACTCACTTCGCTTCAGCCTCCTTCACCTCCTGGATATTTCTGGAACCCGCCAACTCCACATCTGCCTCAGCACCTCTGTGCTTACTATCCCATCAGCATGAGACACACTTGAGGCAAACATCTGCATGACTCGCTCCCTCATTGCATACAAACCTTTGCTCAGATGCCAACTCCTCTGAGAAGCCTTCCCTGGCCACGCTACCTAAAATATACCCTCGTCTCCTTTATCCCTTCACCTTGGTTTTTGTTCCATAACACCGTCAGCTCATATTATATTAGCTAACTATTGTTTATTTGTCATATGTCTCTACATTGTATAAGAGTGGGTCAGCAGGAGGAATGGCATGAGGACAGTATGTGTGGTTTTAACACATAAAGACAGATAATGTCTCTCCCTCTTCAGAAAATTCCACTAAGTAGAGAGAGAATATGGGGAGGGGGGGAACCCAGCCAAGAGAATGTTGTAAAACAAACACAGAGATGATTGATAGATAGATAGATAGATAGATAGATAGATAGATAGATAGATGATAGATAGGTAGATAGATAGAAACAGTATCTATAGTTAATGCCAGACCCTCTGCTAAATAAATTGCCTTCATTATATCAAATCCTTATTGCAATAACTCAAGATATGAATTATTATCCATATTTTAGAGATGAGGAAACTGAGGCTCAAAAAATTAGGAAATTTTCCAAGGGAGACATCACTGGAAAGTGACAAAGCCTAGATCTTAACCTGGACTCACTCCATTTCAACTACATTTATCAGGCACAGGTGTGACCTACCGGACCCCATTAGCTCCGCTGTCTTTCTTCCGGAGTCTGCCCTTCCCAAGCAGGGAAACCTAAGAGGAAAATGAAAAGCACTTGTAAAATCCCTTCACCCATCACTGACTGCTGCATACTCCCTGAAGAGGGTGCTTTTGTGTGTGTTTGCAAATGCCAACCCACTCCGCAGTCTTTTGTTTTTAAGGGAAAGTGAATGCTATAATGCATGAGAACTGAGATGTGGTTATCATTGTCATGTTCCTATGCTCACACCAAGTATGGGTCTTAAATCTTCCTAGTGTTGGAGACAATGGATTGAAAACTTCCAGAAGCTGCCGTGTACCTTGATGAGCAGGAAACTTTAGACCAGTGATGGGCAACCTTTTGAGCTTGGTGTGTCAAACTTCGCCAAAAAACTGAGCATAACTCGGGTAGTGTGTCACTTTGAGGAAAAAACTAACTCCAAGACTCTAGTCGCAAATGTTTCATCCTCAGGAGCAGCAGATGTTTCATCCTCGGCATGCGGCCGCGTGTCATCAGAAATGGCTACGTGTGTCAGTGCTGACACGCATGTCATAGGTTCGCCATCACTGCTTTAGACTTTATGGAGACAAAATAACCAAGAGTCTCAAAAAGGCATATGAGTGAGACTTTGAGGTACTTCAGCAGGAGAAATATATATAGATATCCTATTATGTGCTGGGTAATGAGAATATAGAAATGATAATGCCCAGCCTCTATTCTCAAGGAGATCAGATGCGATCCCCTCTGGCAGGCCCATGGGTAACAGCATTACTGATAGACGAGGCACCTGGACAAGGGGCAGCCCCCCACCAGTTAACCCAATGCAGACTGAGTCAGTGAGTTGCCTTATTGGTAGGCTTGGTGGACCAGCATGGGCTTGGGACAAAAATGTAATCCAGTTCTGTTGCTCACCTGCCAGGAGTGTTCTGCTCACTGGATTGCTCTCTCTAAGCTTTAGCTCAGGGGTCCTCAAACTTTTTAAACAGGGGGCCAGTTCACTGTCCCTCAGACCGTTGGAGGGCCGGACTGTAGTTTAAAAAAACCTATGAACAAATTCCTATGCATACTGCACATATCTTATTTTGAAGTAAAAAACAAAACGGCAAAAACACCCGCATGTGGCCCGCGGGCCGTAGTTTGAGGACGCCTGCTTTAGCTTCCCACCTCGTGAAAGTGGGATGGTGATTGCCCTAGCTGGTTTGCTAAATGGTTAGAGTGTTGCCATGGACTGAAGGGTCCCAGGTTCAATTCCGGTCAAGGGCACATACCCGGGTTGCAGGCTTGATCCCGGGCCCCCGGTCAAGGCACGTGCCCAAGGCAACCAATCAATGTGTCTCTCTCACATCGATGTTTCCCCCTCTCTTCCACTCTCTCTAAAAAATCGATGGAAAAAATATCCTCTGGTGAGGATTAATAAAAATGAGATGGTGATGACCACCTGGCACTGTTTCGGAGAGGGTTGAATGAATAGTGATGCAAAGAGCCATGCACAATGCCTGGCCCATTGTAGGCATTCAACACATGGTAATTACTGGAAGCAGATATAGAAGAGAAAGAAAGAAGAATAGAAGGAGGGAGGGAAGAAGGAAGGGAGAAAGGCGGAAAGAATTTTTTTGTCAAGATTCGGGCAGAAAATATAGAATGACTTCAAAAATGATCTGACGTGCCCTCTTTGGCTAACATTGCTGCAGCGGAAGGAATTGACAAGAAGCCAATTTCAGGAAATCATTTAGCCAGGAATGAAATGCACTTCTGTGGATGACCGCGGAACCTGGCTGCACTTTTTTCATTTAAGCAATGTTCAAACATCCCTCATCCGTTATCCTAATGCCCATGTCCCTCTTCATCACTCTTACATTCCAGATCCTTGGAGAATTGCACCAAAGCATCACAATATCTTTACAGCTAAGACACTACCCACGAATACCAAACTGTGAGCTTCAATTTGGCAAAGCTAACAAGAACCTTAACAATGTCCAACCCTTTAACCCCAAAATCCTCCTGATAGGAACGATCATAAGGGAATATTCTGAGATGCAGACAGGTTTTTGTGAAATATTATTTACAATATAGAGAACAGGAAACAACACAAGTGTCCAGTAATATGGCACCAGTTAAACAAATGAAGGCACATCAATGTGATGGACTGTTGTGCAGTCATTAAAGTGATGTTTATGAGCATTTTTAATATCTCCGGGAAATACTTATTCAACAATGACAAGCAAAATAATGAAAATGCAAAACTGTATTTTTTTTAGTCTGAAGTATGTAGAGGAAAGAAATTAAAACTTGCTGGAAGAAATATACTGGAGTGCCCAATGTTTTGTGCTATTTAAGAATAATTTATGTTACTTTGTAATATTTTTTTATATTTTCCAAAGTTTATACTGTGAACTGATGGAGATTTCCCCCCACCTCATTCCATTCCCAGTAAATGAATTTCTCCCCACTGTTGTTCTGAGATCCTGGTCTTCTTCAAACTACTAGTAAGTTAAGAAGGTGTGGATTGGGAAAGGTGGAGAAAAGACAGAGACTCAGTTAGAGTTATGCTAAAGTGGAATTATGTTAAGGGATGGTTAGTCATTACCAGGAAAAAACTTTGTCTTAAAGTTGCTTACCGAAGCTGAACTGGAGAGGTCCTCTCCTCCTTCTCTCTAACACAGTACTTGAAGAATCTCCAATTTCCACCCATCCCCAAGCCCAGTTAGGCAAAAAAAAAAAAAAAAAAAAGGGTGGGACTTTAAAATTGACATCTTGGTGAAAGGTTGAGAGGAAGAAGTGGGAGCAGATCAGCGAAATTAAGAGACCACAGGACCCATCCGGGAGGGGAAGAGGAGGAAAGAAGATCACAGAAAAAGATGAGTCAGAGACCCATTACCTACAAGGGTCAAGCAGATAGCCAAGCTGCATGTAATAGGCAATAGGAAATGATGGAGACTGTGGCAAACTGGAGGATTCAAATCTTTTGAATGGAACAAGTTTGCTCAGTTCCAGGTGAATGTTACCACACACAAACGCAAGCCCAGTTTTTGCCAGCCTTTTCAATCCAGAATTCCATATTTTATGTTAAAAGCCTTATGTTTTAAAATATTAGAAAATAATTAAACATTTAAACTTCATTTATAAAAATATGATATATGATAAAAGTATTATGAATTGGTTCGTTTTGGTTGAAGAACTCACGCACAATGTTACTGTTCTCTATTTTTTAAGTAAGAAAAAAGAAACAAGACAAAATTAAAAACCACTCGACACAGACCAAGTAAAATATTAACAAGTCATATTCCGTTTTCAATTGTGCTACAGAATAAGAATTCTCTTTTTAAACTAAATGAGGTAAACTTGTATGAACCGATTGGTAACTAAAAGGGAAAAGCACAGAAATGTTTACTTATTTTTAATATCCTCTATGATTTTTAATATCCTCTATGATTTTTTTTTCAGGAATGGATGTCCCATTTCCAGGCTTCCACACTTTAAGGGGTGACAAAATAATGCACATCCTTTAACAATCAAAAAACAATAAAAGACTGAGAAAGTCAGGCATGGAGTGAAACTTGGCAAGGATCCCTCTTCCAGCCTGGAGAATGGACATCTCCCCCATCCCGCCCATCCTCTGCTCTGTGAGTGAGCGTCGCTGTTGTGTTTAAGTGACACATCCAGATTAATTTGTTTGACAAATGAAAAGTGTTGTGAGACATGCCGGGTCATGGAGACAGTTATGTTGCCGATGTCTGTATAAATCATCCCTGCTTCTCCTGAGACCATGTCAGGTTAATCCCTGGGTGCCTCTGATTCAGACGAGAAAGATGAGAACGAATCGCCCTTTTGCTGCAGAGTTGAGTTAGACAGATTGTGGTAGTACCTAGTGGGCCAGAAATGATCGGAGTCTTACAGAAGTTACACAAGAGCATCACAATTCATTTGTGTGACCGCCTCATTCCAAGGGCTGGCACCTTGAAACCAAGGGGAAGTGATAACCGAACGATCCTACCACTTGGTGTGCGAGGTCCAGGTGTCCGTGGCTATGACTGACTCACCTTCCATTGACCCATAGCCCTGGGGTCCTCCCATTCCAATGCATTGATGAGGGGATTCTGCTAATGACTGTAGAATTGATGATAATCGTTAACTATAATGATAAGCATTAACTGTAGAGTTCATGGTAATCAATACCCACGTGGAGCCTACTCTATGCCTGATGATGGTCCTGCATTTCCATTTCATATTTGCATATCTTGGATGGGTATTGGCAATTCCATGTTATAGGTGAGGAATTGGAGACCGGATGGGTTTAGTGACTTCCTCAAAGCATCAGCTGAGATTTGAATGGGAATCCCCATCCCATTGGCCCAGCCCACCTCCCACAGACTGTCCTGATGATGAGGCCACAGATGGGAAAGTGCTTGGTAAACTGCAGGGAGATGCCATCTAGATTTCTGCTGTTTGTGTCCCAGAATATCATCTTTTATCAATTTGACTTTTACGAGAAAAGGCAGCAGTAAAATACAACCTCAAAGGAAACTGTGGGCTATGGTAGAAAGAGAGAAGTTCTAGCATCAAACAAGTCAGAAACCATATCCATGCTCAGCACTTCCTTGCTGTGAGACCAGAAGCAAATTCCTGAAACTCTCCAAGCTTTAGGTTTTCCTCTGTGACTGAGACATGGTCTAAGGATTCAATGAAATGGTCCAAGGAAGGCTCCTGGCTCAGCATTTGGCGCAAGTGTAGGGATGTTTGTTTGTTTTCAATGGGAGACTGACAGAGCTATTTCCCACAGAACCCACAGCGTGAGCTCCCAATGTCATTCCTCGAAATCATAGTGACCATTGACGGAAATACCAACCTCGCACTTTCTCCTCTTCTGATCCAAGAGAGGAAATTCCTTAGAATCTTGCAACTCAGACTGTGGCCTGTGTGTGGTAACCTTGACATCACCTGGGTCAAGGAAGCAAGCTGGAGGGAGTGATGGAGGGATGTTCTCGCATAGGGTGGGCAAGAGGATCCTTGCTGGGCATTTGGGATTAAATCCAATGGAGAGAAACCCGCCATGTAAAGATCTGGTGGAGGGTGAGGCAGACAGAGGACAGAATGTGCAAAGGCCAAAGTCGGGAATAGCTTCAGTGTTCAAAGAAAGACCATGTCTGGATTCACAGGAAGTGAGCGGGATGAAGGGGAGGTACAAGGTGAGGTGGGAAAAGTAAGTAAGCAAGGTCAGATTAAGATAGATTCTCCTAGTCCTCAAGGGAGATTTCCAGACTTACCACACACATACACACACATACACACACACACACACACACACACACACACACACACACACTATGTATGCACTTTCATTGCACCTTGAAACTCTTCTTATACTTACTGCAATATAACCATGTAAGTACTCATGTAATTACCTGCTTACTATCCAGCTACTTTGCAAGCCTATAAATTCATTGAGGGCAAGAACCATTATTCAACCATTATATGCTTAGCCCCTGGCAAATATGTAGACTATGGTAGATGCTCAATTACAATGAGAGAGAGAGAGAGAGAGAGAGAGAGAGAGAGAGAGAGAGAGAGAATCTCCCAGCTTACAATAGGCTTCATCACATTATACCACTATACTGGATTGGCCTGAGGGGGAGAAGCACTACCCATGTTATTTCACAAACTGTTTTACCAAGGAGACAAGGTTCCTGTTGGCAATTTTGGTCTCTCCACAGCATAAGCTGTTTCCATTCTTGTTTATAATAAGAAAAATAGACATGCTGGCCTGCAGCAAAGGGCAGAGTCCAGAAAGTGTGTTTAAAACCCTGTTAAAACATGGTCTGCGTGTGCCCCATCAAAGGAGATACAATGTTAATCAACTTGATCCTAAAATGACAAAGAAGGTAGAGAGGGAAGAGAAGGAGTACGAGAAGGAAGGGGTCCCCCTGAGAAACGAGAAAGCCAAATACGTATAAAACAATCAACAGTCACTTGCCTTTAGAGTCAACTGCAATGCCACAATGCTGCAGGGCCTTAGGGAGGCTTTATCACTTTTCTGAGCCTCAGTTATCTCAGCTATAAAATGGGAAAAATAGTGACTCCCAATAGCTCGGCATCTGCAAAATCACTCAGCAGCTTTAGATGCTCAGGGAGGAGGATCTCTCTAAGCAATTAACACTTGAAGAAGACCTGAAGGATGAAACCAAGTCAGACATACAAAAATCACATAGAATATCCCAATCAAGAGTGGAAAGCATGTACAAAGGCCCTGGGGCAGGGAAGAGTTTATGAATGAGAAAGGACAGTGTTGCTGAAACATAGAAAGCAGGAGGGAGGGAGGGAGGGAGGGAGGGAGGGAGGGAGGGAGGGAAGAGGAGAAAAAAGTTTGAAGTGGGGTCATATCATGTAGAACTTTAAGAAAATGGTTAGAGATGTGGCCTTTATTCCAGTGTAACAGCTTTTGGAGGATTTTTAGAAAGGGGGGGTTGGGGGGACAGAATTTGCCTGAGCCCTGAGTAGCCATGAGGGAATTGGTTCCATAATGCTTGTTGAAGGAATTAGTACAGAAGGTGGAGGTGGAAAGGTACACAGAACTCAGTAAATGGTAGCTGCCGTGTTAATATCGCACTGTATCAATCTGGCCTTGGCCAGTGCACAAGTTATCGCCGAAAAGGCTCACCTCCCTAAAGTCAGAGGAGAGTTCCAACCAGGCCAGCGACACCCAGTCCCCCAGGCCTGGAGTGGGGGGGGGGGGGGGGGGCGGTGCTCACTGAGCTGAGCTCATTTAAGATCCCCAGCTTTGCTGATGCAGAGATGAAGGTCAGTGATGAGGGAGCATCCTTTACCTGGCTGTGGGGCATTACCTGCTGCTGGGCTGTGCCTGGATTCCTGCCCTCCCAAGGAGGAGGAGCTGATTTTCTCTGCCTGTGCTCATTCAGTTGTTTTTTTCACTGAGATAAGCTTTTCGGTAGCTAATAATGAGCACAGGGACCTCAAAAGCAATCTGCCCACTTCCTTAGTTATAGAATCCTCAAGGGTCAGGCTATGGACATCTCCCTTCATCTGCTTATAATACCAGAAATAAATCATATTTGTTGAGCACCTACTATGCTCCAAGCATGGCAAAAGGCAACTACATTGCCTCTGCAAATCCTCAACCACTCTTCCAAAGAGGAACTCTTCTCTCCGTTTTACTGAGACTCAGAGAGACCAAGTAAGTTGGCTTAGGTCACACAGCAACTAAGTAGTGGAACTAACATTTGAACCTAGTGTTTTTAACATCACAGCTCATGCTGCGCTGCTTTCATATCGCTTCTCCCTCATCCTATAGAGGACAGTGAAGGCAAAAATAGAAGCAATTGTTTTATAGCAGATGCCTCTGTGTGTGTTTTCAAAGCCTTCGTCACAGGAAGCAGGGTCTGGCATCAAGCATGTCTACAAGCTCCTCAGAGGACAGGAGAGTTGACCTTGACGCTTCCTTCCAGCTCCTCTTTCTGAGGTCGTTTCTGAAGAAATCTGCAAAGAAGGGGTTGAAGGAAGCAGCCCCTCAGGAGAAGCCAGGCAAAGCTTCATGGATGCTTTGAGTTGAGGAGACGGAGCTGTGAATCCAGGGAACCCCAAATAACTTGCCTTTGCAAGACAGAGTTCTAGAAAGTAGAGAGCTGCACGTGGAGACAACCCTCCACCCGGAGATCTGCAGAGGTCCCTGCAGTATTCAGCACCTGGGTGTGAGGAGGCTACGCGGGGACAGAACTACCCAAAAGGATGAGAGGAAGTGGTGCCTGGATCTCACACAGGGCTGGGAACAGTACCTGTTGCTACCAGTCAGACTGGAAAACTGCCCGGTTTGTGAGGCACGGGGTAGAGTCCTCCTGAAAATGTCTTACCTTAGTATCGGTGATGTTGTAGACCTTGAATAGTGAGGGACAAAATAAAGGCCCTGAGACAAAATAGCATCATAAACATTTTCCGCCCTTCTTGCCACGTGGATTGCCACAATAATTGGAAAGAAATCGAGGAAGCTTGTAACACTCTCACATGTAAAATCTTAGTGAAATTTTCCTTTGTGAGCCAGACTTGACTCAAAGGTGGCTCTTTGGGAAGCAAATTAACAATTTTGGAAGGTGAATTGCAAACCCAGTCATGAAGTTATGTCTGGAACAACTTTTACCAGGGCTTTGCAGAGATTCATTTCTATACAGCAAGGTGCAGAATAGCCTCCACTTAACTTGTTTAAAGAGTAAAGTTTTATTTTCCTTTATTCACCTCCAAGGAGAGAGTTGCATAGGGATGAAAGGTTTCCAAAGTTCTTCTTAATATATGCCACTCCAAACAGAACATTATAAATACTAACTAATTTGTATCACAAAGACAATTTTTTTATTTGATTCAACAAATATTCATTGGGCACCTAAGAATTGTCTATGCGCTGGAGATTAAAAGGGAATATATATTTTAGTAAATAATTAATAGATTATTAAGTATAAGTATAATATTATTATTATTTCTATTTACAATTATTAATATTAACAAGTATAATACATTATTATTAATATTTATATTAACAAATAATAAGTGGATGGTCCTTGCTCTCAAAACTAATGAGGTAGAAAAACCCAAATAATATTAAAGTTCAAGAGACTGCATAAGTGCTAAATATTAGAAATGTATAATATTCTGTTCTGTTTGCAGTGTGCAAGTGCTAAATATGAGAACTCTGCCTGAAGTTCTGTCACCAGAGTCTATAAACTCATATACGTTGCTGTGCCTCTGGTCCAAATCCATGGCAGGCATCACTAATTGATCATAACATTCTATGAATGAACCAGCCTGATGAAGGAGAAACCATGTGCACCTTAGCTAACAGATGGTCTCCATCTGTTGGCTTTCTTTAGCCTAAACTCAAGCTTTTAAACAGTTCCCACATCCAAAGTTTCTTGGTTGATTTCATGCCATTTAATTCTTGGAGAGACAGAGTAGCTGCCTCCTTGTTTCTTGTATGCAATTTTTTACTGCATGTCCTCCTGCTTTTCTTTATTTCATTGTTGCTGTAATTATCAGCATTGCCTTAGGAATCATCATTGTTATCATTACCATCAACACTACCACCACCACCATCATCATCGTCATCACCATCATCACTACCACCCTCATCATCACCACCATCATCATCATCATCATCTTTATCATCATCACCACCATCATCACTGCCAGTTTCTGAACACTAAGTTTGAGCTAGACTAAGTACCAAAGATGTGTTAAGTGTTTCAAATTCCTGCCCTATCTGGTTTGTCTCCGTGAAAAAAGCGTTGGCCCGTGGACTAAAAGACCCTGGCTTAGATTTCAGTCAAGGGCACATACCTCCGTTGCAGGCTCAATCTCCAGCCCTGGTTGGGGTGCCTGCAGGAGGCAACCAATTAATGTGTCTCTCTCACATCGATGTTTCTCTCTCTGTCTCTCACCATCACTTCCACTCTCTAAAAATCAATGGAAAAATATTCTCAGCTAAGGATTAATAAAAAAGAAAAAAATTCTTAGGACATTCTGAATGGGTAATTTTATTACCATTTTACAGATTAAAAACAACAACTGAGATCTAAAGAGGCCAAGTAACTTCTTAAGTTTGCCTAATAAAAATCAGAATTCAACCACATAGGTTATGACATCATAGAGAAACCCTTTCTACTTCATGATACAAAGATTTATTTTCCCATCCCAGTCCAAGTTTCCCAAATCTCCCGAATGTAAACACTGACAGAATTATTTGTTTTCTATAATTGTGACTTGACACAATGCAACATTTTGCTCATTGGGATTTGGGCCATAAGCCTAAAAGTCATTGAAGAATATTGAAAAATCCCTTTGTTTCAATTCAGAAATGTCCAGCCAGTATTGAAAATATTGCTGCAGCTTTACGTGAATGCCTGTTTTTTCCATGATAAACTTTGTGTCATGGGGGTTTCCTATCTAATCTGCTTTCCAACGAGCATTTCCATTTGGGTTTCTTTTGTAGTGTGCCCATGGTAATAAAATAAAGCGGCCACTCCCATTCTTGCTTTTAACTTTCATCACTATACATCATAAATAGTGAAGGATTTCTCGCAAGGGACTCCTGGGGTATATATAAATTGCTGCTATTTCTGTGGCTTACCACTTGGACTTAGCATGATTTATCTCTGCACAACTAGGGGCTGCTGTGGCATTCATCATCCAAGTTGAGGTAGAAAGCCAACGGGCCTGTGTTCATGGAGCAGCTAAATGTGAAATGTGTAGCTGGAGCATTGGGCAGGTAAACGTGAAATGCATGGTACACATGAAGGTTGGGCTAAGTCTGATCGACTCAGAAATGAATGTGCCCATGGGGTGCATCACTGGAAACCACAACTGCTAATGAATTACTTCAAAATGCCAGCTTCATGAGGATTGGTACTGTATGGGCTAAAAGTTTGTGTTTTCTCAAAAATTAATATGTTGAGATCCTAACGCCCTAATGATGACATTAGGAAGTAAAGTCCTTGGGAAGTGATTAGGTGATTAGGGTGGAACCCTCACAAATGGGGTTAGTGCCCTTTTAAAAGAGACCCCAGAGAGTTCCTTTCTTTCTTGCACCATGTGAAGAAACAATGAGAAGGAGACCATGCATGACCCAGGAAGCAGAACCTCACCAAACACACTCCCCAGGAGCCCTCATCTTGGGCTTCCAGCATCCAGAACTGTGAGAAATAAATGTTTGTTCTTAAGCCACTCAGTCTGTGGTATCTTTGTTATAGCAGCCCAAATGGACTAAGACAGAAATCTTGTCTATATTGCTCATTATCAATTCCTATCACCTCACTCAATGCCTGACACATTAGATGCTTCATAAATACTTTTCCAACATCTTATATAATAAAGAGGTAATATGCAAATTAACCCTCATGCCCTCACAAGATGGCTGCCTACGACCAGGCTGGCAGGGGGGTTAGTGAGGGACAACCAAATGACTGAACAGCAGGCTGCGTGGGGCGACCAGGCCAGCAGGGGGGCCATGAGGGGCAACCATGCCAGCAGGAGGGGGCAGTTGGGGGTGACCAGGCCAGCAGGGAGGGCAGTTGGGGACAACCAGGCAAGCGGGGGGGGGGGGGGGAGTGCAGTTAGGGGTGACCAGGCTGGTGGGGGAGGAAGTTAGGGGCAACCAGGCCAGTGGGGGGGGGGTGCAGTTGGGGGCAACCAGGCCAGCAGGCAGGTGAGCAATTAGGAGCCAGCAGTCCAGGATTGTGAGAGGGATGTCCGACTGCTGGTTTAGGCCCAGGATCGGGCTTAAACCAGCAGTCAGACACCCCCTGAGGGATCCTGGATTGGAGAGGGTGCAGGCTAGGCTTGAGGGGACCCCTTCCTCCCCCTCCCCCGCCCCATGCACAAATTTCATGCACTGGGCCTCTAGTTTTATTATAAAAGTCCTCAAACATAGAAAAGCTGAAAAAATTTTGAAGTGAAAACCAATATACTTACCACCTAGATTCTACCATTAAAATGTTATTATATTTACTTTATCACATATCTATCCTATTATCTCTCCATCCATTAATCTATCTTATTTTCTGAAGTGAAAATTTCTCCATAAATACCTTAGCATGCATATCATTAAGTTCAATATTGATTCTCATTTTTTTCTGATGAAAATTTATGGATAGTATAGTATATATATCTTAAGAGTACATTTACTAGTTGTAATGGCCTGAATGGTGCCCTCCCCGCAAATTCATATGCTGATGTGCTAGCCCACAGTACTCCAGATGTGACTGTATTTGAATATAAGGTCTTTACAGGGGTAATTTATTTAAAATAAGGTCATTAGAGTGAGCCCTAAACAAATCTGATGGATGTCCTCAAAAGAAAAAAAATTAGGACAAAGACACATCCAGAGGGAAGACCAGGTGCAGCACAGCAATAAGACGGCCATCTGCAAGCCAAGGAGGGAGGTCTCAACAGGAACCAACCCTGCTGACACTGTGATCTCAGACTTCTAGCCTCCAGAACTGTCAGACAATAAATTCCCTTTGTTGAAGCCACAAGTCTTTGGTACTTCGTTATAGCCACCCTAGCAAGTAAATACACTGGGTTTTTGTCTAGTGGATTCATCTGTGTCACTCAAAATCCTATGGAAAGATAAAATATTATTATCCCCCAAGACATTCTCTCATGCCCTTTCCTAGTCAACCCGCACCCAAAACATTACTCTAGTTAGTTTTCTATTTTTAGTTAGGTTTGTCCATTATATCCTGTATAATAAAAGCCTAATATGCAAATTGTCCCCTCCACTGGGAGTTCGACCAGGAGTTCGACTGTTCGCTATGACATGTGTTGACCACCAGGGAGCGGCGCGAAACATGGCAGGCGTTGGCGACGTGGCGCTGGCAGTGAGCACCAGTGGAGGCGCTGCCGGCCCCATTGGGCCCCGACGAGAGTGTGACTGCGGCGGGATGGTGGAGCAGGTGAGCAGGTGGTGCCAGGCCAAGGCATGTGGAAGCGGGCCCGATCGCCCCACCGATCACCCCACAGATGGTGACCAGCAGCGACAGTGTGGGGTGGAGCTGCCGCCCAGCTTCCAGGCACTGAGGGAGCTGGGCGGAACCCGATGATTCAGGTGGAGGGGGGCGCGTGGAGGCCTGGGGACCCAGGTGCTGCCTGGGGTCCAGAGGTAAACTGGGATCTGCCCTTCCATGCCATACTCTCATGCTTCAATTGCCGGCCAGGCCTAGGGACTGCACCCATGCATGAATTTTGTGCACTGGGCCTCTAGTAACTTTATAAAAATGGAATTATGCATATGTACTTCTTTTGTAAAGCTTATTTCACTCAGTAGAGTGTCCTTGAGAATCACTTATATTTGTCGATGTATCAGTACTTTATGCTTTTTTAATTGCTAAGCAGCATCCCTTTGTATGGGTTTAATACAGTTTATTTATACTTTCTCCTACTGATGTATATCTAAGCTTTTTCAAATTTTACATATTATGACTAAAACTTTTGTGAATATTTTTGTATAAGTCTTTTTCTGAAGAAACATTTTCTCTTTCTTTTGGGTGAATATCTAGAAATAAAATGGCTAGGTCATAGGGTAAATGTATGTTTGGTTTTCTTTTTAAAAAGCAAAAACACAAAAACCTGCCAGAATTACTTTCAAAGAATCATTTGCATTCACTAATAATATACAAGAGTTCCAGTTGCTACACATCTTCACCAACATTTGATGTTGTCTCTAAGTATTTGCTGAATGAACAAAGGTGTGGATTATTTCTGAGTGACAAGGCCCAGAACTGCCCTGGAGTTCTCACAGAGGTGAGAACATGAAACAATGGGAAGATTATGAGCTTTGGGGATGGATCATCTGGGTCCAGATCCCAACTCTACTACTTAATAGCCTTGGGATCTGGGCAATCACTTAAATTCTCTGAGCTTCATTTATCTCATGTGCCACAAGAAAATATCACCACCAGAATCACAGGTTCAGTATTAAATGAGGGACTGTATCTAACAGTGCTCAGTGTGGAGCCTGCCCGTGGTAAGGTTCCAGAGTTGACGCTTCAGGACACAGATCAGTTACAGTCTCCATTTGCATCTTCTCTCAGAGTCTCTGGTCCTTTGTCCCATACAGCTTACCCCTAATTCCTTCTTGTATCCCCTTCCTCCTCCCGGATGCCTCTGTATAAAAACAGAACCATTGCTTAGAACAGGGCACACCCAGTAGCCCAAGGCAGCCTTTGAAAGGATCAAGCCAGGGCACCAAGTCACAGAAAACACCTCAAATTGAATTCAGCTCCACTTCTCATGAACTGTGACACTAGGACAAAGAAGTCTTCGAAAACACCTGGCACCCGGCATAGAGTAGGTGACCAGGAAATGGGAGCCCTGTTCCTTCCACAGGCCTGAGGTCAGAGGTACTTGGCACACCTAAGGTCAGCGCCTCTCTGCCCACTCTCAACTCTCCTCCTGGCTCAGCTGAGAGTGATGAAAGCCCCTTTGTCTTTTGATCTCACTCTTCAGATCATGGTACTCAGGCCTTTGCCAGTCCATTGAGCATCCAGGAGTCATAACTCCTTGTGCGTACTGGAAAGAGTGGGCCAAGTGTGATGACAGAGAAATAGATAGGGAGAAGAAAAAGGAGAGGAAGAAGGATCTGCGTAGCACCTGTTTCCATCCTAAGCCTCAAAGAAAAATATTCAGAAGGTACCCTCCGCTGTGCCCATTTCCTATCATCTTGTCATTAGGGCCTTAGAATACACCCTGGGCATTCTTTCTCTCTTCAATTAAAGATAAAAATGCCTCTTCACATATAACAAATGGTTCCTGTGAAAGGAAAATAAAAGCCTTTATTTCAAGTGATCATTTCATTTTATTATTACTATTAACCACTGTGTGATGCATGCTAATTGTGCTCCTCTGGATAAAACGTTAACATTTCTTAATACAGAGCAACCACTAGACCATTTAGCAATGTTCAGAACATGCGCTCTGTGCTTTGCCTAATTAAAGGCACTGGGGAGAGGGGCTCATGCATTGCCAGGGGTGATCTCAGGGGGAGGGAAGTGGCTCCTTAGTTCATCATGTTCATTCTAAATGAATTCTTAAGCCTCTGCTTCTTAAAGTTGCCCAAGCCTTATACAATGATGAATGCTTAAAGTCTCCTAGACTCATAGGTTTTCACTGGATAATTAGGAAATGGGGTAGATGGATTTCTTCCAAACTGTACTCTTGGGTAGCCCAGATAGTTTAATTTAAATTGCTAGAGAATTTACATACGTGTCAGGGTGGAAGTTATGAGAAGCAAATAAAACTACATTTGAGCCCTGGCCAGTGTTGCTGAGTGGTTAGAGCACCGGCCCACACACCAAAGGGCCATGGGTTTGATTCCTGGTCAAGGGCACATACCTGGGTTGCAGGTTCCATCCCAGATCTCAGTCAGGGCACATGTGGCAGACAACCAATCAATGTGTCTCTCTCACATCAATGTTTCTCTCTCTCTCTCTCTCTCTCTCTCTCTCTCTCTCTCTCTCTCTCTCTCAATGTGTCTCTCTCACATCAATGTTTCTCTCTCTCTCTCTCTCTCTCTCTCTCTCTCTCTCTCCCTCTCTCTCTCTCTCTCCACCTCCTCCCTCCCTTCCACTCTCTCTAAAAATAAATGGGGGAAAATATCCTCTGATAAGAATTAATAACAGCAACAACAAACACTACATCTAAACACCAGCTATGACTTTCCTAGCTTGTGACTCAATTTTCTCATCTACAAAATGTAAATAATACCAACTGCAAAGTCTTGTTATAAAGATTGGACATGATTCATATAAAGCATCCAACAAATTGTTCAGGTAGGAATGAGCAGCGTTACCAGATATTACTATTTATTAGGGTGAGTTAAGAGACATTTTTGTAAAATATTGAATTTTTAGCTGTTGGAAACTTTTTTAGAAAACCATTGTACAAGTCAAACGTTAAAGTGCCAGACTCAGCCCTTCGGCAGCCAGTTCAGAGCTTAGTCAACTGGAGTTAATCATAACCAGGTTCCAATCTCAGCTCAACATCTTATTACTTGGTCACCTTGGAGAAACCGCTTACCTGCTCTAAGGCCCAGTCTCCTCCTCTGTCAAATAAATGTAATAATGGTGCCTACTTCATCGGTTGGTATTTGGATTAATTAAGATTATGCTCACAAAGCCCTAAGCATAATGTCTGGCACATAGAGTTGGATTAACACCAGTTTTATAAATGCTTGGTCCATGAAATTGTGGGGACAGATTTCAAGAATACCAGACAAAGAGAACCTCCCAGGCCCTTACACATGATTAATGTGGAGAGCCCAGTTTTATTTCTTAGCAGTTTTACTCATATAGTTCCAGGTTGGCAGAAATTCTGAGCTAGTATTGACCCCAAGAGCTGACCATGAAAAGTGTAACCCAGTTCCATACCAATCCATGTGGCTAATATCTGTGCCTTTGGAGATAAGCGGAAGAAATGGGTCAGTAGTGAGTCAGTTTGAAAGGACCCCGCTGAGTCCTGGATTTCTTCAGGGAACCTTCTGTGTCCATGTTATCATGCATCTCTGTCTCTGTCTTCATTGACTTCTCTCGGGAAGCAAAGGTCTGGAGCTGGAACATGGGGACAGTTCCCCTTCGTGCTGTCCAAGTTCCTCTGTAGACACAAGAAAGAGGCACGGCCCGGAGAGCCTGCTCATGGGTCAGGCAAGGTGAGGAATCTCTCTCCATCAGGGTTCCTCCACCTCAGTACTGTCAACATCTTGGACCAGATAACTCTTTATTATCAGGGGCTGACCTGTGCATGTAGAATGTTTAGAAACATCCTTGACCTCTACCCAGCAGAAGGCAATAACACACACACACACACACACACACACACACACACACACACACACACCAGGCATTACAACCAAAAGTGCCTGCAGACATTATCAAATGTCCCCTGTGGAGCGAACCTGCCCCTGGTTGAGAACCACTGTCCTAGATCCACACTCCCACTATTCCTAGGGAGGCCACTGAGCCTGAAAATCTCCCTGTGACAAAACGACCAGGCCACATGCACTCCCTGTGGAGAATCTGGGGTGGTGTTCCCCCAAAGGAGACAAAGACCATGAGGAGGAGAGCACCCTGGAAAGAATGATGCAGGAAAAGACAGAGTGGGTTGGGGGGTCAGATGGATGAAGTTCAAATGCTGTTTTCACCTGCAGCTGAATGACTCCAGGCAAGTTACTTCACCTCTCCATTGCTCTTGCCATTTCTCTTTGCTTGATGAGATTGTGTTAGTACCAACTTGCCTAAAGAGTCATCTGCCCTTGCTGTTCCCACAGCAAGTCATTTAAAAAGGTGAAATTGCAGAAGAAACGCACATTCTGAAATTTTGGCTTTTCTTTTCATTCCTGGCTTGGCAGAGTAAGAAAGAATACACGAAAGTCAATTCAGAGTGAAATGTTCTGCTGATAAAGCATTAACACTCAGAGAGAGCCATTGGTAGGCCTCTCACACCCTCCCCTGTGCCACCTGAGTTGCAGGTTCCCATCATTATTGACAAAAACAGCCTGCATTACCATTAACTTCCCTGCATGTCCCCTGACCATGCCCCTGAGAGTCCCTGAACAAATGCCTGATGCTGATTGTGTGGAAGAGATTTCTTCACCTCACTTCGTGTTTATGCCCCAACCAGCCAGTCCATCCAGGGCACTCACTGAGTGTCTACCTTATGCCGGGTATTGTGCTGGAGCCAGATTATGGAAGCTTTATGTTGTGGGTCACGTTTCCCCAGAAATGAACTCTGAGTTGAAATTTGCAGGAAGTTTATTGGGGAGTGCTCTCAGGTACAACACCCAAGAGGAAGAGAGGGAAGCCAGGCTGGGCAGAGGGAGCAAGTGAGCAGCAATGCAGTTACAAAAGAGGCCTCACCTGCTCCCACAGGGGGTGCTGGAGCTATCCCAAATTGAAGCAAGGGAGCCAGATCTTTGCACCTCCAACTGTCCAGTCATTGGATGGGGTCTTCCCCTGCTGAGGGCCATAACTTTAGATGAGGTGGCACCCTGTCTAGTGAGGGTTTCAGCTGTGAGCCATCAGAAGTCAACACTTCCAGCAACTGGGAGAATGAAGGCCTTGGTCTTACAGGATGCATCCACTACGCCATGTTAAGGAGTTGGGATTTTATTCTCAGAACTAGAGGCCTAGTGCACAAAATTCATGCACGGGGTTCAGGGGGTGGGGGGAGCGGGTCCCTCAGCTCAGCCTGTACCCTCTCACAATCCAGGACCCCTCGGGGGATGTCCAACTGACAGTTTAGGCCCTATCCCACAGCAGGATCAGGTCTAAACTGGCAGTTGGACATCCCTCTCACAATCCGGGACCACTGACTCCTAACCGCTCACCTGCCTGCCTGCCTCATCACCCCTAACCACTCTGCCTGCCTGCCTGATTGCCCCTAACCACCTCTGCCTTGGCCCCTGCTGCCGCGGCTTGGTCTGGAAGGACATCCAGAATGACGTCTGGAAAGTTGTTCAGCTCTCTGGTCTAATTAGCATATTACACTTTTATTATTATAGATAAGGAAAACTTATTGATGTGTTTCAGGCAGAAGAAATGGCATTACCTGATGTTTGGTATTAAAAGACCACTCCAGCTGAGTGATGAAGTGGAGATAGGCAAGAATGGCAGCAGGGAGACCAATTAGGAAGCGACTGGAGACACTGCGGCCAGAAAGGATGGTGATGCAGTGGGAATGGATGGTCTAAAACAGTGGGACGTGATGAATGACTGGCTGGGGAAGTCAAATCCTCAGCATAAAAATGACACCTGAGGCTATGGTGGTAGGCAGGCCTCCCTAGGAAGGATGCATAGCTGGAAATGGAAAGGGAACCTAGGAGAGAACCCTGGAGAGGCCCAGTTTTTAAGGAAACAGCAGAAGAGTGGAGGTCAGAAAACCAGGCTAAGAAATAAACCAGAGCTATCTGTCAAACACTAGGATAATTCCTATCTAATAAAAGGGTAATGTGCAAATTGACCATCACTCCAAGACACAAGATGGCTGCCCCCATGTGGTCAAAGATGGCTGCCCCCATGTGGACACAAGATGGCCTCCACAAGATGGACAACAGGGGAGGGCAGTTGGGGGGGACCAGGCCTGCAGGGGAGAGCAGTTGGGGGGGACCAGGCCTGCAGGGGAGGGCAGTTAGAGGTTACCAGTTGGGCAAAGGAGGAAAGTTGGGGGCGACCAGGCCTGCAGGGAAGGGCAGATGGGGGGGACCCAGGCCTGCAGGGGAGAGCAGTTGGGGGGACCCAGGCCTGCAGGGGAGGACAGTTGGGGGGGAGGGGAACCAGACCAGCAGGGGAGAGCAGTTAGAGGCGATGAGGCTGGCAGGGGAGGGCAGTTAGGGATGACCAGGTTGGCAGGGGAGGGCAGTTGGGGGGGACCAGGCCTGCAAGGGAGGGCAGTTGGGGGTGACCTGGCTGGCAGGGGAGGGCAGTTAGGGGCAATCAGGTGGCAGGGGAGCAGTTAGGCATCAAGCAGGCTGGCCGGGGAGTGGCTAGGGGGTGATCAGGCTGGCAGGCAGAAGCAGTTTGGGGCAATCAGGAAGGCAGGCAGGCAAGCAGTTGGGAGCCAGCAGTCCTGAATTGTGAGAGGGATATCCGACTGCCCGTTTAGGCCCGATCCTACCGGGAGGTGGGTAGATGGCTGGGAGCCCTCCAGGAGGGCCCAGCACAGGGTCGGGCATGGGAAGGCGGGTGGGCCCACCGGCGCTCCCCGGGAGCCAGGAGTACTCGGCCTGGGGAAAAGCCGAGCCATCCTTCTCTGCCAGCCAGCGCCTCCTGGAGAAGCCTCCCCCGTCGCTGGAAATGCCAGGGTGCTCAGAACCAGGTGGGACCAAAGATCAGCCCAACCCGTGTTGACTCAAGCCCACAGGTGGCTTTTTGTTGTTGAGTTGTAGGAATTCTTTATATAATCTGATATTAATAAGATTGGGCTAAACGGGCAGTTGAACATCCCTCAAGGGGTCCCAGATTGGAGAGGGTGCAGGCTGGGATGAGGGACACACACACACACACACACACACACACACACACACACCATGCACAAATTTTGTGCACTGGGCCTCTAGTGTGGTAATAATACAACTAACTTTTCTTGGGTGCTCTCTATGCTGGTCAGGTGCTATGAGCTTTATGAGGATTTTGTTTATATTCTTGAATTAGGTACAACTCTAGTCCACCTGATTGTGGAAGAAACTGCAGGTTAGCTGGGTGAAGTAACTTGTCCGGGATTGTATACCCAATAGGAGTGGAATGGGGAGTTGCTCTCTGACTCTGCCTCTAAATCCAATGCTCTGATTTGCCACTATAAAGATGGCAACACCATGGAGCATGTTTCAGGAAGGAAGGCTGGTCAAAACTAGAAAATACTTCAGAGTAGAAGCAAGTGGTAGTGTGGCAGTGCCAGGCTCTTTCAGCAAAGAGAACATCCATGCTTGTTGAGGGCACTTCTATTAGGATGATAGCCAGAGTGGACTGGGTCAAGGAGGAATGAGAAATTTGCTCAAGCCTACTTTGGGCATAACATTCTGATATGGGTTCACCCATCTTACTAGGTTTTCCAGTCAACCTTTTACTTTTAATTTAATTTTCTCCATATGTGGCTATTTTGTTGACCAGAAGGTCCATATGAACCTACTGGTCCATTTAACAATATGGAGTGTGTACTCAGATGACACGAGTGGGCACAATTAGTTTAGAAGAGGGAAGCTAATGAAAGAATGATACTACAACTACATATAACTCAGCCACCCTTAGGATAGGGTCAGAAACTGGTCCACTGTCGATGGGTTTCATAATAATATTCAGGCTCCTTTTGTATTGCATATACTGTAATGTTACTTTTTTGGCATGGTGAAAATTCTTATCTAATAATAGTAATAACACAATCATACGTATTGATTCAGGAAATATTTCTAGAACTCCAAGTATATGCTAAGTGCTGGGGATATAGGTTGCATCAGACTCGGCCCTGGGGGAGCTCACATTTCCTGTTGGAGGAGGACAGAACATAGGAAATAAATGAGATCCTAAGTGGTAAAACACAATGAGGTAGATTATGGGTTTGTTGAGGAGCTCCCAGAAGGAAGTGGAATTGACTTGATGGAAGCAGGAAGTAGCTGGACAGAGAAACTTTATTGGGGGAACCAGGCTGGATCTTGAATCATGGAGATAGTGTGGCCATCAGATGGAATGTGGGGGAAGCGATGCATTTATAGCCTAAGTGGTTCCATGTGACTGAAACCCAGGACTCAGTAAGGAAACAGCAGGAGATGAGGGCAGGGAGAGAGGCACCTCCCTACAGGGTATAGTACCTCACAGTCTGCGAAGGCCCTTCACTTGCATTGCATAAATGATTCTCCAAGGAGGAAGGAAACTTCCGTGGATGGGATGACCTACTATATTCCTAGCATTGGGCTTGGAGTTTTTCAGTTGCCCTACATAAAACCCACCACATGCTAATGATGTAAGTCTGAGCATTTCTGCTGAAAATTTAAAGAAATTGAAACCCAGAGAAGGTAATGACTTGTCCAGGATCTGAACATTAAGATTTTAATGTAGGACCATTTGACTCCCAAGTCTGTTCTCTTTTTGTTACATGACCCTGTCTTTTTTTCTATACCTATATATTCTAAAGTACAGAAGGGAATAGTCATAATATTATATGACTAAAGAATGTAGTGAATCATTTATGGAGTTATAGCTGAACCATTCTTAGCACAGTATAATTTCCCAGCTATTTTTTTAGACAGTCTCATCTAGGGGGAAAATGTTGCTTCCACATTGATTTTTAACAACATGAATATGAGTGGTCAGGCAGGGGATGGTGGAGGCAGGAGGTAGGGGAAGACTAGATTTACATCACTTTGTGAACTTTGAATCTAAACATACAAACTTGTGGTGTGGACTTTTAATTATATGGACACAGGCAGAATTCCAAAATCTTTCATTTAATAGTCTGATTTCTTTTAGAATATTTCTGAACAGGCTTGTGACATTCAGTTTGCAGGTAGAGAGAGAAAAAGATTGGTTAAGGGAGAGGATTAAATTATGAAGTATTCCTGATATTATAACCAAGTCAGTGATGAAGATTCATCATTCATTCATTCATTCATTTATTCTTCAACATTCATTCATTGAATGTGAGTCTTCCTGTGTGCCAGGCACCACTCAAAGCATTGAGAACCAATTGGTGGACTAAACAGACAGGAGTTCTGCCCACCAGAAGATATATTCCAGTGGGAAACACTGTGGACTTTCTGAAATGTTATACCATGAATATAAACTGTGGAAATAAGATTTAATGAGAACTCAAGGTTTCTTACATTGTTGCTAATTAGCCGCCTTCTTCTGGCAAGACTACCTAACATTTCCATTTCTCCATTTCCTCATCTGTAACGCAGGAACAATGAAATTCATACTTTGTATTGTACCGAGTCATCATGCAACTCATCTACCTGAAAAACAAACAAACACATAGACTCCTTGCGTCCTGAATATGCCAAGTGAGGAGCAGGAGGAGAGGAAGGAGAAATAGTGGTGGTGGTAGTGACTCCAGCAACAGCAGCAGCCATCGTAGCAATGGAAATAGTGATAGCAACAGCAGCAACTGCAGCAGAAGTGGGAGTAAGAATAGCAAATGCTCATCTCAAATGTCCCAGCTTAGACTCAATTCTCTTTCATGCCTCGTCAGAGCACCATGTAGTTCCCTTGTAATGACATTTATTAGTAAAATCACTTGTTGAACGACTGCTAGATCTTGAAGGTCAGGACATGCCTGTATCCCCAGTGCCGAGAACAGGACCTGACACAAGGCAGGTTCCAGTACATGCTTTGAGTGAACAAACAAGTGAACAATCTCCATATGGTTGTGCCAGAGTCATAGGCCCTCCACGGGGTCTCAGATCCCTCATGGTAGCACCCCCATCCTGTGAGATTTGTTCTGTTTATTAAAACTGCTGCTCTGCTGTCTTGAACCTGCTCAGGTAAATTTGACTTCCTTTTCACTGTCCACAAATCTGCTTGGGACAGATCTTAATGGATGCACCGGCAGCTAAGAAGCTCAACTCCAATGAGCTCCCTACTATATCAGGGTGGCCCTGTTAGGAAAGGAGAGGAATCACGGTGCCGTAACAATTATTAATGCTGTTACTATCAGTTGAGCAGAAGACACCGAAGCAATTTCCGAAAACACACCAGATAATGAGTCTAGAGTGTGTCTGAGTCTGGTTCTCATTTTTAAATTTTGCTCTGGAGCCTCCTGTGCCCGATTGCCTCGAGATGATAGGAGGGCCCTGGTGAAACATCGTCAGCCCTGAGGTGCCTCATGACTGACAGCTCTTTGCAGATAAGGACCAGCAGCCATCTGCCAAGTGGCCTCTGAGGGCTCCTGCCAAGAGAAGAGAGGCTCCGAGGGAGCAGGAATTGAAAGTAACTGAGTTTACACACACACAGAGTCTCACCCACACCCTAGCTTTGTTCAGATGCTGAGCGGTGAAGACCAAATCCTCTGGGCATTTCCAAAGTAACTGCACTGGAGCAGGCCTGTGGGGCCCATGACCCTTCAAGGTAAAATAAACCTTGCCCCATCACATATGCTTATCCATAAATAGTTGACAAAACCCTGTCTATATTTACACTTTGCTTTTCTTGACAGGACTCTCATTCCCTGGTAGGATTTTCCTTTCCATTCGCATTGAGCCTAGGCCTGGAATGTCTGGGAAACAGCAGGAAGATGGCCAGAGCTTCTTCCCAGCAGGCTCCCTTCTGAGCACTCAGACCCATAATCCTGCCTCCAGCTCCCCTGGGCCCCACCGAGGTGCCTGCTGCCAAGGATCCTGCTCTGTGTTTTGCAGATGTGGTCCTCATTGCTGCCACCAGACTCTGCACGGCCCAGGTCTCTTGGACTCCTCAGACAATGTCACCTTCATATTTTCTGCGTTTTACTGGCCTGGTTCAATGCTTCCTGAAACCATGGAGGCAGACAATGCCCCTTCTCTGGCAAGACCAAGCGAAATGGGAAAATAATATTAATTATGTATTTAATGCTTCTAGGATTCAAGCAGTTTTGTAAGCACTTAACAAGCTTTGCCTCTCATTTAAATTCACAGGAGCCCTGCACATTAGATATTTGTTGTTTTGTTGTTGTTACTGTTGCCATTTTACCAGCAGGGAGACTGAGGCTCAGAGCAGTTAGTTAACTTGTCCTTTCATTGCCAGGCAAATGATGAAGCTTTATTGGTGCACATATATCTTGACTCCTAAACCTGAGCCCTTAAAAGTATCACAAAAATAATACTAGGGTGCTAAGCTAAACACTGAACATGCCTTTCTCACTTTTTACCTACACTTATGCCAGAAGTTATGTATCCTTATACCCATTTCAGACATGAGGCCACTGAGACCCGGAGCAGCTAAGCATGTGGCCCAAGGATTCATGGCTGTTGGGTGGAGAAACAGATCTTCAGACCCCAGCGTCTAAGCTCTTACCCACAGTATGGGAACTTCTCCAAAGGTTTCACTAAGGAACTCTGTCCCAGGTTGAAGTATTTTCTCAAAATGTTTCCCCCGGCAGCCCAATGCCTGCCATCAAGAAATTACATCCAATAAAAATTAAAATAAAGTCAATAGCAAGAAAGGTAGAAAGAGTTTGATGTTAGTATCCTCAAGGGTACAATTCAAATCCTTGTTTTATTCTTATAACATTTGACAATAGACAATACCCTCCAATGGAGCTGTCTAGGCCCCCAAGAGACCCAGCTATTTGCATCCTTCTGCCTCCCAACTATGAAGTCTCAAGGATACTTGCACTTTCCTCCAGCTCCTCATCAGATCCCAAGCTACTGGGGATTTATAAAACACTCAGGAAAGCAATGGCTCTCTCCCCTTTTCCCTACCAATTACCCAGTCACAGGTTCTAGAACCAGTTCCCAGCCCTTGTTTTGGGTGAGCAGACAGACATCAGCCAGGCAGAGAGGAGGTGAGGAGTGCACCAGGAGGGAGGCTAAGCGTGTGCAAAGGCCCGACCCCTGGAGGTGCTAGGGCATCAGCATGACACAAGTGTGGTAAGTGGGCTGGGAGTGCATTGCCGTTCCTGTGTTTTAGAGCAGCTGAACTGTGGTTGCCCCAGTGTCATCACTATTGACTAGGAATGGGGTTTGTATCACTCAGTCTATTCGTGCCCAGGCAGCTCTCCTAAATAACACCGGTATGAGTGACTGTCCAGTGTTTCCAGGGAGCTTGACTCAGCTCAGACTCGGAGCTAACTATCTATCTATCTGTATATTAGTCATTACAAACCACTGGTCGGGGACAACCCCTGCCCCAGTGCCTATTCAACTGCCGCTGGTCAATTCTTTTCAGCTCAAAGAACCATTGCTTCCCAGGCTGGAGTATCAGAAATGCAGCATAGGATCAAGAATCATACACATCTGGGTGGTCATGCATCTTCCCCTTGACAGCTGTGTGGCCTGGGCAAGTCACCTCCCCTCTCTAACATACACCCTCCTGACTGTTAATTGGGGATTATAGTGCGCTCTGCATGGAGTTGTTGTGAACATTAAATGAGCTAGCCCAAGTGCCTGGCACAGAGAAAATATCCCATATATGCTGTGTAAGCCCTTCTCCCAGATAATCCAGTGGCTGGAGGTAGTGAGAGAGTGATTAGACTTTCTGAGCAAGGCTCAGGGCACTCACCTCTTAGAAGTGGGCCTAGGGTTTACATTCTGTTTTAGACTTTTTGAGGCAGGGACATTTTTCTGCATAAATTTCTGAATGAAAATGGGGAAATAACCATTTTTTTAAAATATTTGTCTTTCAAACATGGATCCAAAAAGACCTCTCATAATGTTGCAGTACGTCATCAGCATGGTCCTCAGGCATTGTCAATGCCAGAAAGAATCCAAACAAAGGGCTGGATTTGGGGGACTCCAAAGGCAGCTCACAGTGCTGTCAGAATTCCCTGAATAGATTCACTAATGGAGAGATTGTCAAGGGAAAAGCCCATAAAACCATGACCTCGACACTTTGCCTGTCCCTGTTCTTTATGGGGACGTCAGGAAGATCGCAGTAATCAATAAGGCCACAGAACAAGCTGAAATGACACACAGAGAAAGCTAATGGCAAGGCCAGGTGTGTGGAGGGAGGGGTCTAGGTGAGTACAGCAAGTCCTCACTTAACATCATTAATAAGTTCTGTGACTTGGAGTGAATGGACATCTAACTAAACCAATTTTATCATAGGCTAGTTGATATAAATAGAGCTAAGTTCCTATGGCATCTCATTTACATTATAACAAAATGATGTTAAACAAAACAACATAATTTGAGGACCTGTGGTGACTGGGTAGGTGGTCAATGAAAGAAGACCAATTCTTGGGCTAACCCACCAAGAACCACCTTGTCTCCCAAATTGCAACTGAGGCTTGAAACTCAGCTGGTTTCTTCAAATGTTGTGCTCCTAAGAGTTTGTGGGAGCCAACCAAAGGTCAAAAAATTATAAAAGTCTTGCCCTAGCCGGTTTGGCTCAGTGGATAGAGCCTTGGCCTGCAGACTGAAGAGTCTCAGGTTTGATTCCAGTCAAAGGCACATACCTCAGTTGCAGGCACAATCCCGGGCCCTGGTCGGGGCGTGTGCGGGAGACAACCAATCAATGTCCCTCTCACATTGATGTTTCTCTCCCTCTCCCTTCCACTCTCTCTAAAAATTAATGGAGAAATATCCTCCGGTGAGGATAAAAAAAATTGTAAAAGTTTTCATAAACTCTAAAAGAGAGGAAAGCATCCTATCTAATAAAAGGGTAATATGCAAATTGACCATCACTCCAACACACAAGATAGCCACCCCCATGTGGTCAAAGATGGCTGTCCCCAGGTAGACACAAGATGGCCACCACAAGATGGCCAGCAGGGGAGGGCAGTTATGAGCGATCAGGCCAGCAGGGGAGGGTGGTTGGGAGGGACCAGGCCTGCAGGGGCGGGCAGTTGGGGGGGGGGGGGGGAACCAGGCCTCCAGGGGAGGGTAGTTGGGGGGACCAGGCCTGCAGGGAAGGGCAGTTGGAAGGGACCAGGCCTGCAAGAGAGGGCAGTTGGAGGCAATCAGGCCTGCAGGAGAGGGCAGTTAGGGGGGACCAGGCTGGCAGAGGAGGGCATTTGGGGGTGACCAGGCCTACAGGGGAGGACAGTTGGGGGGGGCCAGGCCTGCAGGGGAGGGCAGTTGGGGGGACCAGGCCTGCAGGGGAGGGCAGTTGGGAGGGACCAGGCCTGCAGGGGAGGGCAGTTGGGAGAAACTCAGCCTGCAGGGGAGGGCAGTTGGTGGTGACCAGGCCAGCAGGGGAGAGCAGTTAGGGGTGACCAGGGCATCAGAGGAGGGCAGTTAGGGGCAACCAGGCCTGCAAGGGAGGACTGTTGGGGGGACCAGGCCTAAATGGGCAGTCAGGTATCCCTCAAGGGGTCCTATATTAGAGATGATGCAGGCTGGGCTGAGGGACACCTCCACCCCACCCCCACCCCCACCCCCGCTATACACGAATTTTGTGCACCGGGCCTCTGGTTTTAAATATCACAGATCTGGTTATTTCTTAGGGCAACTGAAGCCCTCTCCATTGTGAAACAAGAGTAACCCCAGCATCTGCCTCTGCTTGGCTTGGTCTGCAGCTCTTCTGGTCTCCCTCTCTCCCTCCCCTTCTTCCTCATCCGGTGGTGAAAGCTCCTCTCCTCCCACTAAGGAGCAGGGACCAAGGACTCCACAGTCACACAGACCTGGCATCAAACTGAGGTGCCACCACTTCCCCATTGTGCAGCCTTGGGTTAGTTACTTCCTCTCTCTGAGCCTAAGCTCCTCATTGTAAACACACAGCATAATCATAGCATCTCCCCCTTGGGTTGCTGTAAAGATTAGATAAAATATAAATGAAAAGTTGGCCCTTAATAAATGCTAGTTTAATTACACCCCCAGCACAGTGCTCAGTATCCATACCAGTGATGATAATAGTAGTGGTGGTAAGTAGCCACTGTGCCCTAGGCTCTGTGCTAAAGACTTCACAGTTATTGTCTTGCTAGTCCTCACAGCAGCCCTATGATACAGGTAATGCTGGTGCACTTTCAGAGTTGGGGAAGCCAAGTCCCAGGAAGGTATGTAACGTATGCAAGGACACAGATGGAAAATGGCTAAGTAGGTATTCAAGCCAACTGTCCAACTCCAGTCCTCTTCTCTGAACCACCACCATGATGGTCCATAAAAAGATGGGGCTCCCTTCTCTTTCCCCCTTCCTTTAATTTCTTTCTTCCGTGTGATTTCCTCTAATCTTCCTTCTTTCTCTGTGTTAACTATTGACCTAGAAGTCCTTTATATCAAAAAAGCACTTTGGGGTTGTTTTTAATTCGTGTAAAGTCACCTTATTCATTTGACACACTTTTATTAAACATCTTCTGGCTGCTGGGTGCTGTCCAAGTTCCATAATGGCATCTGAGCCCCCACAAGTCACCTGTCAAGAAAGCAGAACCAAACAATATCCCATTGAACAGAATTTAAATGAAAACTGAAACTCAAAGAATTTGAGTGTCTAACTCAAAGCACACAGCTAGAATTTGCAAACTTTATAACTGAAACCTGGCTGCCTTGCTTTCCTATCAGCATTTTTCATAATCATGGCCCCACAAACTAACAATAACAACACACAAAAAGGCCAGCTAAGCTCTCTCAAGCACTTGCAATGTGAAGGAACAGTTCTAACTACTTTAAAGACACTACTCTTCCCCAAAAGAACTGCACAAATTAAGTACTTTTTATCCCCATTTTACGGAAAAGGAAACAAGCACACAGAAGTTAAAGAGCTAATAGGTTACATAGCTGATAAAAGATGAAGCAAGGAATATATTTTGTAATATTATAATAACTACTAGAGGCCAGATGCATGAAATTCATGCAAGACTAGGCCTTCCTTCCCCCCACTGCCGGCACCGGCTTCCCTCTGGCACCTGGGATCTGGGCTTCCCTCGCAGCCCCAGCTTCATCTGGAAGGACATCCAATCTAATTAGCATATTACGTTTTTATTATTATAGATGGATGGTGCCAGATGGGCACTAGATTTATTGGGGTGATCACTTTGTAAGGTATAAATGTCTAATCACTATGTTGTACACCTGAAACTAATATAATATTGTGCGTCAACTATAATTTCAAAATTAAATAACAATGTATACATATTAATATTTTAGATAAGAGCAAAGGTTTTTTGGATTGTTCATAAATAAAATAAAAATTACTTTAAATGTTTTTAAAGTAGCCCATAATTCAAACCCACATTTCCGATTCAAAAGCTTATCCTTTGAACCTTTAAACTCCGCTTCCTTTCCAAAGCAGTTAAATAAAAGGGAAGACTACATCATATTAAGTGCCAAACGAGGAAAGAGACCATTTATATTCTGACAGTTCAAAGAAAGGAGACGTGAGTGAAAGATGGAAACAGCTGGAAATTTGCTCTGTTACCTGGGAAATTTCATCCCACCTCAATGATCCTGTTTTCTCCATTGAGAAATGGAAACCCTAGTGTCCATCCCAGAGGTTCAGTATGAGAATGCAGGAGGGTAAGATATGAAAGAGCCCAGAGAGAGCTCGATGCATGCTTTCTACATAAAGATTTGCATTGCTGGACCCTAGCTCTGGTCTAAGGAGCAACTTTTGTTTTTGTCCTGTCTTTCCCTTCCCATGGTTATGACTCCAAGTTAGGAAAGAAAGGAGCCCTAAGATGTGCCTGAATATGAAGATGTGTCACCTGCATTTCTCAGCTTGCCTGCGGGAACAATCTGAAGGCCTCAAATAATTGTCTCAAAAGAACCAATTCAGAAAAAGTACATTACAAGAGGCAAGAAAATTGCCTAATCCCGGTGTTGCTGAGTCCTCAATTTGCAGGAGCTCGGAATCAAAATAATGAGGAAACAGGCATTGGGGCCATTCCAGGTCTGTTCCCCTGTGAATGCCTAGCTGTCAGTCACTCACTGGGAGGCTCCACCTTTTGGGGTGGAAAAGTCCTCAAGGACACCTGGAGGGAGCTAGAGGTCTGAAAAAACAGAAATGGAGGCGGGAGCACATGCAGGGACAGCAGAAAGGTTCAAGATCTGAGGGGCTAAAAGTCACAATTTAGCCACTCACCAGCTGTGTGATCTCGTCTGTGCTCTCCACCTCTCTGGGACTCTCCTAGAAAGGGTTGTGGTACTAACACATGGAAAGAGTCCTGGCACAGCAGGCACCATGGTGGATGCTCAGTAATTATCAATTCAGCACAATGATAAAGAGGAGGGAGTCTCAGGTCCATGTGCTGTTCCACCCCTGGTTAGCTATCAACCTTGGGCAAGTCATCAAACCCTCTGTGTCTCAGTTTCCTCATCTTAAAAGCAGGTAATGATAGTGCCTACCTATGGGATGTTGAGAGGATTAAATGAGAAAATGCTGGTAAGCAACTTAGCACAATGCCTAGAACATTGCAAGTAATCAATAGATGGTACTTACTACTGTTGTTGCTGTTGCTGTTTTTATTAACCACTGGATCTAAATTTCAAGTACTTTTGATTAGTGGTTAAGCACACAATTTTGAGATCAGATCAACCAAGGTTTGACTCTAGGCATTCTCACTTCCTAGCTGGGTAGATAACTTGGGAGAATTAACCATTTGGAACTTCAGTACCCTCGTCTACAGGGGTGAGATTGATAATACTATTGCTACCTTGTAGGGTTGTTAAGAGATTTTCATAGGACAATCTATGAAAAAACTAATGTCTAGCACATAGTTAGTGCTCAATAAAAGGTGGCAATTGATGAGAGAGGGGCTGCCCCAGACAATTTAGGCCTCCTAAGTGAGGTACCCTAATAAGGGGAGAAATTCTGAATGGTTTTGGGGTGGGGCTTAGGAGGGATGATAAGGGGAACAGGGCTAGAGCCCTGTGTTTTAGGAGGTGACTACATCTGCTGCTGCATTTGCAATTCAGCTCAGTGAACATTTATTGAGCACTGACTGTGTGCCAGGGTACGAAGACAGAAACAAGGAACTCTCAAGGGGTTCCCAGAAGCTTATGAGAGCAGTAAGACCAACATGGGTCACAGGGCAGGAGAGGAGCCCGCATGCAAGGCGCTTTATGTATTTTGACCCACTGAATTCCTGTAACAACCCTGTGAGATGGCATTTTGTCTCCTAGGGCTGCCATAACAAAATATCACTCCCTGGGCTTAAACAACAGATATTTATTTTCTCACAGTCCTGGGGGTTGCAAGTCCAAGATCAAGGTGCTGGCAGAGCTGGTTTCTTCTGAGGCCTCTCTCCTTGGCTTGCAGGTGGCCATTTCTCACTGTGACCTCACATGAGTTTTTTCTGTACACATGCATCCCTTGTGTCTACTGGGTCTGAGTTTCCTCTTCTTATAAGGCAGATTGGTTTAGGCCTCACCCATGAAACCTTGTGTAACCTTAATTACCTCTCTAAAGGCCCAATCTCCAAATATCGTCACAGTCTAAAGTACTGGGGGTTAGGACTTCAATATATGAATTTGGGGGATACATAGAATACATATATGCCTCATAAGAGATGGTAAACACTGTTATTTCCCCACTAGTGGCCCAGTGCATGAAATTTGTGTAATTGGGGGGGCAGGGGGACTCTCAGCCCGGATTGTGAGAGAGCACAGGCCAGGCGAGGTACCCCACCAGTGCACGATCCGGGCCAGGGAGGGCTGCAGGAGGTTGGCCAGCTGGGGAGCGACTGTGGGAGGGTTCCAGGGCATGTCTGGCCCATCTCGCTCAGTCCTGATTGGCCAGACCCCAGTAGCAAGCTAACCTACAGGTGGACTGTCTGCCCCCCTGGTGGTCAGTGCATGTCATAGCGAGCGGTTGAGCAGCCTTAGCATATCATTAGCATATTATGCTTTGATTGGTTGAACAGACGGCTGGACAACCGGACACCTAGCACATTTGGCTTTTATTATATAGGATTTTACAGATTGGAATCTGACTCATGGAAATGCACAGGGACTTGCCTACAGTGACACAGCTGGAAGTCACAGGCAGCCTTTTTTGGACCATTTCAACTCTTAGGATTGTTCTTTAGTTTCCTAACTGCCCAAGTATGAAGGTGAATGGGGTAAATGTTCTAAGAGATGTGCAAAGGGCTCTGATCTGAAGGGAGCTGAAGGGCATTCCTTCTCCCCTGTGGCTGGACATAGAGCCTAAGACATTTCCATTAGTGTTTACAGGAACTTCTAAGTTCACTTAGAGCTATCCCAAAGGAGCTACCAGAGGTCTGTCCTTGATTACCTCCACTGACATGGAGCTCATTTTCTCACAAGATATAAGGTATTTTATCTCAGAGACCCCCAGAGAAATAATAGCATTTAAGTATGAAACTAACCAACATATTAATTGGTTTTCACTCATCAACTCCTACATCTCATTAAGCAGTGGTACATTGTCATCTATCAGGGAAATGTGGCCCCGATAAGACTTGACAAAACTGACTATCCACTCCTCCTCGTAAGAGAAAGAGCAAATGCTCAGGAGCCAGAACCACTGGGGTCGAATCCTGGCTTTGACATTAGTAAGACCTTGGACAAATCCCTGGCCTTCCTAAGCCTGTTTTCTCGCCTGTAGAATGGAGCCTGTATCTCATGGAATGAGAGAATGAATTAAAGGAGCCACTAGAGTTAAAGAACTTGGCCGAGAGTGGGTAACTTCACCCTCCACCATGCACGCCTCTCTCCCTCCCCTCCCCCTCCCCCTCCCCTCCGCTTTGTTTCCTCCCCACCCCAGACTGCCTGCGCCACAGTTTCTCTGCTCATACCATGCGTGCACATTTCCTCGGTAATCCTCTCGTTTTCCACCTCTCACTCTCCGATGCTATCTGAATGCTGAGGCTCGGCTCGCCGAGAACCGTTTTAATCTCTATCACAGGCACCTGGGCTGAGATTTGAATTATGGGAAGTAAGCGCCAGCCGTGGGGATCAAAATCGCAGGGGTTTGAAGGAGGGTTTTAATTTTTTATCATGTAACAATGACAGACATTTAAATTCCATCAACAGAGATATGAAAATTGATTTAGTGTCCAATTAAAAGCCCATATGGTCAAAGTCCTACTGCTTATGGGGAAGTTTTACAGATGTGTATTTAATGCATAATTCATAGAAGACTGTTATGATTTATTTATGTTTATCTGTGAGAATGGGCTGAGCAGGAGCTACTTTAAATGAATAGTTTTATGGCCTTGAAAAATAAGAGGCTCGATTTATACGTTCATAATTAAAGGGTGACCGATGGCTGAGCCTAATGTAAACACGATTCAGCCCATTCCTGTGGTTTGTAAGGAATGGACCTTCAAGATTCCTAAGAGTCCTGAGACTGGTCCTAGAAGGTTGCAGGCTGACGAATGACCAATTGACATGTCAGAGCCTCTTTACCAAAAACACCAGGAGCTAATTGCAGAATCTGAGGCAGGCGAGTGTAGTGGTTAGAGGTTAGGTCTGCAATGATAGCAGTGCCTGGACCTCGCAGGGTAGTGGTGAGGATGAATAGGCCGACCTGCATGATGTGCTGGTAGGTAGCAGGGACCCGGTGAGTGTAGCATAGGACTTGGAAAGCTGGCATCCATCCCGCAGTGCCAGCAGCACCATCCCTCACGCCACCATCCCATCATCGTAGCATCATGGTCAAGAGCAGTAAACCTACCTGGGCGTGAGCAAGTTCTGGACCCTGAGCCAGTCACTGAATCTCCCTCAGTGTCAGTTTACTTATCTATTGAATGGAGTAACGATAACACCTGATTACTGCAAGTGGGATTACTGCAAGAATTAAAATAGTAACATACATCTTAATTTGGGTTACCCAACAGCACTGTTACTATTCCACTTAGCAGATGAGTCGGGGGATCCCACATCCCAGCGCATGCCCATGTGTCTGATATAATTAACATTGTCCTCTTTCTTCCCCCTTTGTCCCTGTCTCTGGGTGATAACTTATATGATTGTCCTCCAGAGGAGAAAATTGAGGTGAGAGAAGTAACTTGCCCAAAATAACATGTCAGAGCCAGGACTCACATTTAACTCCATTCTCTCCCCTACCACTGCACTTGCCCGCCTCCAAGTCTGACATCACCTCCCAGCGATCTCGGTAAAGAGGCTCCAGCAGGGTGCCATGCAGTGAGCCTGGAAGCCATGCAAGGCCATTCTCAGAACCACTGGGAGTCTAAAGAGTTCACTCCTCACAAGCCATATGGGTGGACTGGGTCCTGCCTTCATTATGCTCAGCCATTTCTCACCATTCGGTTATGGACATACAAACCAAGCCTGAGACCGGACTTGGGTGCAAGTCCTTTACCTGGACGATACTCTCAGGAAGCTCCAGTGGGAAGTGAGGAAGACATGAGGAAAGGGGAAAGCCAACACGGGGTGAGTCAGTGTGTGAGTTGCGATGGACAACTGGGCCCCATCCCACTGGGGACTGTCTGAAAAACACATCAGAATGATCCCACAAAGCAGTAGGGAGCTGGGCCCTTTATCCACCAAACTCCCATCCCTCACCCATTGAGAATTGCTTTTTTTTTTTTTTTTTTAACAACCTGCATTGTTCAAAGGTCAACTATACTTTAAAGCAGTACTTCAAGCAGGGGCATGGGGAATGTCTGGGGATACTTCCGGTTGTCACAGCTATGAAAGGGAGTGCTACTGGCATCTAGTGGGTAGAGACCAGGAATGCTGCTGAGACAGCCCTCACAGCAAAGAGCCATCTGCCCAAAATGTCAATGGCGCCTGAGGTTGAGAAGTCCTGCTCCAAGGAATTCCATAGGAGGGAGGGATCTGTGTGGCAGGAGGCAGTGGGATGCAGCTTCCTGCTCAAAGCAAGCTTGGCAGAAGTAAAGGAGAGGATGGCAAAGTCCCATAGAAGAAGGAAGGAGGTGAGCATGCGATGGAAGTGGCCAGGGGTCCCAAAGTCATGCATACAACAGCAGCTAATGGCCATGAGGAGAGAGAGGGACAGAGTGCTGGATGCGTAACTGCTTAGGATAGGACTTGAAATGCCCTGAGAGGCAACATGGTCTTATTCCTGGTCCAGCAGAAGGCAAATCACTTTCCTCTCCATTTGATTAGTAGTGACTGCCCAGATCAGGGCTTGAGGTTATCAGCCTAGTGCCATGCTCGATTAGTGATGCCTGTCACAGGAGCTGTGCTGTTTCCTGGCTACGAATTCTTTTTAAAAGTTCATTTTTCTCTCTTTGGGCAAATGGCAGGGGTGAGAGAGGGGACACTGGTGAAGACCTCACTGACTAATTGGGAGGATCCAATGGGAACATGCATGGGGAAAAGTACATTGTAAGCTGAGCTGCAGAAATGTTGAGTTGTCCTTAATATGAACATTCAGGAATCTCCCAACCTCAGATCCCAGTGCAGATAACGGAACGGGGAGTAGTCATGGTTCCAAACCAGTCAGGATGAAATAAGCGGGTCTGTGTCCCTGCATCTGTGCCCTCGGAATCATGGAATCCTAGGCTTAGGAGAAAATGCACAGCCCCTGGGGAACCCACTGAACCTCTCTCCTCCTCTTCCTTTGTAACCGCCCTCTGCATCTTCTCATCTTCTTCTGCCAGGATCTTGCCCTCCCCGCCCCTCCCACTCCCAGGAGCAAACTGTTTCTCATCATCAGCTCCCCTGGGGAAGAATGCCCTTTGCTTCTTGCAGCCTAGAATTAGATGCAATACATTGGGGAAGCTAGTCTGTTTGAGCCTACATAATGAACTTGCTCTTCAAGTTCCGAGAGTGTGAGCGAGAGAGAAGGGCTTTTTTTTTTTAATTGCTTACAATACTAATGCTGAGTTCCTAAAAGTGTGATCCACAGGCCGCCTGCCCCCAGACCCCAGATTCTGCAGGTTGAGAAGTTCCTGAGACCATTCTAACTTCATTCATGCATTTCTTCCTTCCCCCAAAATATGGAGTCCCTGTTTCATTCCAGTCCCCTGCAGGTGCAGGCCTCAGAAACGAATCCCAGTCTGTCCCTCCTCGAAGAGCCCACAGATGGGTGGGGTTTTAGAAGCTAGCACACCACCCCCGTGTGAAACAGGCTATTGCAGAGACAGGCCGGGGCTGTGGGAGGACAGGGGAGCTGGGGAGGTCTCCCTTAAAGAGGCAACTCGGCACTGAGCCCCCTGGGGTGACCAGCATCCATGTCAGTGAGGAGGAGCTGAGGAAGGAAGGTGACCAGGCAGAGGGGGTGGCATGTGTGAAGGCTCTGGCGCATGAAAGCCTGTGGCACGCTCTGTCGCTCCATCACTATGGAGCACTCTTACGTGGGAGGTCATACAATATGCAAAACCTCTGAGGGACCACAGGTCCCAGGGAGTGGAGCACCTGAAGATAACCCTGAGCAGCCACATCTCCCTGCCTGGCAACTCACCGGGCCCCAAAAATCAAAAGGGTGAGCTGGAGCCTTCCAATACCTTCCGGGGAAGAATTCATTCATTTGATCATGTATTCATTCATCTGTCCATTTATTTGTTTATCCAATAAATACTCACTGAGCCTCTCCTATGTGCCAAGCCCCGTGATAATTCTGGGGATGTAATGGCAAGCTAACCCTGTAAGGTGTTTCCTCAAGGAGCTCACAGTGAGCCCTCCATCCCACCCATGGCAAACACATGCTCTAGGCCAGGCCCCTCGGGCTCCCAGGAGACGGGGGGGGGGGGGGGGGGGGAGGGGGGGCGGGGGGGGAAGCCATGGCTTTGGGCACAAACTCCTAGTGGCTCTAATAGGCTTTGTGTCTCCTGAGGCTCCAGCAGCATGTCCTGCTGACTCAGCACCTTTTCCAGGGAGGGATCAAAGGCTGCCCCCGTGGGGCTAAGAGTGAGGACAAAGCTTGCCAGGCCTCCCTGCCGCGGGGGCCTCAAGGTGTCCCGTGTCAATGGAAGCGCTCAGCACAGCGCCCCTGCTCGGAGTTCCAGCTGGAAAGAATGAGTCCAGTCCGGGAGCACGCGCCTGGTGCGGATGCAGGATAAACCTGCCGCCAGGTTAACAAAGCCGCGCTTCTCGCTGGTTCCAGGAGTGCTCTGAGCTCCAGAGAACCCTAAACCCGGGACGCTTCAAATGCAAAACGGCTTTGTTCAAACCTCGGCTTTCCCCTTCAAAAGCAGGCTGGTTCCTTTGCAGACTTGGCGGCTTCTTCAGGACGCAAATCTGCTGTCAGCATCACAGCGATTAGAGGCTTTGCGGAGGCCGCGGAACTCGCCGAGGATTATTTCCTTGGAATTTTCCAGACCGTAAGGCTGTTTGGAAGTCACTCGTCACCTCTTTTTATTCATTAGCTTCTTCACAGATATTCTTGAAATTAAAGTGATCATCATCATTATCATAATCATAATATCATCAAGGACCATGTATTGCGAGGCTAGTATGTGTCGTGCTCCATGCCAATCACTTGTCGCGCTTTATGGCATTTATTCCTCCTAATGACCCTGGAAGGTTGGTATTTGTAGTGGATGCTGCAGTGTGTGCCCACATCTCTCCTTCAGGACTGAGACACAGCCCCTGGGAATATTGCTGGCTGACAACTCTCAGTCAAGTTCATCCCCAGGAATTACAACCAACAGGTGGAAGAGAAGTGGTTCGCCCAAGGTCACACATTCCCTCCCGAGGGGCAGCCTGCATCCAATGCCCGGCCCAGCCCTCTCGCCTTCAGGTGAGACAACTGTGCAGCCAGGCTGGCTCCGGGTAGGTGATGATACTGGGATTGGCCGAGGTCTCTGTCACAACAGCTCAACTCCTCCCTCTGCTTCCTTTAGCCCCCAGCAAACCTGCATGCAAACCTCCAGCCCAGAGTCTGATTCCCTGGGGAACCTGACTGACCACAGTGTTATTACATCGACTCAGCACCAAAGAAACCAGAAGCTCAGAGAGGTGGTGTGACTTGCCCAAGGTCACACAGCCAGGAAGTACAGGGATGGGGGACTACATTCCCTGTTAAAGGCTCCCATCCTCTACTGGGGCACGTTCCTTTCCTTCTTTATCCCAGGAAATTCTGGCTGAAATGCCCATGAGTCCCTCCAGTGAGTTCCCTTCATTATTCCTCCTCTATTCCTAGAACCTCTGGGAAGATCTGCAAAAGGAAAACAGGAATGGCTGACCTTTTCATTCTCCTGGCCATCACGTCATCAAGACAGAAGCTTGGAGAGCAAAAAATAATGTCAAAATCAGGTTCAAAAATGACCTGTAATCCTTGGGGGCAAAATGGTCACAGAGAATTTTTAGGGCAGTGAAACTACTCTGTGTGATACTGTTATGGTAGATACATGTCATTATACATTTTCTAATAGGATGTACAACACCAAGACTGAACCTAATGCAAACTATGGACTTTGGGTGATAATGACGTGTCAGTGTAGGTTCATCCATTGCAACACATGTGCCACTCTGGTGGGGGATGTTGATGGTGGGGAGGCTGTGTATGTGGGAGCAGGAAGTACCTGGGAAATCTCTATCCCTCCCTCAATATTGCTATTAACTTAAAGCTACTCTAAAAAATAAAGTCTACCCCTGCCGGTTTGGCTCAGTGGATAGAGCTTCAGCCTGGGCACTGAAGGATCCCGGGTTCGATTCCGGTCAAGGGCACCTACCTCGGTTGCACACTCTATCCCCAGCCCTTGTCGGGGTGTGTGCAGGACACGACCCATTGATGTGTCTCTCTCACATTGTTGTTTCTCTCTCTGTGTCTCTCCCCCTTCCACTCTCTAAAAATTGATGGAAAAATATCCTTGGGTGAGGATTAAGAACAATAAAAAATTCTATAGTTCTATAATTATATAAAATATTTGTGGCTCCCTTTATATTTCTGTTGGACAGTGCTAGTCTGATCAACTGGTTTCTACAGAGGCTTTCTTCACCCACAGGCCCTGCAGAATGTTGGCTGTTTTACTCGCCTGTAACAAATGCCACGCACAGTCCCTGGCACATAGCAGACGTTTTAGTCAATGCGTGCTGCCTGAATGAGAGTAACTGGTATGCACTGGACCTGGCTGGGATGGTTGTTTGATGCTGCAGCTCCGTCCTCTCTCATTTGAGCCCTGTGTCCCAACTGCAAATCAGCATTCTGCATCTGGGGGGACGGAGGGGCATTGTGTCATCCTCCTCAGAACCCACCTTGGAAACATGTCCCCCACTGCTCAGCCCAAGGAGCTTCCTGTGGAAACTGCAGACACCCAGCCCCGCCTCTAGCAAAACAACTCCCAATCCCTATGTAGTCCCAACATTCTCAATACTCCACCCATGGTCCTTGTTTCCTCACCTTTTTCAATGGTAATTGCATGGAATTCAAGCTCTACTTACAGGTAAAAGACTGAGGAAGAGAAACATCGAGGAGTTTACTAAATAATCACAGAAGATATTGACTACCCAGACCCCTTGCTCCAGCTGAAAGTGCAAGCATCAAACACCTCAACCAGAGAGAAGACCGTAGAGTGTAGTCAGGGCAAGAGTCATTTTGCTTTATTACACTTCGTTTTATTCTGTTTTTCTTATCATAAAAGCAATACATCATCAGTACAGAAACATTGAAAGGCAAGGAAAAAATGTAAGGAAGCAAGGAAAAATATGCCCTCAATCCCATCATCCAGTCACAGTCAAATAATAGCTTATTTCCTTCCAGTCTGTGTACTTAGGGCTCGTTACATAATTCACGAACTATTTTTCACAATCTCCCTGCCCTACTTTTTTGATTCAGTGTGGTACCATAAATATTTAGAAAATCATTTCCAATTCTGTAGAGGATGAGATAAATGCCGTATGTGGAGAAATCATAATTAACTTAATTTTGTCTGGATTGTGGGTCCCTGAGTTGTTTCCAGCTGACCAGTGGGGTAGAGCCTGGCTCTGTACCTTTATGGATAAACCTTTGTTCCAGCTTGTGCTGTTTTCAGAATAGAAATCAAGAATTAGAGTTACTGAGTCAAAGGGTAGGAATATGTGTGAGGCCCAGCAAGTCTCCTAAGGAAAGGTATGGCCTTACCAAAATCTAACCAGATGTCACATTCTCTTCTCCATCTCCATCTGGAGGAGTAGCCAGGGGCACTCAGAAAATGAAGAAGAAGTCACTAATTTTGCCTCGTCACAGACCATACAAAGGCCTTCTGAACTGATGGGCTCCGAGCAGATCCTGCCCAGAGAACAGTGTGGGAGGGAGTGTCCGGTCACCCTCAAAATGCACAGGGAAATGTGTCAGAGAAGTCAGCCTCTTTGTGTTGCAGGAAATGGACAAACACTAAATTCAAACCATGACTAAGAAAAATGTTATTATATAAATGATATAATTATGTGTAATTATATAAAATGATATAATTACATAACTATATAAAATTATACTTGTGGCTCCCTTTATACTTCTGTTGGATGGCACTAGTCTGATCAATTGGTTTCTAAAGAGGCTTTCTTCACCCCTAGGCCCTGCAAGATGTTGGCGGTTTCACTCACCTGTAACCCAAACTAACTAATTTTCTTACCTGGCAGAGCTGCTTCTTCTCTCCTTTCCTGGGTTCTCTCTTCTTCCGGACCTCTAACAGGGGTGTCTAAAAGGAATAGAATTTATTGTTTCAAGAGGTTTGAAAACAGTGCTTTGGAAAAAAATGAAAGAAGAGCTATAGGGACGAGGCCCCCAGGCAATGAGACTGGGCCTTGGCACTGCCAAAGCTCCTCTTCTCTCTCTCTCTCTCTCTCTCTCTCCCTCCCTCCCTCTTCCTCAAATTCCCCCATCTATTTCTTGTCTCTCTCTTCTTCCACTACAGACAAGTCCTCTCTACATGGTGGGGAAAAAGATAACTGCCAGCACTTACAACTTACATCTTCCTTTATATTTCCAGACAAAAGCAAGAGTCTTTCCTCCAGTATATACATCAGTTCCAGGGAAGAATGCTCATTGGTTCTGCTAAGGTCACATGCCCACCCATTCAGTTAATTAGTGATGTCTGAGAAATAGAGTTCAACGATTGGCTAGTCCTAAGTCATATGCAAATTTCATTGGCCAGATCTGTTATCAGCCAAAGAGAGATGCAAGAACTTGCTGGATAGCCTTTTGGCTTTGTTTGTTTGTTGTTTTTTGTTTTTAAATAGCTACTTCAGTTAAACACTTTCCTTTGTGTCCAGGAGCTCCAAGAGCACCAGGTTATAAAAGCAAGGGCAAGGACATTTGATAAAGCTGTCAAAGCTCAAAGCTATTCTTTTAGGTAAATTTGAATTTCACTTTGGAAAACGAGAAGATGAGGGATAGATAACTGATAAACACTAGGCCACCCACCTTCAATTGATTCCAAACAGATACACATGATTATATTGTTTACCTGGAGATCTCATATGCCAGACGACTAATGTTTCTCTACAATTATCTGATTTTGTGTTGCCTAATTTAGATGTTCAAGTTGTAAAATTATGTATGTGTGTCATCCGGTTATAAGTCAATCAATAAACAGGGTATTTAAGAAAATTGTATAGTAATTACTAAGGCATGCTGTTTGGGGCATAGTACCTAACTGTGGAATGCAATAGTTAAATACTAGTCTCTATTTAAATGTCATTCATCTGCACATAGGAAGATATTCTGCAGCTTTTAATTAAGTCATAGAGATCTCAGCTTTAGGTACATTAGGTGGAAGGCAGTTTTAGTTCTATTTCTCTTACAATTGGATGAACTGAGGTTTACTTCTCTGGCACAAGACCTAGAAATAAGGGTTATGAAATCTTCAGTAGAATTTTCCATGTCCCTTTCACATCTGCCTTATATGTAAAATGAAATAACTTTTATAAACATAAAAATTCACTTATAATTGACCTCAGAACTGAGACAGAAATTGTTTGTTGAGTGCCTACTCTATGCTAATGATTGGGCAAAGCACTTCCCATATTTTATCTCATTATAGCTACCTGGCATTTTGTAGATGATGAAACTAAAGCTCAGAAGGCTGGTTTTGTGTGCCCAAGGTCACACGGCTTGTGAGTTGCAGGGCTGGAATTTGGAATCAAGCCCATCAGACTCCAAGGTGCACGTTCTAGCTGCCACAGCCTGGGCTCAAAGGTTGGCAGCTGAAAGGGAGGGATGCCAAAGTTCCCTTCTAACTGTCGGGTTCTGTGATGCCCATTTTTGTGGCTCTACTTGTAAATGGCACAAAAATAGCATCTGGTGAATCAGGGCTCAAGGGGACCAAATTCTGCTGGATAGTTCTGTCATCTGTTGTTTTTTGCAAGACAAAACCAGCTGGAGCTATTTCTTTTGCTCCCTCCCTTGAGGTTGGCAGGCAGTAGAGGTTAGTGTATGAACCAAAGTCCATAGAGTATACATTTCAGACTCAACCCACCTGAATTCAAATACAGACTCCACTACCTCTCGGCTGTGGCTGTAACAAGGAATACCCAAAAGTAATTTAACCCCTCTAAGCCCTAGAACTCTGACCTATAAAATGAGGTCAACTATAGGGAATCCCTAAAAAATGTTTACACTCTTTGAATAATTATAAAGGCAATGTTTATTAAAATACATTTCATTTTCAAAATTAAGCTATCAGCTGTTAAAATGTGTATACATTATTTGGGACATCCTATAGATTCCTTCACATTACTACTCTGAAATTAATACCTGGATTTTATTTAAATACTAGAGGCCCAGTGCACAAATTCATGCACGGGTGGGGTCCAGCTGGCCCACCCCTGATTGGTGTGGGGAAGGTGATCATAGGAGGGGCTGCCTGGGGGAGGGGCTGCGGCTGGCCAGGGGGCAGGGCTGCGAGAATTTGGGGGTTGGCCACCACAGTGTGCATCATAGTGACCGGTTGTTCTGGTCGTTCCAGCATTCCAGTCACTTGGCTTTTATATATATAGATGTTATATACTTGTACAAAGAACATAAATTGGATGGTTTTGCCTTCTTCCTACTTACTTAATTTGAAATGTCTGAAATGAATAAATTCATCCTTTTAACAAATATTTATAGAGGATAAACTATGTGCTAGACACTGCTAAGTCTTGCCTATATACTAGTGAATAAGCAGATGCAGTTCTGCCTTCATTAAGCTTACAATCTACCTGGTAAAAGAAATGTGTCAGTTAAAATGTTTTGGCTTTATTTTTTTTTAATTCCAACAATGTCTTCAACCATAAGTGCCTTTGTGGCTTGCAAAATTAGGAATCCATAATAAGGAGACCTTGATTTGTTTCCGCTAATCATTAATATCATGGGGATCCCTGGATCTTCCTGTCTTCTGTTACTCTCAGTGTGGGAATGATGTCTTGCCTCATGGTCACAAGATGGCTGCCACAACTCCAAGCATCACATCTCCACATGAGGCTTTCAAAAAAAGGGGGGTAGAGTGTCTTTCTCTTATGAGGGAGAAAAATCTTTGCCAGAAACTTCTAGTAGACTTCTCCTTAGATTCTATTCACCATAACCAAGTCACATGCCCATCCTTAAACCAATCCCAGGCAAAATGAAATGGGATTTCCACACATAACTTGGAACAATGGTGATTCATTCCTCAAAGCTTTTTTTTTTAAGCAAAAAGAAAAAAGAGGTGAGGGAATGTTTGCTGAGCAATAAAACCAAGCAGTTCCTGCCACATTGGGCTGATGAGAGGTGCCAAATGCAGCCTGGGTTGGGTGTGAAGAGTTCACCTGGAGAATCTGAGAAACAGACTGGCTGAGGTGCCAAATGTCCAGTAAGGAAAGGAGCCTGGAATATGAACCTGACAGAACAAAACAAAACAAAAACAAAAAACAACAACAACACCCTGAAGTAACCAGACATAGCAGCAAAAATAACACATGAGATGTCAAACTCAAATGCCTACAGGAGCCAGGTTGGTAATAATGGCAAAGACCCCTGGACGTAAGACAAGCCCCTTCTTGCCAGTGGGAATTCTGCCCCAGTGAAGTCAGAAATCTAGATGTCTAAAGAAAATCTCTCAATTTTCAAATGTTGGCAATGAATTTAAAATAACATTAAGAAAATGGTAGCCAACAGAATATCTACCGGCCAGCTTCTCTGTGTGGACCTCCAGCTTGCAGGCTCTGGGGCAAGGTCTTATCCAGAGGGCCCTCCGGCAGCAAAGCTAAGTGTCTGCACATTGGTCCCCACCTCACTGCAACTTAGATGCGCCATCCTGTTCCTGCCCCCAGTGATGGCCCTGAGGTGACATATTTCCATTCTTTCTAGCACCTTCCAGCCATAGAGCTACATACTTCAGTTCTGGATCATCCTGGCATCCAGAAGGATCAAGAGGGAAAGTCCTAGAGGCCAACCATGACAAGCTCTTGAAAAATAGTAAGTTTTTTTAAGTGTGTTCATCATTCACTTAACAAATATTTCTCCAGTGCCCACTGTGTACCAGGCACTGTCCCAAGTGCTGAAGAGGCAGTAAAACCAAGACAGATGGCTTCTTCCCCCACAGAGTTCTCCTCTCTGTCTTTGGGGTTTCCCACCTCAACTCTCTGCTCCATCATTCCCATGTGATACGGCGCCCACCCCAGAACCCGCAGGTCTTTGTTCTGACTCTCTCCTTACTATCCCAGCATGGCTTCCTGGAGAATTCCTCACCTTCTGACCCACCTTCCCATGCTCCTTTTCTAACATGGGAATGTTCAGACAGGAGGAGAACATTCTTCTGTCCATCAAGCCTCACTCCTGGGTGGATGCTAAGCCACAGGAGTTATCGTTATTTTTTTTTCATTTCAAGAAAAACAATTTTAAATATAATCATGTTACATGCAATAAATGCCCTCATTATTCTTTTTTTTTGCATTTTTATTTTTTATTTATTTTATTTTTTATATATATTTGTCTTCTTTTTTATTGTCTAAAGTTTTACATATGTCTCCTTTTTCCCCAATTGCACCATCATTATTCTTAAAGGGCCTCCCAGCAGGGCCCCGTGAAGAGACACATGGTGAAGTGTGCTCCACACTACTGCTCAGGGTGGGTGTAGAACCTACTTTCTGCTCTCAGGTTAGTAGAGTGTTGCTGACAGAGTATTTGCATCTCACTTGGGGCTTCTCCAAGTCAGCAAAGGTTTAACCCAATGAATTGCAACCCTGACTGTACATTGAAATCCATAACCAATGCCCCCATCTATACCAATTAAATCAAAACCTCTGAGGGTGGGGCCTGGGCATCAGCATTGTGTAAAAGCTCCCCAGGTCCAGAAACAGTTTGGAAACCCAAGAGAATGAACCTGGGATTAAGCTACAGTTCCTGCATAAAGGAGAGGTTATAGACCTGGGGGGTCCCCCTCACCAAGTGCAACCATGGAATCTCAGCCTGGCCATAGCCCAGTGGTTGGCAAACTGCGACTCGTGAGCCACATGCGGCTCTTTGGCCCCTTGAGTGTGGCTCTTCCACAAAATACCACAGCATGGGCAAGTCTATTTTGAAGAAGTGGCATTAGAAGTTTAAGTTTTAAAAATTTGGCTCTCAAAAGAAATTTCAATCGTTGTACTGTTGACATTTGGCTCTGTTGACTAATTAGTTTGCCGACCACTGGCCTAGACCAACCAATTAATCTCTCTGGACTCAGTCTCACCATCTGTAAAATGGGGACAATCATAAATACTAACTACCTTGCCAGATTAAATGAGATGATGAATGGAAAGGTCTTGGCTCATGATGAAAGCTATTAATTGTTCATTAATTATCTTCTTATTCTCTTCATGAGGAATTATCTGTTAGGTAAGACTAGTCCTGCCTCCCACATGACTTAGGTTCGAGTTCCAGATTCTGTGAGAGTGTGTGAGTGCATGTGTGTGTGTGTGTGTGTGTGTGTGTGTGTGTGTGTGTGTGTGTGGTCTTTTATTCCTGTCTCTCTCCCTCACACTCTTCAGCCAAAATTTCATCAAGTCCTGCCACAGGGAGAGGTTTTGACAACTTATAGGCTGCTCATGGTTCAATGTGGCTACTAAGGTACCCAGCAGAATTAGGGATGCCTGTTCCCTTCCATCTGAAACTCTTTCTAGAATATGATTGTGCTGTCTTAAAGTGAAATGTGAAGAAAATGGCAGCTCGGTTATTTTTAGCCATGCCTCCTGTCTAGAGAGACTCTGAATGGCTTTTTCACCTCCAAACAGAACTAAGGGGAGCTGGTCCTCTCCCAGTGTCCTGTGGTGTCTGGACCTGACAGTTCTTAGCCAACGAGGTGTCTGAAAGTATGTCTGGAGTGACACGGTTGAGGAGAATGCCATTATTAGAAGCCTGGGGAGAAGACTTACAGAAAGCATTGTGGAATAAAGAGAGGAAAGGCAAAAACTAATAGACGAGTTTTCTGAACTCCCACTGTCTGCTAATCCCCTGTTTGACAACTCAGTCCATTCAGTGAAAAATCAGAGTTTGAAGTTGGCGTTCCAGAATTCCAGCAGTTTAAAGGCAGAAGGTCCACACAAGGTGGTGAAGGGCAGAAAGCACAGTGGCCTCGGAGATAGACAGGCTTGGGTTCAAATCTCTGGTTGGCCATGGATGAGGCCAACCAATTAATCTCTTCACTCAGTCTCCCCACCTCTAAAATGGGGTTAGAATGCCCATCCAGTGTGGCTCAGTGGTTGAGCATTGACCTATGAACCAGGAGGTCACAGTTCGATTCCCAGTCAGGGCACAAGCCAAGGTTGTAGGCTCCAACTCCAGTGTGGGGCGTGTAGGCAGCAGCCGATCAATGATTCTCTCTCATCATTGATGTTTCTATCTCTCTTTCCCTCTCTCTTCCTCTCTGAAGTCAATAAAAATATATTTTTAAAAAATAAAAATAAAATGGGATTGGGTATATATCATTCCTACTTTCCTGGATTAGATGAGATGGTGAGTAAAAAGGCCTTGACTATTATTAACTGTTCATTCTTCATTTATTCTACAGATAATTACTGAGAACTTCCTCAGTGTTCAGCACTCCTCCCGAAGCTGGGACTTGCAGCCATGAGCACAGCACAGGGGAGAGGAGTTAGCTAGCGTGGCCAGGAAAGGCTTCACTGAGGCGGTGGGAGAGGGGGCCATGCAGATATCTGGGAAAGAACATGTCAGGCAAGGGGTCCAGCAAAGATGCTGACGGAGGAAGGGGCCAGGAGAGTGTGAGGAGCAGCAGATCAGAGTGGATGAGGGAGGGGACAGAAGAGTCAGAGAAAACAACAGAGGGTGTGCTGAAGCGTTATAAAAATGTGGGGTTTACTCTGAGTTAGAAGCCACTGGAAGAGGTTGATCATAGGAGCGGCCTGATCCACTTACGTTGTCACGTGGTCCCTCTGGCAGCTCGTAGAGAACAGAAAGAAGGGAGGCGAGGGATGCAGTAATCCAGACAAGAGACAGTGGTGGGCTAGACCAGGGTGGTGGCCCAAGAGGTGGTGAGAAATAGCCAAATTCTGAATATATTTTAAAATTAGAACTGACAGACAAAATATGGAACATGGAAAAAAAAGAAAGAAGTCAAGGATGACTCTAAGGTTTGGGAACTGTGGGTTGTTTGGGTTTTTTTTTAAAGTATTATTCAGAAAGAGCATAACCTCACAATAAAAAACAATCCTTCTCCCACAAAAAAGGCTGGTAGTCCATGCCATCCTGCCAGCCATGGAAGTGGATCCTCCAGCCCAGTCGAGCCTTCAGATGACTGCAGCCCCAGCTGGCATCTCGACTGTGGCCTCATGAGAAACCCTGAGCCAGAACCACCCAGGTGAGTGTCTCCCAAATTCCTGACCCTCAGAAACTGTGAGATGATGAAAGTTTATTGACATTTTAAACTACTAAGTTTTGGTTAATTATTATGCATTAATAGAATTAATATAGTCCTCCATCAATAAGACATGATGACACACAGCCTGATACGGAGCCTTACCCTGAGCCATAGTCCTTGCCTTCTCCTCTTTCTTCATCTCCCAGCCCTCCCCATGTGTATGCCCTGTTCCTGAGCCATCAAACCTCCTAAAATTTTCCGAATGCAGAGAGCCTGCTCCTTCTCACCTCTGGACACTCTCAAATGCTAACTCATCTCTCCCTGCTATGCCCTCCCCCATGCCTTCCTAGAGAGCTCCAACTCTTCACTCATAGTCCAGCTTAAATGCCACCTTCCATAAAGCTTTTCCAGGACAAGGGAGCACTTCTGTGGTCCCACAGCGCTCTGTAAACACCTCTATCTGTGTCCTGATCACCGAGTACTGTGATTGGTTATGCATTTTTGCTTTCTGCACCTGACAAGAACTGTCTTACCCACCTTGGCATTACTCCCCATGCCCAGTAGATTCTGGGAAAATGTATGGAGGCTAAAAATATTCAGTTACCGCTTGCTGAGTGCCCTACTGGGGGCCAGCACATAGCATCTCCACCCCAGCAACCCTCGGAGGTAAGAATTTTACAGATAAGGAAACTGAGGCTCAGAGAGGCTAGCACTTTGTCTGAGACCTCACAGCTGCTGAGCGATTCATCCAGAATAGAAACTGAAGGACAGAAGGACTTTTCCCCAAGCACTTTCAGGTCTCAGGGTTTGTCTCTGCTTTCGCTGTCACTACAATCCTGTAGGTATCTGGCAATCAGATGAGAGAAATGTATGCACAGTGCATTTGCAACAATAAATTCGGCGCAAATGCAAGGGGTGATCATTGCCCCTTGGGTACAGACCCAGAGGCTGGGATTCAATTGTTCCAGGCCCTTGTGTTTCCCAATGTCTTCAAGCCCCGCCAGGTGCTACGCTGCAGTGACCCCTCCTAACAAGGCACTCTGACATCTTGGTGGCCACCCCTCAGCTGAGTTCTCTGCCCTTGTGCCACCTGCAGACAGGCAAAGGGAGCCAGAGGGAGGCGTCCCCTCGGGGTGAGCGCTGATCGTGTAACGCTTTTATTTATGGTCCTGCTGCTGCCACTCCACTTGGTATTCACTGTGCTCGCATCCGTCCTAATGAATTTATCTGGTAATAATGCGGATGTCATATGCACTTACGCTCCGCAGTGCACAGCTTTTCTGCCAGCACCGCGGTGACACGCTCGACCGGGAACTTGGCCAACCCCGAAAGAGGTGTTGGGCTTTTTCTCCACCTTTTTCAGAATGACGCAGGCATTTCTGCTGAGCAGCTGCTTTTTTGGCCTCTCTGACCCGTAACCACCAGTACTTGTGTCTTTGGACGAGGCTCCAATGCCCACCTGTTGGTGCCTTCCAGCACTGTGCCACCCAACAGGACTTCCTGCACCTGCGCTGTGCAAGGTGGTAGCCACTGGCCACATGTGGTTATCGAGGACTTGAAGTGTGGCTCGTGGGATGGAGAAGCTAACTTTTAAAATGTATTTCATTTCAGCCCATCTTAATTTAAATAGTAACATGTGGCTCATAGCTACTGTCTTGGACAGCGCGGTTCCAAAGAGTCGCTCAGAGCTTCTCAAAATTAATGTTCACGCAAGTCACCGGGGGACTTTGTTTAAATGCTGATTCCAGTTCAGTGGGTCCGGGGTGAAGCCTGAGATGCTGCACCTCCAACCGGCTCCCAGCTGGTTCTTGTGCTGCTGGCCCACGGACCACACTTTGAGTGGCAGGTCATCTGGGTGCTGGTGACACAGGTGTTTATGAGGGAAAACTCATGAAGCTGTGAGATGCTCACACTTTCTGATTTTTATGTTGTATCTCGGTCTCTCTGAGGTTACAGTCTCTTCATATGCTAAATGCGATGCTTCTCAGCATTGATTTGAATCATAGGTTTGAAAGACAGAAAATTGTCTCACTAATATGTTCCAAATAGTACATGAGATATACTAAAATATTAAACATCGTTTATCTGAAATACAAATATAACTGGAGGCATTGTTGTCATTGTTGATTTGCTTAATTGAACATCTCTCCTTGTACATTAAAATACCTGTGAAGTTTCTATTAATGCCAGTGCCCAGGCCCCGCTGCATGTCAGAGGTCCAAGTTGGCCTGGGCATAAGAAAGGTTTGAAAGTTCCCTGCCCTAACTGGTTTGGCTCAGTGGATAGAGCGTCGGCCTGCAGACTGAAAGGTCCCAGGTTCGATTCCAGTCAAGGGCATGTACCTTGGTTGCGGGCACATCCCCAGTAGGAGGTGTGCAGGAGGCAGCTGATCGATGTTTCTCTCTCATTGATGTTTCTATCCCTCTATTCCTCTCCCTTCCTCTCTGTAAAAAAATCAATAAAATATATTTAAAAAAAAAAAAAAAGAAAGTTCCCTGGGTGGTGGCAGTTTGTAGCCAGGGTATAAGGCATTGGTCTATGGCAGTAGTCCTCAAACTTTAGCAAATATTAGTTTCCCGGGGGGTGGGGGGAGCTTGTTAACATACAGATCCTAGGACCACTCTCCCAGACTTTCTGAGTAAGTCTTGAGTGACTCCCATTGCATATCTAACAAATTCCCCGTGATAGTGATGCTGGTGGTCCAGGGACCATGCTGGCCTAGGGATTAAATTAACCCAAACTAGGAACAACCTACTCCTCAACCCCTGAGTAATCAGCAGGTACAGCCTGGCCCATGTGGCTCAGTGGTTGAGTGTGGACCTATGAACCAGGAGGTCGCGGTTCGATTTCTGGTCAGGACACATGCCAGGATTTCGGGCTTGGTCACCAGTGGGGGTTGGCGTGCAGGAGGCAGCTGCTCAATGATTCTCTCTCATCATTGTTGTTTCTATCTCTCTCCCCCTCTCCCCTCCTCTCTGAAATTATTAAACTATTTTTTTTAAAATCAGCAGGTACAGAAGCAAACATCCGATACAACCTAGCTGCCTGGAAGTCAAGGATGTAATCCCCCCAAGGAACTCGCTCTGCTTCCTCCTCTAAGATGGTGAGAGGTGACAGGAAGCTCAGTAGCTTTAGGGTCAGGTGAACCTGGTCACCACCTCATAACCTCTGGACCTTGAGAAGGGTATGCCCATTCCTGCAGCCTCATTTGTAAAAGAGGGCCTACTGTTTGAATTTTTTGAGAAGGTAAAATGGGCGAATGTGATCCTGTGTGTGGCCATCACTTAGAGGAAAACTCAGCTCCTGGGCAGCTCCAGCCAGATCGCTGGAAACCAGCATCATCCATCCTCATAAATCTTTGGCAGAATGATAACAAGCGTGGCTGGGCCTGAATTTTAATACAAGCCAATGATATCCAACTCTGGCTGCTGTTAGAATCATCTGGTGAGATTTTTCCAAGTCCTGACCCTGAACCCTACACCCAGAGTTCCTGTGCCAATGGTTCAGGGATAAGTAAGGCCCAGGCGTCAATGTCTTTGAAGCCCCCAGATGTTTCTCAAGGGCAAAAGGGGCCGAGAACCACTCATCTTGGGCTGGCTGGACTCCCTGTCTCCTGGAAAATTGCATGATATCTCTTCACCTCTGCTTCATCACCTGCGTCCACGGTGTATGAACAAACCTCCTCTCTTTCACTGGATGTGGGAGAAAAAGTGCTGAGCTGAGCGACACAAAGAAGTCTTAGAGATGACCCTGTCCAGCCTCCTTGTGTGAGAGGTGATGACACTGAGACTCAGAGAGAATGAACAATTGTCCAAGGTCACTCAACAGGGTATTTGACTCACTCTCCATAATATGACCCAGCTATGGTTCAAAAACTATTCATTTTTATCAAACAAACACTTCTAGCCTCATTATGTTCAAGACACTATTCTAAGTGCTCTACAAATATTAACTCATCTAATCCTCACAACACTTCTAAGAGCTAGGTGGTGGCTGTCTGCAGAGGAAAGAAAAGGAGACCATGGTCAGGAGCGCAGGAGGTTTTTCTGAGACCCGCATCTGTACTTGGAATAGCAGCCTGGATCCAAGGCACCATTATCCCCACTGTCATCTTTGTAAAACTCAAATTGGTTCACATCACACCTGCGCTCCGAATTCTTCAAAAGCTCCCTATTGCCCTCATGGTAAAGGTAAGCTCCTCAGCAGGATCTGATCACATTCATGACTTGCTCCAGCCTCCCCCAGCTTCATTTCCCAGGCTCCTCCCCTCCTTTATCCTCCAGCAACCCTGATATACCCATAAGCCAAACTCACACTTTGCTGGCTCACATCTTCGCTTAGGCAGTTCCCTCTACTTAAAGTGTCTTTCCCTCCCTTATCTGCCCATGCATTGATTCCTAGTTGTAATGGTTCATTTTGTGTCATTTGCCAGGCCACAGGGTATCTAGATTAAACATAATTTCGGTGTGTCTGTGAGGGTATTTCTGCATGAGACTAGCATTTGAATCGGCGACTCGGTGAAGTAGATTTTCCTTAGCAATGCGGGTGGGCCTCATCTAACCCATGGGTTCCTGGATAAGAACAAAGGGCAGAGAAAGTAGGAATTTGCCCCTTTCTTCCTGCCTTACTGTTGGAGCTGAGACATCTCATCTCATCTTCTCCTGCCCTCAGATTGCGACTTGCACCATCGGCTCCCCTGGTTCTTAGGCCTTTGAACTTGGACAGAATTATACCACGAGCTTTCCTTGGCCTCCACTGTGCATATGGCAGATCATGGGACTTCTCAGCCCCCATAATCATGTGAGCCAATTTTTCATAATAAATTTTCTTTATATACATAATTTATGTATTATAATCATATATTTACATAATCTATACTAATAAAAGGGAATATGCTAATTAGACCGGATAGACCAGATGTCTTCCTGTCATCCTTCCGGACAAAGCCACGGTGGTGGGAGCCAAGGCAGAGGCGATTAGGGGTGATCAGGCCAGCAGGCAGAGTGGTTAGAGGCAATCAGGCAGGCAGGCAGGTGAGTGGTTAGGAGCCAGCGGTCCGGGATTGTTCAGTAATCAGGCCTAAACCAGCAGTCAGATATCCCCCAAGGGGTCCCGAATTGGAGAGGGTGCAGGCTGGGCTTAGGAGACCCCTCCCACACACACACACGAATTTCATGCACCAGGCCTTTAGTGTAACATAATTGTATATCAGATATCCTAGTAGTATATATATAATTCTGTTTCACTGGAGAACCCTAATACACTAGTTTTCCCTCAAAACCCAAATTCCAAATCAGCTCCTTTCTTGACTCTGTCCCCCTCTTCTCACTGCCCAGAGAGCTGCCTCTGCACCCACCACCTGGCTCACCTTCTTTCTGGGCATCCACATGGAAAGTAGAGGACAGAGCAGGCTGTGGATTCGAGGGAGAGCCCTTGCGTTCAAAACTGGTTCCAGCCCTTCCTCACTGTATGAGCTTGGGCATGCTTCCTTCAATTTACCAAGCACCGTTTTCTCCACTTGCAAAAAAGGGAATAATAATAAAAGTAATGGTGGTTGTGAGGATTAAATGAGGAAATGTATGTGACCTGCAGAGCACAGTGCCCGACACACAGTGTGTGTCAGGGATAGGTTGTTGCTGTCATTGGGATGGTGATAATGATGAGGACGAGGACAGTCCCAGGGAGTCTCCAGCACCCACACACTCAAGTTTTGAACAAGCTGTACTTCACACGTCATCTGACAAGTCACCACTTTAGGGCAGCTCTGCTGACCAACCCGCAGCTCCACACCATCACTATCTCTGGTGAGATGAGTGTTTAGCTATTTCATTACATTTCACTCTTATTACTTTACTAGAGGCCCAGTGCATGATTGAATCATGCACGTGTAGGATCCCCTATATGCTTTCGCTTTCGATCGTGGGGGAGCTGGCTTCTGAAAGGCCTGGTGCACCAGCGGACAGGCACCCAGCTCCCCCACTTTTGATTGTCCGGGGCGGGACGTGAGCTCGCTGCCCCAGAGGCCCCTTCTGTGCCGCAGCACAGCCATGGCGCAGACGCTGAGCTCGCGCCGCCACTGGCGACGCAAGCTCAGTGTCCTGCCGGCCCAATCGGCTACCCTAGCCACCCCGAGTCCCGCCCCCTGCGCCTCCCGCTGGCCCAATCGTGGGCGTAGCGAAATGATGGTAATTTACATATTACCATTTTATTAGGTAGGAGGATGAAAAGTGACTGAAAACAGAAAAGTGAAAGCACTCGTATTAATGATATAAAGGACCAAATCTCGACTGAGATTGAAATGAGCAGGCAAGCCACAAATGGGAAGTCTTTACCTTCAAGAGACTGAGGCCAGTTAATTCAATTGAAAGAAAGGACAAAATTAAAGTACATACTGATGCTGGAAACACTGCTTCCGAGTGTACCTAATGGATGAACTGCAAAACCATTATGTTAAGTGGAGAAAAAAACATTCACAAAAGGCCACGGACAGTATTGTATGATTTCATTATATAAAATGTCCAGAAAAGAAAGATTTATAGACAGAAAATAGATGAGTGGTTGCCTCAGGCTGGGGGGAGTAATGGAGAGTGATGGCAAAGGGGCCTGGGGTTTCTTTCAGGGGTGGTGGGAATTATTTGAAACTAGAGGCCTGGCGCATGAAATTCTTGCATGGGTATGGACCCTAGGCCTGGCCTGCTATCAGGGCCATCTTCCCCAGCTGCCCACAGCTGGCCCTGCCCCCACCACCACCACCACCCAACCCCGTTCGCCATCAAGTGATTGGTGCCTGACGGCCCAGAAGGGACCAAGAGGTTGGCTGTTCCCGCTCACTCGCCAGCCCAACCCCACCATGGGTGGCCATCAGGCAATTGGAGCCTGCCGGCTGTGGAAAGGAACTAAGAGGTAGTCAGTGCGCCTCATAGTGACTGGTCCAGTGGTCGTTCTGGTCGTTCTGCCGTTAGGGTCAATTTGTATATTACCCTTTTATTATATAGGATAGAGGCCTGGTGCACAGGTGGGGGCTGACTGGCCTGCCCTGAAGGGGGCCCCGGATCAGGGTAGGGGGTCCTCGCTGCGGGGCAGGGCCAGCCTGGGCGAGGGGTGGGCCTCATCTAACCCATGGGTTTGTCAGGAAGGATGTCTGGAATGACATCCAGAAGACATCTGGTCTATCCAGTCTAATTAGCATATTAGCCTTTTATTAGTATAGATAAGATGTAACTGTAAATAGACTAACTATGGAACATTACACTTAAATGAGTATATTTGATGGTACTCAAAAAAAGCAAAGGAAAAAAACAAAAAAGTAAGGAGTAATTAAATCTGTTGTCATATTTATATTCTTTAGGAAGTGCCCTCTACACATACAAACACATGTATACATGTGCACACACATATACACGTGCACACACATACACACACAAGTACATAATCCTATAAAATGTAAGTCAGCTGTCTGATTTCTACATAATTGGTATTTGCAAGTGTTTTGTAAGCAAGTATTTGCCTTGTCATGGCCTGTGGATTTCTGGAGAGCAAGAAATCCTTAAACTCTGCACCTCCCCCATTGCCAGCGCTCAGTAAGTTTTGCTGAACTGATCTAAAGGTAAATGAGCTCCCTTCCTGCCAAGAACTGCTGGCGGACAGTTTTCAGGCAAACAATACTATCTGTCTGAAGGCTGTGGTCCGTGCAAATGCGGCTCCCACACTCCATTTCAAGTGATCTGATCTTTAATACAAGCCGGCCACTAGCAGGCAGATGCATTTTCCACGGCTCAGCTTGAGCTGCCCTTTGCAGCTTCCCAGGCTGTTTAATGTGTTGCCAAATGTAATCGCCGAAGGACAAAGACACAGGCCTCTGGGTCTGCTCATAAATGATGGATTTCCCAGCACCGACTCCTGCAGCCACCACGTGGGGTCCGCATACTTATTCTCCATGGTTCCCGGATCTGCTATGGGCTTTGGGGTGGGGGGCGGAGGACACAGTACTGTATCCATCTTGCAGGAGCACCCACGCCCCTCATCAGGCCCACCCACAGCCACGTGGTCCTCATTAAGGGGTGACTGCTTATGAAGAGACCTGGATTGATTCTCTTGATGCTCTGAAGTCCCGCACTGGTCTGCTCACGGGGGCTCTGGGCCTCATTCTGTGCAAACTGCTCTAACAGAACATTCTCTTTAAGAGTTGGCATGGGTGGCCGAGCAGTTGGTAGTGAGGCGCATGCAGGATTTACACATAGGATTTACAAACTTTAGCTCAATGTAAGGAAAAGGCCTCAAAACAAACCAATCTGTTCAAAAACTCAGGAATGCAGGGTGAGGACCAGGCCCCCGAGACATGTGTCCAGTGGTGTTTTCACCCTCCCCGTGCGGGGCGGAGGGTGAGTGCCGCAAGTCAGTTCACATGGCAGAGTCTCAGCCTCCTTCTCCTTCCGACAGAGGTGGCATCACGGCCTCCGGGCGAGGCCTGGAAATCTCTTCATTCCTTTGTTCCAAGTGAGGAGATGCGTTTATCCACAAACCGTGTCTCCCCGCTGAGGATCAGCAGGGGACTAAGAGCCCAGAGATTTATAAATGTCACGGCTCTTTGCCCAGCAGGAAAGAGCTTGGGTCTGAAATGTGGGAGTCTATTCCACGTGTGTGTGCAAGCAAGGACTCCCTGGGGAAAATATTTGACTCAAACTCCGAGTCACTTCGGACAGACAATTTGACAATTAAGTAGTTGATTTGAAATGAATCAAGATGTAAAGAAAACGAACATTGATCATCCCCGCGTACATGCCAGGCCCTGAGCACTTGAGTATTATATACTCAAATATTTGACGTGCATTTGTCAAATATTCATGGAGGGCCTGCTGCGTGCCAGGGCCCAGCTGGGGTGCAGCCAACATCAAAATAAATAAATATTCCCGCATTCCTGAAGTTTGCATACTTCTGGTGTATTGCAGGAAGGATGGGGGAAGAAGGAGGAGCGAGCAGGTAATAAAGGAAGAGCATAGCCAAAATATAAAGTATGTCAGATTGTTACAAATACTGGAGAAAATAGAGCAGGAGAGAGGAATTGGCAGTGAGGAGTGCAAGTTTAAATAGAGGGTCAGGAAAAGCTCATCATATTTAAACAAAGACCTAAGGTGGGGAGAAAATTCCAGGTAGAGAGAATGTGTGTTCACAGAGCTATGCGACCATCAGCACAATCGGTTTTAGAGCATTTTTATCATCCTAAAAAGAAACATCATACTTATTAGCAGTCACTCCTCATTTCCTCACACCCATCCAGCTCCTGCCACCACTAATCTGCTTTCTGCCTTTAGAGATGATTTTTTAAATTAAACACTGACTCTGGCTGGTGTGTAGAGAAGAGATTGTAGAAGGTGCATGGTTAAAGCAAGGGCACCAGTTACAATGTTGTAATAAATCAGGCAATCCTGACTAAAATCCTATGGAATGAAGCCTATTACCATGCCCATTTTACAGATGAGCAAACCGAGGCTCAGAGAGGTTGACTTACCCAGTCTCATGGCTAGGAAGGGGAAGGGAAGTGGCATGAATTGGGACCCAGTCTGTCAACCTGGGGCACCCAGCCATCACTGGTCCTGCCTCAAGGGCTGCAGTAGATCAATGTTTCCAGTTCCTTCCACCCTCCCTTGGTCATGTGACTCTGCAGTACCTCCAGCTGAAGGAGGTGGAGTATGTTCTCCAGCCCATTGAAGTTGGGTTTGGCCATGTGACTAGCTGTGGTTGATGGGCTGTTAGGCTTTACAACTGTTTGTGTGGTTGACTTGTCCATTTACACTTCTGCCAGCACCATGAGATTAAAACTGCAGGAAGCCACTGCTTAAGGAGAACAACGACACACAGAGTAGACCTGGATGCCACCCCCCAGTCTGGAGACAGGCCCAGCTGAATTCAGCCTCAATTCACTGAACCCCAGACAACCTACTGGCTCAAGAGTAGAAGGTGCATGTTCAAGATGTTAGCCCACCAAGGCTTTGGGCATGTTTGTTACATGTTGCTATTGCAGTAAACACTGACGCACAAAAGAACCAACCCGAATGTTGCAACCTCATCTAAATAATAAAAGCACCAGCTTCTTAGCGGTGTTGGATTTCCGGAGAGCTTTTAGGCCCATTTTCTCATTTAGTCTTCACAGCCAACCTTGGAGTAAATGCTTTTATTGCCTGCTTTATAGATTGGCATGCTGAGGTCCAGGGGAGCAAAACCGCTTGCCTCTGCTTATGTGGGTCAAATGGGTGAATCCGGTCTCTAACTGAACATCTTCCAACCTCAATTTCAGCCCTCTGTTGCCTTTCAACTTCCCTCCCCTGAATTGTTCATTACAATTATTTTACAATTAGTTAACAAACACACCAGAAGGAATCCAGCAGAAATGTCTAATGGCTCCGAATTTAATAGCTCCCACTAAACTTCATCATCGAGCCTTAGACACTCACCCGCCCCCCACCCCCAGCTCCCTCAGCTCCCTGAGGATTTTTTAGTACATCCCTTAATTGGCTGCATTTTAATTGCTCAACTTCTACATCCACCTCTTCCATCAGCCTGGGAGCTTTTGAAAAGAAGGGCCAAGCACCCTTTGTTTCCAATAACCCATGATTTTCACAGGGTCTGACCCAGAGAGAGGAACAACTATGATTTTTTTTAAAATAAATTCACACAAAGGAAACCACTGATTTTCCAGTATTCAACTCACCTCAATATGCATTTAATGAAGTGCCAGTTGTAAGGTGGTGAGGGGAGCAGCACACAGCACCCTGAAATGTGCCGCTTTGGCACATGCGTTATTTGAACCCAAGGCAGTTAAGACCCAGCAGACTCAGGAAAAGCATTCTGCCTGAAAGAATTTATATGTGGGCCTGTCCCGGGAAGAGAGCTTCTCCCAGAGATAACATTTTATGTCAGAAAGACTAGCCTGCAGGACATGACACACATGTGTTTGTGAAACATGTGTGTTCCCACCTTCCTGTGAATTGTCTTCCTGCCCTTTGAAGCCTCCGACTCTACCCCTTCTCCTTGGCTCGGAGGGTATGCAAGCCTCACCTGCCTGACTGCTTGGGAGTCTCATACTTTTATGGGGCTCCCTGTACGTACGCATGAAATTTGTTTTTCTCCTGTTAATCTGTCTTATGTCCGTTTAATTATTAGACCAGACAAAGGACCTAGAAGGGAAGAAAGGAAAAGGTTTCCATCTCCACCTGGAGACACTGACACCCCAAAGAGGAGTGTATTAAGCATACCGTGTTGACCCTGCAGTTTTTATCCCGTTGTTCTTGCACCAGAGACATTTCACTCTCCCCGCATTAAAGAGTTTAGCAGTCAATGTGCCAGGAGAATATGTGTGTGACTATGCGTGTATAGGTACATGAATGCATGTGTATATGTGTATACACATATCTGTATATGTGTTCATATATATTTGTATGCATTTGCATATGTGTCTTATGTATATGTATATGTATGACTATATATAAGCATGTGCGTGTACATGTCTCTGTGCACACACATGTTCGTACATAGCTGAATATGTGTGACTTGTGTATGTATTTGCACGTGTCTCCGTGTGCAAATGTATGTCTGTGTCCATACATATGTGTGTTTGTGCCTATGTATATGTGACTATGTATATGTGGGAGCCCATGTGGGTGTATACTCTCTCCATCTCTCTTCTCCTCCACTTTCCAACCTACCTCTACCTCTCTCTTTTTTTTAATTTCTCACACAGTCTTCTTATCAAACAAGATAAACCATTAATCACTGATTTAATTGTTAGTGAATATTGTTCATTCTGCCTATAAATATTTATGGAACACCTGCTATATTCCCGGTCCTAGAGATAAGGCAGCCAAAAACAGAAAGAAAATAAAGAAGAAAAAAAAGATGTCCCGCCTGCCCTCACTTGAATTTGGGTGATTATTTCTTGTTAGGTGATTGTTGGAAAATAATGAGCAGTAAGCAAAATTAACAGGGCAACAGTGACAAACACTAGAACTTGTAATGGGCTGAAATTAACAGAAGAATAGTTTTGTTGACAAAATTTAAACCTCGACCCGGCAGATTTGAACTTGATAGAAAGAATGGCCAAAAATATATGGACAAAGAAAGCCAACAAAAACCTCAAAATAAAAGTTATAATCAGCAGAAAGCTGGTAGAAGGAAAAATACTGATGAATCAAATGTTCATGGTTACAATTGAAACAGAAAATAATCAATCTCGTGAAAATAATTCTACTATGAATAAACATTTTAATGGAAATGTTGAGCTGTACAGCAAATTAAATGCTGGATTAAAATGACTTAATGGAATTTGCTCCATGAGACACTTTGTTGCAGAAAATTAATGTTGCCAAAATTTTCACATTGATGTATGCATTAAAAACATCCATGAGGTTGAAACAATGGGGTAAAGATGAAGGGGGGTACATTACTCTTCATCTGTGTCACATAACTCATTGATAGACTCAATCCTAGGCCATTCAGCGACATACAAGAGATCCTTGGAGCACTCAGAGCATCAGACTGAAGCACGGTCCGAGGCTACAAGCTCAGTCTCCCTGCTCAGCGCTTCTCAAGCATTATTGTGCATTCACGTCATCCAGGGACCTGGCGGAAGTGCAGATTCTGAAGCAGCAGATCCGGGCTCAGAAGGAGATTCTGCATTTCTAATAAGATCTTGCTAATACAGATGCTGTTCTGCAGACCACACTCTGAGTACCGAGGTCTCTGCAGACACCACAGAGCCGGGACACAAGCACCCCTCACCCCTCCCAGGTCTCAGATCAGCTTTCTGCAATGCCTCATCCCTTCCTTGAAAGGCCCTGGCCTGCTTTGAAAAACTTACAGTGCAGCTTGATCAGCAGGACCCAGGCACCCAACAAAACCTGACTGAGCCTGCCTCTGGCATGATTGTGGATCCAGCCATTTGCCTTGGTTTGGGGACTCTCATCCCCCAATCAGAGAACTTTGAGAGAGTCGCTAATCAAATCCTCTTCATAATTCCCTGGGGAGAGAACAGGCTTAATCCAAAGGAAGGACTCACTAAGAGTAGAAGCTGCCTGGTGAGATGGAATAAGTCTAGACTCTGAAAACTAAAGTTCTGGGTTCAAATGCTGACTCCTCCACTTACTGGTTTCAGGCAACCCAAGTGTCACCTCTGCTTTCAGTGTTCTCATCTGTGTAATGGAAATATGAGGCTAAAATGAGAAATGTTATATAAGACACACAGCGACTAGCCAGAATGATGTTCCATATGTGGTGGTTTCTAGTTCCAAAGAAGATGGAATTCCTGTCCATGCTGGGCACGAGGGTGAGATATTTTGGAGGCTGGGGGTTTCCTGGCACCTTTTCAATTGCATTCATGGGCAGAAGCCAATGATTGAATCCTAGAGGCCCAGAAGTCAACACTGCAGAAGAACAAGGCACAGGAAGGCTTTTCAAAACAGTGCTCACTTGGTCTTTGCAAAAGCAAAACAAAGCCAGACTCAGCAGACATCAGTAGCCCTGACTCCAGACTGGCACTGACTGGTCCAGGGGCCTTGGGCTTGCCCCAAAATGCCTTTGGAGTCTCTTTAAGAAAAGCAAAAAGAGAGAACAAGTCAAGCACATTTTTCTCTTTCTCAGCTGCCAAGGAATCTCAAGTGAGTTTCAGAAGTACTTAAAATTCAGAAAGGTGGGAGCCTCAATGCCCTTGTCCGTAGTCCTGAATCTGTAATGTTAGCACATCAATCCCAGAGGGCAGCCTAGCGCAGGCCATAGTGTAGGACAAAGGCAAGGCTCACCTGTAACACCCTTGCTGAAAGGACCCTCTATACTCAGAAAGGACACACCCACAGCACAAAAGGAAACCCACTGGGCTCCACTGGGACATGCAGGAGAGCAAACTTGGAATGATGCCCATAACGTTAGACTGACCCAGGTTCAAACCCAACCCTGACATTTCCAAGCAGTGTGACCTTGGCCAAGTACTTTAAACTCTGAGCCTCTGCCTCCACATCTGTAAAATGGAGATGATAGCTCCAACTTCATCAGGTGTTATGAGGATTCACTGAGTTATTATTATAGAGTGAATGTGTGTCCTCCCCCCGCCCCCAAATTCATCCATCAGAACTGAATCCTCAATGGGATGGTATTAGGAGGTGGGGCCTTTGGGGGACTACCGGGGGGATAGGACATGAGAGCAGAACCTCATGAATGGGATTAGTGTTCTTATAAAGAGGCTTGAGACAGCTCTCTCTGCCCTTCGGCCGTGTGAGGACAGTGAGAAGGCAGTCCGTCTATGAACCGGGAAGGGAGCTCTCACCAACTCTGCCAGTACCTTCACGTTGGACTGCTCAGCCTCCAAAACTGTGAGAGAGAGATTTCTGTGGTGTAGGAGTCACTAGCCTGTGAGGTTTTTGTTAGAGTGGCCTGGATGGAGTAAAGCACATGCATAAAATGCTTCATATAGGACCTGGTCCATGGAAAGAGGCTGCCTTAGCCAGGGCTCCAGATTAACCCAGGGAAGAGCTTTTGGGTAGGTAGTTTGTCTGGGGAAGTGGCCCCCAGGGGCAGAAATGGGGACAGAGAATGGTGAAACAGGGAAGGAGAAGCATCCATGAAGGGTGTGTCCCAGGTTGATCACCACCATGAGCAGATGGGCTCAATGTCACCAGGCTAGCCCACTGTGCTGCCAGCAGCCAATGAAACCCCACCAGCCCAGTGTCCAGTTACTGGTTAGACCCTTGATCTTGCTAACTGCTCACCTCCAGAATCTGCCTGATTTCCAACAAAGATGACAGAGGATAAAAAAACAATTAATATGCATTGAGCACATGACAATGTGCTAAATGCTTTGTGTGTTTAGCAAAATGATATCTTCATGTATTAGCAGATAGGCTTCTAACCCCCTCACCAAATTCCTGCTGATCCTCCCTCCAGCCCAGGGTGCTGTGGTTTTCTGTGTTCACTGCTTTAAAGGTTATACAAGAAATTCAGAAAGAGGAAAAGAACCAGTTCTCTGCTCTGAGTTTCAAGACAAGCTTTTGAAACTTGTGACAGAAACAAGAGGTTGAGAGAATCATTTTCTGAGTTTCAAAATCCTTGGTTTTGAGCATCAGAAGTCAGGGCCCTGCAAGACTCAAGGCACAGAAATGATGATATAAATAATAGATTTGGGAGAATTTATAATCAATCAGAGTGAGTTTGCCTGCCTTCAGGGGGTTGGAGAATGCTAGGGTTGAGGGGAACAAGGAAGACTTTATGATGCTGCGTCTCCACCCATCACTTCCTCAGGTCAAGTCCCAGGGGAACAGCACCAAGAGAAAAAGAACAGGTTTGGGGACCAGAGAGCAGAGACCCGAATATTATTCCCCAGGTGAAGGTTAGGGAAAAGCAAGTCCTAAAATGATCCCCAATAATTCTTGCCTCCTAAAGTTGATGCTCTAGTAAACCCCTCTCCTTGAGTAAAGGTAGAATTATTGACTCTCTTCTCATGAGTAGAATATGGCAGATGCAATGAGATACCACTTCCAAGCTCAGGTTATAAAAAGACTATTGCTTCTGTCTTGGGTCCTCTCTCTCACTCTTGCTCTCGCTCTCGCTCTCGCTCATTCTCTCACTTGCTCTCACAGGAGCCAGCTGCCATGGTGTGGGCTGCCCTATGGAGAGGTCTATGTGACAAAGAACTATCTCTGGCCAACAGCCCAAGGACTTGGGGCTGTCAACCAACAGCCACATGAGTGGCATGGGACGGAGGTTTCTGCCGCCCAGCTGGCACCTTGATTGCAGCTTCTTGGGAGACCCTGAGCCAGAAGCACCCAGCTCAGCTGCACGTAGATACCTGACCCACAGAAACCATGAGATAATTACTGTTTGTTTATTTGGTTGGTTGGTTTTAAGCTAATTAGTTTATGCAGCAATGGGTAAGTAATATAGCATAAAACATATTCAGAGGCCCCGGGGTAGCCTCTGAGCCCCCTCCTACTACAGTCTGGCTCTGGAAGTAGCCAGATCATATCCTTTGGGATGAGATCAGTATAAGCATGTCAATCAGAACTGGGAAGTGGAGAGGCTGTGCCTCGCCTCCGTATAAAGTGTATGCAACAGAGACTACATTGACATATACAGAGAGAAAGGGGTTACATTGATTGCATGATCAAGGCATGGCCTTGGTTTTCCACCTGCCACAAACACATCCTCTCCTTTAACACCCACAACAGTCTCAGGAAGTCTGCTTTAATGTTTTTACTCTTTTACACTTGAGGAAACTTGGCTCAGAGAGTTAAAGCCACTTCCCTAAAGTCACACAGGTAGATTGTGAGAGCTACGACTCACGCTGAGGTCATTTGGCTCTGAACTCAAGCTCGGGCCCACTACACCGAGCTGCTCTATTTTCCTTTTTTGGTCCTATGACAGCTGAGGGGTGAGGCTCAAATCTGGCTTCCCTATTTCTGATTCTCTGGGCTATGTAGAGACTCACTTTGGACTCCCACGTGGAGGAACCAGCTTGGATCCAGGCCTAAGAATCCAATCCTAACTCTTTTTTTTTTTTCTGGGACCTTTATTATTAGCCAGATGCTCTACTTATTCGTTAGCAAAATGACACACACACACCCCATTGTTCAGAAAGGAAAAATAAACAACTCCCCAGACACTTGGTGATAAAGCAGTTATCTGGTTAGAATCGTTATGATCTATGAACTTATTAACAGGAAACAAATCATAACTATCTATTCAAAGAGCAGCATCCCCAAGAACTCAGTTGGTCCCTCTCCCCAGTCCCTTTCTTGCCCCTTTGTCAGAAGCTGCCTGTTCTAATTTTGGCAGTTTGCTAATGGAGCTTGACGGCAGGCTATCATGGCATTTTAGAGCTGTTCTAGCTGCAGCGTGAAACAGGCCTCAGTCAGTATAGGGTTCCAGACTTTCAAGTTCATTGCACAAGAGCCAATATAAACAACTCCATGCCTCTATCAGTCAGCATAGGCTAGACTTTGCTGCAGAAATAAACAGCCCCAAATCGTAGTAGTTTAACACAACACAATTTTATTTGTCAATCATACTCGATTTTCATTGGGTTCACAGGCCACCCCACTCCACACAGTCATCCAGGCTGTTGGAAGCCCCACCAGCTTGTAGCTGTGCCAGAACATGAGGTCTCCTCACTGGCTGCAGCTGGGAAAGGAGGGGAATATATTTCATCTCTCTAAAGTAATTGACTGACATACATCATTTCCAGCCTAGAAACAGTAACCATCAGGGGCCTGGGGACTGTGGCCCTCCACGTGTCCAGGAAGGTCAGTCTGGCGTTGGTGAGCACCACGCCCCTACCATCTCCACCAGAGACGTAACCCTGTCTCTCAAGGCGACACTGGACATGCATTGGGAGGCGTTAACCAACCTGAACCTGCCCTGAAAGACCTTCTTTTTTCTTACTTTTTTCTCCATCACAAAACACAACTTCTCCCATCCTCAGGAGCCATGGAATATTCCCTCTGCTGACTCCAGAGCACGTCAGTGCTGCGGAACCGGGCGCTTAGGAAAGTCAGAGAATGTGGGGCCTTAGGGGGTTATCAGGCAAGTTTTACTTGGGGCAGTTTATGACCTGAAGATCCAGAAATGGATGGGAGATATTTGAGCACAACCCATGAACTAAGTTTTTAAAATAGGGATACAGAAATAAATAAGATACTAGCCTTGTCCTCAAAAATCCCATGGAGGCTTAATGGGGGCAATTGACAGGTAAGCAAATAAATGCCACAGAGTATGAACAGCAGTGTGTGAGTGTGTGTGTATGAGTTTGTGTGTGTGTGTGTGTGTGTGTGTGTGTGTGTGTGTGTGTGTGTGTGAGAGAGAGAGAGAGAGAGAGAGAGAGAGAGAGAGAGAGAGAGAGAGAGATTGATTCAGGATCCCAATGTGGAAGAAAATAAAACGAAGGAGGAAGATAAATGTACCATGCAAGGTGAATGACAGGGGAAATTTGGGGGAGGAAATGATGCGAGTGCAGTTTTGAAGATAAATAGACATTCACCTGGTAGGGTGGGGCAAGCATTCCAGAAGTGCGGGATATTCAGACCCAACCATTGCACTCAGCTCTCTGAGGTTACATTTGTTATTCTTTCCTCTACATCCCAGGATCTAGCACAGTGCCTGGCATATAACAGGCATTCAATCAGCACATATCAAACCAGCACGCAAATGTATCTCCCTGTGTCTCATATTTATCCAGAGGTTCTGACGATAAACTCTTGTGTAACCAGCCACATAAAAGATCCTGAAATCTCATGAGCCAGGCCTTCCCTACACTGTAAGGTGCTTCCTCAGTGCTGTGGGCAGTGGGGACCGGGAAGGAGGGGACACAAGGTGGTGGTGTGGGCATTTCACAGCCTCTGAGCCTCCCTCTGCAGTCTCCCCCTCCCAGGGGCTCCGTTTCAGAAACTCAGCACAGAGCACCACTGTGTTTTCCTCCTGCAGAAAGGTGATTAATTTCCTGTCACCTCTACCTGCGCGTTAAGCCTTTTGTATCTGTATTTGCTGCAATTAAACACAGAATGTGTTGTTTAAACAGTGCTGCGATTATGATACAGACAGGAGGGAAATTCTAAATTCAATCCCTTTGAGTCTGGTCAGCCAAGGGGAAAAAGTGTTTTAGCTGTGGAAGTTAAGGGAAAGAAAAATAGTTCTCATTGCAATTTCTTAAAATTGACCTTATCAAGAATAAAACCAGGTACAGTATTTTCTGGTGCTGAGAGTAGACCAGAAAGCCCACTCTGGGCAATAGAGAAAGGCAAACATCTTGATTTTTAGAAGAGAAAAAGCAACCCCCCCCCCCCCCCCGCCAACCCAAAGGGGCCCAGTGAACATGTGTCTACCTGAGCATTCAGGTAAAGACTAATCTTTATTAAAGAAGTTAACAATTTATAGCATAATAGATATGGTGAGGGGGGAGGGTATTTCTTGTTTAGGAGGAAAAAGAAACCCCTGTCCTCACACCTTAATAAATTAGGAGTGTCTCTGTCTCCCATCTCTCTACCTGTTCTCACCTTACTTCTCTCCCTTTGTCGTTTCTGGACCATGTTCCTTACCCAGAATGTCCAGTACACGTGAAGAGATGTTACTGCTTTAAAAGAAAGAGATGGAGCCCGGCCCATGTAGCTCAGTGTTTGAGCATCAACAATGAACCAGGAGGTCAAGGTTTGATTTCTGGTCAGGATACATGCCCGGGTTGCAGGCTCAATCCCCAGTGTGGGGTGTACAGAGGCAACCAATCAATGATTCGCTCTCATCATTGATGTGTGTCTCTCTCTCTCCCTTCTTCTCTGATATCAATAAAAATATTTTTTAAAAATATGTAAAAGAAAGAGATGGAGAGAAAAGGAGGGAGAAAGAGAAGGAGAGAGGGAAGGAAGCAGGAAGGGAGGGAGGGAGAGAAGGGGAAGGAAAATGGTAGAAAATCTTACCATATTTTAGGACCTATTAGAACCCAGCAATTCAGAATAGAGAGATAGCACTTGACCCCATCTCCAAATGGCCTGTCAGTTATTAGTTGGTGTCAAATGAGTCAGTAGCAACAAGAGCATGAATGTTAAATGGGTGTGTGCCCATGCCCTGCACACACACACACTGCTCTAACTAAAAGAAATGGGTACACTTAACACAGAGCACATTAGCACACCGGTGGTCTTCCTCTGTGTCTGCTTGATTTCTCTGAAAGTCTCCTCACAGTCCACGTCCCTGTCTTAGCACTTGCTGATCCCTCTACCCATGTTCCTTTCTTTGCTGCTCAGCTTTAAAATTCAGCCCAGGCATCGTTGCTTCCTCAGGAATTCCATTGAGATCTTTGGGCTGGAAAGTGGACCTTCCTCTGTGCTCTCCCTCCCACACAATGCATCAACATGACCTATTTACAGCTCTATTTCCCTATCAGATGATGCACTCCCTGAGAGCAAGGGCTGAATTTACTTATATGTTGTGCATCACTCCTAACCGCTTTGAAGCACAGGTTGACAGATGCCTGATAAATATTTATTGGGTGAATAAAGGGTGTTCTTTTCCCATGTTCTTTTTCCCCAATTTGCACATTTCCCTTCCTCTTTTCTCCCTCTTATTTCCTCATCAGAATCAACCTAACATTGCCCTTTATTGTGAAACTAGAATTTGAAATGCCTCCCCCAGTCCTTTTGGCCCATCACTGGGAAGCTGGAGGCCTTGTTTTTCGCAGGCTTGGTTCAATCCCTGAAACTCTCTTTGTTCAGGCTGATTGCAGAAACCTCCTTGTCACCAGCCCACTTCCGCTCAGGGGCTCCTCCAGGCCTGCAATCATTTTCCAACCTTTGTCTAATCAACCTGGGGCCCACGAGGGCTCATAAATGGTGCTGGCCTTTGTGTTGCTCTTTTCATGAGTTTTCAGAATTCAGCCCCTCTTGGAGCTCTGGGTCCTCATGGGGGAGAGATTACCTTCCATTCAGTGAGAGAGAACAAAGGTTAATCAGCTAGTGGTCTTGTGAATTAAGAAGATACTCACGGGGAGAAAGAAAACAGAATCCACAATACAGAGAGTACATTTCTAGGTTTATGAGCTCCTGCATTGTGAGTCTCTGAGAAAATAGTGATGTCAGAAGTCCTTCCTGACTGTGGCTGAGAGAGCTGAATGTAGCAATTGCAGTTCCATAAAGTTAAGGGATGAAGGAAGGAATTAACTATTTACTAGGTGCCTCACTGAGCTACAAGCTTATGGATATTTTATCTGGTTTCAAGTGACAGCCACCAAGATGGCACTCAGCGATTCCTGCTTCCTGGTATTTTTGCCTTTGTTTAGTCCACTCCTATATTGAATAGACTGGCCAGTGTGACCAATAGGATTTTATAGGCATCATGGTATATGGCTCCTGTGGCTGAGTCATAAAAGATGTTGCAACTTCCCTTGTCTTCCTCTTGGTCACTTGCTCTGAAGGTATTAGCTACCACATTTGAGGACACGTGGCCCTGGCCCCGTCTATAACTATCACACCAGGGATAGACCTCAGGCTTAAACTGGATCAAATGGATTCTCTCTCCTAGGAATCTGGATTTTGGATTAAGAGATTGGAGGAGGGGCTGCCTTCTGCTGATCATAAACGTGGAGAAAAAGAGCTTGTCGACTGATAAAGGGAAGGAGAGCAGCCCAGGGAGAGGCAGCACAGCAACCAGGAAGACAGGCCTCCTGGGTCCTCGTGTCTTGAGTTCCTGGTCCCAGGCCCTCAAGAAGCCTTGCTGTGCTTGAGTCCAAGAGATTTCCCAGGATCTTTCACTGGTCAGTGGCATTCTTTGAGGGGAAAATGACAGAACTCAAACCCACTTAAACAAAAGATGGGAGTTCTGATTTACATACCAGTAAGTAGATAGAAAGAGGTGGCCTCAGGCACAACTGGGCCCAGAGAGAAAACAATGTCATAATCTCCACCGCTTGCTCATCTGCCACCTTTCCAAAACCTGTATCTGTGTGTGGGCTTCATGCTCTCCCCAAATAGAAAGGCTTTCCCATATGGTAGAAATAGGCTGCAAGCAGCCATTCCTCATTATTTTGGCTCCAGAACCCCAGAGGCAAGCACCTTCTCCAGGTCCACATCAAAAACTCCCAGGAAAAGTCCTTTGGGCCAGAATTGAAACCGTGTTTACCCACCCACCCACCTCCAATGAGCAGGGAAATGGTTTACTGTGATTGGCTGGGCCATCACCTGACCAATCTCTATGGCAGTGGGAGCAAGGTCTGGGATTGACAGCCTCACCGGAGTGACCTGATTGAAAAAGGGAAATGGAACAGGAGATGATGACAACAGGCAGAATCCTTGTGAGGATGAAACTGTTCTGCATCTTGACTGTACCAGTGTCAATATCCCGGCTGTGATAAGGTCCTTAGTGTTGCAATGTTACCATTGGGGGAAACTGCGTAGAGGATACGTGGTATCCTTCCATATTATTCTCACAACTAAATGTGAATCTAAAATGATCTCCCAAAGATGTTTAATTTTTAAAAGCTAGAAAACAAAGCAAAACAAAACCTTGATTAAAGATGACCCTCGCGCCAAAATTAAATCTCATGATGGAAATGAATTCATAGGCAACAGAATACCACCAATTAGCCAACATCTTGGAAAAGCCAGATCCATTTTTCTCCTGAATCATTATTTTTAAAATGAAGTCCTGACAGGCTCCTTGACTAGCAGCATTGTTCACATCCACCCGGTGGTAATTAGAGAGAAAAGTTCAAGAATGTCCTGAAGGCCACAGTTCACATACCATAAGACCTGCCAGAATGTGATAATCTGCTCCAAATTAGCACTAATTCTTCATCGTTTCTAAGCATATCAAATATTAAAATATAATTAATCACTGTGTAAGTGCCTGAAAGTTTTGAAGCTAACTTTTCCTTTAACTAGGTCAAAGACCCAACTCATAGAAGAAATTTAAATGTTGGTCATAAAGGATCAAGTTGTCCTTCTTAAAATGAGGGTGGGGGATGAGGGACAATTTAGTGGCACTGAAAGACTTTGAAACCAGAGTCCCAAGTCAAACCTCAACTCTCCCCTGGGCAAGTCACTTCCATGACTCTCATCCATAAAATACACATAATAATAGCGACCTCTCTCATAAGGCTGCTGTGTGCATATAAGGCAGTTAATATATGGAAAGCACCTGGCACACAGTAGGTCTTCAGAGAATGTTAGTGTCCTTCCCACTGGGAAAAAGCATGAAAGGGCTGTTGGTATGATTGAAGGTATTTTATGAGGATATAAAAAACTGGGATTGCACTCCCAATTTAATTAGGAAAAAAAGTAAAATGTTCCTGTGGCAGATATTCAAACATATGACATGAAATATTATGATGGCATTTTGGTTGTCTCTTCTTGAAAAGGATTGAAGGAGAGTGTGTCAGTTAGAAAAATTAAGAGACTAGAATTCCTTCCAAATCCTTGTATAGCCATACAATTGGCCAGTAGAAAGGTTCTTAAAGTAATATCCTCTTAAGAAATTAAATGGTTGATGGATGATACAGATATCTTTGTGGCTGACTTATTTACAGGGGGAGATAGTCACAGATGGCCTTCTACATACTTTTCTCATCCCAAATCTGATTTGAAACACTGCAACTGAAACAGAAACATTCCCTTTTAATGGGAGCTGAATTACTGCCTCTCTACCCCAAATTAATAAAGGGGGAGGAGGGAAGGAAAAGGGAGTGACAAACCATTTTCAACTCCTTGCAGCTTTGTGCTATAAGAAATATAATAAAGCAGCAGGAAAGAAATCGCTTAATGCAATATTCATTCTCTCCTCCTTCCTCACTAATAGAGCCCTCATTTTGATCAGATTGGCCATCTGTCTAGGTCAGTGGTCGGCAAAATGTGGCTCATGATCCACATGCGGCTCTTTGGCCCCTTGAATGTGGCTCTTCCACAAAATACCACAGCCTGGGCGAGTCTATTTTGAAGAAGTGGCGTTAGAAGAAGTTTAAGTTTAAAAAATTTGGCTCTCAAAAGAAATTTCAATCGTTGTACTGTTGATATTTGGCTCTGTTGACTAATGAGTTTGCCGACCACTGGTCTAGGTTAAAACTATATTTCCCAGGCTCCCTTGAGGATGGAGTGACCATGTGACACAGTCTAACCAATAAGAATTAACCAGAACTTAGTCATCTATGGCTGCATAATAATTACCCTCAAAACTTAGCAGCTTGAACAACAAACATTTATTATCTCACAGTTTCTGCGAGTCAGGGGTCAGAAAGCAGTTTAGCTGGGTGTTAAGTGACTCACCTAACTAATAAGTTGTAGAACCTGGATTCTAACTCAGGTTCCTCTGACTGCAATGTCTGTGTTCTTTCTACCACACCGAGCAGCTGGTTTGGGGTTGAAGTAAGCATCCTATATAATAAAAGGCTAATATGCAAATCGACCAAATGGCAGAACAACCAGTCACTATGATGTGCACTGACCACCAGGGGGCAGATGCTCAATGCAGGAGCTGCCCCCTGGTGGTCAGTGAGCTCCCACAGGGGGAGTGCTGCTCAGCCAGAAGCCCTGAGCCGGGCTCATGGCTGGTGAGTGCAGCGGCAGTGGCGGGAGCCTCTCCTGCCTCTGCGGCAGCGCTAAGGATGTCCGACTGCCGGCTTAGGCTCACTCCCCATGGGAAGTGGGCCTAAGCTGGCAGTCGGACATCCTCCAAGAGCTCCTGGACTGCAAGAGGGTGCAGGCTGGGCTGAGGGAACCCCCTGAGTGTACTAATTTCGTGCACCAGGCCTCTAGTTTATTAATAACCATAATAACTGTCATCTATTAAGCCCCTGCTATGTGTCCAACTATTTACTGGCTTATTGTTTTATTAAAGCCTAACCACAACCTTGTGAAGTAGGCACTATTTTTATCCCATTTGCCAATGGTTAAAGGGGCTCAGACAAGCTCAGTGAATTTCCCAGTTCTTACAGCTTTGCAGTGGTGAAGCTGGGACTGGACCCAGGTCCATTGGAAGCTCACGGACCATGGCTCATGTGGCGCTGATGTCAGTGTTTGGGCTGTGGCTGTCAGAAAGGTACAGGAGGAGGTAAATGGCTGCCTAGCATGCAAGCTGTATCCACTCAGGCTCTTTCTTCATGGTGACTACTTGTTTGCTAAAGACCAAAGCAAGAGGTTCCACTCCAGCCCTGGTGCAAAATCTCAACGATCAAATCTTGGAAGCCTAATTTGTACCAGGTAGGAAAAAAACTAAGCAATAAAGGTTTGTTGTTGTTGTTGTTTTGGGTGGGTTTGGGGGTGGGAGTGCATTTGAGGTTTTGTTGGTATAGGTTCCCTTCTACGTCTCCACTTATTCCTCCAGGTCTATAAGCCCCTGGATTCCTTCAGTTACCCTCTGCGCTTACTTCAGCCACAAGTATTTCTTTTCTTTTTAAATATATTTTATTGATTTTTTTTACAGAGAGGAAGGGAGACGGATAAAGAGTCAGAAACATCGATGAGAGAGAAACATTGATCAGTTGCCTCCTGCACACCTCCTACTGGGGATGTGCCCACAACCAAGGTACATGCCCTTGACCGGAATCGAACCTGGGACCTTTCAGTCCGCAGGCTGACGCTCTATATCCACTGAGCCAAACCGGTTAGGGCAGCCAGAGGTATTTCTGTTGCTGGCCTCCAAGAAGGCTGGCTGATAGAGCGTTGCAGTTGCACAACACGCTTCCTCCTTCTGAAGAGCCCATTCCTTCTAATGAGCCAGGACACTACTGCCACTGTCCTGCACTGAACAGTGGTGGGGTGTGTCCAGGCTCTTTGGTTGCACAAAATAGAAACCAGTCCAAGCAGGAGGATGCACAAATACACAAATGGAACATTTATTAAAGGATACAGTGGTATATCATGGATGCCGATGGATGGCAAGTCTTGGAAAGCTGTTCAAGTAAGACGTCACTTAACGGTGAATTTCACTCAGAGCTTTACATGGGTTCTGTTACCACCTCCAGGAAGTCTTCCCTGACTTCAAGACTCTCTTTTCTCTGTCTTTGTCATGCCTTGGATACTTCCCTGCCCGTTCAAGAAAGTGCAAGCTCTGTTATCTCATATGTATGTGTGTATGCGTGTGTGTGTATCTATGTGTGTGTCTGTATGTCTGTAAGTCTGTATGTGTGTTTGTATTATGTATGTATGTATGTGTACATGTGTGCATGTGTGTGGCTTTGTCTTTGCATCGTCCAAATTACCCTGTGACCTTCCAAAAGCCACAGTTTCTTGTGTGAACTGTTTCGGGGATGTGACACACACACACACACACACACACACACGAATAGCTTTATAAACTGCAAAACATGATGAGGCAAAGACGCAGTGGGCTCTGACAGCATCTAACAGGAGACCAGGCCCAGTTTAAGAGGTGAGAGAGCCTTCTAAGGGGAGGTGAAGTCCTGACAAGCTTAGAACACCAGGTAGCAGGGGGAGGGGGAGGGGATTGTTTCACACGGAGGAGACGGGTGATGAAAAGGCTGAGATGCTAGCAAGAGAGAGGACTGCATGCATCACCCAGAAGCAGTTTGGTGAGGCTGATGCCCAGGGAAGAAGGAACAGTAGGGGGTCGGCCTGGGACGGGCTGTAGGTGCTGCCGGGGGAGGTTGGACTTTATCCCGGGGCCCAGGAGAAGCCTGCTTAACTCAGGAGCAAGGCATTGATGTTTGCATTTCAGAGGCTCCCTCTGCCTGCCATTCAGAGGGTGGGCGAGAGGGGAGCAAAGCCGCAGGCACCTGGGGAACCTGGCACCTCCCTGAAGGAGGGCAGGCACTGTGTGTTCCATTGAATGTTTGTTGCTCCTGCTGTTGAAATTCTTAGCAAACTTCTGCTTCTATCAGAAGAAAAGCCTGCCTGTCTAGAGAGAAAACAGGACAGCCCTGCCCCTCCTGGGAGAAAATTAAAGCTGATGCTGTTAATTGGTCTTTCCCGAGCATCTCTCATTAGGGATAGGAATGGTCAGCATCTCTCTTCAGCTACCACTGGTACCCAAGGGACAATGGGAAGCAGCCTGCTGCCTCCCCCACATCGGAGGGACCGGCTCTCCGAGCCCGCTGGCTTTAATTGTGCCTCTAAACCTCTACACCACCCACAGCCCAGGCTCAGGGTCCCAGTCTGGTTACTGGGCCCCTGCCTCAGCTGCTCAGCTGTTTCTTTTTCATCTGAACAGCACATGTGACGTGAAGACGGTGGGAGGGAATTGGGGTGGGGAAAGCAGCCAGTGATGTGACCGAGCACCTGGGTTCTAATCACAGCTCCGCCACTAATTTGCTGAGTGACCTCCTCTCCATGCCTCTGTTTTCTCCTTTATAAGACGGGGATGACCACAGGACCGGCCTGTGAGGCTGTACAAAGTAAGCGGTGTATGTAAAGCACTTTGCATGGGCCTGGCCCTGAGTCAGTGCTCAATAAATCTTAGCTATCGCTGCTCAATAAATGTTAGCTGAGAAAGAGGGAAATAAGCGAGGAGAGGGACAAAGGGAGGGAAGAAGGGAGAAACAGAGAGAGAGAGAGTGAAAAGTAGAGCGAGCGAGAGGGAAGAGAGAGAGAGAACATAAGAATGATGTATATTGTGTTTGAGGGGGAAATTGCTTCTTCCAACACATCAGATGATTACATTTTCATTCAGTGAGTACTTTATTGTCTTCTGTGTTTATATTTGTTTTTTAAGTTGTCCCTCTAAACAACACCTGTGGGATGTTTTATTATTTCTGTCTTAACATATGCACACACTGGGCCTCAGATGTGTAAGGGGCCCAGGGGCCCGCCGCTCAGTAGGATCGGACAGGGCAACCATGTCCTCCGGATTCCTGGTTTGTGTCCACGACTGGCTGGCACCACGATGCTTAAAACCGAGAACCCAGATGGTTTCATCCCTCAGCAAATGAGCCGGGAGAGACTCTTACCTGCCGGTTTGTCACCAGAACCCTGAGCGCCTCCTGTGGCCACTCACTGCGCTGCATTAGCCATTGGGCTGTGATTTTTCCCAAACCCCAGGCCCCTACCCTGAGCCTCTGAGGGGCAGGAGGCTGTGAGTCTCCTGTCTCGAGTCCCTTGGGGGCTGACACAAGGTAGCAAACTTGAGTTGAACCGATTTCTTTAGAGCAAGCCAAACAACAACAAAACCCATCAATTTGCCAATGTCCCTGGTATAGAAATGCCTTGTGTGATTTAACTTCATTTGCTCCTGCTGTGGCCATTTCGAGCTACTTGATTTTGGTATTTCCCAAGCACCAGTCGTGTGCCTGGCCCCGAGCAGAGGTAGAGTGGTACCCAGAGGACATCATAGACAGTGTCCCTCCTCAAGGCGCTCAGTCACGTGGCGGGGGGAGGGGGTCCTGACTTGTAGCATTTGCCAATTTCCACGGCATAGATGCTCCTCCTCTGACCGTTTCAAGCCCCCCATCACCGAAAACGGAGCTGGAAAGAGATGCGGGTTCCAGCACGGCACTGCTTTTTGGCTTGTGGGGGAAACAGGCAATAAACAAGCAAGAGAGAAAATTAAATAACAACCAGCCGCTTCTCGGAAGGAAATAAACCGGGTGCTGTGACAGAGAGAGATAAGGACGTCACATTTAAGCTAAAACCTACGCATATGACTCTACTTTTCAAAGAGGCCGTAATGGAGTTTTTCAACCCAAATGATGTCCTGGTGTTTATCACAGAGACTTTATTGGAACTGACAAATCCTTCTCTCCTCTTCCCAGGGCCACCCCCCCCCCCTCCCAGCACTGTCATTGAGGGCCTGTCCCCGGAGGCTCTGTCCTCAAAAAGAGCCGCTCACTGTCCCCAGGACTTGGCAGCTGAGGGAGGTTAAAGTGATTAAGCCCCCTGGTCCCTCTCATCAGATAATGTCTCCCTCCGATGGCCGTGGTCTGGGGCTCACAATGAATCCAATCAATAGTGTCACCAGTTAGGCTGATGTCAAACCCGAGCGGAGCCGGTTTTTCTTTCTCCACTTTATGGGGCTGTTGGTCCCAGAGAAATGCCTTGTGTGATTTAATTTTATTTCATTTATCTACAAGCCCTCGGAAACGGCCCCGTTGGCCTTCTTCAGTTCAGATCAATCCCAAATGGAGACTCAGAGAAATAGTGGAAGCGCTGGGGTCCTTCTTATTTCATGGTGAGGGCCAATGGCCTGGGTTTCATTCTGGCTGCGCCCTGTGCTCACTGTAGGGATCTGAGTAGTCCTTTGACGTCTGCATGCCTTTATTTTCCTCGTCTATAAAATGGGGACAATACAATCCACCTCGTGGTGTTATTGTGAAGGTTAAATGAGTCCACACAGGCACGCTCTTTAAAAGAATGCTCCATGGAACAAACTGTCAAACCTCAGAGAAAAGGCAGAGGAGGGTGGGTGGGTGGGAAGAGATCAACCAATGAACTTGTATGCATATATGCATAACCCATGGACATAGACACTAGGGTGGTGAAGGCCTTGAGGGGGCGGGTAGGGGCAGGTTAGAAGAGGTCAAGGGGAAAAAGGGGGACAGATGTAATACTTTCAACAATAAAGCTTTTAAAAAAACAAGAATGCTCAATATATTTAGCATTATTATTACTTTCCCGTTCTTGGGTTTGATTTCGTGAATACCTGCTATGTGCCAAGCCCGAGCTAGGAGCTTTGCCTGTATGATCTCACTTCCAAGTCTGATATATCTGCATTCATTTTGGTTTGTTAAAATATTGCATGAAACTATCATTTTCTCTTTTCTCTCTCTGGCATGTGTACCGCACTCCAGCCACTCTGCTCTTGTTTTATTTTTCCTGTGTTCTCATCTCTTTTCCTAAATGTAGTCTCAAAGTTTCTCTCAAAGAGAAGCTGCTCTCTCTCGTCTTTTTCTTGATTGCTGAATTTTGGGGTATCCCTTACATTTTGCACCCAAGGCAAGTGCCCCACCTTAGTCTCGGCCTGGTAGGCACACAGTGAATTGAGCCCTGGCCTTGGTGCCTCTCCATACCCTCTGTCTACTCTACAGTCATAATTTCCTTAATCACATCGAGTTCTGGTGTGAAAATAGAATCAGCAGTTCAATTAGAGGGGGCAGAAAATGTTCATCCCTGCTTCTAATTTGTTGCTAGGAGCTTCAAGAAAAGGTGGCTTTGAAGGAACAACCTCTGCTTAATGAGTCTCCTTTGTTCTAATAGACGTGACTTTTGCACAGACTGCCTGGGGCTGGGCGGGCACAGCGCTCCCTCCATGAGGGCACCTGTGCAGGAGGCATGGTTGTCTCTTTCCCCTTCTCAGGTGCAGATGGCACGGAGTCCACAGTCATGGTCATGCTCTTTGTAATATCAGATTTCTTAGGATGAAAAGAAATGGTGGTGGCCCAAGGGGAAGCTCATTCATTTCTTGGTTCCTGGTTTGCTCCTCCATAGAATGTAGGCTTCCAAAGAACAGAGGTTTGGTGTGTTCTGTTCACTCCACAGCCCTGGCCCCATGTGGTTATCTAGCAGATGGCATGAGGCAGAAGCTCAAATAGTTCCTGAGCCAATGTGGAATGAATCCTTTCAGCCATCAGTAGAAAGTAAAGAACTAAACAAGGGCAAGATCACACAAGGCCACATAGTGAGGGTTCAGGTGGTCCCTCAACATCCCTACCGCGCGCGCACACACACACACACACACACACACACACACTCACACATCATCATCATCATCATCATCATCATCTTACCATAGGATCTTGAGTGGGGGCATAGAACGGTGGGGAGACTTGGGAACTGATTATTAATTGGGAAGTGCATAGTCCTTGGGAAAACCTCCCTCTCTGGAAGATGTAGTCCAGGACATCGCTTTGATTCCCCAGATGGGAAGCTCATCATGCAGCTACTAAAACCTCTTCAGATTCTGCCAGTTAAATAGTCTGTCTTCATTTTCGAGACTCCAAGATCTTGGGACCAGAGCCACAGCCGGAATGGATTTCGGTAGCTGCACCCTTGGGTGGGTGTCACGGATGAGTTTGGCCATCTTTGAAAGGGATGACTTTGAGCATATGTCTTAACGTAGGTAAAGGCACCAAGCCCAACCAAGCCCAGTATTAGCCTTCAGATGGATGTGGCTGCCCTGGTCACACTCCTATGCATGCGGTAGGTGTTCCGGGGATACCTGGGGAACATGTGTAATGGGTTGAACTGTGTCCCCAAAAAAAGATATGTTGAAGCCCTAACTCTCAAGTATCTGTGAATGTGACCTTTTTTGGAAATAGGGTCATTTGGGATGTCATCAGTTTAAGATGAGGTCATTAGGGTGGTCCCTGATCCAATATGACTGATATCCCTATAAGAAGGTGGAAATTTGAACACAGACACACACACACACACACACACACACACACACACACACACAGGGATACTACCATGTGACAGCAGAGGCAGAGCTTGGAGTGAGCGATGTGTCGGTAAGCCAAGGAGCACCAGGGGTTTCCGGTGACCCTGGAAACTAAGAAGAAGGCATGGGACAGCTGCTCCCTGAGAGCCTTCAGAAAGAGTATGGCTCCCTGACCCCTATTTCAGAGTGCTGATCTTCAGACTATTTGAGAATAAATGTCAGTTGTTTTAAGCCGCCAGTTTGTGGTCATTTGTTACCGCAGCCCTGGGAAACTCACACTGCTTGTTAGTTAATATTATCTCGTCGTTATGGTCTATATGTGCAACCCACCACCGCTGCTCCCACTGACCCACACAAATATCCACATCTCTGACTCCCCTAACATCCCCAACAACCTTGCATCTTAAATTCCTGACACCAAAACTAACTTTACCTTTTAACCTGCATGAAGCTATTTTTATTCCAACCTCCAGTCCGGGTTTTGTTGAGCTGCCATTAATGAGGTGGCTAAGTGCTTAGGGAAGGTCTTGACAGAATTACATAATTAGCCTCCTATGTTTGCTCAAAGCAACCTTAAATGGAGACAAAACTCAAGCTAGGGACTAGCTCTGGTCCGCTGTTCTTCAACAGGAGGTTGGGGGCCACTTACTAGTATATCAACATCCTCTGAGGTACCCATTGAAAGGGGAGACCCCTATGTGGATCCCCTGAACCTACTAGGAGACAGTGCAGGCAACTACATTTTCAGTGAATTTCCAGGGAGATTCTGCTGCTTACTAAGCCCCACCCACGTGGTTAACCTCTTACACACAGTTTCTCAGGCCTCGGGGGATCTGGGCTCCAGCCACAGCGAATGCACATTTGGAAGAAGGAATTCTTCCCACCATTTTTTCTTCCTCCCTGAGGTCCTGGGGTGCTCACTGGGGTGGGCTGTTTCTGAGGTATGACCAGAATTCACCAGCCCAGTTTACAATGGGAGGCTGGAGGGTGTCCAAGGTGAGAGGGAGGGAGAGTGAGAGAGTGCAAACCAAGGCAAGACCACCTCCAGTCCTTCCCAGCCTCCCTTGAGGAGGTAGGACCACCAACCCCAAGAAAATGCCTTTGCTCTGTCCTACAACCACCCAATAAGATGCTTTCCCGGCCTGGCTGATTCTTTGATTAGATCTCCCATTATTGGGGGTATTTTGTGGGTAAAGGGGTGTTGTTTGTTTGAGTACCATTTCTATATAGTCACTGTCTATCGGGGGGGGGGGGGCAGAAGAATCCACTCACTTAGCAAATGTTTACGGAGGATTGAACACATGCTAGGACTGTCTTAGATGCTGTGGATATAGAGTGAGCGACAGTGGGCCAACCACTGATTTACTTGGTCCTCCTTTGTTTGGAAAGAAAGACAATAAACAAGTCAGTGGAGAGCTGTGACATGGTTGGGGTGGGGATGGAGTCCTGGGAGGGACAAGTTAGACAAGCTGGTCAAGAGGGTCTTTCTGAAAAAGTGGCATGCACCAGAGACCTGGATACATTGAGAATGAGGCCCTGGAGACACCTGGCTGAAGAGAATTCCACCACCAGGAAGCAGCCAGTGTGAGGGCCTCGAGGAGAGAGAGCACTGGGCATGCTTGGGCCACCAGGAGGCCAGCGTGGCTGTTGTGGAGGAAGGGAGGGAGGGAGTTGTAGGAGGTGTGGTCAAGAAGTAGACCGACCATGTAGGAAGGTGCAGTTCTCAGGTTCTGAGACTCTCGGGACAAGGCTAGGGTGGAGGTCAGGGAGAGGTGGCCAAATGGATGGGTTCAGGATGGGTCTTGAGTTGATGGGATGACAGGACTCACAGACTGAATGTGGGAGGACAGTGAGGGGAGAGTAAGCAGCTCTAGTCCCTAGACACAGACAGGATATTGGATGATATTAAAGAATTACTAATTTCTTAGATGTGGTCATGGGAATGTGGATATGTATTCTTAATTGCCCTTACTTTTTGGAGTTCCATAACAAAAGCTTTATATATCAAATGATATCATTCTAGGATTAACTTCAAAATAATAGGGTGGAGAGGCCTTTTTGGGAAGGGTGGGGGAATGAAACGAGATTGGCCAAACATTGATCATTGTTGAAGCGGGGTGATGGGTTTGTGGGTTTTCATTCCATTTGCTCCACTGTTGTCTACGCCGGAAATCTCCATGATAAACGTTATAAGGGGGCACCACTTCTGAGATGGGGAAGCCTAGGGAAGGGACAGGTCTAAGGGGCAGGTGAAGATCTTCCTGTAACATAAATTCAAATGCTGGTCCCAGACCTGAGACATCAGAGAGGATTCCTGTTTCTGGTCCATGGTTGGTTGAATCCATGGATGCAAAACCCATGGATACAAAGGGCTGACTATATTATTGGGAAAAATCCACCCAGAAGTGAACTCGTGTAGTGCAAACCCATGTTATTCAAGGGTCACCTGTACATAGAAGCACCCCACCTCCCGGTCACAAGGGTGTGGAGCTGCACCAGATCACCAGTAATCACTCACAGTAGGGGCTTTAACCACTGGGCAGGGTGTCCTGGCCAGGGAAGGAAGAACTTTTTATTGCACACCAACATTCACCATAGGATGTTGGAGAAACCTCCAGATCCATCTGATCCAATACATCAACGAAACAGGTTTAGAAGGTCACGGAGAGGCGAGGAGTTTGAGAGGTTGTCAGGCTGCGGTTTTCCAGGAAGGATTCTTCTTCCCCACCCACATCTAATGAGCCACGCTGACCATTCTGTGTCTAACCAGCCGCACTTTAGAGAATGGGCCGTGATTTGGAGACAGGATCACAAGCCTCCCTTTCCTCGTAGCAGCTGTTTTAATGCAGCCAGTGGCTCATTTAGACAGTGATTCGTGGAAGAAGCTGCTTGTCGCTATCTGGCATGGAGACCTCGGAAAAGAGCTGAGATGGAGTGGTGTCAGGCGCTGATTTTCTCTGGAGAGTTATGGTTGGTGGGAAGCTTTGCTCTGCCCAGATCTGGTCGGAGAATAGGGTGCCTCTTGCTTAGAGCAACCCACCTGAGAAAAGCTGGCAGGGCGTGGGAGGGGCCCACAGGGACTGGCAGTTTCCCTACTAAGGGCCTGGCTAGAGGGAGGAGAGGGGGAGCACCATGGAATAAGAGTCATCCCTGGGCCAGGCAACAACTTACCTCTGTTATAACCACACCTCCGTTCATCCAGTCTAAGTCTTCCTGTGCCAGACACCAGGACAAACACTCACACAAGCCCCCTGGATTGGTTGCTCAGGCTGCGTGACAAAGCACCACACTAGGTGGCTTAATCCCCAGAAATTTGTTTTCTCACAGTTCTGGAGGCTGGACGTCCAAGATCAAGGTGTTGTGTGGTTCTTTCTGGGTGCTGTGAGGGAAGTGTGTGTTTCAGGCCTCTCTCCTTGGCTTGCAGATGGCCGTCTTCTCCCTGAACCTCTTCTCTGTGTGTGTGTCTGTGTCCTAGTCTCCTCTTCCTATGGGAACACAGTCATTTTGGATTCGGGTCACCCTAATGACCTCATATTAATTTGATTCCCGCTGTAAGACCCTGTTCCAAATAAGGTCACATTCTGAGGTCCTGGGGTTAGGACTTCAACGTCTGAATTTTGAGAGGACACAGTATAGCCTGTAGCGCCTTCTTATTTGATCCTTACAATGATGGCAAGAGGAAACGCGTGTCAGACGCATTTAAAGATAAGTAATCTGAGGCTGTCATGCTGGCCTGAAATCATGCCAGTCTCCTCTGCTCTATTTTTCTCTAAATGTACATACTACATATGCTACTTGTATATTTTGTCTTATGCTAACACACACACACACACACACACACACACACACACACACACACTGGAATTTAAGCCTCAAAATAAGATTTATCCATTTTGTTCACTGATGTGTCTCTAACATCTCGTACAGTGCCTGGCCCACAGAAGGCTTCTCAATAAATAAATATTTGTTGAATATTGCTATCGCACTTGAAGGCCAAACTCTTCACCTTGGCCTGTCTGACTCTGTATGGCATGGCCTGCCCCTGTTATCACTTCCGTAAATGACACCAGGGAACAGGGTCTGAGCCTCTCCTGGGCACTGTTTGACCCACCCCACTTGACAGATGAAGTCAGCATGGTCACATGGAAAGTGGTCCAGCGCCCTCTTAGCTGCTTTGCAGGATTACTCAAGGCCCCAGCTCAGCCCCAGCCATGCAGGAATGTGAGCACAGGTTGCCATATCTTTGGGAATTTTTTAAAACAAGTTGCAAGTCTGTTTTTTTAGGTGGAAGTTCCTAATTTTTAACACTGAGCCTACACCCTGGATGGCAATAATCAGCTGGAGCTGAGAGCTGTTGCCCGCTATGAAAAGGGCATGAACTGTTCAATTCACCACAAGCCTCACCCAAAATGTTTTGCTCATTTGCCTTACTCATCTGGTCCCTAAAAGTATTTGGCTTTTCAACTCTAGGTTCAAGGCTCCTAGTCAGTGCTGAGCTAAACATCAATCAGTAGTATAAAGTGGCAGCCACCAAAAAATTAAAAATTAAAAAATTTAAAGGCTTGTGTTGTCTTAGGTTGCATTAACAAAGGTATGTTGCCCAAGAGAAAGGAAGTTCAAGTCTGGTTCCCAATGGTAAGATCTCACACCTAGAGTCAAGGTCATTATTTTACTAGAGAGAATGATTATTGGAAATTATTTATAGGAGAACAGGCAAAAAGGTTGAAGAACTGCCTTTATTCTTTTACAAAATAAAAAGCACTGTCTGAGCAGCACTCATATGGCAGAGAGACAAGATTTATTCTGTGGGACTACTGGTGAGCACAGTTAGATCCAGTAGGTGGGAGATACAGAGAGAAAATTTTCACATCAGCATTTAAAAAGTGAATTTCCTCATTGTCAGGATTGACAATGAATGAGAGGAATTGAATGAGAGGGAGTCACCGGCAGTATTCAAACTCAAGCTGGCCAGCACTTAGTGGATATGTTGTAGAAATGCTTCAGGCATTAGAATAAGGTTGGACGGAAGGGAAGGAGGAAGAAATGAAAGAATGGAGGGAGAAGGACAGATGGATGGATTTACTGAGTGCCTACTATGTGCCTAGTATTCCATCTAGACTTAGGTAATCTTTCCTTCCCCTTCCAACATTTAAACACTGAATCAGACTGTTTCCCATCTGATTGCAATTAACTTACAATCTCAGGTGAAAGTCTGTCCTACATACCCCATCCAATTGCAAAGGCAAATTACACTCAAATTCCAAAGGGGTTGCAGTTGGGTTTCTTTCTGACAGAGCGATAGGAACCTGAGCAGGAAGCAGATCCAAAGGTGGCCTCTGGCTCCCGTGACATCAGAGGAGTTAGTGCTCACCTGAAGACGGGGCTGGCAGGGACACTGCCAGAATGTTCCATTACAGCTGCGCCTGCTCCTCCGCTGGCTCTGGTCCTGAGCTACATTAATGGGGAAAAAATTGTCTTGTTTTGTAAGACAAGCTTGACAGCTGTTCATTGTCTGTCTGCGAAGAGAGGTAATGAGAATTACTCGGCAATTGAGTGTTAACTAAGGGACTCTACAGCATAACAAGAGGTCCCCGAGATTCAAGGGGAGAAAAATTGCATCTCGCCATGCCTACTGTGCATCTCGTTCCATCCCCAGTGGAGACCTGGGCCTCAGATCATGAATTATACAGAGGAGGAGGGCCACTGCCATCAGTCTCCCTGCAACAAACTGTCTCACTGCCCTACAAGCCATTCTCCAAATCACTGCCAGTGGGATCCCTGAAACACGACTACCAGACACCACTCGCTGCTCTCATGTCTCCTATGATGCTCAGGAATAAATACAAACTCATCCATCATGTGTCTCCTGCCAACCTCACCTACATCCCCTAAGTACCGTGGTCGGCAAACTGCAGCTCGCGAGCCACATGCGGCTCTTTGGCCGCTGGAGTATGGCTCTTCCACAAAATACCACGGCCTGGGCGAGTCTATTTTGAAGAAGTGGCGTTAGAAGAAGTTTAAGTTTTAAAAATGTGGCTCTCAAAAGAAATTTCAATCGTTGTACTGTTGATATTTGGCTCTGTTGACTAATGAGTTTGCCGACCACTGCCCTAAGGCCCTGTCCACCAGGCCACTGCGGGCTTACATGGTGTGTGTCTTAGTTTGTCCCCCTAAAACAGGCCCAACGACAAGGAGTTGGGCATAAGTGGTGTATTGGGAGGAGGTCCCAGAAGCAAAGTGAAGGAGTGGAAGAGAGAGAGAGAAGGGAGAAGAGCCAGTATCGGGTGTGTTAATGAGCAGGGCACCTCCTGGAGGCTGCAGCAGTGACCATGGGAGATGCTTCAGAGGTGCCTGTCGGGACCAAGGAAGCTGGGACATTTCTCCACTGTGTCCATTGCCTTGGCTGCCGTAACTAAGTATCACAACCAGCGTGGCTTAACACAACCATTCTGGAGGCCAGATGTCCTAGATCCATGGTCGGCAAACTGCGGCTCACGAGCCACATGCAGCCCTTTGGCCCCTTGAGTGTGGCTCTTCCACAAAATACCACGGCCTGGGCGAGTCTATTTTGAAGAAGTGGCATTAGAAGAAGTTTAAGTTTAAAAAATGTGGCTCTCAAAAGAAATTTCAATCGTTGTACTGTTGATATTTGGCTCTGTTGACTAATGAGTTTGCTGACCACTGTCCTAGATCAAGGTGCTGGCAGAGCCACAGTCCATCTGACGGTTCTAGGGGGAAATCGCTCCTTCCTCCTCCAGCTTTTGGAGATTGCTAGAAATCCCTGGCATTCCTCGGCTCAGAACTGCATCACTCCGGTCTCTGCCTCTGTCATCACATGTCTCTCTGGGTGTTCACATGGCCTTCTTAGAATGACACCAGTCATCAAATCCAGGGCCCAATCAATTCCACTATGACCTCATCCTAACTGGTTACATCTGCAAAGATCCTATTTCTAAATAAGGTCACACTCTGAGGTTCCAGATGGACAGAAATTCCACCAACTCCCCTCGCCCCTTATCCTGGCAGTGCTGTGCAGTACACAAGCCTGATGGCCTGGCCCTGTCCACTTCGTTCACCTGCTATCATCAGACTGGCCTCCTTCGGTGGCATCACGCTTTCTCTCTCCTCTGCCTCTCACGCATGCTGTCCCCTCTGCCTGTAATGCTCTTCCTCCCAATGTCCACATGGTGAATTTGTACTATTTTTTAGCTCTGCAGCAGGCTCCTTTCAGATACCTGTAAGAGAAACCCGACGCAGATTCACTTAGCCCTCCCAAAGCAGGAACGCATCCCTTCACGTAACTAACTCGGGCTTCAGGCCAGGCTGGGTAGGGGTTTCAAAGCATGCCATCAGTGCTCGGCCTCCTCTGTCTCTTAGACAGTCTTTCTCCATGCAGGTCCAGGAGGTTGTCAGAAGCCCTGGTCTCACCTGTCTGTGGGTAGAACCACCCTGGAAGGCCACATCCCCCCACTGGTTCTGGAGAAAGAGCCCAGGACAGATCCTGGTTTCTCTCAGACCACATGCCTACCCATGAGCCATCACTGTGGCCAGAGGATTAGAGTGTCTGATTGACCAGGTCTGGGTCACATGCCACATCTGAAACTCGGGGACAAACATCCAACCCATGTGGAATGACTGGGCTTCCCCTAAAGAGACTGTTATCACAATTAGAGGTAAAGGCCAAGCAAAAACAGGGGAGTCAACTAAAAAGTCTCCATTCATATGGTATTTCTTCATAGGACCTTCCCTGCGCCCCCTTTTACCCCAAATTAGCCCTTTGCTGGTTGGTCTCCTCTGGAACCCACTTCTTTTTCCTCGTAGCAATTGTCATTTGTTGATTACATGTATATTTATTTCTTTAATATCTTCTTTACCCATCGACTATGAGCTCCCTGAGGGCAGAGACCATGTCTATCTTGTCACACCTGGACCCCACACCTATCAGTGCATGCCGTGCCCACAGCAGGTGCTCAATAACTCCTGTGGAGTGGCTTTTGTAATGGAACTTGGTGGTCATTCATTCCAGTGAGTTATGGAGCTGGGGATGGCACTCATGTCTCCTGAGCCCCAGCCCAGAGAGGGGTGATTTTCAGAAAGAGCCCTCACGACCACCACTGTGGTCAGCATAGCCGGGCATGTACAGCTCTGAAGACCACCTTCAGACTGTCCCCCGAGAAGTTTGACCTCCAACTTTCAGGAGGTCTCTTCTCATTGCTCAGCCTGAGTCAGTCTGGCTTCGCACAAACGTCAGAGCTTTGAGCAGCCAGAAGAGCCAGGTTCCAATCACAGTTCTGCTTCTTAGCACTTCTGTGGTTGCAGGCAAGCTTCTTATGTGCAATGAGACTCTATTTCCCCTCTGCTTTTTAAAAACTATTTTCTCTGCCTTCACCTTTCATTAGGATGCTGTATTTTATGAATCATTATAAAGTCTTCTCTAAACCTTCTTGGAGCATGTGGGGGGATAAATAAAATGTACCTGCAAAACCGAGATAATATTTTCCATGCCCAGCTGTGGAGAGGATTAGAGATGATGGAGCCTATGCACCTGGCAGCGAGGAGCTGCTATTGTCATTATTATCATTATTTTTGGTGAGGTTGAATCTCAACAAATACCTCCTCAGACATCAAGCAGAAAACCAATTTACTTGAAAATAAATGTCACAAATATGAAAAGCTTATCCAAAAATAAATAAATAACCTCTAATCAGGATGGGTCAGGGTCTAGCATGGTCAGTCACGAGGACCTGTGCTGACCCAGTGGGACCCCCTCAGGGTGGTCAGGAAGGGGGAATAGAAGGTGAAACTTGGCTAGCATGCCATTTATCCTTCAAATTAAAAATAAATAAAAGTTCAAAGAGAAGTTTATGTAACAGCCAAAGAGAAAGAAACAAAGGATCAGAAAGAATTTAGAAAAAAAAACGTAGATGAAACATCACAGTGATAAAAGCCACTTTAGAAAAAATTAGAACAATGTGACTGAAAACAAAGTCAAAGGTGTAAAGAAGAACTTTGATGGGACAAGAACAAATGTGCCAAATTTTTAATAGCTGTACATGGGCGGGTGTGGGATTGAGATCTGCTGGAGCCAGACGCTTAGCCTGACCCACTGAACATTTTCAAAGTAAAGAGTGGTACAAGAAGTCAGGGATTTGGATGGAAAGCAGTTAGATCTTGAAGCCTTGCAGTTCTTAAGTCGCAAATACCTACTGGAGGAAGAGTTCTGGTCCCACCTTCAAGACATTTATCACAGGTGAACCAAAACCAAGTAAAGCAGCAAACCAGCGTCAACTAGCTCAACTTCTGATTTACTGGAGACACTAACCCCTTGTGCTAGCTGTCTGAAAGAGAAGAAACTAAAGCATTTCTAGGGTAAATTATTATTAACTTCAGTTTTATATCCAAATTCTGGTATATAATAAAAATAATAAGATAATTTTTTAAAGGCAGAAAGGAAAAGGTGAAAAAAATCAAGAGAAAAAATAGGTGAGTATATGTAGACCAAGATGACACCAATGATGAAATTAGTGGATAAGGACTTTGAAATAACTATTATAAAGTATGTGAAAGAATTTGGAGGAAATATTAAAGTGGGTGAAAATATGGAGAAAATTCAAAAGATAAATGTAAACTCCAGAATAAAAATCAAAGGGGACTTCTAGAAATGAGAAGGACAATATCTGAAATGAAAAATTAATTCAATGGGCTTAAGAGTAGACTGGACATGGTGAAAGAAAGGATTAGTGAATTTGAAGATAGGTCAATAGAAATTATCCAAACTGAAGCAAAGAGAAAAAAGAGATTTTTTTTTTAACAACAGAATGTTACAGCTTGTATAAAGAACTTTCCAAACTAAAAACTTCAAAAAGATTTTTTTTAATAAGCAAAGCATTGAGCAGACACTTCAATAAAGAATAAATACAATGGAGGGACCTGGAGAGTATCATGCTAAATGAAATAACTCAGTCAGAGAAAGACAAGTGTCACATGATTTCACTCATATGTGGAATCTAAATAACAAAATAAATTGATGAATGGAGTGGATCCAGAGACATGGAAGCATGGAACCAAGTGTGGAATCTCGGAGGGAAGGCGGGGGAGGATGGGTGGGTGGGAGGCAATCAACCAAAGACCTGTATGAATATAGGCATGGACCATGGACACAGACAATAGAGTGGTGAAGGCCTGGGACTGAGGGTGGGCTGGAGGGGGTGAATGGGGGTGTGGGGAGGGAAGAGGGAAGATTCTTTCAACAGTAAAGAATTATTTTTTAAGAATAAATACGGGTGCAAATGCAAATAAGCACATGAAAAGATGCTCCATATCATTAGTCATTAGGGAAATGCAAATTAAAACCATAAGATCCCTCTATTAGAAGGCTAAAGTTAAAAAGACTTTCAAGTGTTGGCAAGAACATAGAGGAACGGGAAGCCTTGTATATTGTTGGTAGGAGTTTAGAATGCTACAACAACTTTGAAGAACAGCTTCTTAGTTTCTTAAGAAGTCAGACATGCACCTAACAAGACTCAGCCAGTCCACTCCTAGGTGTTTACCCAAGAGAAATGAGAGCAGATGTCCATACAAAGAGTTGTGCACAAATGTTAATGGTAGTTTTATTTGTAATAGCCAAAAACTGTAAACTTGACTGCATCACTGACTCACGGTGTGAATGGAGGAGCTTTAATCTCTTGGTGCCTCAGTTTTCTCATCTGTAAAGAAGAGGTACCACAGACACCTAATCCTTTGGTTTGAAGTGGATTTAAATGGATGGTATGCATAAGGTGCTAAGCATAGTACCCTAATAGTGAAAGCCCACTGGCCAGTGGAATCCTAGCTGAAAATGATACCAAAAAGTCCATGACACTCTTAGCTCAACAACACATAAGACATCATCAAATCATATTCAAACTGTAAGAGAGGAGCTATGGCCAACATACGTGAAAGAAATACTCACCTGAAACCAATAGCATCTTCGGAAATGCATCCCATCTAGCTGGGGGTGCCAGAGGGGAAGATACCCATTTCCTCTGGGTTCCTATTTCTTGGACCATTCATGGGATTTCAGGAGTTATCACCACTTCAAGTTGGGGTGTTATTGCAAAGAAGTCTGACAAGTTCCCAACATGGGTGACTGTCAGCATATGGAGGTAATTTTAGCAGCTGGTTTCAAACATAGCCAGGTGTTTCTTTGATGTTCACAATGGGCTGTCTCTTTGAAGACTGCCCTGGTGCCCGAGCTGGGTCTCCAGAACAGCTTGGAAAAGAGTGTCAATCAAAAGACACTACTGTAGACAATTTCAATAATTTTTACTTTGGCGCAACTAATTTTTATTCATCTCCATATAGGCTTCTTGTTGCCTCAGTAAGTAGATGTTTTTCAGGAAAGTGGCCTGTAATGTAAGTCAAATCTTCATTACTTTCTTATACAATTATAGACAGGTTTGCCTTGGAGAAACAATGCAATTCAACACTGAAAGAGAAAAAATAGCATGGATGACCAGGCTTGTTGTTGGTGTCACTAGGACAGATGATCTTTGAAGGCTTTTCAGAGCTTTGCAGCACTTTACATGAATTCCAATGTCCCCTTTTTCCTCTTGCCAGGTAAGAATTATCTTCTTCAGGCAACAAAATGATCTCCCTGCCACATAATCTCCTGACACTTCGTTTTCAAATTTTGAAGTTCAGCTCTATTTCTTCATTTATCTGAACATTGCTAGACTGCAATATTACGCTTTGTCACTAGGGACCACCTTGTAAAAATGTGTTCCATTCCCAAAAGTTCATCAGTGTGTGTAAAAAGAGTTCTAGAGCCTAGTTATCAATTCCACATGTTCTAACTATTATTAACTGGTTTTCTTCCCATTAGAAATATATGCCTGAAAAAGTAAGAAATTTAGCAGAAGCTTAGTCAAGTCAAACAAGGTAATATTGAGCATCAAAGGACCTGCCCTAGCCCAGCACGGGGCATGCCAAGAGCAGTCACGCACAGAGCTCTCCAAGGACAGAAAGGAACTCAACAGCTTCTCAAGTCCCATTCATTCTGTAAACAAGCCAATAGGAGCCCTTCTGTGGCAGGTGGAGGGGCAAACGGGACAGAAAGAAGATGGTGATGGATGGAAACTCCGTCTTGTGTTGTGGGAAAGCTAAAGGTGTTAGGGATTGAGGATACCAACTTCCAGTGCAGCTGAATCACAAGAGTAGACAACACTATGGGTGTGACTTCTTGGCCCCAAGTATATGCTCAACTCCATCATTCATGAGGCAGAGAGGAGACCAGGCATTGGGTGACCCAAAAGATCTCAGAGAACAAGGGAAAGGGAAGCAACAGAGAAAAAAACTAACCTTTATCACACATTGCTGTGCATCGTGACTTAACCCTGGTCCCACCCTAGTTTGAAACAGTCTCCATTTGTCTCACTAAGATGGTGTCTTATGAAAACACACTCATTCCAAACACATTACAAGAGTCACACAAAGCTTGCCTGTTCCTGTTCTTTTAGTGATCAACTCCATTCCCTGTTCACTATTGCCCCCTCCCCCGCAAAAAAAAACTTCTTCCAGCCCCTTGGACTCAAGCGAGTGTCTCTACCCCAAAGGTTCTATCCCCATGCCCTAGTTCAGCACCCCTTCCTCCACACATTCTCCCTGACCACGCTTCCCACTGTCAGAAGTAAACACAGCCTGACATGAGCTGAAGCACTGAAAACCGATTTAATTCAGGAACTAATGACAGTAGGGGAAGGAGTGGGTGGGGAAAAGGAATGGCAAGAGCTTGAGCAGAGACAGGGAAGTAAAGATTTACAAAAAGTGGGAATCTGGGTTGGTCCATGTGAAACCCATGGTTTTGCTAACTGGTACTTAAGGAAGTTAGCCTCTTGTCCTCCCAAAGAGGCTGGGAGATGGGACCCTATCTTTAGGTGGCAGCCGGAATAAATAGTAAATTCTTTTGGCAGCCTTGAGTTTTCTCAGGCAGCACTTTAAGTAAAGGGGACTAGAGTCAACCTATGGATGCAGTCTTGAACTTTTAGAAACTGTGTTAGTTCTTGTTCAAGTCCAAGGTCAAATTTGTTCAAGTTTAAGGCCAAGGTTGAGGTTGAGTTGAGAAGAGGGCTCAGAGAAGCCTGGCTAGAGTTAGATCAAGAGAGGCCTTTGTCAGCACCTTGTCTGGGTTTAGCACCTCCCTCTCATCCAGCCCTGTGTCCCCTCATCCTGGGCTGTGCTTGTCTGTAGACATGGCAGGCTCTCCACTAGACCTTGAGCTCTGGGCGGGGGTAGGCACTGGGCTTGTTCATGTTCAATTCCCCACTGCCTGGCCTATTGAAAATATTCCATCATTTCTTGTTGAATGCACAGTCAAGGTCACACGTACAATAAATAGATATCCCCCAGTGTTGCAACAGGAATTTCTCTTTACTTGGCCCCACTCCCAGCCCACTATCTCCTTCAGTCCTTGCATTGTTCCCACTAGGGTCCAACTCTGTGACAGCAACTTCTAGATGGAATTGTCTCTGCCTGGGAGAATCCAAACTAAGTGTGTGTCCTGGGAGAATTACAGCTATTTTTTTTTCTCTTTTTTAGCTGAGATCTAAACATGGTGAAACTGTCAGATCAACTCCAAGAGGGCCCAAGCTCCAGGAGCAGAGAGGGACTTTCTGCATTTTCGGAGTCTCTGAGAAGCACACAGGGGAAGACTAAAAACAGGTATGAAACAGCACCATCTGTCTAAATTAAGAAAAGGGACTTTTCTGCAGTTCTCAGGAGCCAAAATTGAGAGGCTCTCTGAAGTTAGATGCCCTTGAGAAGTGTGGCACGAGGAACACATGGCTAGAGGACAGCAGGGACAGAAGGCGCTTGGGCTGGGTTGTCCCACAGACCTGGGCTCAAATGTAACTCTGCTGTGCATTATAAAGGTGTCTGCTCCATGTCCTTTGCTGTTGAAATGAATGGGGAAGAGGATGATAGTTATGAAGTTGTTTTGGAAGATGGTAATAAATGAAAAGCATAAGGCACCCAGCACAGGGACACCTCACTAACCCTCTTCATTCTTCCTTCCACTCCTCTGTCTCTTGACAAATCCCCAAGCCCAGAAACCCTCCCCAGCCCCCATTTCTTCCTCCCTAGAGTGCCTGGGAACTCATTGTACCTTCTTTACTTTAAGGAGAGAGCATTCAATAAAAGAGGGAAAGAAAAGAATAGAGAGTAAAATAGAAGAAGGGCTAAAAGGACAAGAGAAAAAGAAAACAAAACAGAAAGAAATGAGAGTGGAAAGACTGACTTATTTTGCTTTTCCTAGTGTTAAAATATCACATGCTTATTTAAAATTTTTAAATATAATAAAGAAAAAATAAAAGTTACTCATAATCGATTATACTTTTTTGTAGTTTCTTCCCACCTTCTAGTCACATGTAAGAGCTTTTACATGGGTTTTTATTTTGCATGTAGCTCTCTCTGTAATCCATCTGCAATTTATCTACACTAATAAAAGAGAAATATGCAAATTGACCATACTTCCATGATTCCCACCAGCCAATCAGGAGTGGGTATGCAAATTAACCCAACAAAGATGTCAGATTAATTTGCATATGCAGGCTCGGAGTGAAGACTGAAGGCTCTAGCCCGAGTGAAGACTGAAGACTGAAGACTGAAGACTGAAGAGGCTTGGCTTCTCCGCTGCGGCCATAGCAAAGGCCTGGGTCCCGGGTGCCAGAGGAAAACTGGTGCTGGCAGCCAGGGGAAAGAAGGCCTGTTGCCGGAATCTTCGTGCAACAGGCCTCTAGTTTTATATATAATCAGATGGAGCCTTAAATTTTTTTTCTGTCAAATAACCAGATGGCCAGTACTATTTGAATGAAATATTGAGTTTTTTGTACTTTATACTTTCCCCAAAATATCTATGGCACTACCTTGATCGTCAGCTGCATTCTTTAATTTTCATACTGCTTTTTGGTTTATCTATTCTACCTGGTAGCCTGGCAGCAAAGAGCAAAACTCTAGAATCAGACAAGCCCAGTAATGCTTACAAGCTCTGTGGCTTTGGGGATGTCCTGTAAAATCTCTGTGCCTCTGTTTACATCTATAAAATGGAGCTAGTAATCCTTCATAGGGTTATCAACAATTAAGCACTTTGCACAATTCCTAGAACATACTCAGAATGGAATAAATACTAATTAACTAATGTTGTTATTATCCCATTGCTCTGTTCTCATCACTCATTAAAAAATATTTTTGAATATCTACTATTGTCCTGTGTAGCAATTTCAAAGAACAATAGAAGTTCTGTTGCCAATCTTTTGTGGAAAATAACCATAAGAGACCTGGGCAGCGGCGATGTTTCCAGAATCCTATTATTGCCGTGATCCATTGTCCTGTGTAGTGTTTTCCAAAGACCTGACCATGGAGAGCACCCCAACTTTAATAAGCACCTCAAGTCTGGCTGGAGTCCCTTTGTGAGAAACCAAAGCTAACACAGAAACTGTGCTGGGCACTGGTGTCCCGAAAAGAACAAGGAAGTGCTTCTGGCCCACAGATTGGTATCTGTTATCCATAACTGCCACCGCCCCCACATTCATACACTCTATTCCTTGGTAATTCTGTTTCTTGCCAGAACTTGGCTCAAGTGCTTACTAGAGTGTCTCAGCTACTTCAAAGAACAGTAGAGGTTTTGTTGCCAATCTTTTTGGGGAAACAGATGGAAAATAACCAGAAGAGACCTGGGCAGCAGCGATGGTTCCAGAATCCTATTATTGCCGTTATCCATTGTCCTGTGTAGCATTTCTAGCACCCCGGCTCTATTGGAGCCAGAAGCACAAAAATTATCTCCTCCCTTTTCACACACCTCCAACAAAAGCACCTTCTCCTGCAAAAATTCCACTGTCTGGTGCTTATGCTGAAAGAAATGGTGAAAAATGAGCATGATTCTCACCCCCCCACTCCACCCCCAGCCTCGAAGGAGCTCCAACCTGGAGCTCCTTTCTGCCTACAACCTGGAGACTAAGAACTTATGCCTGGGTCCCAGGAAAGATGACTTGATAGCCCAGGTTTATGGGGATTTCCAAAGACCCAACTATGGAGAGCACCTCAACTTTACTAAGCACCTTTGATTCTAGCTGAAGTCCCTTTGTGAAGAACCGATGCTAATTTGGTGCTCTTTAGCCTTCTAATAGACTTTCCATAGAAATAAAAGCAACTTTGATTTCCCCTCGGGCCTATAAATAATTCAGCCCCGTTTGTGTGTCACTGACTCTCCTTTAGCAGGAACCATACAAAGGTCAGGGCTAAATAAATGCCTCTTCAAGGTTTGTGCATAATGTCAAAGAGTATTTTTAGGGCAAATGGTGTTCAGAGGAGAGATGAAGAGAAACAGTGAGGTAATTGTGTTCAAGTGCAGATATTCTCAAATGGATTCGTTGGTTCCCTTGACAGCCCCAGAGCCAGGCCACTGCTGCTGCCCCGCTACCCTTAAACTTGAATCTTGCAGCTTACACTCTTCCCAAACCCAGCAGTGGTGCCAGAACAGTTTTCATCCTAGTTTCTTAAGCCCACAGATTCTAGAAAGACTTTAAAAAATAAGAAGCTTCCTCCTGCACATTAATTAAATGCACTGATTAGCTACCTGGAGAGTGCAATAGACAAGAGCATGGAGTTTGAAGCCACACAGCAAGACACCTTGGCTCTGTCACTCTCTGGCTGTGTGATCTTGAGCAAAGCACCTGTACCTGCTTAGCCTCAGTTTCTCCATCCATAAAATGGGATGGATAGTAACAGAACCTACATAATAGGGTTATTATGAAATTTAAAGTAAGTAATGCAAATATAAAGTAATAGCCCCTTAAAATTAGGTGCTCTTTTCAATATGCTTTAGGTGGTGTTTTCCAATGCTGTTTCTCCAAACACGTAATCTGGTTTTGAACTGTCAGGAATTCCTCGAGAATTCTGGTTCATTGATGCCACTCTCTTGTTCCCGTCTGACACTATATATTCTCATTTATGTCCTCTGTCTCCCTCCCCCTCTCCCTCACTCTTGTCATTTCATGGGACTTTGGGAGAAAGGAGAGGCAGATGGTTGTCTCATTCCCCTACCTCAGTGCTTCTCTTAAAGCCGATTACTCACCTGGCAAGTGTGATTCAGTGGTTGAGTGTCGACCTATGAACCAGGAGGTCATGGTTCGATTTTCAGTCAGGGCACATGCCTGGGTTTTGGGCTTGATCCCCAGTAGGGGCGTGCATGAGGCAGCCAACCGATGATTCTCTCTCATCCTTGATGTTTCTATCTCTCCTTCCCTCTCCCATCCTCTTTGAAATCAATTTTTTAAAATGATTACCCAGAGAATCAAGGCCCCACAAGGGCTGCTCACCTTAGGGTAACCAAATCCCATGCCTAGAAAGGACATCAAGGTAAGATATCCTTTTTGCAGGTGCAAACATTGAGGCTCAGGGAAGCAATGTGACTTCCTCAAGAAAATCTGTTTAGAGCAGTCCACAGACCCTTGTGGTGTCCTGATAGAATTTAGAAAGTCCATGAACTTGAAAGGGAAATAATTCAAAAATAACTTTTAATAACCTCTAGCTGAGAACTTCCATTTTCTTCAACTGAATGTAGATAACCAAGCACAGCGGCACTTACTTTATTATGACTTTGTCACCAGGGATATTTCTCCATCACATCCCAATTGTTATAGACATCAGGAAGCATTCTGTTCAGCACAGCCCTGAAATATTGATAATATCAGCTCTGCCAATAGATCTAGCGATTCAGTACACTAATAAAGATGTGTATTATTGTATCACAAATTTGTATTTTTTAATATCTTGCCAAAAATAAAATTAGTTCCCTTTGTAATTCTAATTATTTAGTTTTATGCATTTTTTTAAAAAAACTTTTTAAGGAGAAATCTATGTCTTCACCCAACTTTGCTGTGGCCTGTGCACTGGAAAACGTTAAGACAGCCAGGAAATGGCAAAGCTGCCATCCACATTTTTCTGGCAGAAACTTCCAACACAAGGCCCCACCCTGGCGCAGGCTGGAGTCCTCTCAATCTCCAGGCACACTCTGTCTTGTCCATGCTACACATGCAGTCTCCAACCTTCCTCCATATTATTATTTGGGTCAAAAAGGAGGAGAAAGAGGAAGTGGAGGAGGGGAAGAAGAAAAGCAACATGAACTCTGAAAGTAGGCCCTGCCATTGACCTTTCTCTTTCTATGACTTAGTTCCTGACAACCCTATCTAGTAGGTAGAGGATTAGAGAAGCCAAGTGTTTTGTCCAAAGCCACACAGCTAGTGAAGAATAGGCCCAGGACTCAAGCCCAGTCTGTTGAATCCTAGACCACTGCTCCTCAGTGCCCCATGCCCCTTTGACCCTAATAGCAATGCCCATCTCCATGAGCCCACATGGTCTCTGCCCTTAGCAGCCACCCTCACAATATGTAATCACACGTAAATTGTCTTAGCTTTATCTTTATCCAAGATAGTTAATGTGTAGTTATTATTTCAAAACTAGGCAGAAGTTTTATGGAGAAGTCTTAAATCAAAAGGGTCTCTCTATGGGAATTGGGCAGGAGACACCTTTTGTGGAGTGGATCAGTTCGGATGGGCTAGGTTATGTTGCAGTAACAAATGACCCCCAACTCACAGTGACTTGACAATAACAAGTTTTCGTATCTCTGTCCTCCAACATGTCCATCAGGGCTAGCTGTGGCTGTGCTCCATATCTGTTCTCTCTGTGGGACCTGGGCTGCTGGAGCTGCCATAATCTGGGACATTGCTTTGGCAGAGGGAAAAGATAACATGGCTCTTAAATCTTCTGCTTGGAAGTGACTCATGTCATTTCTGCTCACACTTCATTGACCAAATCAAGTTATTAGTATGATGTCATTGAGGGAGGAAGCAGCATTCTCCTTCAGGGAAGGGGAGTGGATATTCCGGTGAATAATTCAAGTAACAAGGGAAAGGGCCCATGAAAAGGTGCTGCCTTTTGACTACAGTCTCTAAATGTCTGCAGGTTTGACCGCTGATGCATCAATCACAAATTTACAAGACTGACCCTTGTTTCCTTTCACTTGTATGCATCGGAATCTTAACAGTTGTTATGATGATAAATTACCTTTTGCCCTGCTGGGTGGCTCAGTTGGTTGGAGCGCTGTCCTGTACACCATAAAGGTTGCAGGTTCGATTTCAGGTCAAGGCACATACCTAGGTTGTGGGTTTGTTCCTTGGTTGGGGCATGTATGGGAGGCAATCCATGGATGTTTCTCCTCTCCTCTCCTCTCCTCTCCTCTCCTCTCCTCTCCTCTCCTCTCCTCTCCTCTCCTCTCCTCTCCTCTCCTCTCCTCTCTCTCCTCTCCTCTCCTCTCCTCTCCTCTCCTCTCTTCTCTTCTCTCTCTCTCTCTCTCTCTCTCTCTCTCTCTCTCTCTCTCTCTCTCAATTTAGTGAAAATATCCTCAGGGTGAGAACTTTTTTAAAATTTACCTTTTAAAACTACTGACAAGGTGCCACTTTAGAGCATGTGTTTCAAGGAGAAACTGCTCTCCCCTGCTTTCTTCTCCCTGCAGGTCTGGTGGCACCTTCAAGCCTCAGACACTCCTCAGTCATATTCCCCAGTATCCCAACAACAGCCAAGGGCACGTGGTGGGTATCAACCCAGATCCAGCCACTTGCACTGAAATGCTGCTGATAAATGAAGAGCCTGTCTGCTCGACCAACGCAGGGAACAGCGAGTGTGCAAACACTTCTAAACCCCGTTCTCTAATGAAGGGACTGCTCTGAGCTAACTTCTGTCCCCTCTGAATTTAAACACCATGTGAATTGTCACTGCCGATGCGGCAAGATGGATTAGCAGAAGGAGCTAAGGAGCTGTGTCACCAAAATGATTTTTTTCTTTCCCCTTGATTAATGAGAGGGAGGCCAGGCTCATGTTTGTCTCAGACAGGTCACGTTGAAGAAATGTTAATGATGTCCACAGGTGATGGATTTTCTCATACCTTCATTCACTGAACCGTGCCAGACCTATCAAGCCCCACGGAAGGTGGAGGGGAGAGCTGCAGGAACAATGCCCTCATAATAAACTTGCTGAGATGCCACCATGTAATGGGATGGGGGGGGGCGGTGCATGATGGCACAGTGCAACAGACAGAAGCCATTGAAACTGGTGCTTATTGAAACAGACCTAGCCCACAGGAATATGTGTGTCTGTGTGTTAAGCTCATATATAGTTGTTTGTGTGTGTTTTTTGCTCATTTTTCCCAACATCTTATTGTGAACATTTTAAAATGCACATCACCATTGATGCATTAACATTTTATTCAACTTGATGTAGTATGTGTCTCCTCCATCCACTCCTCTATCTATCCATTAATCCAACTTATTTTTAGTTCATCTCAGAGTCAACTGCAGACATCAGCATACTTGCTCCTACGTACTTCAAGGTGATTGCCATTAACTAGAATTCAATATTTATGCATAGATTTTTTATACAGTTTACACACATTGAAATATATAACTTAAGTGTACGTTCACTAGGTTTTAACAAATGTATGTATTAGAATAATCTAAACCCCTATGGAAATACAGAATACTACTACTACCCCTGAAAGTGTCCTAACTCCCTTCCCAGTCAATCCCTGCCCTCATCGTGGGTTAATTTTGCTTGTTCTAGAATTTCAAATCAATGGACATATGCCATATGTGCTCTTTTATATCTGGCTTGTTCTGCTCAGCACAGAGCTTCTGAGGTTTATTCATATCATGTGCATGTAAACAGGAATTGATTCCCTTACATTGCTGACTCATATTTGGTTGAGTAAATAGCTCTGTCTAAACTACTATCTCCAAGGAAACTTTTAGAATTAAGCATTGAGTTTTAATGGAACATATATTTATTCTTTTTATAATTTGTTGACATCTAAAAATTGGAAGGTTTCATGTAAAAATCTAAATTTCTGGTTCCTTTTGAGAATATGAAGATTAAGCTACACTGGGCTCACCCTTCAACAATGGTCTAGGCTGAGGGACAGGTGCTCTCTGGTTTGCCACCATCCTCATCACTTCCTATTGATTCCCATCTGGGCAACTTCATTCATTTATGTCACCTGCCTGTCCCAAAGGTATATGAATTTTCTGACTCCTGTTAATTGTGACCAAATGCTCAAAAGTACTTGTAGAATGAATTAATGGAGGAGTGAATAAGTGAACAAAGTGGGGTTTTATTAGCTATATTGTGCCAGAGATCCTGCATTACAGATTTTTTTTTTTTTGCATTATCTCATAAGTTTCATTTTCCTTCACTTCCTTCTTATGCAATATGGGGATTAAAAATACTTATTTATCAGTTGCTAGTAGGATCAATGAAATAACATATTTAAACTGCCTAGCACCATCAGAAGGGTAATTATGATCATCGATATCAACATTATTATCATCAAGTGATCCTGGAGAAAGGAGGTCAACTCATTTTTTATTTTGCCTTTCTAATGTATCGATGTGAAACCACTGAATCCTGAGGGAATATGAATGTGCTTAATATGGGGAGCAATTTCCTGACCCTTATGCCCTTTTTTCTAATGTTACCATCTAAAGCATGAGTTTAGTCCCAAATAAAACCATCATAAAAGTCTAGAATTTTGTCATCTGAGTGGATACTTCCTTTCTTATGTTTTGGGGGACTTAAGACAAAGAGCATTGGAGACCTCCAAAGACCAAATCTATAGTCCAAAGGGCAGAGAATTACAGGAGGCAAAATCTAGAATTAGGCCCAAATACATACATGATGTTAATATACGATGGCATTGTATTCATATCAGTGGGAGAAAGACAGATTGCTCCATAAATGGTAACAACTGGGACACCATCTGGAGAGACAGAAAGTGGAATCCTTACTTCACACCTTGCACTAAAACAAATTCCAGATGGACCCGAGATTCAAACATAAAATAATGGAACCATTAAAATGCTAAAAACAGCCCAGCTGGTATGGTTCAGTGGTTGGGCATTGACCTATGAACCAGGAGATCACAGTTCGATTTGCAGTCAGGGCACATGTCCAGGTTGTGGCTTGATCCCCTGTGTAGAGCATGCAGGAGGCAGCCAATCAATGATTCTCTCTCATCATTGATGTTTCTATCTCTCTCCTCTCCCTCCCTTCCTCTCTGATGTCAATAAAAATATATAAAAATAAAATACTAAAAACAGTGGGAAATTTTTTATAAAATCTTGATGAAGAGAAAACATTAAGAACTCTCTAAAATTCAGAATCCATATGTTAAATAAAGGTATATTTGAACAAATAAAATAATCAGTTTCTGCCTTTAAAAACCAAATGGTCATTCCTAAAAATACAGAAATTCTATAAATCAATAAAAAAAAAAAAAGACCAACAACTCAATAGAAAAATGGATCATCTGTTCCTCATTTAAAAAGAAAATATGCATGGCTCTTAAACACCACATATAATATGCTTGGCAAATTAAAACTATAATAACATATTTTAATTCCTAATTGACCAAAATAAAAGTGTTTGATAACAATTAAGGTTGTGGGGAAACAGTGGTATTTAGTTAAATATCTCTTATAATTGCTGATGGGAAGATAAATTGATAATCTATGAAGAGCAATTTGGCACAAATTTCTTTAAATTGATACATGTAATCTTGCAACATGATTACCACGATAAGTTAATTACCACACCCATCACTTCACATAATTGAAATTGTGTGTGTTTGGTGAAAACATTTAAGATCTATCTACTCTATTAGCAATTTCAAGTATACAATACAGCATTATTAAGTATAGTCACCATGCTGTACATTAGATCCCAAGGGCTCATTAATCTTTTGTTTTAATATGCAATGCTTCACGAATTTGTGCATCATCCTTGTACATGGGCTATGCCAATCTTCTCTGTATTGTTCCAATTTTAGTATGTAGATATGATATAGATATAGATATAGATATAGATCACATTTTCTTTATCCATCCACTCACCAATGGACACTTAGATTGTTTCCATATCTTGGCTATTGTAAATAATGCTGCAATGAACACGCGAGTTCAGATATTTCTTCAACGGTGATTTTATTTCCTTCAGCTATCTACCCAGAAGTGTGATTGATGGATCATATGGTAGTTCTACTTTTAATTTTTTGAGGACCTTCCATATTGTTTTCCATAGTGACTGTACCAATTTATATTTCTACCAAGAGTGGTATACACTTTTAAAATTTAATATGCACATACTATGTGACCCATCAATTGCACTGCAAAAAGGTATTCTACAGACATACTTGAACTTGTGTAAAATGCTATAAATACAAAGATTATTTGTGATATTGCATGCAATAGTGAAACAGTGCGGATAAGCTTATAAATAAGTGATTGGTAAGATAGATTGTGGTACACCTTTACAATGGAATACTGCTTTCACAGCAATATAGAACAGTCTCCAAGATATATTGTTAAAATTGACTAGGAAGGGAAAGGTGAGGGTAGGTACAGAATGGTGAATGTAGTAAGTTAGTGTTGCTGCAGGGATGGGGGGAGAGGAATAGAGTTTAAATGCATAGAATATATCTAAGAGGAAATATAAAAAACCAATACTAATAGTTCATTGCTGAGGCTGTAGATCCTTATGAATGTTATACCATGTGCATGCATTATCCATCCCTTTTTTTTTAAGGTAGTACAATTGCCATTTCTGGGTCACTTAAACAGGGATGACTATTTTACCAGACTATTACGGAGAATACTCAAGCATCAGTAGAATGGTCCAATTAGATTCCCTTATAGCTCAGGCATTCTAGGAATTTCCTAAAATACATCAGCATTAGCTCATTTCATCGAAATCAAGATGACAAAAGTATTTCAATTAGATTTGTAGACGTATAACATCCTTTGACCTTGGAGTCCCAAGTCTATTAGCACACAGCAGAAGGGAGGCTCTTTGGGTCATCCAGCCTCCTGCCATGGCCTTCGGAACAGGCCGACCTCTCTCCACACAGCACTGGATGACCACTCAACCCCCAGGGGCCATCACACACACAGGAACAGAGAACAGAATGTGGTTCTTAATATAAATGAAATTTGGAGCTATTTTCAAAGCTAGAACACATTCAGATCATAATGTGAAGGCATTTTTAGCTTCCAAATGGTAACTGACATTTGAGGGTTTGCTATTTGCCAAGCCTTTACATGCAGTATCTCTTCTAATCCTTGCCATGACTACGTGAGATGGCTCCTGTCATTATTTACATTCACAGGTGAGGAGACTGAGGCTCTGGGATGTTGGTCCAAGGTCACAATGTGAGACTCAAAGCCAGGCAGCCTGACTCCTCTGTCCACCTACAGTGCTTTTCAAATCACAAAGCCTTGCCTCTCATGCTCTGCACACATGAATTACATTTTGGGGGGTACTTTCTTCTAGAACAAAAGATAGTGGAGTAGATAGAATACTGACCTCCCAGAGATGTCCACATCCTAATTCCCAGAACCTGTGACTATGTTATGTCACATGGCAAAGAGAAATTAAGGTACTAGATGGAATTTGGGGGATTATGAGAGGGGGTTATCTTAGATTAACAAGGTGAGCCCAGTGTAATCACCAGGGTCCTTAATGTGGGCAAAGATGCAGAAGAGGAGGTCAGAGTGATGTGACGAGAAAAACACCAATGCCCATTGCCAGATTTGAAGATGGGGGAAGGGGCCATGAGCCAAGGAATGAAGTTGGTTTCTCGAGGGTGAAAAAGACAGGAAAACTGATTCTCCCCTAGAGCCTCCGGAAGAAATGCAGCCCTGCTGACACCTTGATTTTAGCCCACTGAGGCCTTTTCAAACTTCTGACCCTCAGAACTGCACGATAATAAATTTGTGTTTTTCTCACATAAGTTTATGGTAATTCGTTACACCTGCCATAGAAAGCTAAACAGATAATGGCAAGTGCTAAAGAGAAAAATGTGAGGAACTCTCAAAAGATTATGGATGACTTAATAGACATCTCTGTGAATAAGAGAAGTGATTACATGATAGTTACCATCTCCATAAAGAATAGACAGGAAGTTGAGCTTGGACCCCTTAAGAACTTGAGGTTGGACTAAGGTCTAGATATGTGTTGTCCAACAGAACTTTCTGGAATGATGGGGATGTTCTACATCTGCACTGTTCAATGTTGTGGCTACTGACCACTTGAAATGTGATTGCTCTCTCATCTTCACCATCACCTGGCACACAGTTGGTCCTCAAAATAAGTGTTTCAATAGAACCACGCCTATTTAAACCTGAATAGCTTGAAGTGCTTAATATTGCATGTGTGGTTTTAGGTACTATCTGTTCTGAGAATAAGTGTGCTGCTGAAAAAGACAGTTTCCTATAGCTAAAAGAGGCTGAATCCCAAGGGGCTGGGTGATTCAAAGACACCTGGAAATGTTCCTTCTGCTCTTACACCAGCCCCATCCAAAAGTTACCTCTCCCACAAGCCCATACAACAAAAGTTTTATTCCACAATTAGCAAAGAATATTACAAAATACCTACTATGTGCCAGGCATTTGGCTAGGGGCTGTAGATGCAGAGAGCAAGTAAAGGTTGTCTTACAGACAGATTAGAGTTCATTTGGGATGCTGTAACAAAATACCATAAACTACGTGGCATAAGCAAGAAACATTTTTTTCTCACAATTTTGGAAACTGGAAAGTTCAAGATCAAGGTGCCAGCAGATCCAGTGTCTGGTGAGGGACTCTTCTTTGTTTGCATGAAGCCATCTTCTTGCTTGTCCTCACGTGGGAGAGAGAGGGAGCTAGGTATCTTCCTCTTCTTATAAGAGCACTAATCCCATCTTGGGGGCTCCATCCTCTTGACCTAATCACCTCCCAAAAGCCCCACTTCCCAATTAGGGCTTCATTAGGGGAGGGAAACACAAGCATTCAGGTAACCCCAGCCCTTGGCAAACTCACAGTGTCATCCAGATGAGCAAGACCTCCCACTCCTTCTGATGACAGAGCAGGTTAAAAACATGCCCTAAGTTCCAACTTTGTCACTCAGCGGAAACACTGTGTCTTAGTGGGGAGGCCCCAGGCTCCCCCTTTCCAAGTCTATGTTTTCCTCCGATATAACTTCCTTCTCTGCCCGCCCTCTGAGCCAGTCACTAAGAGGAATGACTTGTTAAGGCCACAGTTCTTTTGACCAGATCCACAGATCACTGTCAACCTCAGCTCGGTGTTCTGACGTGCGTGGGCCCCCTCGTTCTCCCCATAAAGCCTCTGAAAGTTAATTATGGGCAGTTAATTCTGGTCAGCCTTCAGTCATTTTCAATCTTGGAAACCTCCAAAAATAACCTCTAATGCATATTTCAGGTTAGACTTGCTTATTTTCCCTCTCTCCGCAGCCAGAGCTAATTTCCCCAGAGGGGGAAGGAGAGCACAAGCTGCTGCCAGAAAAAAGAATAATCGGCTTCAGTTTCTCCCTTGATTGCCCGTTGGGAGATACCTCCTGGCACCACGTCCCAATGCTCTCAGAGGCCCAGCGAGCAGGGCCTTTCTTGTCCGTGGGCAACTCATTCCAATACACCCAATACCGAAGTAGAAATACAGATGCCTGATTCTGGACACAGACTCCCAGCTCCTCTCAGCTTGCAAGGAGTGAGGCATGTGGGGCAGGGGGGGTGGGGGGGTGGGGGGGTGGATTTACTGAGGTTTAAACTCCAAAGTGGGGAAGGACCCTGGTAGATCTGGTGTGTCTACAGAGCTGAGGCCAAGGATGGAGTGATGCCAGGTTGGTCTTTGGCACAGTATTTGCGAAAAGATATACGATTTAGATGTATTACTATCACAGAAGTTCAACCATATTCAACCAGAATGGTAAAACACAGAAACGTTTGAATTCTGCATCCATTGCTTCTAGCAATCGGTAAATCACCTTAGGCTGAGAGAGTCGTAGGCCCAGGCATCCTTCTGCTAATGGGGTCATCTGGGTAAGGACAGCCCTGCCAATGCCCCCAGGTCCTCTCTGCCTGAGGCCTTTATGGCTTCACTGGAAACTTCATGCTCCTTGGATCTGAAAGTGTTGCGTGACTCTGGAACCTCAAAAAGGCAATGCAGAAAAAGATGGTGGCTGTGATTGTCACCTTGGAGTGTCGTAAAGACCTGGGTAGGGGGGCAGTCTCTGTCTCCCTCTCCCAACTGCAGGACATCAAGAAGCTAAACTCAACATCCAGGACATTCCTAAAGAAGGGGATTTGATGACCTACACAGCCTGGACATATCATGGCCTTTGAGATTAGCCTAAGCCACCACAATGCTTTTCCCTGCTGAGTCTCTTGAATTCACAAAGGCATCCTCAATTGCTGAGGCCAGATGCCAGGGTACTCAGCAAAAGCGACAGGTTAGAAGGCTGGAACTGCTTCTTCTAGGGGGCAGGGAGCTTGGTGCAGGGCTGGGTGGGCTGGGGACTTGTACATTGTAAGCCACCAGGATCTGGCGCTGTCTTTCTTTTTTCTAGAGGAATTCTGGAAGGTGTGACCACTGAGAAGAAGAGCATTCCAGGACCTTAAGGGTGGGAGCAAAAACCAGAGCAGTCTGGCCCTAAATGGATTTTTCCTTTCTGAATTCATATTGTTAAATGTATACTATGGGCCTGGCACGGTGCTGGTTGCATCCACATGTGTAGGCTCCATTTGGGAAGTATTAATATTCCACTTTTGGCGAAACCTTGTAAGTTAAGAAGGTTTTGTATTTTTAATCCTCACTTACATCTGAAGAAAATTAGTCTCAGAAGATCCAAATGACCTGTCCCAGGTTACTTAGGTAAGATGTGATGGAGACAGCATTTGAATCTACACCCAAAGTTGAATGAACACTTTTCACTACGCTGCTCCAGAAGAGATGGACATTCCGAGGAAAGCCAAGCGCCATTCTTGATGTGGAGCAGAGAGCAGTTTCCTTTCCATTTCTGCTAGTCATCGCCCAGTGTCAAAAGGAGGCATTTGCTTTCTCCCTCTTGTCTCTTCCCTGCCTGAAAACCTCATTTGCATGAGGTCTTAAACAGTGCCTTTGGCTCATTCTTTCAGGAAACAGCGGAGGATGGAGAGACTAGCCTTTTCTGGAGTCTGCCAATGTCTAGGTCAAAACTTTTTCTGCAGTAATCGGCTGTCAGGGTGAATCTTGTCTGATTCGTTTTCCCCTCCAGGACAGGCGGTGTCTGTTCCACCCGCTCCGTTTTTTCCAGACAACTTCCTCTTGGAGAAGGGATAGCACATACGTGTGTATAGTGTTTCTTCCCCTCCTTTGCCCACGGCAGACATTTCTAATCAATCTTGGCATTTCATCTCGCTGATCCTAGCCTCCGCCTCAATCTTTTCTATTCAGTTAAGTTCCAGGCATCCACTACCAAGCCAAGGAAATCTACTTTTCATCCTTTTTCTATAGCAAGACTCCATCAAATTGAGTTTCCCAACCAATCTTTTGCACTGGGAGGATGATATCAACTCTCTCCCCATTAATCTCCTGAATGCAAGGCTCATTTCAGAAAAAGTCACTTCCTATTAGAGACTCTCTGTGTGGAGTGCACTGTTAAACCACTTAACCTGACCATCGTTAATTCAATATGAGCAGGATTGGTCCCAACGTGAATTCACAACAAATCTGTTCTGTGTGGCTTCGCCTAAACGTTTGAATTTCCTTTGAAATTTTGAGAATTTCAAAACATCTCAGGAAATGGAAGGTGATTTTCAAGAGCACTTTACCATCCAGGGTACCGATGATGGGTTAAACTTAAAGTCTGAGTGAGTCTGACTCTCCCCACCAAGCAGGTCTGCATTGAGCGTCAGGAAGTTACGTGATGCAGCAAGTTCCACATGAGCTCCAAACTCAAGGGCAGAGTGGCTGCGTTATTTATAGTTTGTGCTCAGTGTTCCTCACAGGCAGATGCACGGTTCACGGTGACCTGCATGGGGGCTCCCTACCTCCTCTCCCAGCTGAGTTAAGGAAACAAAACTCCAGTGATCAGGACTTGTCACTGCTGCTTCAGTAAAACCAAGAAGCCAGAGTTCCTGGAGGTGGAGATCACAGACTCAAAAAATGTTGTGATAAGGCTCCGAGTCATCAAAGCCCACTCGACATCGAGGGCGCCGTGACAAAAACAGCAGAAAAGGAAAGCGACTCCTCTTCCATGTGTGTTCTGCTCAGTAAATGTTGTGCTGATTTTTCTCTTCTTTGCCCCTAGGGAGTTCTGATCCAACTGTCATTTGCATATTGCCTAGGTTGAGCCACATATGCTCAAATTAAAGATAAACTCCCCTCAAGGGGAAATCATCCCTTTCATAAATGGGAGCCTACTTGATATGGAAATGTTGTTTCGGTCCTAACGTAAGAATTCTTCTGACTCACATGAAATTTAGTCTGTTCCTCCTTGTGGCATGTGTACCAACACTCTCACTTCTGTGCCCCAAGTAGACATCACTAATCAATCGTGACTCTGATTCTGGGGTGGGAAGTAGCCTCAGATTTGCCATCCACATGGTGCTCCAGGAAGCTACTATCGGTCTGTGAGAGTTGGCATCTGAGATAAAAGCTGCTGCCATTCTGCCACCTGGAAATTACTCATGTGAATGCCAGGTGCTCAACTTTGACTGGTAGGGATGACATGCAAGCTTTCTTCCCACTTCCACCCTTATTTAGCGAAGTCCTTGGCTGTGCCTTAATATCAAGCACGATACAAGGCCTGTCAATAGCAGGGCCCAGTAATACCTGCTTTTTCCCAACTTATCCTTGAATCTATCCAGCCTCATCCTATTCTATTGATAAGATCTCCCTTATCCCTAGACTTGGCACCTTACCATTTTCTTTTTTTCTTTTTTTTAATATATTTTATTGGTTTTTTTTACAGAAAGGAAGGGAGAGGGATAGAGAGTTAGAAACATCGATGAGAGAGAAACATCGATCAGCTGCCTCCTGCACACCTCCTACTGGGGATGTGCCCGCAACCAAGGTACATGCCCTTGACCAGAATCAAACCTGGGACCTTTCAGTCCACAGGCTGACACTCTATCCACTGAGCCAAACCAGTTAGGGCACACCTTACCATTTTCTTCTGGTCCCTTTGAATCAGACCCCTTGCAAATCAAACCCTGGTTGACTTGTCCTAACCCCCTTGGGAAAAAAAGCACAAGATTTTAACAAAGACAGCCCATTCTACAATTATAGTAACGAGAATTGAACTTCTAATCTTTGCAAAGCATCTTCACATCCATGATCTCAGATAATAATCAAAATAATTTGGGGAAGCAAGAATTTAAAGACCACAAATTTTGACATCAAACAGGAATAGGTCCAAACCTTGGCTCCACTAATTACCAGCTGGGGGACCTTTAGCACATCACTCCGCCTGGCTGAGCTTCATTTTCCTCAGCTGGAGAGCGTGGCAGTAGCTACCTCATAGGGTTGCAAAGATTTGCCTTGCACACAGACAAGCATGCTCCTAAGACCAGGGGGAAGCCCTCGGGCAGAGTTGCGGGCTCTTTGCAGACTAGAGCTGTTGGCAGAAACAGTGAGTGCTAGGGTGGAGATGAGCAGAGTGCCACAGCTTCTGCCACCGATGCAGAAAGCAGAGGCCGGGGAGTCAGGTGGCAAACCCAACCTCTTACAAAGAGTGAATGGCAGTGCAGCGGGAAAGAAAGGGTATTGTTCCAGGTTCAAACTGTCCGGTCCTGTTTTCTGTGGAGTGAATTGTATAATGTAGGTAAACCACCTCACACAGAGCTCAAAACCTGTTGATGGCAACAGTACCGCTCGGTGACCTTTCCCTTTCCTTCTGACCCCAGCATCCTGCCACTAGGACAGGTAGCCTCCCTGACAGGCAGTAGAACTTGATTTTCCCATCCATCCATCCATCCACCCATCCCCTCATCCAGTAGCTATTGAATATCCCCTAGTCCCAGGCCCTGTGTAAGAGATGGAGACACACTGGTGAGAAGACATGACCTTGGCCCTTCTCCTGGACACAGATAAGCAATCAAGTGAGTGCATCAAAGGACCGGAGGTGCTGTAGAAGCAGTTTCCACAGCAGTGCTTCTCAAACATTAATGTGCATGTGAGACCCCAGAATATTACTAAAGTACAGATTCTGACCCAGGGTCTGGGATGTGCCTCATGATGGTACATTTTCAACCAGCTCTCAGCTGATTCTGATGCTGGAGTTTGAGCAAAGAAACTCTACAGAACTCATTGGGGAAGCAAAGCAGGAATTCATTCATTCTTGGGGGAAGATACTTGCTTACTCGTCAGGTTATCTCGACATTGGCTCCTCTCCTTCTGGGAGGAGGAATTTATGGACTCCATGAACTGGAAAGGGTCATCCAAGTTGATTTAATCCAGGTGTATAGGAAGGTGACTCTCTTACCATCCCCAAAGAGAGATGTACAGTGAATTGTCGAGAAATTTTTCCAAGGTCACAGTTCTTGCATGGGAGTAAGTAGAGGAAACTTTGTAAAGCCAACACGCCTCCCGGAAGCCTGCAGTAGTCTCTTGCTTGCACCTCTGGGACCAGAATCAGAATGCAAGCTCAGTGCCAAATGGGCATGCTGGTGAGGTTACAGCTACTGAATATGCAAGCTGGATAACGAGGTAAGCAGACTGCACCACCCAGATTTCTGATCCATCCCCTATCTTTTCTTCCTGAGAAACTTCTCAGTCCCTTCCCTTTTCTTTCTTTCTTTTTATAATATATTTTTATTGATTTCAGAGAGGAAGAGAGAGGGAGAAAGATAGAAACATCAATAATGTGAGAGAATCGTTGATTGGCTGCCTACCTCACACCCCCTACTGGGGATCGAGCCTGCAACCCAGGCATGTGCCCTGACCCGGAATCAAACCGTGACCTCCTGGTTCATAGGTCCACGCTCAACAACTGAGCCACAAGGCTGGGCCCTTTCCCTTTTCTGGAACACACCCATCTCATTAAGCCTAAGAGATCTAGCAGGAAGAGCATGCAAATGGGGTTCGATTTCATTTGAATTTCCTTCAACCCAGATCTAAGACAAACAGCAACTACCAAACAGGCTGCAGAGGCCTCAAGGGTCAATCAATATTTTCAATAAGCAATGCGTGTACTTATTAAACATGTCATCATCTAAGATTATGTTGTCATTTGTGGGAGAATAGGGGTCGAGATCGAGGATTCTGTACTCAGAATAAACCCCCGCCCTTTTTATGTGCTCAAACTAGCTTAATCAAGTTTCTATTACTTCCAATAAAAGACTGTTGATTAAAAGAGAAGTTTCCAGATGGTCCCGGCCAGCAAATGTTCCCAGCTCAAGGAATATTTGTGGAGGAATGAATGAGCAATGCTATCACCCAAAAGGAGGAAATTATGTGGAATTGTTGTGTCAGCAAGACACGAAGGAGGCCTTCCCTCACCCAGCATCTCACTTTGCTAATAGCTGCCCAGCCTCTGGCAAAAGGAGCTCGGCAGACTCAGCGCTGGCAAGGGGCGAGGGGAATTTTATGTTCGGAAAGAGCTCTGAGTTCAAAGATGTGAGTCTGGGTTCCAGGCTCTGCCCCCCTGCCAAGGAACCTAATGCCCTTCAATAAGTCACTCAATGCTCAGTTTTTCCCATGATAATGTCAATCTGTCGTAAAAATGTGTTGGCTGCCCGGATAGCGCCTGCACCCTCCTCCCTCTCCTAACAGCATCAATACGCTTTAGGGGAAATTGGCTCCAAGCCCCGAATCAGCATCTTTTAGGCCCCCGGCCGCAGTGCCCCGTTCAGGAGTGGCCTCCGGAGGTGCGGCTGAGGCACGTCTCCAGAATCTTGCATGAAATGCAGAAACGGAAGTTCTCTTTCCGCCCCGTGGGTATGAATGAGAAATCATGAAGCATTGTTGGCTGCAACCATATTGCAATCATGAAAGAAGCCAGCTTGAGAATGAATCTGACTTGCAAAGTAACTGGGGGGGAAATTACAGAGAAATTAAGCCATAGTGATGATCACACTGCATCCAAAGCTGGTACATGTTTCCTCCAGATATTTCAGTTCTGTGTCAATAAGTTCCCTTTATTTGTATGCCCTTTGGAGTTGAGTGTTTGTTACTTGAAAATGAATACATACATCCATGAATCAGTTCCCAGTACACATGACAGAATTGTTTGTAGTGTCTGAACTGAAATGTATGATTTGTATGAAAGTACCTTGTTGCCCTGACTGGTTTAGCTCATTGGACAGAGCGTCGGCCTGTGGACTGAAGGGTCCCAGGTTCTATTCCAGTCAAGGGCATGTACTGTGGTTGTGGGCACATCCCCAGTAGGAGTTGTGCAGGAGGCAGCTGATCAATGTTTCTCTCTCATTGATGTTTCTAACTCTGTATCCCTCTCCCTTCCTCTCTGTAAAAAATCAATAAAATACTTTTTTAAAAAATAAGATAAGTTTCTGTGCAGATAGATGCTTCAACTTTAAAAAAAAAAAGTACCTTGTCAACCCTGAAATTCTGCTCAAACTCCTTCTAACATATCAGATAATTTATCCATATCCAAGTGTGTATTGTATATTTTCTGTCTCTCCTCTGAGAATGTAAGTTCCATCAAGGCAAGAATTATTGTTTCATTCACCAGTATAACCCGAATTCCTAGAATAATCACTGGCACATAGTAGGTGCTCAGTAAATATTTGTTGAATAGATGGATTTAATGCAAAGTGCTACAGAAAAATTAAGCAGAATAATAGGATGGAGAGTGATGGGTTAAAAGTGGGGATGAGCCTAGTTTAGATCGAAATCCAAGAAGGCTTCTCTGAGTAGGTGGCCTTTCAGTTAAGAGCTGCATAGTGAGAAGTGGGTAGCCAATATGAAGATCTTGGGAAAGCATCCAGACATAGGATGGCATATGCAAAGGCCCTGAGGCAGGGAGGAGATTGGTGTGTTGGAGAGCTAGAATGCCAAGGAGACTAAAGAAGGGGGGTAAGAGGGAGAGTAGTGGGAGACAGGGCTGGAGAGGTATAAAGTGAGCATGAATTTTTTAGCATTGAAATATAAATTTCAATGCTAGTTGAATACAAATTCTTCACTGAACTACAAAGTATTATAAGCCATAAATAAACTTATCAAAGTGCCTGGAATGTGAAGAGAAGGGTCTTTAATAAATACTCATGAGGTCCAATTCACTCTCTTTGCTCTCTGAGCAGTTGGCTGAGGAATCAGGGGATATTTAGCCTTTCAAAGAAATGTGGGTTATGACAATTGCCATCTCCACATAAGTAAAGGTCTGTCATGGAGGAAATGGCACAGAATTGTTCCATGTGAAAATTAAGTCCAGTGGATAGAGGCCACAGGGAGAGAGATTTCAGCCTAATATGAGATGAGCTTTCTCACAAACTCCACATAGGTGAATTTCTGGTAGTGAGTTCCCCATCATTGGAAGAATTCAAGGTTGAACTTTTACTTGGTAGGACTAGGTAGATGGAATCCGGGCACTGGATGGACTAGGTCCGGGGTCGGCAAACTGCGGCTCGTGAGCCACATGCAGCTCTTTGGCTCCTTGAGTGTGGCTCTTCCACAAAATACCATGTCCTGGGCGAGTCTATTTTGAAGAAGTGGCGTTAGAAGAAGTTTAAGTTTAAAAAAATTTGGCTCTCAAAAGAAATTTCAATCATTGTACTGTTGATATTTGGCTCTGTTGACTAATGAGTTTGCCGACCACTGGACTAGGTGATCTGCTAGCCATGCAATTTGATGACTTTATGATAATCTCTTAATCTTGCCATCTAAACACACTAGTGTTTGATATCTAGTCTTTGTTTACAAAACCCATCATTAAAATCCTCACAGAACACATCTACTAATAGGCAAGGACTGGAATAAGTAATGAGGGGTGAATGCACCCATCCTTTGTTCAATAATGCCATATTTTTCATGAATAATGCATGAGCTGCTTTTCATCTCAGAAATGAGAGAGTCTGTAATCTCATTGTGCGTCAAGTGTATATTTTTAAACATTTATAAATGGGAGGTGTAGACAGTGGTGAGAAGCTTAAGAACAACAAAAGCATGCATACATAGCTTGCAACCAGTATAGGCAGGAATGCTTCCATTAGTATCACAGAGGGATGGAAGGAACCTGAGAGGCCACCATCCCATCCCCATCTGTTATGGTACCCAAGGTCATGCAAGCAAGGACAAGAATCCAGGTCAAGACAACTACTCTAGAGGCTTTTCCCCTAAGCCATGCTGATTTCCAGTCTCCAGAAAGGACTGGATCAGCCCTAAGATTTAGCACTTTGTTCCCAAATTATTTTGAACTCTCCCCCACCTTCACCACCACCCTGTCTGTGTGGTGGGTAAACTCCTGGGGACAGTAGCAGGGACACTGGTGTCTATTGGATTACTCCTTACTTGCTAGTACTGTATTGGAACCTAGATTCAGTGCTCAGCCAAAAGACTACATTTCCCAGACTCCCTTGCCAGGTGTGGCCACATGACCACCTCCTGACCAATGAAATGCTAACGGATATGGGGCAGGAAATGAGGACAAGGCACTTCCAGGAAGGCTCTAAAAGAAGTTGATAGTGCTGGGTGGTGCCCCCTTTCACTATTTCCATCCTCGCTCTTTCCTGTTCTGCATGCACAATGAGCAGGAACCAGAGGGAAAGGTGGCCAAGAGGCAGGTGAGGACCAGATCATGAAAGGTCTCAAACACCACGCCAAAGAGTTTGACATCTGTCCTTTGCTGGCTTCATATATTAATGACAAGTGCCATCCCATCTAAAAGCATTGGACCACTTGAATCTTCTTTCTTTGATGAGGAAGGTGGCAGAGTGAGATCCTGTTTGCCTTTTGGCTCCCAAAGCAAATGGAAAGTGATGCATTTTACTTTAAATATCCTTTTAGTGGTCTCTTTGTGTTTCATCTCAGAAGATTATAGCAAGATGAAGAAACAGGGTTTCTTGAAAAAAAAATCATAACAGCTAACATGTAGGCCTTCAGCTAAGCACTTGTCTGACATGCATTTCGCTTATTCCTCATGACAATGCCATGGGGAAGGTAGGACTATTCCACCTCCTTGTAATACTGAGGAAACAGGTTCTGAGAAGCTACATATTAACTGGGAATACATGGGTCGGGCTGGAGAGCTAGGATGCAAACTCAGTTCTTTCTTGTTCTGTAGTTGATTCTCCTAGGCACATGCTTCTCTCTAGATCTCTAATTTCTGTGCGTGTGCAGAACTGTGTGCAGGAGAGAGAGACCAAGAGAACATTTTGGGGTTGGCCAGAGAGAGGACCATGCATTACCCATGAACCAAGAGCTAAAGGAGCCCTCACCCCCCAGCACAGCAGGAGGCAGAGTTCGCACTTCTAGACTACAAAGTGGCCACAGTAAAAATCGAGGTGCACAGGGGGAGACCGTCTCCAGCATCTGCTTTACACATATGGCATCACCTCAGTCCTGCTCCCTGATAAGCATGACTCCTGTGCAGGGGCTGTGAGATGGGAAAGGTTGTTTGATGGCCCAGTGGGGGAAGGATGTACCCTCATTTGAGAGCTGATGAATCAATAGTCTCCAACAGAATACCCTGTTTTCTATAGCTCTCAAGTTGTTCTATAGCTATGAAGATATCCCGAAAAAGAGTATTAATAATACATTTTCTACTGTTGAGTAAAGCAGGCCCTTTATATATTCATTCAATCCATCTGAAATCCAGCATGTTGGGTAGCATTACCTTAATTTCATGAATAAGGAAAATGAAACACAGTGCAATTAAGAAGCATAGTCAAGAGCACACAGTCAGAGAGTGGCGAGCAAGGGATTCTAACCTGACATTGAACTGGCTATTCCACAGACCCATGCTGCCCCCCGGAGATAACATCTCAAAGCAAGTGACAAATGAGCACTGGAATCCAGACAAAAGGAAAAGCAGTGAGTGGGCCTGGAGGATCCTTTCACAGCAGAACCCTTTTACATTGGAGGGGCCCAGAGCGAGCAGGGCACCATTTCTGGGCCCATTGGATGGTCCCACCCACCCTTTCCACAGCAAGGTCTCCTGCTAGATCTAAGTTAGCATTTGAATTAACCTGATTTTTATTGTATTTGAAGCCCACAGCGAATACGGTCCAGGGACCCTAAAGACAAAGGTGGGGGAATCAATAATGTGATTGATGTTCATTTTTAAAAGCCAAATCTCAATCCTTCTTCTTTCTAAAGATTTCTACTTAATTAACCCCAACAATCCCTGTGCCGAGGTCTGAGCTCTGTTCTGTCATTTACCTGGCTCTGAGGATTTATTTCTTGTGACCATAGTTTGCACATCTAAAAGCAAGATGTTGAGGGAGATGGTCTTCAACCCAAACTCTATTCTATCCATCCAGCAAGAATGTTGGATTTCAGAGGTCAGGTCAGCTCAGCAAGAATCTTCTGCTTGGGTAAGGAATGAGCCTGTACCAGGTTCATAAAGCAGAATTCACTCTTCTACAGCCCTTGCTCCGCCCTGGGCAGGGAAGCTGCCTTCATCTGGCCCAGAGGTTACAGCTCCTTTGTCTCTGGTTTACAGGGAATGGAAGGACACACTTTAATTGTCCCTGCTCCCCTGAGCCCTAATTTCTTGAGGCGACATAGGCTGGTTTCCTGAGATGGCAGCCAGCGCAAGTAGGCAGGGTGGAGCTCTGGAAAGACACAGCCTTTGGAAATAGACCACAATGTCTTTACCAGTTCTGGGACTTGGAAAAGTTACTCAGCCGATCCACACCTCAGTTACCTCATCTGTAAAATGCCCAGAATAATCTCATTCCCCACAGAGCCAGGTTAAATGAGTTAAATACTGTTAATTATGCATCTAGCACCATGCCTGGAACATAGTAGCTGTCCAATTAGTAGTACATATCAGAATTATTCTCTACATAAGCTCCCCTTTTTCTGTACTTCCAAACTGGCTTGACTTAGGAAACATAAATGAGTTACATGTGTAAAAAGATTTATAAATTGTATAGTGCTGTGTGCACATAATGTCTTGGTATTATTTTATGTAAATGAGGGACATAAGAGTCCCATCAGACCAATGAGAATAGTACAAGCATGAAAGATGACCTCCAAATTTTGCATCATTTGTTGGAGTCACTTACATCTGGCTCAAGACCCCTGGGCACATGTTCTGCCTGAGTTGAGTTGAGTTGAGTTGAGTTGAGTTGAGTTGAGTTGAGTTGAGTTGAGTTGAACTGAGTCAGGTAGTTGAGTTGAGTTGAACTGAGTTGAGTTGAATTGAGGCAGGCAGTTCTTAGGGCTGCATTCTTATGGGCAGCATGGTCTTGTAGCTAATAGACAAGAGGGTAGACTTGGAAATCAAGGTCAGGAGCCCCTACCAGCCATCCTGAGAAGCTGTCTCTGGTGAACTAGTTCAGAGCAAGGAGCTGGCTACCAAACCACCAGGTTCATAATCCTGGCTCCACCATTCAACAGCTGTGTAACCTTGGTAAGTTACTTATCTTCCCTGTGGCTCAGTTTATCTATAAAATGGGGAAAGTGCCCTAACCGGTTTTGCTCAGTGGATACAGCGTTGGCCTGCGGACTGAAAGGTCCCAGGTTCAATTCCAGTCAAGGACATGTACCTTGGTTGCAGGCACATCCCCAGTAGGAGGTGTGCAGGAAGCAGCTGATCGATGTTTCTCTCTCATCAATGTTTCTAACTCTCTATCCCTCTCCCTTCCTCTCTGTAAAAAATCAATAAAATCTATAAAAAAAATAAAATGGGGAAAGTAATGATACATACCTCATATGTCATAAAATTAAATGAATTAACATTTATAAAGTGTTTAGAACAATGCCTGGCACATAGTATGAGCTATGTGAGAGTTAGCTCTTCCTTATGACTGTTAGTAATGTCAGCAGGTGAGACTGAGCAAGAAGAGAACACGCCTCGGTGGACACAGGGCTTCCTGAGCACAGGAAGGTGAGCAGGTGAGGACTGGGTCCCTCACATGCATCATCTTGGCCTATTCTCCCAACAGTTCTCAAATGTCAGTTCAACTCCTATTCATCTTTTAGCTTTTGTGTCTTCAGCTCCAACGCACTACCTGGAAGGAAGAAATTAACAACTCCATTAGTAAGAAGGCCAAACATTCATAGTTTACCATGAAAGAGGCTAAGCATGTTCCACTTTATTTTGTTTTAATCTACACAATAACTCTGTGAGGTCTAGGAACCATCATTACCCCCTTGTTTATAAAAAAGCAATCTGAGAGATAGATGAAGTCATTTTCCCAGGAAGGCGCAGCTTACGAGTGGCTGAGCCAAGGTCAAAATCCAGACTTGCCCAGCACCTGCCCGCTACTGCCCTGCCTCTCTAGATCAAGGTTTTTGGTCCCATTTTTTCAGATGCAAATGGGACCAGATAGCATTAAGCCACATGGAGTCCGTCTCCAAGTCTACTGTTCTCTTTCCTGCACCCCAGCTGCTCCACATAACTGGCCTAATGCACCCCAACCCAGCTCCCAGCGGCATTGGTTCTCTGCCTGGGGTTCCTGAGTGGGAGTGGGAGGCCGGGTGCATGGACCAAGGCACACACAGAGCGGTCAGCCTGGAACTGGCCAGGCTTCTGTACGGGGGGAAGGAGCCGGTCCCTGACAGCTTTATTAGTTATGGCTTGCTGCAATGCGCAGCAGTGCTCACAGAAGCGGGACTCCTTAGCATTGGGAAGCTGTAGCCACTGCCTCTGGGGTTGGCTGCAAAGTGAGCTGCTTTCTGCGCCAGGCTCTCATCCTGACCGCCTCGTCACAACCTGGCTGCTCAAGGCTCTCTCTCCCTTCCTAGGATGATCAACAGGACCCCAGAAGCTGTTCCCCCTGACAACATGGATACAATCAGGACCGGAGACACCCTGGGTGTTCATCTTACTGCTCAGATAATATAACAGCTTGTAAATATTGAGTTCCTAACTATGCCCAGACACTATTCTAGACACATGAAAGGAAGAAAGGGGAGTATCAAAGGCTGGGGTTCAGGGAGGGGGGTTCAGGGAAGTTGGCATCCACTGAGTGGATTCTTCAGCTGTTAAGGTGATACCTTGACATGATGGGTCAGGCACTTTGCAACCATTATGTTGCTTAATCCTGTCAGCTCATCCTGTGATGGTGACATCGTGGCCATTTGACTGATGGAGAAACTGAGGCCAACACAGGTGAGCTGACTTGCTTATGATCGTGCAAATGATGTTTGCTGGAAAGGTGTTAGAGAAACCACGCAAATGGGAGCCTTGAGGGCTCAGGCAGAAAGTCATCAAAGGGGGATACCTTTGCATGTATGTGTTCGCCATCAAGCCGCGGTACTGCTTCCACCCCAGCCCAGCCCTGCCTGCCACTCTCCCTGCCTCTGGGAGCTTCTGGAGAAAACTAGGAAGGAGGCAGTAGCGTCTTTGGCTAGGCTTTCACACTCTGGAGTTAGGCTTCTGGGGTTCAAATCCTGATTCTGCCTCTTGCCAGCTGTGTGGCCTCAGGCATGATACTTAACTTCTCTGAGCCTCAGTTCCTCACTTGGCACTGGGGCAGCTTAATGAGACCAGTGCCTGTGAGGGTTGTGAGGATGCTGATGCTTCACGCAACGCACTGAGCCCGGTGCTGGGCATGTAAGGCGTGAGCTGCTCTGATTATCATCGTCCTCTCTGGTCCTCACGTAATTCTGCAATGCAGGCAGAGTGACCCCATTTCATAGATGAGAGGTCTGAGGATCCTTGAATGAGGTTCAAACCAGGGTCTGTTGGGCATGGGAACCTGTATTATCCCCTCTCAAAGGCCGCTGCCCTGGGGGTGAGCACTGGGGGTGCTCATGGGAGCGCAGCCTGCTGACGGCTGGCAGGAGTGCGGGGCCTGATAATTCGCCTCTGAGACAGACTTGGGCTTTCCCTCACTGCAGCCCTTCCTGCTGACTTGAGAGGGATGGCCTCTGAGTCCCTGGAGAGACAGGTCGCCCCTCCCCCTGGAGCCCTGACCTGACGAAGCCAGGCTCACGCAGTCAGGTGTGTGCCCGTGACAAGCAAGCGCAGGAGGAGTGTCTACCACGTGCCAGGCACTGGGCCGGGAACTGTGCCTCCATCATCTTGCTTAAGCCTTTCTGCCCACCCTGTGATGGTGACACCATCCCCATTTAACAGATGGGGAAAATGAGGCCAGGACAGGTGAGCTGACTTGTTTATGATCACACAATCATGAAGTAGCAGAGGCAGGCCGGACTCAAGCTCAGGTCTGTCTGGGGCCGACACCGGCTCACTTGCGCGTTCACTCTCTCTCTCTCCCTCTCTCTCTCCATCATCACGTAGGAGGAGTTAGTGACTTACAATCCAGGTCACTGCCTCTGAATCTAGTGCACTGCCAGGTACTTACCGCCGAGGCACTTAGTAAGCATTACCTTGCTGAGCAGCTGACGAAATGTCCATGCCTGTGTTTCCCGTATAAACCGCCTTAGGGTGGTACAATAACTTGCCGTTTCTGAAGCACTCCCACGTGTCCTCAAAGCTGCCTGCTCAACGGAGCAACCAGGAACCAACAGCAGTGGCATCACCAGGTACTTGTTCGACAAACATGTAGAGTCTCAGGCCTCACCCAGAGCCCCGGGCTCAGGATCCGCCTTGTCCCAAGGCCCCTCTGTGATATACAGGCACCTGAGAGCTGGAGACGCACAGTGTTAGATCCCCTGGTTCCCACCAGCTGGGAAGAAAGTCCTCGTTGGAACCAGCGTCATTAAGTGACTTGTGTGAGGACACACAGAGAAACAGCAAGCTGCCCCTCGCCCCCCGGGCTGCCCTCCTGAGCGGCCGTTTCATTGAGAACCTGGCTCATCTACCTGAGCCTGCTCACACCTTCCGAGTGGAAGGAAGCAACATTGTGGGGCTTGATCCATTGGTCTCATTAAGCCATCGGAGAAATAAAACCAGCCGTGGTACTTAGCAGGAAATAGTGACCGCGGCTCTCCCTCCAGACAGGCAGGGGTCTGGTCATTAAAATCTCCGCCTCCGTATTTCAGGCTCTGGTTTTATGTAACGCAGTTGGGCGTCTCATAGCAACCCTGAGACGGGCTGTATCAGCATTTCTCTGGGAACCTGCTTTCTCCAGGGTTTATAATGAACCCAGCACGGGGCACAAACAAGCCCTCCCCTGTCCTTCCCTGAAGATCGCGCCTGCCTTGAACTACTTATGGGTGTTTATCTGCAGACTCTGGGTAAGTAGCTTTTTCCCCCCGTTTTATTCTTTTTCTATGTGCCAAAGGAAAGTAACAGCTCGGGGGGAAATTGTAAGTGGAGCGAGAAGTCTTGTGAGTGATTGTGACTTTGCCGCTTGAAAATCAGTCACAGGATTTTCAGGGTTTATGATGCTGACTTGGCTGCTGTAGGGTCGAGCAATGAGTTGGCAGCTCCACGCTGAATCAGAGGAAGGAAACTGCCCCTCAGGAAACACCAGCAACGAGCCTCCCACTTTAGTATTTTCACGGACGGAATCAGTCCTCCCAATAGTGTCCCTCCTTTTTCAGACGAGGAAACCAAGGGTCAGAGAGGACACGCAATTTTTCCTAAGGTCACGCAACTATGGGAACACCAGCCCAGGCCAGCTTGACTCAAAGGCCTAAACTTCTTCCTTTGCACCCCAGTGCCTTGCGCTTTTGCAGCATTTATTGACTTTGGGTCGGCTTAGCTGTTCCACGTGTGTTCAGCAAGTGTCAGCACACGAAGAATAAGAGACAGCCTTTGTGCCCCTGACCAGCTGTAATATGTACCACCTATTGAATGTCTACTGTCTATGTGGTCTCATAATCCAGACATAATAGGTTCTGCACCTCCCCTCCATCACCTGCGGCAGACAGCCATACGTGATTAAGTCACTCTTTACTCTGTCCCCAGACACAGCCTCGGAATCTTTCTTAACACCACTCTACAGGACGCCCCTGACTAGCAAAGGAGTGTTCATCTAAAGAGGCTTAACCAGATGCGCCTCAGCCAGCTCACAGCTGCTCCCAAGAGCAGGGAGTGTCTCTCTTTTCCCAGTTTTGTAACGGGATTTTCTCAGTGGCAGCCCAATCTGTTTATTCGGGGCTCAGAAGTTAGTTTAAGGTTGGGGTCTTTGCTCAGATTTTAGCAGCCACTCCTACACGATGTGGCTACTGCGTATCATCTCTGTATCACGTTCTTTCTTTCCACAAACACTTGTGAACCGCTGCAAAATAACTCCAGAAAGGCCCTTTGAGACCTAGAGTCTAGCCAGAATGGTGGGGTGGTGATAGGGGAAGGGTAAAAAAAAAAGCCTAATAATAATAATAGCTAAACATTTATTAGGCAGCTTTTATGTGCCACCTACTGTTCCAAGCCCTCAGGTGCTTATTTAGCCATGGTAAGGAAGATACTATTTTAATCATCCCATTATTTAGAAGAGAAACATGCACAGAGGTAAAGCGATCTGCCCAAGAGGACACAGCAAGTAAGAGGCAGAGGAAGATGTGAATCTAGGCAATTGCGTTCAGGGCCCATGTTCATAACCACTTGGCAGAGGGTTTGCCTGAAGTGGGTTTTGAGGGATGAGCAGGAGTTTGTCTGACAGAGAAAGGAAACACCGAGAAATTTTGAGTTCAAAGGCAGAAAAGTGCATGTCTGTGTTTGGTCACTCCTGGTACTTTAGATAAAGGAGAGAATGTGTGCAAAACGCTTAGCTGGTGCCTGGCCCATAGTAAACAGGTTCCTCGCTATTATTGCTTGATGTAGATGGACCAGAGAATATTCTTAATGACAGACAAGGCTGGGGAGAGGAGTGCGGAAGACACCTATGCTCCGTCACAGATTTGGAATTCATCCCTGGGACAGCAGCTTTCACAGCACTCTGGGTCTCTTAGTCACAGGATGGGGGCTAGTTGGGGAAGGTGGTAACAAGGGAGCAGAGCCCAAAGCAGCCACTCCCTGAGTGTAATTTGGGGAAATACCAGGTTTTTGTGAAAAAGTCATGCAAATGTTGCTTTCTCCTTCATAAGATATTTGCATTTGTTATAATAAATGATGCTTTAAATCTTTACCATGGAGCAAGAGTGACCACACAGATGATGTACCCCTTTCCCCCTTGTGCTGGATTGCTCATCCTGGGACTGTGGACATTTGGGGCCAGATAATTCCCTGCTGTAGGGCTGCTCTGTGCTCTGTAGGATGTTTAGCAACATCCCTGGCCTCTGTGCAATAGATGCCAGGACCGCCTCCCCTCCCGGAGTCGTGACAACCAAAAATGTCTCCAAACGTTGCCAACTGTCCTGGGCGGCAAAATGACTTGGGCTTGAGCACCTCCAATCTGGACTCAGCATGGCTGTGTCCTGCCGTATGCACCCCAATTTGAGAAGCTCACTGTGTCCCATTGAAGGACTTCAATCAGGGGGGTCTCAGAGGGAGCAACTACACACACTATACTTGCTGGAAGCCAGTTCCAACATGTCATAATTGCAAGAGTTTCATCAAAAGATTGATGGAATTTGGGGACTCAACAAGGGCTGAGTCACATATGTTATCGCCTGCTGGAATGGTTGGGGGCATTTCCCCAAACCTGAAAAGGATGCATTAAATCGATTGTTTGCTGCCAGACAGCTCAGGGCATCTTAATCTACATGTTATTGCCTCTTACTGGCCAAACACCTGAACAGCCATAGGCTATTCCCCATTCTGACAATGGACTCTGTAGATGAAACCCTACCCTTGGAAGTGTATATCTCCACCTTGCCTTGGGACAATTTGTGTTAATAAAAAGCAAGGGGTCCTGAGACAAGGAGAACTTAGCTCCTTTAGCTAGGCTCCTCTGACCCCAATGCCTTTCAAAATTATCTTTCGTCTCTGGACTCTTACTTAAGTTACACACAGCCTTTCTCCAGATTGCTGAACCCTTCTTAATGCCGGAACAAGAACCACAGCAATACTCTTCATATTGTGATCTTTCTCGTTCTGCCAGGGACTGAATGGGAATTCAGAGAAGCAAGGAGTGCCTCCAAGTCACACAGCCACTAGCGGTTGGTAAGCCGTGTTCAGCTGACACCAAACCCTAACTCCACTAGCTGTAGCTCACGGCCACACTCCCCTCCCCACTGAAGCCCTCATTCTGCTCTTCTTGGGGACACCAGGTCCTTGGCAGGAGCACAGGCTCGCTCCCCACTCAATTCCCCCAGCGACCTCGGAAAGGTGGGTGAACTGCTCCTCTGCATGGCAGGCAGCGGAGCAACTCTGCGATTATTTCTCAGTTCTCACCGAGAAGGTAGGAGGAATGAGGCAGGCTGTGGCCATAGTTGGTAAAGGAGCAGCAGTCACACGTGTCAGCCAGGGTAAGGGATTGCTGGGCCATTTTGGTGGTTGGGACCACGCTCGCATTTCGTCTGTGTTTAGACATGATTGCAGAGCGGGCTTGTTTTGGTCTTGGCCCATCATAGGTACAGAGAGCCTTTTCTTTTCTTTGTAATTTATTTATTTATATTATTGAGATATAATTGGCATAGAACATTGTGTCATTGAAAGATGTACAGCATGTCTATCGTGTCATATAACGATCATTCTTTTTTGTGGTGGGAACAATTAAGATCTAGTTTCTTAGCAACATTGAAGTCTATAATCCGGTATTGTTGACTACAGTCACTGTACTATGCATGAGGTCTCCAGATTTATTTATCTCCTAGTTGCAAGTTTGACCTTAAACCATATATCCCTAACTCCTTCTGCACCCCTGCCCCCACCCCATTCTACTGTCTACCTTTCCTGATGATGTTCTGAGAAATTGTTCATGTTCAAGGGGGCACGCTGGGGTCCGGTGTGAGTGCCAGGCCAGCTCCTGGCAACACGAAGCCTGGGCTCACAGCACCAGGCCCATCTTGGGGTCAGGGGCTGCTTTTCTCCTTCTCAAAACTGAGACAAAAGGATCAAGCCACTTGTTCAAAGTCACGACGCTGGTTAAATAATGGAGTGAGGATGCAAGTCCAGGCAGCCTCTCCTCCTGGGTGTGGCTTTTGTCCAGCCCAGCGTGGCTCAGTGGTTAAGCATCGATCTATGAACCAGGAGGTCACAGTTCAATTCCCAGGCACATGCCTAGGTTTTGGGCTCAATCCCCAGTGTGGGGCGTGCAGGAGGCAGTCAATCAATGATTCTCTCTCATCATTGATGTTTCTATCTCTCTCTTCCTCTCCCTTCCTCTCTGAAATCAAAAATATATATATATATATTTAAAAACTATAGAGGTTCATTCTCCCATAGTGCTGGAGACCAGAAGTCAGAAATGAAGTTTCATAAGGCCATGGTCCCCCTCAAGCCTCCAAGAGAGAATCCTTCCTGCCTCTTCCAGCTTCTGGTGGCCCCAGGCCTTCCTTGGCTTGTGACGGCATCATTCCAGTCTCTGTCTCTGCCTTCACATGGCTGTCTCCCCTCGTGTCTCTGTGTGTCTTCTCCTTTTATAAGGACACTTGTTATCTATACATATAAAAGGCTAATATGCTAAGTGTGCAACCATCCAACCAGTCGCTATTATGTGCACTGACCACCAGGGGCAGACACTCAGTGCAGAAGCTGCCGTGATGCGCACTGGCCATTTACAGAGAAATGGCACCATAGACCCGGCGCCCAAAAAGCAACACTCAGCTTCCCCCAAGTGGGACATAGGCCCCACCACCACCCTGGAGCAACAGCCCAACAAATCGCAGCCCATGCTGCCGAGACCCCATAGCACAAAATGGGGCCCGCAGCCCAGCCCAGCCCAGAAATGGTGGCTGTGGGCACCAGGTAATGACGTCACGTAGCAATGCCTGGCTTCCTCTCCCTAGCGACAATTAGCCTCCTTACAGTTTCTTCAGCCCAGGAACACGACTTGCTTTATAGCCAGGTGGAAACATTTCACACTGTAATCAAATGTCTATGAAGCGTTTTCCCATGCCTCATCTCATTTGATCCTCACAGAAGTCCTGGAGTAGGTAGATAGGACACTCAGTGGAATCCTATTTTCTTTTCATTAGCCGGAAAACGGAGATTTAGAAAGCTTAGAAACTTGACCTGACTGAAAAGAAGCAAGAAATGGTGGACCTTGAAAATGACTTCAGGGGAGAATGAAAAGATGGCGACCGGCTGGAAGGTAGGGGGAGAGTGCGAGTGAGGAACCCATAGAGGAGAGTGTAGACGTGTGTGGTGTGTGTGTGTGTGAGAGCTAGGGTCAGTTAGATTCTGCACGTCCTCCAAGGGGCTCCCTAACTGGGCAGTCCTAGACGGCGCAGCCCCGCGCACAAAGCGGACACTTCTCAGCGGCTGGTGCGGACGCGGAGACCACGCCATCTTGGGAAACAGAGCTGCCTGAGACGCGGATCCTGGCTTCTGACACAAACCAGGACCCTGCAGCCACTGGGCACAGAGAACTGCTATCACAGCTTCAGACCAACAAACAAGAATCCAGACTTCTCAGCAGAATTCCGTGAGTCAAAGAGCCTACCCCACTCCCAGCAGGCGCGCGAGCGCCATAGTAACTGATAGACCCGCCCCTCCCCCAAGCTGCTGAACGCTCACAGGCGCGCCAAGAGCGCAGTAACTGATAGACCCGCCCCTCGCCCAAGCTGCCGAGCTTTGCGCAGGGACGCGCTCCCCTCTAGGGAATTTGGCGCAGCACGGGACAGAAGCAGCTCCCGGTCGGGGAAATCTGTCAGTGCGCTGTGCACAGAGGGCTCCCCTTTGGGGAATTTGGCTTGCGGGTCACAGCTCCCCCTTCTGGGAATCTTAGGGCGTGCACAGAAGGGCTTCCCTTCAGGGAAGTTGGCGCGCAGGACGGACTCCGCCCCCCTTCCGGGACTTTGGGAGAGTGCACCACAGAATCAGCTCACCTTCAGGATTTTAAGAATGTGCACTCTAGCCGGTTTGGCTCAGTAGAGAGAGCACACACAGGACACAGCTCCACTTCAGGGAATTTGGCACGCCGGACACAGCTGCCGGGGATCCCTGACTCACAGCGCATTCACACTAAGAGCCAGCGACCCCAATTGTTGGTGCATGCACACACAGGGACCCTGATTCTCAACGAGAAACCTCACAAGGCAACAGAGACTTTGACACTCGAGTCTTGGTGCAGACACAGGGAAACTCTGACTCCTGGCACATCCTAAGGATCTCATTTTCGGCGCATACCAACAGTGTGGTGCAGACAGGGCCCCTGATTCCAAGTGTGCACACGAGACCACACAGAACACTGGGGACACTGACCCTGGGCAAGTCTGGTTCCCACCAACCAAAGGCAGCCACACGTCCTAGTGTCAGAGCACTCCAGTGAAACTCGGGTGGAGCGAAGTCCCCACAGCACATGGCCCAGGTCCACGCAAACGGAAACTTGAGCTTTCTGGTAATAGCCAGAATGGGGAAACGAAATATCTCACAGAGGAAAGAAAATGTGGAGTCGCCAAGAAAGGAAATTAGTGAAACTGAAGCTTGCAACATGACCGAAAAGGAGTTCAGAGTAATGGTCGTGGAATTTATACAACGGATGGATGAGAAAATCAACAACTTATGCAAGAATCAGGAAGAAATGAAGAGTGATATAGCTACAATCAAAAACACCATGGAAAGTTTCAACAGTAGACTACAAGAAGCAGAGGACCGAATTAGTGAGTTAGAAGATCAGGTACAGAAACAAGCTCAAGCTGAACAGCAATTGGAGAAAAAAATTAAAAAGCAGGAGGAAAGCCTAAGGGAGCTTCGGGACAACATGAAACGAAGTAACATGCGTATAATAGGGCTGCCAGAAGGACAAGAAGAGCAGCAGGGTTTAGAAAATCTATTTGAAGAAATAATGACAGAAAACTTCCCGGATATGGGAAAGATAAAAGTTACGCAAGTAAAGAGAGTCCCAAGCAGGATCAACCCCAAAAGACCCACACCAAGACATGTCATAATTTCAATGGCAAATATAAATGATAAAGAGAGAATCCTAAAGGCGGCAAGAGAGAGACAGAGAGTTACCTACAAAGGAATACCCATCAGATTGTCAAATGATTACTCATCAGAAACACAACAAGCTAGAAGTGAATGGAAGGAGGTATACAAAGTGTTGCAAAGCAAAGGACTGAATCCAAGAATACTATATCCAGCAAGACTATCAATCAAAATTGAAGGGGAAATCAGGAGCTTTGCAGACAAAAAAAGCCTCAGGGAGTTTATCACCACCAAACCAGCAATGCAAGAATTGCTAAAGGGAATACTGTAAAAAGAAGAAATAAACAGGTAAGAAGGAATACAGACACAAAAATAGATATGACTGCAAACAAATACCTTTCAGTAATAACTTTAAATGTAAACGGACTAAATGCTCCAATCAAAAGACATCGAGTAGCTGAATGGATAAAAAAACACGACCCATGTATATGCTGTCTACAAGAGACCCACCTCAGAACAAGAGACTCACACAGATTGAAAGTGAAGGGATGGAAAAATATCTTTCAGGCAAATGGAAATGAAAAAAAAGCAGGGGTAGCAATACTTATATCTGACAAAATAGACCTCAAAGTAAATGCCATAACAAGAGATAAGGAAGGCCACTTCATAATACTAAAGGCAGAAATCCAACAAGAAGAAATAATTCTGGTAAACATATACGCTCCCAATATAGGAGCACCCAAATACATAAAAAAACTCCTGGAGGATATCAAGGGAGAGATTAATAGCAATACAATCATAGTAGGAGACTTTAATACCCCACTATCACCACTGGACAAATCCTTTAAACAAAAAATCAGCAAAGAAACAGCAATCTTAAATGACTCACTAGACCAGATGGAATTAATTGACATCTTCAGAACATTTCACCCCAAAGCCACAGAATATACATTCTTCTCAAGTGCACATGGGTCATTTTCAAAGATAGACCATATGCTGGGTCACAGGCAAAATCTCTTCAAATTCAAGAAGATAGAAATTATATCAAGCATCTTCTCAGATCACAGTGGCATAAAACTGGAAATCAACTACAATAAATACAATCCAAAGAAATCAAACACATGGAGACTAAACAGCATGCTATTAAACAAGGACTGGGTCACCAGAGAGATCAAGGAAGAAATAAAAAACATCATGGCAACAAATGACAATGAAAACACAACAATCCAAAATCTATGGGACACAGCGAAAGCAGTCTTGAGAGGGAAGTTCATAGCTCTACAAGCCTATTGCAAAAAACAAGAAACAATGGTAATAAATTACTTAACACTACAACTCAAAGAGCTAGAAAAAGCGCAGCAAGAAAAGCCCAGTGTAACCAGAAGGAAGGAAATAACAAAGATCAGAGCAGAGATAAATGACATAGAGACCAAAGAAACAATACATAAGATCAACAAAACCAAGAGCTGGTTCTTTGAAAGGATAAACAAGATTGATGGACCTCTAGCCAGGCTCACCAAGAAGCAAAGAGAGAGGACCCAAATAAACAAAATCAGAAATGAAAGAGGTGAAATAACAACAGACCCTGCTGAGATACAAAGGATTGTTACAAAATACTACGAACAACTCTATTCCAACAAACTGGACAACCTGGAGGAAATGGACATATTCCTAGAAAAATATAACCTTCCAAAAATCAATCAAGAAGAATCTAAACAGCTCAATAGGCCAATAACTATGGACGAAATTGAAGCAGTCATCAAAAAGCTTCCGGCAAACAAAAGCCCGGGGCCTGATGGCTTCACAGGAGAGTTTTACCAAACATTCAAGGAAGAACTAAAACCTATCCTCCTCAGACTATTCCAAAAAATTCAAGTGGAAGGAACACTTCCAAGCTCCTTCTATGAAGCCAGCATCACCCTAATACCAAAACCAGATAAAGACAACACAATGAAAGAGAATTACAGACCAATATCCCTCATGAACATAGATGCCAAAATCCTCAACAAAATTCTAGCAAATCGGCTCCAGCAGTACATCAGAAAGATCATACACCATGACCAAGTAGGATTTATCCCAGGAATGCAAGGATGGTACAATATCCGCAAATCAATAAACGTGATACATCACATAAACAAATTGAAAGATAAAAATCACATAGTCATATCAATTGATGCAGAAAAAGCATTTGACAAAATCCAACACCCTTTCTTGATAAAAACTCTCAACAAGGTGGGAATAGATGGCTCATACCTCAACATAATAAAAGCTATATATGATAAACCCACAGCAAACATCATACTCAATGGACAAAAACTAAAAACATTTCCCCTAAGAACAGGAACAAGACAGGGATGCCCACTCTCACCACTCCTGTTTGACATAGTACTGGAAGTATTAGCCATTGCAATTAGACAAGAAGAAGAAATAAAAGGCATCCAAATTGGAAAAGAACAAGTAAAGCTGTCTTTATTTGCAGATGACATGATATTGTACTTAAAAAATCCGAAAGACTCCGTCAAAAAACTAATAGACTTAATAAATGAATTCGGCAATGTAGCAGGATACAAAATTAACGCCAAGAAATCTATGGCCTTTCTATACACCAATAGTGAACTTACAGACAGAGAGACTAAAAAGGCAATCCCATTTACCATCGCGCCAAAAAAATTAAGATACCTAGGAATAAACTTAACTAAGGAGGTAAAAGACCTATACACGGAAAACTACAGGACACTGAAAAAAGAGATAGAGGAAGACGTAAACAGATGGAAGAACATACCATGTTCATGGATTGGTAGAATCAACATCATTAAAATGTCCATACTACCCAAAGCAATCTATAGATTCAATGCACTCCCCATTAAAATACCAACGGCATATTTCACAGACCTTGAAAGAACTCTCCAAAAATTCATCTGGAATAAAAAAAGACCCCGAATAGCCACAGCAATCCTGAGAAAGAAGAATAAAGTAGGAGGGATCTCAATACCATATTTCAAGCTGTATTACAAAGCCACTGTTCTCAAAACAGCCTGGTACTGGCACAAGAACAGACATATAGATCAATGGAACAGAATAGAGAATCCAGATATCGACCCAAACCACTATGCTCAATTAATATTTGACAAAGGAGGCATGAACCTACAATGGAATAAAGACAGTCTCTTCAATAAATGGTGTTGGGAAAATTGGACAGATACATGCAAAAAAATGAAGCTTGATCACCAACTTACGCCATACACAAAAATAAACTCAAAATGGATACAGGACTTAAACATAAGACGGGAAACCATAAAAATACTAGAGCAATCCACAGGCAGCAAAATCTCAGACATATGCCAAAAGAAATTCTTCACTGACACTGCTCCTAGGGCAGTGGAAGCTAAAGAGAAAATTAACAAATGGGACTACATAAAAATAAAAAGCTTTTTCACAGCAAAAGAAACCATCAACAAAACAACAAGAAGGCTCACTACATGGGAGAACATATTTGCAAATGGCATCACTGATAAAGGTTTAATCTCCAACATCTACAGGCAGCTTATGCAACTTAATAAAAGGAAGATAAATGATCCAATAAAAAAATGGGCAACAGACCTAAATAGAATCTTTTCAAAAGAAGACAGAAGGAAGGCCAAGAGACACATGAAAACATGCTCAACGTCACTAATTATCCGAGAGATGCAAATCAAAACAACAATGCGGTACCATCTTACACCTGTCAGAATGGCTATCATCAACAAATCAACAAACGACAAGTGTGGCGAGGATGCGGAGAAAAAGGAACCCTCGTGCACTGCTGGTGGGAATGCAGATTGGTGCAGCCACTGTGGAGAACAGTATGGAGTTTCCTCAAAAAACTGAAAATGGAACTCCCATTTGACCCAGTAATCCCACTCCTGGGAATATATCCGAAGAAACTAGAAACACCAATCAGAAAGGATATATGCACCCCTATGTTCATAGCAGCACAATTCACCATAGCTAAGATTTGGAAACAGCCTAGGTGCCCGTCAGCAGATGACTGGATCAGAAAACTGTGGTACATCTACACAATGGAATACTATGCTGCCTTAAAAAAGAAGGAATTCTCATCATTTGCAGCAACCTGGATGGAATTGGAGAACATTATGTTAAGTGAAATAAGTCAGTCAATGAAAGAAAAATACCACATGATCTCACTCATTTATGGATAATAAAGAACATTATAAAATTGAACAAAAAGATAGATACAGAGACAGTAAAGCATCAAACAGACTGTCAAATTACAGGGGGAAGGTTAGGGAGAGATGGGGGAGATAAGAGATCAATCAAAGGACTTGTATGCATGCATATAAGCATAACCAATGGACGCAAAACTCTGGGGGGTGAGGGCATATATGGGAGTGGGGTGGGGGGGGCAATGGCAAGATATGTACACATATAATACCTTAATAAAAAAAATTGGGAAAAAAAAAAAAAAAGAAAATGACTTCAGGTTTTCTCACTGCACAGAATATAGTCAAACACTGCTGCAGTTAAATATTTTACCCTTTGTTCTCCCTGTGTGATCTACAACAATAATCTGTTTGTGTTGAAATTTACTGCTGTGTTGCTGACAATTACCTGAAAGAGAAGTTGGGGTGCTTCACTGGGCTGGAAAAAGTTTAGCTAAATCAGAAAGCAGGTCTAATTAAGCAAGTTTATCTAGATATATAAAGCTCTCGCTGGCGCCAATCGCACACGTGTGTTTCCATCTGTCATTGTTGATTGTGAATTTGGTTGACATTTCTATTATAGGGAAAGGGCAAATAACGATATTAAAATATTTCTTCTAATTAATTTCCTTTCAATGTGCACGAATCTGTGCACCGGGTGACTAGTATTGTATGAAGGGCACACCTGACTCCAGTATGACCTCATCTTAAGTTAATTACATCTTTAAAGACCCCATTTCCAAACAAGTTCACATTCACAGGAACCAGGGGTCAGAACTTTAACACATTTAGGGCAGGGGTCAATTTAATGTGGAACAACCCTTATAATCAATGCTCTCCATTTTACAGAATCAGGTATGGATGGATTCTCAGAGAGGGTTAGTCACCTGGGCAAGATCACACAGCTAGGACATAGCAGAGACCCAAAACCATGACTCCTCACACACCACCTCAACACCTCAGCAGACCACACCTCTGCCTACAACAGATGACTCGCCCAGGGCAGAGGAAGTTGGGGACACGGTAAGATGGCCTGGAAGTCAGATGTGGCAGGGACTTGAGGCCAGGAGGCACCAGCTTCCCAGACCCAAAGTTTGTTTTTCCTGAAGAAGCACGGCGCAGACCCAGAAGGAAATGCGCTGACAAGACGTGCCCCAGTGCGGAAGACACACCGGAGTCTCCAGCGCAACCACCCAGCTGCCCAAGCAGGAAGCAGGCGCAGCAACCTGGCATTGACAAACCTCCGCCTGCTTCTCCAAAGATTCCCAGAGCTCGCATTTTCCATTTATACGATTCAATTAGGAATCCCGAAATGTGTAAATCTTGGTGTTCTTACTGCTCCATAAAAGAAACAAAGTATTAAGTGCAGACACATTTCCTTAAATGTCGGCAGCTTTCTTTCCATTGTCTCGGATATGACAGCAATCTTTTATAACAAGTCCTTGGAGGATGACAGGTACTGGGCATTGTGTGGGGAAGTCTCGGGATCCCAAAGAGAGGGCAGGGAGGATCCGCTAATTATCATTATTATTATAATGGTGGCTTTCTTTGGTGTTGGTCCCCATCATTCATATTCCTCCTCAGCTCCCACTCCCTTCTCCCGCCTGCTCACAGCTGCCTGGGCCAAATTCAGCATCACCCCCGTTTTCTTTTCTTTTTTTAAAATATATTTTTATTGACTTCAGAGAGAAGGGAGAGGGAGAGAGAGATAGAAACATGAGTGATTAGAGAGAATCATGGATCGGTTGCCTCCTGCACAGCCTCTACTGGGGATCAAGCCTGCAACCCAGGTATGCGCCCTTGACTGGAATCGAACCCGGGACCCTTCAGTCTGCAGCCTGACGCTCTATCCACTGAGCCATACCAGCGAGGGCTCACCCCGTTTTCTACTTGTTGCTTTCCTGCCTGTGGAGTGGGAGCCCAAAAACCTGTCTCACCGTGAGATAGATCTAAACAGGCTAACAGGGAGAGAGAGCCAAGATGAGAAGTCCCACAGGAAAGAATAAAGCAAGCACCTGCCTGCAAACCCCGGCTCAGCCCCTCCACATTGTGCGACCTTGGGCAAGTCATCGGGCCTGGTGGAGACTCGGCTCGCTCACCTCCAGAAGGGCGGTGGCTCCACCTAACTTATGGTGTAAAATGTGAGCATGGGTGTGGGAGCCCACATGGCAGCTGGCACACAACCACCATTGCTATTCACCAGCTCCCTTCCTCAACTGACCGAAAGCCAAAGCGTGGGGTCACCCCAGCCCTGAAGCCAACGCAGGCCGTGTAAGTCATCTCCGCCTTGCAGGCCACTCCACCTCCTGCCTGCAAACAGATGGCTTACCCAGGGCAGAGGACGTTGGGGACACGGTAAGTGGCCTGGCTTACACTGGGCCCCTTGGCCGTTCTGAGGGGTAATGTGCTGGGGTACAAGGCAGCAGCGCAGGTGGAGAACGTGACCTCCGACCTCTGCTTTGATAGGCCCTGCTCTCCAGTTCCCATTTGGTGCAGTATAGCGGTTAGAAGCCACCTCACCTGGGTTTGTATCTCAACTCTGCCACCTACGAGCTGTTAGACTACAGGCAAATCACATGGTTTCTCTGGGCCCTCATCTGTCGAATCAGAATAAATCGAATACGTCATTAGAGCTGTGCTAATACAGAGGCTACCAGTCACATGTGGCTATTTGAATTTTAATTCACTCAGCTGATGTGGCTCAGTGGTTGAGTGTCGACCTATGAACCATGAGGTCACGGTTTGATTCCCGGTCAGGGTACATGCCCGGGTTGCAGGCTCGATCCCCAGTAGGGGGTGTGCAGGAGGCAGCCGATAAATGATTCTTTCTCATCATTGATGTTTCTATCTCTCTGCCCCTCTCCCTTCTCTGAAATCAATAAAAATATTTTTTAATTTGATTCATTGAAAGTAAAGAAAATTTAAAATTCTGTCCCTCAGTGGCACCAGCCACATCCTTAGTGCTGGATGGAGGCGTGAGGCTAGTGGCTCCCATCTTGGACAGCACAGATGGAGTGTTTTCATCCTTGCGGCAAGTTCTGTCGGGCAGCGCTGTCTCACAGGGTATTGTGAGGAGGAAGTGAATGATGACATGCTTAGCACCAGGCCTGGCAGACAGGAAGTGCTCAGTACAATGTAGCCATGATGTCCTTCAATCCTCTGCAAGGTGATGGCACTGTCCCCTGTAGCAAAGGAGAAAGCTGAGGTTCAGAGGAAAGAAAATAACTTGTTCAGGTTCTCACAGCCAGTAGGTAGTAGAGCCAGCTTTCAACCCGGACCTGTATGATTCCAAAAACCAGTGTTTTCCACCAGGCAAAGGATCTCTGTGCAGTGGGAAGAGAGACTAGAGATCGGGGTGGAGAGGATGCAGAAATGCATTAGAAGCTGCGCTGTATCCTCAAGAACCAAAGAAAATCCAGTCCAGTTCACTCAGCCTCAGGGAACAGATACTCAACACCAGCTCTCCTCCCCCAAGGAAGTTGGCTTGTTATAGAACCTTGAGTTGGTCCCACCCACTCTCTCACCCTCAGTTTCCTCTTCTGTAAAGTGGGTTTCTTTGAGGATAAAATGAGATGACACATTTCCAAGAAAAGAGTAGGTACTCCAGAAATGTTTTTGAATCTGAACACTGGTCACCGAGGAAATCAATTTTAAGTACAATTTTTGAGTCTGGTCCTACCCAAGAAGGCACACTTGCCTTTTTGGTTTTCTGTAAGAATCAGAAATTTATTGGGTCTGCACCCTCTTAGAAGCAGAAAAGCTCACTGGCTCTTTGGGCTGGAGTGTGGCCCTTTAACTTAACCTTTGCAAATCAGGGTTCCAGAGCTTTGCAAAGATGCAGTACCATCAAAGGTCTATACAGAAACAATCAATTCCTTGATTAAAATCTGACAGCTTAATTAATTAGAGCTTAATAGCTCAACCTTAATTAGACTCTACATCATTATTTGATAATATTCATAGATTTCCCATGTGGCTGCACACACTTGTCTTTTATCAACTGATTACAAATGCCCGAACTTGACCTCCATATTCAGAAAAGTGTCGTAGAACATGAAAAGACTTCATTAACAGTAATGCCAACCTCACCACGGCCTTGCTCACAATTGAGAATTCTCTGATTTCTACATTCTTTTAAGATCTACTGGAAGTAGTCCACTGCATGGTTTATTTGCTTTTTACAAGTTTTATAAAGTATGAAATAATATCATGGGAGCTTACTTTCACCTGAAAAAGATACTCATAGATTCTTATTTTAACCAGAGAATAGGTCGGTTTCTAAACCAGGTGCAAGTCACTGAAATCTTTGCATATGATGGTAGGGTTATGAGGGGTGCCATGTAAGCAAAGAAAAGAATATGAGTCTTTTCTTTTAACATATTTTTATTGATTTCAGAGAGGACGGGGGAAGGAGAGAGAGATAGAAACATCAATGATGAGAGAGAATCATTGATTGTCTGCCTCCCGCACACCCCATACAGGAATTGAACCATGACCTCCTGGTTCATAGGTTGATGCTCAATCATTGAGCCACGTCAGCCGGGCAAGAATATGAGTCTTGAAGCCATAAAGACCTGGGTACTTTGTTTTAGGTTCTTTTTTTTTTTGAGATGTAATTGACATCATATTAATTTCAGGTATACATCATAATGATTTGCTAAATCTTTGGTCTTCTGAGCCATGTGGTCTTGGTTGAGTTTTTCACCTGGGCCTCGGTTTTGTAAAATTTTTGTAAAATTAGTGCCTTCATTTGGAAAATTCTAATAATAATTTCTAGTCCTTGGGGTGTAGATGTGAAGTTCAAGGGGATGAAAAAGTGCCTGCCGCATTGTAAATGTTCAATAAATGTTGCATGGTAAGCCATCAGCTGTTGCAGAATGATGCGATGTCCATTTACCCATGGAGACCACTCCGTGGGAGGAGGGGATGATATCTCTGCATTTGGGGACTTCTGGAGAGTGATGAGGGGAAAGGGCTGTCAAAGTTAGTGACACCATTACAATCCACCAAATGAGCCAGTTCTTCCCTGGGTGTCTTTTGGGCTTTGTGAGGAGTGGAGTAAAACCTTCCCAGAAGTTTCCAGAGCAACTTCATGAGCCTGGTCTAGAGCAGAAGTTCCTACACTTTGAGTTTAGATACAAGCCTGTAGTCCTGGCCTTGTGTGGGGTGGTAGTAAGCAAATCCCTTGTGTCTCTGGGACTCGGCTTTCTTATTTGAAAGGAGACTCACCCCTCCTTTCCAAAGACCTGCTCCTGTTATGGAATCACCTGGAATGTCTATTTAAATTCAATATCACACACACACACACACACACACACACACACACACACACACAAGTAATGACAATATCACACACACACACAAGTAATGACAATATCACACACACACACACACACACACACACAAGTAATGACTATTTTGACATAGGACTTTCATAAATATACTTATCTCTGGGCCTCAACCTCAAAGACATTGATTCACTAGATCCGAAGGGATTTCCAATAATCTATATATTTTTTTAAATTTTCCAAGAAATTCTGATGGGCAGCCAGGTTGGGAAACAGGATTGGCAACCTCTAGTTGCTCCCCATACGAATGAAAATCTTAATTGCTGCTTTGCCTGGGACAGGAGACCCACGATAACCCCTCCTTTTCCTCAGCTCACAAACCCTGTGAGTGAGTGAGATAAGGAAATAAGCTGAGATGCTGAAAAAGGCAGGAGCGATTTAGCAACCATCTCCCACTCCCTGAGCTCTGTGACTAGACAACTCTGCTTCCTTAGGCAGCTCCAATTGTTGTATTAACCTTATTCATAATTGATGTTACCGAAAATCTACCCAACACAATGGCTGTTTCCAGAAACTAGATTGCTCTCATCGGTGGGGGATTATTTTCCTCCTCAATATTATTTTCCATTAATTTTGAAACATATTTTTACTGGGGTTTTTTTACATTATTTTCCCAGCATGGACCTACTAGCAACCAAGAAGCACTTTAAAAATCCTATTAACTTTATCTAATGGAAAGTCTCACAATATCGGAATTGCCAAAGGTCTTTTTTGTTCGGGAGTTAACCTTGGGGAGCTTTTAGATGTTCTCTGGGGCAGGCACAGAGGACTGCAGAAATCTTTCAATTCGCCGTCCTTGGAGAGCTTGGCACGCTTGGCTAAGTATGAACTGCTCATTCCTAATTTGTTTCTCTGGATGAATATTGATTTGACTCCTGTTGTGTATCGCAAATGTACACCAACCTCCAGCCATGTGGGTCGCTGAGGGTTTTGATTTAAAATTCAACTTTGAGCAACTGGAACTCTCACACAAATTTGGGGGGGGGGGGGCACTTTACCTGTTGCTCCCCCAGATGTCTTAGTTAAGAACACTGTCTATGGAAAAGTCGTCGGCGTGGCTGTTCATCACGGCAGGGCCACGTTCCCTGTGCTCGGCCGGGCACCTTCCACATCCGCTGGAGGTCAAGCTTGGAGAAGCTTCTAAGGAGAGCTGCTCATTCGGAACCTGGCAAATTCAATGACCTCTCTGGTTGCGTAGCAAAGCTGTCTAGATCAGCATTTCTGAAATATTCGTTCTTTTGTGCCTTTGCACTGGTTCAGTCATCTGGCATGCCTTTTTATCTTTTCCAGCATGCTCCATTTTTACTAGGCTGCACATGGGAGAGGACCTATATAGTTCTGAGCAGTATCTCTGGCGTCTAGATGTTTGGAGTCTTTTTTTTTTTTTTTGAGTGAAGGTTTTTATGTGATAATTGTCAAAAGCACTCTATTTTAAGAATCCAAGAATGTATATAAAAAGAAGATAAGATCCTTAAGGGCAAATGGTTTATTGGGGGGGGGGGGGCGGGGGGGAGGTGAAGGGAGCCAATGGATATTAGCTTCTCTCCTCTTTCCTGTCAATACCCCATTGCTTATCTTGAGGCTCATGTTGTCAGGGTGATGGGAGGGACTGAGCAAAGATGTCACAGTAAGGAGAAGGCATTGCCTACCCCCCTAAGCTCCGTGCTACTGGGAGGCATTAAAGGGACAGTGAGTTTCCTAAGAGTCTGCAAACGAGATAGGATTCCTACTTTGTTCCATCCCCCTGGGAGCCAGGGAGGTCTCAGCTGTGGGGGTGGAGGCGGGGAATTCCAGCCAGGAGCAGCCTGCAGTGCCGTGTGCATTTCCAAAGTGGAACAAACCAGATGTTGATGGCACACAAGACTGCACGAGGGAAAAAAGAAGCAATAAGACAGGCGTCAGGAATTAGAGAGGAAGCAAGACGTGGAAACACCCTTTCCAACGGGGACTGGGGAAGCGGGAGGGGTCAGAGATGCTGAGCCCAGCCTGATGCAGAAGCCTCAGGTTGGGGTCCAATGACAAACACCCCACTTTGCCCCGGGTGGGGTGATTTCATAGGATGCCAGACTTTCCGTTTTAAATCTAGGTAAAAACCCAGAAACCAGGATTGAGTTGGTCACCCTAGGTAAGGGAGACAGTTTAACATACTTGCTAAAGCATGGACTTTAAAGTCAGACTGAATGGGTCTGAATCCCGCCTGTGGTAGCTAATCCACCTGGTACGGGTTATTTTACCTCCCCTTGGTTAAGTTGCCCCCCTCAGAGGGATGTCGTGTACAGGAGCAAAATTGACCACCCCAAGATATGTCTGTTTGCCATGAGGGTTCTTTTAGGCTGATTATTTGTAGGAAACAAAATGTTACCGGAAAGGAGACCTGGCCTTGGGCGGGTCTGCCTAAGGCTGCCTGGTAGTTGTGGGCTCTTGACTTCATGCAGGACAAATTCACAGCGCGAGTCCGGGTGAATTTTAGAGGGCATTTATGAAAGCTGGGGCAGTGAAACAAGAAGGGGCTGGGAGCGGGCCTTGGGGACGGGTTCAGGGAGATGAACTGCCACTGCCCATTGCTGCCCTGGTTGCAAGACTCCCAGGGTCCCTTAGAGTTTAGGAGATGCCAGCCTGTGGGGGGAAGGAGTGGGAGAAGGCGAGGGCCGTGCTCCTGGGAGGGAGAGTGCATGCTGGGACCTTTGTTTTGAGGGGTTTTTAAAGGCTGGGCGTTTAGGGTAGGTCTTACGGGAGGATCTCAATAGAATATTCCTCAGCTTTATGCTGATGTACCAAAATGAGATGTATTCTCTTAACTTCATCTGTACTTGGGTGTGGTTGGCAAATGGCACTAATTAGATTTCTGCTATCTGTCTCCCTGAATAGGGTGATTTAAGCTATTTACCCTCTGGTTGGGGAGGGAAGTGCAAACCATTTACTCTTAAGTGACTTGGTGTAGGGAAGACAGAATTGGCCAGATGGCTGCAAACTGCTTGGCATCTAGAGTTCCTAGATGGCTGCAAACGGCTATTTAACTAGGTATCTCCGTTTCCCTGTTCCACTTGCCCTGGAGCACTGGCCTGTCTCAAAGAGACTCAGAAAGAACCTTTGAGCATCCTCCTCACTGCCTAAAAGAATTTGGATGGAGGACCTGCCCCAGGAAGGGCGCAGTTCCCTGGATGATAACTACCTATCATATACCATGAAGGAGGGTGGGATAGGGAGCAGCCTAGCAAAGCCTGTTTGTTAACTTTCCTCTCTGTGGCCCAGTGTCTCACAGGGCATGGCAAACATTTGTTTATGAAACATTCGCTCTTTTCATCTTCCTCTGAACTGCTTTCCTTCCCTGTGAAGTCCCAGAGCACCACTCCCTTCTCCTTAGCTCACAACAGCCTCATTTTGTCTCTCATGTTTATGTGGATTTCCCCGCACGCACATAATTAACTCTGATTTTCTCCCGTTAATCTGGTTCGTGTCGATTTAATTCTTAGACCAGCCAGAAGGACTTAGAAGAGTAGAGACAAAAATTTTCTCTCCAACAGCAGTAAAATAAACATTAAGAATGCAAGCAAAGTGTATCGCATAGGGCTTGGAGCAGAGTTAGCCCTGGGGATGTTTCTACTCCCATCATTCTGAAGAAGTGAGCTACCAGGTGCATTCTGAATGCCTACTATGCTAGAAGGTAAGAATGAAGCCGTTATGTGGGGATGCCTTAGGACAATGAGAGACAGGAAAATCAAAAGGCCGGGAATGAAAGCGAAACTGTGCTGAGACTGGACCTCATAGATGTGAAGAGGAACAGAATTTGCCACCCCAAAATATGCCTCTTTGGCATAAGGATTGTTGGGGGGTGATTTTTTTTTTTTTTTAAGAAACAACAGACACCAGAGAAGTTCTGAAAACCAAGTAGAAGTTACCCTCTTGTAAGAGAAATTTACATCTCTGAGGGAAATCTCCACTTGTAAGAGTGTCTCCTTGTGTGCCAGGGAAAGAAGGATGACTACATGTCTAGAAACTTCTATCAATGGAGATAGAATGACAAATCTGCACAACAGCCATACCCTTGATTATGGTGCTTTTCCTGGGAACCTCCCGGAACTGCCCTCCCCACCCCCAACATCTTCTTTTGTCTTTAGCTGGAAATGGTATCTAAGGGGGTGGCTGGGGCCATTTCAGGGACTGACTTGGTTTTTTCCAGGTCTCTTCCATGCATGCAGGAGGTATACATGTTATTAAACTTCCCTTTGTTTTTCTCGTGTTAATCTGTCTTTTATTGTGGGGGTGGGGATCTCAGCCAAGAACTTAGAAGGGTTGAGGGAAAATTATTTTTCTTTCCTTCACAGCGGGCTACACTATGTACCATTAATTAGTATTCATTAATTATTATTAGGTGCCAGGCAGTTCAACAAACACGGAGTGCCTAATCGAAAGAGGTTGCTTGCATTGATTGCCCCCATTAATCTCCTCCCTGCTTCCACGTCTTTCCATTGTGACTACAGCTCCTCCCATCAAGAGCTAGTTTGCCTTACCACCAATGTTGCCCAGGCTGGCCTATCACCTGCTCTGGCCCATAGAATGCAGTGGACTTGACAATGTTCGAGTCCTGAGCTGAGACCTTAAGAGGCTTTGCAGGTTTCAGCTGTCTCTCTGGGGCCCTTGCCTCCACCAGAACAAGCCCAAGCCCAGGCTGGACTCTGGAGTCTGAGAGAGCAGGTGAAAGAGAATTAAGAGACCTCAGCCAACCTCCAGAAAAAGCCACCACACTGACCCTCAGCTGACCACAGACACATGAGGGAGCCCCACTGAGAGTAGAAGAACCTCCCTAAACTGCCAACACATAGACTCATGAGCAAAAATAAACATTTATAATTTTATTTTTTTTAATATATTTTATTGATTTTTTACAGCGAGGAAGGGAGAGAGATAGAGAGCCAGAAACATCAATGGGAGAGAAACATTGATCAGCTGCCTCCTGCACCCGCCCCCACTGGGGATATGCCCGCAACCAAGGTACATGCCCTTGACCGGAATTGAACCTGGGACCCTTCAGTCCGCAGGCCAACACTCTATCCACTGAGCCAAACCGGTTAGGGCAAACATTTATAATTTTAAACCACTAAATTCTGAAATTATTTGTTACACAGCCATAGCTATCTAATACACTTACTAAGTAGCCAATGTTTTTAATACATTATTTTTGTCCTTGCAGTTAAGAATTTATAGTTCTCTTTTGTTATAAGGGGTTTCGTGACAGAAAGGGGGGGGGGGGAAGACTTGCCTGGGGTCACTCATCTGCTAAGTCCCCGAGCCAGAACGGAAACTAGCTCCATTTAATTCAAAACCCATTTCTCTGAGCCTCATTTCAGGCTACCTAAAATGATGCTAAATCTGCCAATATCCAAGGTTGTCTCTATATTTCGGGAGAGCTAATAGGGCAGGTCTGGACATCAGCTACCAAAGCCAGACTCCTCAGCGTCCAGGCCAACCAAACAGGCTCACAGCCCCATAGGAAATTAGTGTCACAGGAGAGCTGGAACAGAATATTAAACCTCATAAAAGACACTACAGTGTTCAGAACAATGAGCAACGTGAGAATTAGCAGAGCAGGAGTGAGATTTATGAAAGATAAACAAAGCCCATTTGCAGCAGATAATCCTTTATCTGATGGGCAATAGGAAGTCATAAGCAGGGATTTATTTAGGAAAAGATTAAGACCCCATAGACATTCTCGCTCGGGGGGGCTTTACTTCCTGGTTTATCTTAAACATCACAAGAGAAAGTCAGAGCTGGCTTTTCAGTTTTGTCTCAGCGACCAGACTAAAGGATTCTGAGCAGTAAGGTCTCACGGGCCAGCTTCCAAACTCGTTAAAAATCATTATTTTTAGCCCATTTTATCAAATGGAAAATGAAATTGCAGAGTATAACAGAGCAGGTCCAGTGAGAGGTGAATAGACGCTCTCTGAAACCTGTTAAGCAGGTTGGCAGGAAGTCAGGGGTGTCTGTATACACATTTCCCCATTGTTGTAAGTCATCACACACTCACACACACAACATATATGAAAGATGAAATAGAGGGCCGGAGACCATGGGATACCAGGACACAGGTTTTATTGGCGATCACCCTGCCGGCCGCCTTCCAGAGGGGAAAGAGAGAGAGAGAGAGCTTGCCGGGGTGAGAGTGCCTTTTAAGGGGAAGAAAGGAGGGGACGGGGCTTAGGGCACTCAGCACATGCTGATTGGTGGTTTCATGTAAGGCACATGATTAGGCACCTAGGGATTTAGGAATTGGGGGTTTAGGGTATATGGCAGGTGCTGATTGGTGGTTCAATGTACAGTCCATATAAGGTGTTCAGGAATGTCCGGCTGCAGGTGGAGTTTACATCATACTCCGTCCATCAGTTGGGGGAAGGGAGGATCTATCAATATAAACACAGGACTACAGATGAGTGCACAGACAGGCATAACACAGATAAACATACAAAGACCCACCTGTATGTATGAGTACACACATACAAACACAGGGGCATCAATGATCATGGAGTGTACAATGCCCAGCACACACAAATATACATGTGCAGAGACACATAAATACTCACAGAGACACATACACAGCCTCTTATGCAAAAAGCACACGGGCTTAACTACACATGCAAACACATTCGCTCCTGCATACGTGCACGTACATGCACTTACCTTCATCAACCCCAGACCTCCTCCTACTGGGAGTGGGTTTCCCTTCCAGGATTTGTCCTCAGAATGAGAGCTTTTACCTGCACATACTGCCAGGAAAGGATCTTCCCGTTGATTCTTTGACCTCAGTGAGAACACTCAGCTCCCTCTGGACCCTACAGCCCGTCCTGACCTCAGCAAGAAGGCATTTGAGAAGCCCTGAGCCAACTGCTGGGACTGATCATGAAGTCAGCACTTTGGGCTCCCCTTTGGGAAACTATGCCTGTGCCCCATACTTGGGCTGAAATGGGAGCAAAAACGGCAGTTTTGACATCAGGAAGACCAGGGTTCAAATCCTGCCTCTGCTGCTTCCTAGCTACTTGAACGTGGGGCCTATCACATAAATATGCTGAACTTCAGTGTCCTTCATTGTAAAATGGGGACAGTGATTCCTACCAAAGAGGGATTTGCAAGGATTAAAGGTGTGTGAGTGCTTGATTCAGTACCTGGCACATAGTAGGTGTCAGTAATTGCTGGGGAAAAAAGGTATTTTCAAGGGCCTGTGCTCCACTCAATGAAAGTCTTAGTTTTTTATTTCTTCTTCTTCCAAGTATAACATAATCCCAGGCTACTTTGCATTTATATTCTATGCATCATTATTACATATTTTATCCAAAAAGATCCTTTTTTTTTTCTTTAATTCTCTCCACGTAAATGTCACTAGTATGAACAAAGACTAATTTCTTTTTCTGTCCTTGGGCGTCATCTTTTCTGGGGGACCATATATCTGGTTATGATCATTAACATCATTCAGCAAATTGACTTTGTTAAACCCAAATTCTCTTTATAGGCGATATTTCAAGACCCAAAGCCTCCTGATGTGAGTGCCCCACATTGGGCTGCCAGTTGTGAGTGTCCCCCCACGTCCCGCGTGGTTCAGGGTTCAGGTTCAGGGTTTGGGCTCTGGAGGAGGCCCCACAAAAATGAAAGAGACTAGAAAATATTAATTTGGAAATATTGGGGGCCAGGCGGGAGCCCAGCTCAAGAGGAAGGACTCCACTCTGCTCTGGCCTTGCGATCCCTTTTATTCAGATTGTGGGATCCACCCATAGCCCTTAGGCAGGCAATTCCAATAATAGCTCAATGATAGCCCATCAGCAAGGATTTACATAAGACTAAAAGGTGGAGGTTGCTTTAGCTACCATTGTCTCAACTAAACAGTGGGTGGTTGGCTCTGACCTTTCAGAGTGTCAAGGTTGACCTGCCTTCCGGGTTCCTTGTCCACACCTCTCTGCTAGTGAAGACAATGGGCGGCTTCCAACATCCTGAAAAAAAAAAAAGAGAGAGAATTAAAAGCTGCCATCTCAAAGTCAGAACCAGATTTTACTGTTAAGAGAAACCTGAATTTAAAAGGTGGACCTTGCAATGGCGGGTTTGGAGTTTTCATTGCAATGCACATTCATGTAACACTAGAGACATTTCTGAGCACCTACTATGTGCTAGGCACCATGATTGGAACCCACATTACAAAGATACAGACTCGCCGAAACCAGTTTGGCTCAGTGGATAGAGTGTCCGCCTGTGGACTGAAAGGTCCCAGGTTCGATTCTGGTCAAGGGCATGTACCTTGGTTGCGGGCACATCCCCAGTAGGGAGTGTGCAAAAGGCAGCTGATCGATGTTTCTCTCTCGTCGATGTTTCTAACTCTCTGTCCCTCTCTCTTCCTCTCTGTAAAAAATCAATAAATATATATACACAAAGATACAGACTCAAGTGCAAAAGCAAAGTACATAAAAAATCATAATTCAACCTGGCCAGAGAAATTATTTGCAAGATATTAATTTTTAAAATGTGCAAGGTAAAGACCAGAAGGAATAATTAATTCTGCAGCAGAGAGGTCAAGAAGGTGTGGGAGGCACATTATCTTTGCTTGCCCAGCATCACTTCCTTACTTACTTTATATCAGAATCCTTATTTCCTTTGGGGAATTCTCCCTCTCCAATTATATGCGGTCTTTCTGAGCTGTCAATCAGGTGGCATTCCCCAGGGGCAGGCATTTGACTCAAGTCTAACCCATCAGTCTCTCATGCCTGGAAATATTAAACAAAGGGATTAGGCAAAGGATGGAGAAGCAACAAACAGTTGGCAGTTGAAAAAGACTCATCGCTTTCTTTTTTTATGTGGGCAGTTTTTATTTTATTTTTTTACCTTTATTGTTGAAAGTATTACAGATGTCCCATTGTTTGTTTGTTTCCCATTGACCCCTGCATCTCACACCTGCCCCTCTCAGGCCTTCCCCACTCTACTGTCTGTGTCCATGGGCTATGCATAAAGGCATATATGTCCCCCAGTTAATCACTCTCCACCCACCCACCCACCCCCACCTTCCCTCTGAAATTCAACAGTCTGTTCTATGCTTCTATGTCTCTGGATCTATTTTGTTCCTCAGTTTATTTTGTTCATTATATTCCACATATGAGTGAGATCATGTGATACTTATCTTTCTCTGACTGGCTTATTTCACTTAGCATAATACTCTCCAGGTCCATCCATGCTGTTGCAAATGGTAAGAGTTCTTTCTTTTTTATAGCTGCATAGTATTCCATTGTGTAAATGAACCACAGCTTTTTTATCCACTCATCTGCTGGTGGGCACTGGAATGTTTCCAAATCTTAGCTATTGTAAATTGTGCAGCTATGAACACAGGGGTGCATACATTCTTCCTGATTGATATTCCTGGTTAAGAGACTCACCTCTTTACTTAGAACCCTCAGAGCTGCCCTGCCTCTGTTCTTCAAGGTTTTCCACCCCATAGTATTCCAATAAATGTATTTGTTTCCCATGTTATACAGAGTTGAATGATTCTCCACAAAGATGTAGAAATCTCCACAGGGAGAGAGCTGACTTGGGTTTGGAAGAATAAAAAGGAGCTCACCATTGCTGAAGAATAAGAAAGTGCACAGAAACTGCGCACAGGTGTGAAGGCACCAGGTGAACTCCAGGAGCACATTGGGATAAGGAGATCTCAGCATGGCTGGAAAATGCAAATGAGTGCCGTATGCAACCTGAAGACAAAGACCCCTGTCCTCTGGATTCCAGCACCCCACACAGAGCCTGGCACACAGAGGTGCTCAATAAGTGTTTATGGAGCCCTAACCGGTTTGGCTCAGTGGACAGAGCATTGGCCTGTGGACTCAAGGGTCCCAGGTTCGATTCCAGTCAAGGGCATGTACCTTGGTTGCGTGCACATACCCAGTGGGGACTGTGCAGGAGGCAGCTGATCGATGTTTCTCTCTCATCGATATTTCTAACTCTCTATACCTCTCCCTTCCTCTCTGTAAAAAATCAATAAAATATATTTTAAAAAAATAAGTGTTTGTGGAATGAATGAGTAATAGAATGACAGAAACAGGGCCAGAGAGTCTTGTAACCCACAGTGGGCTTTGCAATACCCATAGGGCACGCAGAAGCACCAGATATCTTTTTAATTGGGGGAGAGACATAATTCAGAAATAAATATCTTAAATCTTTGTTTTCAATTATGTGGCATGATGGTGGTGTTAGCTAACGCTATGTAGTAATCATTTTGCAATATATAAGCATATCAGATCAACATGTCGTATACCTTAAACTTCTGCATTATATGTCTTTATATCTCAATAAAGCTGGAAAACATAAAATATAATAAAATGTTCATTTTAAAATCTAACCCTGGTTTCCTACTGAAGAACAGGTTGGACATGATGAGGGCTGAAAGCAAGGATCCCAATTAGGAGGAAGGCGATGGTGGCCTGAAATTGCCCCTGGCAGAGGCGATGAATTTGACAGGTGTTGGTGATTGTTTGCATGTGGGTGGAGAGGGGGAGGGAAAATGCAAAGATGACCCAAAATTTCTCTCCCTGGTGGGTGACGGTGCCATTCACTAGCAAACGGAGCGTGAGAAGAGAAACAAGTAGGGCAGAAAAATGAAGAGTTTAGTTTGGACCTGTCCGGTTTGAGGCTCCTGCAAAACAGCCAAGATGAGATGCTGAGTAGGTTTGCAGCTCAGGATAGCAGTCGGCACATATGGAGTTTATGATCCACCAGCATCCTGACCGGAATTTTAACTTGGGGTCCCTGGCCCCTGAGCTTCATGCAATGTTACAGATACATGTACATTTTCTGGAGAGAAGAGCCAAGTTCTGCATCACTCTCTGAAATGAATCTGTGCCCGAGAAGGGTTAAGAAACACTAACAGAGATAGTGGATGAGGCCACGAGTGTCGATGCGTTTTCCCAGGGGTTGGGGTAGGGGTTAGGGCTCTCCAGAGAAACACAGCTGCTGTAGGCCCATTGTTTGTGGCTCCCAAAATTCATATGTTAAAACCTGACCCTCAATGTGATGGTAATAGGAGGTGAGGCCTTTGGGGGGTGATTAGGCCATAAGGGTGAAACCCTCATGAATGGGATTAGTGCCCTAATGAAGGAGCCCCCAGAGAGCTCCTTGTCCCTTCCACCATGTGAGGTTAGTGAGAGGTGGCTGTCTGTGAGACAGAAAACAGCCCTCACCAAACATTGACTCCACCAGCACCCTAATCTTGGGCTTCCCAGCCTCCAGAACTGTGAGATAGGAATTTACATTATTTATAAGCTACTCGGGCTATGGTATTTTATTAAAGCAGCCAAAAAAGACTAAGACAAGAACCAATAGGATATGATGATAGATGATGATAGATAGATGGATGGATAGATAGAGGCCTAGACAGAAAGGGCCAGACACAGGGAGAGATTTCAAGGAATTGCATGAGCTGGCAAACCCAGAACTGGTAGGGCAGGCTGGAAACGCAGGTGGGATTTCTATGTTACAGTCTTGAGGCAGAATTTCCTCTTCTCCTGGAAATCTCAGTTTTGGCTGATTGGATGAGGCCTCCCTCATTATCAAGAGTAATCATCTTGCCTGGCCAGTGTGGCTCAGTGGTTGAGTGTCTACCTATGAGCCAGGAGGTCACAGTTCAATTCCTAGTCAGGGCACATGCCCAGGCTGCGGGCTCCATCCCCAGTGGAAGAAATGCAGGAGGCAGCCGATTGATGATTCTCTCTAATCATTGATGTTTCTATCTCTCTCTCCCTCTCCCTTCCTCTGTCTAAAAATCAATAAAAACATTTTTTTTAAAAAAAGTAATTACCTTAAAGTCCATTGATTGTAGATGCTAACCACAGACATTAACAAATACCTTCACAGCAACACCTAGATTAATGTTTGATTAAATTACTGGGTTCCACAGCCTTGCCAGACTGACACGGAGGAATAGCCACCACGGTCAGTGAGCAGAAATTTGTCAACAAAGGCAGCAGTTGACTCCAGGCTGGAGCCACAAGGGCACAGAACCCCGAGAAGCATTTCCCATTCCCCTCCTGTGTTCCCTACTAACCCCCAGAAGCTTCGGCGGCTTAGTGCACACAGGGGCCAGGACTGGCCAAGCTGTGTCAGGGACCGAGGACAGGGAGCCATGCAGGTAAATTCATGAACATGAGGCTTGTGGACATCTTGGTTCTTGCTTTCAATATGTTTCCAAAGGAACTTAAGTTTCCTGATGCTGTTGCAAGCCTTCCTGTGGGAGGAAATAAAAAAGGAGGGTTTTAGGCACCTATTGGGGATTGGGTGACTTTATTTTTTTTCTTCTTACACCAGTGCTGGGATGTGGGAGTTTGTTCTCCCCTCAGATGAGGAAACTAAAAGTTGAAAGGGGTAAGTGGCTGGCCTGTAATTAAACAGGGGTAAGTGGTGGGGTGGGATTTGAACCCAGGCCCTTTCCCATACCTTTTGCTCTAACAGATTGTACAGTGACAGGTTCCTCAGAGGAGCACTAGCCTGACAGTAAAGATTCCATCTCTTTTAGTGGCAAAATCATGGCAAAAGCAGAGAGGGATGAGCACCTGCCTGTGGCCCTGGCGTGGAGAAAACCACGCTGGTAGGATTTGGAGGTTACCAACCACACACCCTCTTCTAACCAGCAAATACTAGTAATTCACACAAGGAAATAAGAAAACATTAAAACACAGTCAATTCTTTTTTTATATGTGTTTACTGATTTTCTAGAGAGAGGAAGGGAAGGTGGAGAAAGAGAGAAATATCCATTGTCTGCCCCCTGCACAACCCTGGCATGTGCCCCAGCTGGGAATCAAACCAGCAACCTCCTGGTGTATGGGTCGATGCTCGGCCAACTGAACCACACCAGCCCAGCAGAACACACTCAATTCTTATTTGACGTAGTAATCCTACCTAATAAAATAGTAATATGCAAATTGACCGCACCTTCGCTACGCCCAAGCCATGCCTGCCATCCAAAGCCACGCCCACCAGCCAATCAGGGCAAGTATGCAAATTACCCAACAAAGATGGCGGTTAATTTGCATATGCTGAGGGAGGGAGGAGTGAAGACTGAAGACGACTTAGAAGGAAGACGGAGGAAAAGCGGAAAGCAAGATGGCTGCCAGAGGGAAAGCCCGGGCGGGGAGGGGCGGGGCGGAGCGGGGCGGGTGGCAGAGGTGCGCGGGTGCAGGTGTGGTGGCTGCAACAGCGGCGGCAGCGGCAGCGCATGCAGCCGCAGCGGCTGCTTGCAGGATTTTTCCTGCAAATGGGCTACTAGTGTTCTATAAAATCACCACAAACAATGAATCATCGAACACTGAACCTTTGCTCGTAGTGGAAATGCCGGGTTAGGTTCCTGCAAACCCCTAGGCACAGTTTTGTCAGCCAATCACTACCTCGCCTTATCTGCATTTCTGTTTAAAGCCAGCTTTATGCTTTGCTTGTTGTCCCCCAACTGGAGGGAACAGTTTCTACTCCTGCTGCCAACAAGGACCGTGGAAGTCAAGCCACTGTTTTCCTCAAAGGGAAGAGTGAGGGGATACCTCTCCCCAGGATCCCCCTGAAAAACTGAGGAATTGGCAAAAATTTATACTTTAAGGATCCTGGGTCCTGTCTTAGCTGGGACTGCTATAACTAAATCCACACAAGAATAAACAACAGACATTTCTTTCTCATAATAAATGAGGCTGGAAGTCCAAGACCAAAATGCAGACAGATGGGAAAGAAAAGTCTGGGGGAAGAGGAAGACCTGGTCTCTCTTCCTATAAGGGCACTAACCCCATCTCAGGTTCCCACCCTCATGACCTCATCTAACCCTAATCCCTTTCCAAAAGCCCCGCCTCCAAATACCATCGCATTGGGAGTTCAGGCTTCAAAATAGAAATGTTGGGGAGACACAGACATTCAGTCCATCACAGGCTCAGACAAAATATGAGAGAGGAGGGTAAGGAATCCCCCGTCCAGGAAAGTAAGTCCCAATTACAAGAACTGCTCAAGTTGCAAACAGCTTTCAGGAAACAATTGCAGAGGGAAACCCAGGGGGAAGTTAATAATTTTCGGCACCGGCAGACCTGAGATCCAGCATCAGCCTCCCCAAGGACACGTCTTGCTTTTTAAAATTTGACAATGGCTTTGCACAGCCCCTTGAGGCAGAGGTGTGGGTGGCACAGGGAGCCACTGTGAAGTGCAGGCTTGAAGAAGGATCTCCGGGCACCGCAAAGAGCCTGTGAAAATGGCACATATCACCGTCGTCACCCTGTCTTGGCCGTGACTTACATGAGACCTACCTCTGTCCTAGCAGTTACTATGCACTACTGCCTCTCAATTCCACAGATATGCAGGCTTCTGTTTTTTGAAGGTTTGCAAGGTGCCTAAAACTGTGCTAGCTGCCACAGTGCCTCTGTTTTTTAAAAGAATCACCCACGGTTATGATCTGCCTTCCCTCGGTGAAAGAACAGAGTCTTGACCAAGTTAAATGACTTCACAAGCTAGTAGGCAATAGAGCAGGATGTCTCGCTTGACCTTAGCACCATTGACTTTTAGGGCCAGATAATTCTCTGTGGTGGGGCTGTCCTGTGCGTGGTGGAATGTAGAGCAGCATCCTGGTCTCTGCCCTCCAGGCGCTAGCAGCAATACCCCCAAGCTTGATCATCAAAAATGTCTCCAGCCCAGCCGGTGTTGCTCAGTGGTTAGCATCGACCTCTGAACCAGGAGGTCACAGTTCAATTCCTGGTCAGGGCACATGCCCAGATTATGGGCTCAATCCTCAGTAGGCAGCTGATTGATGATTCTCTCTCATCACTGATGTTGCTATCTCTCTCTCCCTCTCCCTTCCTCTCTGAAATCAATAAAAATATTTTTAAATGTCTCCAAATATGGCCAAAGGTCCCCTGGGGGAGTGTGGAAGGGGGGCACAAAATGAGCCAGGTTGAGAACCAGTGAGGCAGCCCACAGATTTGAATCCAGGCAGCCTGATTCCAGAGCTGGCTCCTCTAATTGTAACTGACACAAAGTCCTCAACTATTCATCCCCGATCTTCAGCCTGAAACAGAGGGTCTGAGAGGGAAGCCAGTCCCCACCGTCACACAGCACGTGTGGGGCCCAGTGGATGTGGATTCAGGTCTGACCCACAAACCGAGCCCTCCTCCCACCCACCATGCAGCCTCTATTTTGAAGAGAGCTCTTCAATGCCTGTACCAAATCCTGAGCTTGAATGTGGGCAGGAACTATGACGGATTCACTCCTATAGCCATGCCCCAAGTTACACGGCTAGGAGGTGGCCAGGTCTGGATCCAAACCCAGGTCTGCTGCCTCCAATGCACCATCAGGTCACACTCCGCTCGCTGCCCCCTTCCATCCTCCCATTCCCTTCTCCAGTCAATTTCACCCAAGTTTCACATCGAGTGATTTTTGCAGCCATCCTCTTCTTGTGCAATTACTGGTTCCAATTGCCAATACTTTAAATGGTGGTAAAAGAGAGTTTGATGTGGCTTCAGAGATTCCAGAGTGGCAGGTTGGAAACCCCAATGCTTTGCTGGGTCTTTGGCTGTGGGATTGGGCAGGAGGAAACCTATGGCTTATGGGACACCCTCCTGCCCACCATCAAGACGGTGATGGATGAAGGAAACGTGCTCCATGGTTCGCTTAGCTCTTTAATTACACAGACAGAAGAGCCCTCAGAAGTCAGTCAATCAGTTGGGAAAGAAAGAAACAAGCCTGCCTTCTAATCAATGGCTGTTCAGTCTCTTTCATCAAAGACTTGATCTGTCATTCTCTATTGTGTGGAGTTAATGAGGCCGTTTGAATTGGGCCTTCCGAGGGCTCTCTTGGATAAAGGGGATTTGCTTAGCTCTGGGGACTGCTGTCAGCTTGTAAACATTGCTCTGGTTTTTGGAGCGTTTGTAACTATGATAGTTGCATTTACTGAGTATCTACTATGTGTTGGCAGTGCATCAAGGTCTCTGCATGCCTTAGCCCTTCTGACCTTCCCATCAACTCCAAGACAGAGATTCTTCTGGCCTCCTGTCCCTTCCACTTACCAGCTGGAAGGCTTTAGGCCCCTCCGTGCCTCTGATTTCTCATCTGTAAAATGGGGATAATAACACTACCAGCCTCTCAGAGTTGTTGTAGACATTCAATGAGTAATTTTTGCAAAGTGCATAGACCAGTGCCTATACATGTTTGCTACTTTTTTAAAATATATTTTATTGATTTTTTACAGAGAGGAAGGGAGAGGGATAGAGAGTTAGAAACATCGATGGGAGAGAAACATCGATCAGCTGCCTCCTGCACACTCCCTACTTGGGATGTGCCCGCAACCAAGGTACATGCCCTTGACCGGAATCTAACCTGGGACTCTTCAGTCTGCAGGCTGATGCTCTATCCACTGAGCCAAACCGGTTAGGGCAGTTTGCTACTTTTATTATCATCCCCATTTACAATCAAGGAGACTGAGGTTTGTGGGGGTCAAGGAGTCTGGTTGAGGCTCATAAATTGGTGGCAATAGAGCTGGGACTTAGCCCTGTTTTTTTTGCCCCAGAGGTAAATTCTTACCACTAACTCATGAAAGGGGAGGAAGGAAGAGATGAACAAGCCATGCAAGACATCATGCCAAAAAAGTGGGAACAACAGAACTAGCTGTCACACAAAAGCTAAAAAATTCCCAGCTGCACCCAACTGGGAGAGCTCTAGCCCAGAGGGGAGGGCCCCCACTCCAGGGTCAGGACAAACCAAAAGGCTGCCACAGGAGCTCCATGTCCCCTGGGTAAGGCCCAAACTCTAGCTTGGCAAGAAGGCTCTCCTGGACTCTTCAAACTTCCTGGCCTTATCCACCCTCCCACGGCACACACACACCAGACCTGCATCTGTACTCAATACTCAATAGTCTTTTGAGTTCCATGTATGTTTGTGCATACTCTCCATTCCATCTGAAATGCCTTCCTCTTCCCCATCCCAACCTCTCCCCCATCCTCTTAAACTCAGCTCATGTGTCACCTCCTCCAGGAAGCCTCCCATGACCACCACCCTCCCCAGCTGGGCTGGGCACCTCTTTGGGGCTCCCACAATGCTCCCTCTACCTGTCCAGGTTGCCATTGTAAATTGTAATTACAATTCCAGATCATAATTATCTGTCTCCCCCACAGGCCCTGGAACTCCTCTGAGACCCAGCCCAGAGGCCAGCCCCTAATAGGTGCTTAGAAAGTGTTTGTGTGCCCTAACCAGTTTGGCTCAGTGAATAGAGCATTGGCCTGCGGACTGAAGGGTCCCAGGTTCGATTCTGGTCAAAGGCATGTACCTTGGTTGTGGGCACATCCCTAGTAGGAGGACAGGGGGGTGGGGGGGTTGCAAGAAGCAGCTGATCTATGGTTCTCTCTCATCGATGTTTCTAACTCCCTATTCCTCTCCCTTCCTCTCTGCAAAAAATCAATAAAATATATTTTTTAAAGTATGTATGAATGTGTGAATGATTTCTTAAAAGATGGGTAGCCTGCCCTAGCTGCTTTGGCTCAGTGAATAGAGCATCGACCTGCAGACTGAAGGGTCCCAGGTTCAATTCCAGTCAAGGGCACATGCCCAGGTTTCAGGCTCCATTCCCAGTTTCGGGGAGGGGGCATGCAGGAGGCAGCCAATCAATGATTCTCTCTCATCATTGATGTTTCTATCCATCTCTCCCTCTCCCTTCCTCTCTGAAATTAATAAAAATACTTTTGAAAGAGAAATAGGTAGCCTAAGTGCCCTTCATGTGAGAGAGATTTCACTAACTCTGTGGTTCCATACAGAGCATAAAACTCACTAATAGCTCGGGTCTCCCAGGAAATACACTGACACATAGTGTCATTCAACCACATTAAAAAGGGATGGGCTGCCACAGCGGTCAAGGAGCTCCCAGAGGATGGGAGTAGCCAAACAGAAGGGATACTTGTCAGAGAATTCTTAGTAATTTCTGGATTGCCAGGCTGATGGCTGATGCTCTAAGGTTTTTAGTCTATATTCAATTGACTCTAAATCTTCAGAAGTCAACCTTAAGGCTGAAGATGAGGATGATGATGGTGGTGATGATAATGATGGTGATAATGGTAATGATGATGGTGGTGGTAGTGGTGGTGGCGGTGGTGGTACTGATAATGATAATGGTGATGATGGTGATGATGATGATAGTGTTGGTGATGATGAGGTGGTGCTGGTGATGCTGATGATGATGGTGGTGGTGATGATGATGGTGGTGGTGATGATGATGGTGGTGGTGGTGGTGATGATGATGGTGATGATAATGATGGTGATGATGAGGGTGATGACAAGAGCCATTACTTAGGAGGCATCTGTACACCCTACGCCCTGTGGTGGGCCCTTTACATACAGAGCAATCACCATCCCTCCTTACAGACATAATGCACAACTGCAAATGTGTACAAAAATGTAATAATCAGTTCCTATGGTAGGGTAAGATAATTTTTATACACAATCTTTAATTAAACATTATTTTTTCTGATGCTATCTTCAACCATATATTTCTGGCATTTCCATGCTTGTTCTCCCATTGTATTCTTTTCTTTCACAGTTGAGTGACAGGCAGTCAGCTCAGGTTAAGGATCTACTGTGCAGTGGCTTTTAGGATTTTCTCTTTTCTCTTTCTTTGGCTCAGTTGTATTTGGTTTCTGAGACGCTGCCCCTCTAGTCATGGGATCGGCACTTCTTTCCGCTCCGTGCTATGCAGTGATCGAACACTTCAATAAAATATTAAAGTCCTTGGTACGCACACTGCTGCACAGACAGGGGGAGACCCTCCTGGAGAGGAACTCTCACGAGGCTTCGTCACACAGATGTTCAGATGACCTTGCATCAGCTGATGTACAAAATCCCAAAGTCACCTAGAGGAAGCGGTGCACGGGCTTCAGTGTAAGTGCCCCAAAGTACTGTGTCCCAGAGGCAGATATGTGAAACCCAGAACTTCCAGTATCGTTCTTATATTCACTTGTCTGATAGGATATTGCAGCTCAGAGCAGTCAGGGAGCTCATCCCAAGTCACACAGTCAAGGTGGAACCCAGCACCTGCATTTACTAACAGGAGGTGTGTTTATGGAGCACTTACTATGTGCTGACCACTGTTGTAAGCACTGATCTTCTTTGACTCAGTCTGCACGACAACCCTGGGAGGAGTGCTCCCATCTTACAGATGAGGAAACTAAGATGCAGAAAGGTTGAGTGTCAGGGCTGGGATCCCTCAGCTACAGGAAGCCAGACATTGAACCCCGAGGGCCTGGCCCCCAAGCCTCTTTCTCTCTTAAGAGCCTCTCAAGATGCAGGAGCCAAAGTCTCAGAACAGACCCTGCACATAGAGAGCTCTCCTCAGAATAAGGACTGAGGATGTGGTCAAAGGGCCCCAAGGCGCCTGGGGCTGAGCCCTTGTCGGAGCTGGTGTTTTCCTGCAGGGAAAGGCTTGTGTTTGGGAAGCCAAGCTTGCAGCACAAAGACATCTGAGCCAGGGTCAGGGCGCTTTCCTGGAGCATTGCTCCGAGAAACCTCTTCTGAAAATGCTTTTCATGCGCGTCCCATTCTTATGAGGAGCTGTCAGGCCTCAACCGCTGCATCAGGAGTTTAATCAGCAGAAGCAGAGTGTGTGGGTCTCTGTAGGTTTAATTCAAATAGCATTTGTGCTTTGGTCACTAAAGCACTGACTGCAGACCACTGACCCCTCGGCATAGGGAAAGGAACAAGGGCTTGGAAGTCGGGAGATCCTGGATCAAGTTAGGGCTTTGCTACCAACTCCCCGTGTGACCTGGGGCAAGTTACTTAACCTCTCTGAGCCTCAAGCTTCTTTGCACATTAAAGGTGATGAGTTAGCATTTCCCTAAGGTTCCTATTGCCTCCAGCATCCAGGGTTCCTGTGCCACATGTTGAAGGAAACACACGTCATAAACCAGTTTGGGCTTTCCTCTGCACACTGGGTTCAGACCTATGGAATTGGGGCCCCAGGGGCAGGAATCTTGAGGAAAAATAGTACCCTGCAGGAGAGTCTAGAAAAGTCTCTAACTCCAGTAGTGACTGTGCAGTTACCCGAATGGCCCTCAATATCTGATCTTTTCCGTGGAATGACCCATCCAGGGTCTTGTCCTATTGTTATTTGTTTAAAATGTATTTTTATTGATTTCAGAGAAGAAGGGAGAGGGAGAGAGAGATAGAAACATCAATGATGAGAGAGAATCATTGATTGGCTTCCTCCTGCACACCCCCTACTGGGGATCGAGCCCACAACCGGGCAAATGGCCTGACCTGGAATTGAACTGTGACCTCCTGTTCCATAGGCTGATGCTCAACCACGAGCCACGCTGGCTGGCCTTGTCCTATTGTTACTAATGGATGTCCCCACAAGGGGGGATGGTGCCGTGTCAGGAAGATACCTTCATGGTTTGAATATGAATAAGAGGTTGTCAGACACAGGGAAGCATCCGATTTCATTCCCACAAAAGAAGACCCTTGGCTGGTGGCTGTAAATGTGTCACCGGGCGGAGCAGGAGAAATTTGTGTTCAAGCAACATCCATAGATTTACTGCAAAATGGAAAATGTTGCTGAATGTGAAAGTGCTGAAGACAGGAAATTGAAACTGAATCACAAACACAAATCAGCTCTGAGTTTCAGAAAAGTTTGAAGGTTGCCTGCATAAAATTCACCTGGAAGATGGGCATGATGAGGAAGACGTGGAGAAATGTGTGCGTTCACGTGTCAGTCCAGAGTATTTATTTTAAAAGAGCCCAGAACCTAAGAGTATTTTGAACACTTTTTATTATGAATATTTTACTCATTCACTCAGCAGACAGTTATTATATTGGGGAAGGGGGGATAAATAAGACCCAGTCTCCATTCTAGAAAAGCTCAGAAATGGTGGGGGAGGAGTGTGACATATATACTATATTGATGATATTTACAACAACGCTCTAACGTTGTAAAGGCTCTAAAAGAAGGAAGCGATAAATTGCCACACTGTGCTTCCCTCTAAGTTTCACAGGAAGTAGAGGCACCTGAAATGGGTCTTAAGGGTCTATACCAGTGGTTCTCAACCTTTCTAATGCCATGACCCTTTAATACAGTTCCTCATGTTGTGGTGACCCCCAACCATAAAATTATTTTCGTTGCTACTTCATCACTGTAATTTTGCTACTTAGGCTCTACAACAGCGGTTGAGAACCGCTAGCAGGGTCGCCTAAGACCATCGGAAAACACAGATATTTACATTACGATTCATAACAGTAGCAAAATTACAGTTATGAAGTAGCAACGAAAGTAATTTTATGGTTGGAGGTCACCACAACATGAGGAACTGTATTAAAGGGTCGTGGCATTAGAAAGGTTGAGAACCACTGGTCTATACGAAGATATCAGGAAGAAGAGAGAGAGAGAGAGAGAGTGACCTGGCAAAAGGGATCAGAGATGCAAAAACAGGAAGGCACACTCAGAAACTCATGAGAGTGGCAGGGTATGCAGCAAGTAGTGAAAAGATGGGACTAGAGTAATTTCTCATCAACACTAATGATATTTGGGCTCCATAATTCTCTATTGTGAAGTGCTGTCCATTGTACTGTAGGATTTTCAGCAGCATCCTGGGCCTCCACACTGGATACCAACAGTATAAACACACACACACACACACACACACACACACACACACACACACACACACACTCGAGCTGTAGCCCTCAAAAATATCTCCAGACATTGCCAAATGTCCCCTTAGGGACAAACTTACCCCCAGTTGGGAACCACTGAACTGGAAACATTAACAGCCCAGACTGGGGAAGGACTTGAAGCTCCAGCTATGAGTTTAGACATCACAGTGTCATGAACATTGTTTATTAAGGAAAGTGTAGAGAACATTCTTCTTTGTTAGGGTGAGCTGTCCACAGTGGGTGGATGGATGGGGTACGAGGAGACAGGTGACAGGAAAACGGACCCTGCTGTCACACAAGTCATGATGAACCAAAGTCATTGCCTCGGGCGTAAAAGAGGACCTTTGATTGGAGGGACTTTGATACCAGAATCCACAGAATTAGGGGAAAGAGGATGAGGACTTAATGGGACCACCTTGACAGATGCCCAAGGAGAGCAGTCCTGTAAGCATATGCAAACCTTCAACCTGAAGTTTGCAGTTATATTATCTAAAAAGACTATCTTTTGGCATGGCCTGCATGGCTCAGTGGTTGAGCATCGACCTATGAACCAGGAGGTCAGGCCATATGCTCTGGTTGCTGGCTGGCTGGCTCATGGGTCATGCAGGAGGCAGCCCATCAGTGATTCTCTCTCATCACTGATGTTTCTATCTCTTTCTCCTTCCTCCTTCCTCTCTGAAATCAATAAAAACATACTTTCTAAAAATATGATGCTTTGCACACTATTTAAGCAGTCAAACAGTCATTCCACAAACATTTACTCAGTGCCTACCATGTGCCAGGTCCTGAAATTTACAACTAAGAGCAAGAACCACTCATGCTGGGCACAGTACTAATGAGCATTTGACATGAGTTATCTCAATAAATACCAGGAGGGAGGTATAAACATCATCCCCATTTAAAGAGGAGAAACCTGGTTAATAGCTTGTTAGTAAATACCACAGCCAGGATTCAAACCAGGGTTTGTTTCTCCTTGAGGCCCATAAATTTAACAGTACTCCATACAATTTTCTTCCAAAGGCCCTAGACAGCAAAGACCACTCCTTAATCCTGGTTTACAGGCCAGCATGTAAGAGGTAATTAGGAGCCGAGAGGGAAAGGGGTGAGGGGAGAGAAGAGAAGCCAGACAGGAGCAGAGTTGCAGAGACCAGCATTAGGATGTCTTAGCTTTGCCTGGCTGGTGTGGTTCAGTGGTTGAGAGTCGACCTATAAACCAGGAGGTCACAGTTCGATTCCAGGGTTGTGGGCTCTATCCCCAGTAGGGGGCGTGCAGGAAGCATGCAGCTGTTCAATGCTTCTCTCTCATCACTGATGTATCTATCTCTCTCCCCCTCTCCCTTCCTCTGTAAAATCAATAAAAATATTTTTTAAACGATGTCTTAGCGTTTATGATACTTCAGCATTTACAAGGCACAAGTTTATACATGTTATAGCATTCAATCCTCTCCACAATATTGCGAGGTCAGAGCTTTGACCTTAATAAATATTTATTATCCCAGCTTCCTGTTTATGCCTATTTTGTTTCTGTTTCTTCTTAAACTACACTTCTATTCTGCTGTTGAAACCTCTTGCAGAAGGGACCTGCCTCTTGGACCAGCCCACAGGCTGCCTGATGGGCCCTCACAGGTGGCGGGAAGAGGGAGACCAAGCCATGCCAGGAAGAGCTGTGTGTCTCACTCTGGGAGTGGCCCTGAGGTCCTGTGGCAAGCACCCCAGAGGCCTGCTAAGATGGGAGTGTTGTGTCTTTTAAAACAAGACAAGATAGAATGAGATGCTGAACACCTGTCAGTGGGGCTCCATGTCCTGCTCCTACAAGGACTGTCACTGTCTTGCCCCATTCACCTAGCCAACCCCTCCTGATGCCACCCACCCCTCTTCCAGGTCTTGCATTTTCCTGCTACACCATGTCCCCTGAAGGAGGAACTTCAGGCTTTGCATACTTCTGTGCCTAGAGGGCCCTCTCCCCGCCCCTCCCCCTGCCCCCAGCCTCTTCCTCTGACCCTCTCTACTCATCTGTCAAGTCTAAGGTTATACATCACCTCCTCCAGGCAGTCTTCCCTGCTGCTCAAGCCTGGCTGGACTCTGCTCTGTGCTCCCAGAGGACAGTGTGTTTACCCTCGTGGCAGCACTTTCTACACTACTTGATCACTGTCTGCTACTCCTGTGTCCTCCACTAGAACGGTGGTCAGCAAATGGTAGCTGGGGCAACTCTGTTTTGCTAAACTAAGTTTTATGGGAACACAGTCACATCCACTTTTTTACATATTCTCTAAGACTGCTTTGGCACTTCAACAGCAGAACTAAATAGTGGCCACAGAGACTGAATGACCTGCAAAATCTAAAATATTTATTATGTGGCCCTTGGCAGAAATGTTAGCTGACCATTGCCTTGACTGTGGGCTCTCGAAGGGCAAGAACCTTTATCATAATATTGCCTTCAGCATCTTGTGCCAAGCCTGGAAGATACAAGAAGCTTAATGGATATTTGATGAATGGATGGGCGGGTAATTATTGAATGCATTAAGTCTCAAATGGCAATGCAAGAATGCTAGCACAAAAGAGACACCTTTGACAAGATAGTACCAACCCTAAGAAACAGCCTGATTGCCTGAAGCAATATCAGCTTAAACACACACACACACACACACACACACACACACACACACACACACACCCTGGCCTCTCAAAAAAATGAGTCGCTGATAGCTGGTTCTCACTTGTAGATGCCACACAGAGAGAGGTTTGATTAAGGTAACTTCCTGCTATGAGCTTCTATGATTTTTCCTTGAATGTTTTTCCCCCCCTCCAATGTTTAGAATAAGAACAATCAGTTGTGAATTAAACTTGAATTTCATCAGCCTAGAAATTTGAGTTGAATAATCTGGACTTTTTTTTTTTTTTTTTTTGAGGCCTGAAAGGAGGGGGAAAGGGAGTAGAGCTTATATTATCTATAAAGGATAAGCATGGCCTCAAACTTGCAGCATCCCAAAAAATAAACCCTCACCCCACTCGCCCAGCCAATAAACTAAAACTCCTCTTTCAGGTCCAGTTCTTGTGTCACTGCCTCCTTGAAGCCTTCTCTAATCCGCCTCCTTCAACAGTCCCTCCCACTTCCAAACTCAAATAGCACTTTGCTCCTCCATGTATTACAATCACTTCTCAGAATAGCTTACATTTCTGTTCACAGTACTGTAACTTTGAGCTCCCTGAAGAGTTCCTTCTCCTCTACACTCCCATGTAGATAGTAGGTGCTCAATGAATGATTATGGAATGGTCAAAAGAATAAATGAATAAGGCAGGGATGGAAAGAGAAAGTGATTGAGCCAAATAAATGAGCCGGTCAGTAATTGAATGCATGACAATAAATGAATAGGTGGGTGGGTGGGTGGGTGGGTGGGTGGGTGGATGGATGGATGGATGAGTAGGTGGATGGATGATGGATGGACAGATAGGATTGGGTTGGGTTGGGTTGGGTTGGGTTGGGTTGAAGTGACCTGACTAATGTTATGAATGAAGTGAATGATGCCTTCTGCACTCTCAACAGGTGTATCCTACAGAGGGCTGTCCACACATCTACCCCACCCCGCCTCCTCAGGCTTCCTCCTCCAGGTTTAATGGTTCCAAACCCTACAGTGCTTCTTCCTAGCCCTCCCACTGCATGTCCTTGTTCCTATTCTCTAGAGGCTGCCTGGCTCTCCCTGGCTCTCAAAGTCAGCTTTGCCCAAGAATCCAAGAGGGCAAAGGGGACTTTCTTCATGGGAAGCAAGCAGATGGCTAGCTCCAGCCCCCCAGGGGGACTGGAGGGAGGCCACCTGCTCGCCCATGATGGCTGTCATTAGAGCAGATGCTTTTCTCGGTGACCTACAAAGCTTGGTTCTCCTCTCCCACCCTCCACTGGAGCAAACGGTGGAGCCATAATGGAGAGTGAGCTTTCTCGGGGGCAAGGTTGCAGGTCTCTACATCTAAAGCTCCTTCTTTGCTCTCTAATCACCTTTCGGTTCCAAATTCAAATGACCCAAAGAGACCCTTTTCTCTGGAGTAGCCCCTGCAACCCTAGGACTCTGGGAGACACAGATTAAAAACCTTGGCTCTGACTAAACAGCACCCCTCAGAAGAAGGGGAGACTGAGGACCAGAGAGGGGAAGTGACTGCCCCAGGGCCACCCCGTAAATCAGTGGCAACTGGGAGCTAGAGCCCAGACCTCCTCATTCACAGTCTACTACATGTTCCTACTGCATCACCTTCACACGGCCAACTTTGCATGATTCCCTTGGAGGCCCCTGGATGAAATTCACTGTCATGTCCAAGAGAGGTGCCCCATGTCAAGCTCATTTAGCATTCAGCACCAGTTGGAGCTGACTGGAGTTCTGATTATAAAGCTGGAATCATTTTATGCCCAAGCTTTGGTAATTTAGTATCAGCTGGACAATAGTCAATAGGGACCTAAAAGAAATTACAAGTAAATCATAACCGAAAGGAAAGTTCTCCCCTACACACACACACACACACACACACACACACACACTTCTATTAGCTTTAATTAGGTTGACCCAGATTGATCTGGAAAAATTTCCAGGCCCAGAATGAATTTCTCTTTTATGATTGTGAAAGTCATGAAGTTTTTCGGAGAATGGGACTCCAGAGGTAAATCAAGTGATGTGGTGGCTTCAGGCTCCTCCAGCAACGGCAGGAAGACAAAAGACCTTCATCAGAGACATCAGCCAAAGCCAGGATTGTCGAGTCAAGCAAACATGCAGTTTGGAGCCCATTCCTATCCCTCTCTAGCTGTGCTGCCTTGGGCAACTTACTCACCTTCTCTGAGCCTTCATTTGCAGTCTTGCACAATGCTCCGTGTCAGTTCATTCTTTGCCACGTAGCCAGGAGATTTTTCCAAAACATAAATCAACCCAGACACCTCTCTGATCAACAAAGTTCTGACTGGAGGCCAGAACCGAGCGGGTGCCATGTCATGAGACCCTCGCAAGGTCTGAGAGCCCCTGGAGCAACCACAGCCACCATGGGGCCCTGGGGAGAACCAGAGCTCCTGGTGTAGCGCCCAGAGGCAGTAGCCTCCGATCCCCCCACTGCCCGTGGGTGGGGCTGCAGGTGAGCTTGGGGACCCATGTGCTCCTGCTGGTGCCCACTCTCATCTGTAATCTGGTGCCCATCTGTGTGCTACGCCGGCCTGGAGCGAACCCGGAAGCCTCAGCCTTCCGCCAGAAAGCCCTGACCCACCTGCCTCCTGGGCCTGCTGCCTGACTACCTGTCTGCCATAGATGAGGCCCTGGCAGTCCTGCACGTGACGCTCCAGTTCCCCCTGCAGGGGCTTATCCTGGCCGTGGGCATCTTCCTGGTCCTGGTGGCGGAGCAGATCACACTGGCTTACAAGGAGCAGTCAGTGCCACCAGCTCAAGAAGAGAAAAGGGCGCTGCTGGGAACAGTGAATGGTGGGCCACAGCCCTGGCATGATGGGCAAGGCCGCCCACAGGCGAGCGGAGCTCTGGCAGCTCCCTCAGCCCTGCGTGCCTGTGTGCTGGTCTTCTCCCTGCCTCTGCGCTCGGTGTTCGAGGGGCTGGCAGTGGACTGCAGCGAGACCGGGCGCGGGCCATGGAGCTGTGCCTGGCTTTGCTGCTCCATGAGGGTATTGGCCGTCAGCTTGTCCCTGAGGCTGCTGCAGAGCCACCAGCGAGCAAAGGTGGTGGCTGGCTGTGGCATTCTCTTCTCATGCATGACATCCCTGGGCATGGGGCTGGGTGCCGCTCTAGCAGAGTCGGCTGGCCCACTGCACCAGCTGGCCCAGTCTGTGCTGGAGGGCATGGCAGCTGGCACCTTGCTCTCTATCACCTTCTTGGAAATCCTGCCCCAGGAGCTGGCCACTTCCGAGCAGAGGATCCTCAAGGTCATTCTGCTCCTATCAGGCTTTGCCCTACTGACTGGCCTACTCTTCATCCAAGTCTAGGGGGCTCCAAGAGGGGCAGGGGAGATTGGGTACCAGGTACCCTTGACCCACCTCCCCTCCTCGGGAATGGGGAAGGGAAGTATTGAGGACCAAAGAGTTCTCTGAGAGGTGGGGATGGAGCCTTTGGGACAACTTGACCAATGGGAAAGGAGTGGGTAGACAAAAGCCTGGTCCCCAGGCTCAAGGGACAAGGCATGATCAAGTCACTAGAGACATGATCAGGAGACATTAGTATTAGGGAAGACACTGAGTGCTAGAATCGGGCAGACACTACACAGGGACAGCTGACACTGTGGAGGCTAACGTTGGGTACGGTGTCCAGACACTTTGAGATGGAAGTAGAGAGGACACAGGCTCGGAGTCAGAAGTTCTCTTGATTCTAGCCCACTTCAGCCCTCTGTCATTTGGAGTGGATCCCTCCTAATTTTCTTAGCTCCTGCTCTCACATCTATCTCCCTCTTCCCTTCTCCCAAGACACTGGTGCCAAGTGGCCTCTTCCTGCCAGTCTTGGTACCTTCTGTGGCTTCTCCAGTTCTGCTCACTCTGTTTTTAAAGTGCCAAATAAAATGCCTCCCTCTTTCTCAAAGCACAGTGACGCACTGAGCCCTGCTCAGCACCTCGGTGGAGGGGTCCTCTTGCTCCTTGTTTTAGTCCCATATTCTGGGGCGGGGCAGAAATATTTGCTGAGTTGGGGTGGAGGGAGGATTGGCAGATCTGAGGGCCCTACCGTTGCTGCACCCTAGTGATACTGAACATGGATATATGGTGCCCCATACACAGACGATAAACATTGAGTTGCCAAAACTTTTATACCATAGGAGCCCAAGGGTGTATGGGGAATGTTCACCCCTAGAGTTATTTTTTTTTTGGGGGGGGGGGTTGTGCATGGGGCCATATTCTCTAGAATCTATTTTACTTACTGATCTGTTTGGGGACATGTTATCCAAATGAAAGATGTTTCTCTAAAAATCAAAAACAAACAAACAAATCCTTCAACATCTTCCTATTTAACTTAGAATAAAACCCACACTCCATAATGTGCCCAACAAGGACCTCCATGACCTGACTTTGCCTTATATGGTTGTATGTTAGGATTGCATTTGGCTACATGTACCAGAAACTTAAATACATTTGCATAACCAAAGTCAGATATTTTTCTCATGTGATAAGAAGTCCAGAAGTCCATCTTCTTATCAGAGATGCCTTTCTTTTTCATTCTACCTAATCACCCCTTCCTCACTCTCCAGGCCTCACTCTACATCAGAGAACCTACTGCAATCACATATTATCTGTTTTTATTTACTTACTTCCTTGAAATTGTCTCTCCTCCACTAGAATGTCAACTGCAAGGAAGGAGGGACCTGGCTCTATTCATCATCCCAGTACTGCGTGTGGAATAGCATCCTCTCTCAATCCCCAGAGGCCTGATGAAGCTCTGAGACTGCTTGAAAACAGGGTTCCCCAACGCACTTCAGGGTTACACACTGTGAATGCTCTCTGAAAGTAGCAGAGGGAACTCCTGGCCTTTGCCCGCCCCACAGCCACTGCCTCCTCCACACACCCAGTGGCACAGCTGTGCAGAGCCTCCCCCATATCATACTAGTATTTCCTCACACATTTGCTCCTATATGGTCAGTATTTAGCTATGAGTTACTGTCTCACAAGAACTGGCAGGGATTTCTTGGCTAATGTTCAGTGTAAATAGAAGATATCCTAGAAATAAAAATACAGCTTCCTTGCTCATAGAGGGCCATCTTCTCACCATGTCCTCACATGGCAGAAGTGTCTTTTATAAGGGCACTAATCCCACTCCTGAGGGCTCCACCCTTATGACCTATTGACCTCCCACAAGCCCCACCTCCTAATACTATCATATTGGGGCTTAGGTTTCAAAATAAGAATATTGTGGGTGGGCCCAGATATTCAGTCTATGGCAGCATATTTAACAAAATGATATCTCGAGAACAAAGGCCAACTGAGGGCATTTCAGCCTAACAAAAACTCAACGATAGCTCAGGAAGAATAAAAATGACCCTAAATAGGAAGGTCTGAGAAGCTAGAAGGAATGGCAAGGTGGGGTGAAAGGTGCAGAGAAATCTAGATGGTCATTGCATTCATAACCTAAAAATAATCATCTAATAAGTAGATTTAGTGAAAAGGCAGGACTGAAGTCCTGGGCAACAAGAGCATATAGCATGGCAGGGAGATGACTCAGTTTTTAATAGTCCACGTTCATTGTAGGTTCAGGCAGGGCAGGGGCTGGTAAGAGTCACAAGATTCACACTAAGATTATGAAGTTTCATGTGCATAGGAAAATTTAAAGATAACCATTTAAAGAGTAAAACCAGGGGCTGTAACCTTTATCCTGAGAGAGAGAGAAAAAAAATTAAATCTTAAGTTTTACAGACCAGAGAAGAAAAGTGTTCTCTCTCGCTTTCTCTCTCCATATATGTAACCAGTCACACCTCAGTTCTCCAACATCTCTCATCTGGAACAATCAGTTCTCAACCAAGTTGTTCAAGGAAAAAATGTCTCAGTTGTTGAACAAATTTCAGTTCTCAACCTGACAACCTTTCGTGCTGAGAGACAAAAGCATCTCTCAGGCCACCAACAAAGGAGAAAATGCCAGTAGCTAAACCTGGAGTTGTTACTATCTCAAGATATACCATAGTGCTGTGAATATTTTCCCTGGTTTTTCTTTTGCTTCTGTTGCTGGCTGAAATGGATAATTAGTGCAATTTTAAAACATGAAGAGGTCATCAAGAGTGCTAATGTTGTTAAGGGTGTGAAAGAGACAATGACCCCAGGCAATTGAAGATATAGAAAAACTCTTGCTGATTTGGATAAACAAAAAGCAATTAGCAGCCCTAGCCAGTTTGGCTCAGTGGATAGAGAGTTGGCCTGCGGACTGAAGGGTCCCAGGTTCCTGAAGGGTCCCAGGTTCAATTCCGGTCAAGGGCACATGCCTGGGTTGCAGGCTCGATCCCCAGTGGGGGGTGTGCAGGAGGCAGCCAATCTGTGATTCTCTCACATAATTGATGTTTCTCTCTCTCTCCCCCTCTCCCTTCCTCTCTGAAATCAATAAAAATATATTTTTTTTAAAAAGCAGTTAGCTGGTGACTGTAAGCAAAGATGCTGCTACTGACCTGAAAGACACCCCTGGACAGAGTGCTGAAAGTGATTGCTTTAAGGCTAGTGGGGGGTGGCTAGATAAATTTAAGAAATAAGTGTTTGTTCATAGATTAAACAGTACATTAGACATGTACTGTATAAGAAAGGATAAAACAGGGAATCATTTGGGGGTCTAGAACAGATTAATTCAATTTACATTATTTCTAATGAGAAAAATGATTCAGCTTTCGAACAAATCACTTCCCAAACAGCCTTCTGGAACAAATTAAGTTCAAGAACCAAGGATTCACTCTGTGTGTGTGTGTGTGTGTGTGTGTGTGTGTGTGTGTGTATAACAAAGCAGGATAAATGAAATCCAAAAAAGTTAAAATGAAAAACAAGTCCAAATATGTTAATATTCACATAAATAAATGGTATAACCACCCTGGTTAAAGAGATTATCAGATTGCAGTGGGGGGAAATCCACCTATACACTCTTTAATGAAAAACAAACCAAAATATAAAAACAGAAGGATTGAAAGTGAAGGAACGTAAGAGATCAACCAAAGGACTTGTATGCGTGCATATAAGCATAACCAATGGACACAGACAACAGGGGGGTAAGGGCCTGTGCTGGGAGGCGGGAGAGGGCTGGGAGACATATGTAATACTTTCAACAATAAAGAATTTAGAAAAAAAAATAAGGAACTGGTTTGCCTAAGTAGCAAGCAAAGAGCAAGCCTTTCCAAGCTCATTAAAGGAGATTGTTTTAAACATTTTTTAAAAAGTGAAGGGATGGACAAAGATACATCATGCAAATACTAGCCAAATAAAGGGGACATGGCCATATAAGTACAAGAAAAAGTGGGTGTTTTAGTCAAAATATCATATTGGGGGTAGGGAGGGTCACCACAGAGTGAGAGACACTCTCGAGGAAGACACAAGGCAGCGTGCAGGCACCTGATCAGAGAGAGGGCAGTGTGTGCTGCAGGTGCTTCCTCTGTCCTCGCTGAAGGACCTCGCTGGCGGGGTCCCGACAAGGTCAGTAAGAAATAACTGTGGGCGATCAGTCAGCGTATGGAAGGTGCTGGGTCCCAGCCCGTGAAAATGCTCCACAGAATGGCAAGCCCCCTCATCTGTCCAGTTACAGGAGCTTAGGGTCAAAGCTGCTCCCATGTCCCTGGGGAGGGCAGGGCTGTTAGGATTAAGTTCTTACTTAATGGACTGGGGCAGAAAGAGAAAGAAGAAAAGGAACAATTTGCATTGTAAAACCTAACATCTTTCTAATTGTTTTCCTAAAACACACACACACACACACACACACACACACACACACATTTTTTCTTAACACCTAATACCATCTACAGAATTTCAGCAAACAGCAACCTCCCTGATCTAGTCCTTTCACCTGAAAGACCAGGAAACAGACACACGGGGGGAGGTGCGCTTGCCCTCAGTCACACAAATATGTGCGTGCGCGTGGAGTCATTAATATTCACACGGTGACCTAAGAGAGGTTTTTTAAAACAAATGAATCCCAGTGTTCAAATGGCTAATTCTCCCTGAATAAAGAAAAAGCCTGTATCAAACAGCTCTGCTGCATTAAAAAGTGCACCCCAGTAGGTCTGCTTTCCCTCCGCATCGGGCCAGCAAACGAGGACGCTGCGCCATGCCGTGCACGGCCCTGGAATGTCAGATAACTGCTGACTCCGGTAATTCATCATTGAATTGAAGGCATTACATATGAGAAGAGCAAAAAATCTAATTCCAGCTCATTGCAACAAGAATTGATCTAAGAGTTCATTACATAAAGTAATTTTTACTAACGCAATTTCCAACGTGTCCTCAAATGACAATTAGAACCTTCCCTGCTCTGGCTGCTGGGACGAATCAGAGAACACCTGCATACAATGCTACCTTACAGCTTCCTTGCACCCACTTACCGGTTTTGGTCTTTAATGTGTGCTCACTGTTAGAGATGAAGGATAGAGAGGGCTGGGAGGCTGGAGTTTAGGGTTATTTTAAAAGGGCTCTAGGACCTCAAACTCAGGTTCATGTTCCTCCGAGAGCTGTGTGACCTTAGTCGCGTAACTGCGCTTCTCTGAGTCTCTACTTCTTCAGCTATGACAATATCTGCATCTCATGTCGTTCAGTAAGGAAATGGATGTGAAGCACTCAGCAAAGGTGAAAGTTCTTTTTTTATATTTTTTTTTCATTGATTTTAGGGAGAACGAGAGAGATAGAAACATCAGTGAGAGAGAAACATCATCGACTAGAAACATCGTCGACTGCCTCCTGCCCACCCCCTGCTGGGGATCGAGCCCTGTGCCCTGGCCAGGAATCAAACCAGTGACCTCTTGGTGCCTGGGTTGACACTCAACCACTGAGCAGCCACACCAGCCGGGCAGCGAAGATTAAAGGTAGCCTATTAAAAAGCTCACCAAACCCCAGTTTATTGGTCTGTGATGTCAAGATACTAACACCTACCTGGCCAGGTATCCTGAAAGATGAAAAGAGTGAATGTGTGTGGAATGCAGTCACTGTTAGATCCAACCCCTGCCCTGCTGGGTGGGCTCAACTGGATGCCTCCAAGATCCAGGTCCCCCCGCCCCCAGCCTTGTGTCAGATAGGAACCAGCCGTGGGGCTCAGGCGGCTGGGCCCAGAGACACCCTATTCTTCAAGCAAAGAAAACAGTTCTTGCAGCTCTTGTTAAATAGGCTTTCTGGACTCCAACAGCAGATCTCAGGCCAAATTCAGTTCTCAATCTTGGCTGCCATGGGGTTCATCGGGATGGGGACCAGGTGCTTTTAAAAACCACAGTACCCAGGCAGCCCCCAAAACCAATGAAAACAGAGTCCCTGGCCGTAAGACCCAGACGTCAGTATCTGTATAAACTCCCAGTGATCCAGTAAGCGGACAAGCTGACGGGAGCTGATGGCTGGGAGAGAAGGGAAGGCTGGAGGATGCAAACTCATGTGCAAGGCTCTTCCCTGCGCTTATGCCCCGGAACTTCTGCGAGCAGCTTGAAGGATAACGTGAACAAGAGGTCAAGGAGCCAGAGTTTTTCCCCAAAATATTTTCCAATAACAAGAGAGTTCTGGAGAGCTGAACTTCCTAGCGAGCGCAGAGGAAGTCAGAAACCCTTTCCAGACCATTAAAAAAGGCCTCCTTTCAGTCCCTGCTAACGGAGCACCTGGTGGAGAATAACTCCCCGTCTTCGATGTTTGTCCTTCCAGACACTGGGGACCTCCTGGGAGGGTTCAGACCTCAGAGAGCCTGGAAGCTCTGCTACGGGCTTGAGGGCGATGGGGAGCCTTGGAGGTTGTAAGCGGATGAGCACTCTAGTCAGATTGACATTTCTGGAAACTCGCTGTCACTACAGAATAAACAGCGAATTGGATGGGGGGTGGCCAGGGGCAGGGAGATGAGGTAGGAGCCAACAGGTGAGCCCAGGATCAGACGTTCGAAGGACAGTGTGCTCCCACCTGAGAGTGGCTCTGAGGTGGAACCTAGCACACGCGTTGTAACAAGTCCCCAGGCGCTGCCGCTGCCGGGGTCGGAGCCCTCGCTTTGAGGACCACGTGTAGGTGGCAGTGATGCTGGAAGGGAGGGGAGGACATTTGGAAGGAAGCTTCGCAGTCGTAGGCTGATGGCTCTAGGTGCGGTTTCCTGCTGGCTGCACAGTAAAATCTCCCGGAGAGACTGGCCCCTTCTCTCCCCCTACGTCCTTTCTGCTGGTCTGGACAAAGCCAATCCTCGCTACTCAAAGTGTGGTCCATGGCCCAGCAGGATCCATATGATCCAGGAACTTGTTATAAATGCAGAACCTTGGGCTCCATCCCAGACCTGCGGTTGACATCTGCATTCTAACAAGATCTGCGGCAATGCATCTGCATATGAAAGTGGGCAGGCACCGAGATTGCAGCATCCGGCCTGCGTGGGATCCCAGAGGCAGCTGGGATCCATGAGTCCGGCCCCCAGGGCGACGACCCCGAAAGGGACCGAAAAGAAATCCATTCATTTACTCAAATGGACTATGTTGATTTGCACTGCGCGCGGCCCTACGTGCTGTGGAACCCTGGCCTCGGGCCAGCAGGACGCTACAATGATAACACCAGAGGCCTCGGCTGCTACTTTAAGGCCCGAAAGGTCCTTCTGATCAGCAGCTGAGTCAGCAGCTCGTGGGCCCCTGGGAGCAAGGACACCATCCCAGCACCCGCACGCCAGGCCCGTGCCATGAATCTTGAGGAAGGAATACCCAGGGCAGCTTGAAGCTGGGCCCGCCAAGGCCGACAGGATGGCTCCTGGCAAAAGTGGGCAGGGGCCCAGGGACTCAAAAGTGTGGAGTGTGTGTGAGGGACCAGCATGCGGTGCCGTCCAGCACGGGCTGGATCTAGGACCGAGATCATCAGCATCTGAAAATGGCCAGATGGTAAACGCCTTAGGCTTTGCAGGCCGTAGGGTCTCTGTCGCAGCTACTCACCTCTGCCCTTGCAACCTGAAAGCGCCATAGACAACACGTCATCAAACGGGCGTGCTGTGCACCAGTCGCACTGTATCTACAACGGGCTGTGGGCCGGATTGGGCACGATGTGAGGCGGCTGAGCTAGAGGAAGAAGAAGGAAGCTGAGATGGAGCCGTGGCGCGAGCACAGGAGTTTGGACCGCAGAGTGAAACCCGGTCAGAGGCCAGCAGGGGAGAGAATTGGGCAGACGTGTGTAGGGGTGCGGGGGAGATCAGGAGATGCGGACAGGGGGGACAGTTAGGAGATGTGGGCATGGTTCCCAAGAGAGCTGGACGACGGAGAACGAGAGTGAGGGCTGCAGAGGAGGCCTGGCGTGTGCAAGACATTTTGGTGGCCGGATCCATGGGGCTCAGGGTAGGGAGGGCCAGAGAGAATCTCAGACAAAGTCTGTTTCTGGTCACTGGGGTGATGGGGAGGATGCTGTGGCCAGAGACAGGGGATCCACATGTGGGAGCTGAGGGAAGTGTGTAGCGTGCAGCATCACCCCCCCTTCCGGACCCCCTCCCCCCATTCCCATCACACCTGAGTGCCCAGGCAGCTGGAGAAAAGCAGGCGAAAGGGCTAAAATGCAGGCCCTGCCTGGGGGATGCTCTCTGGTAGCTATTTAGCTGGGTCTCTCCTTCTGGAGCTCACACAGGCATGGGTTAAACCCCAGGTCTCAGGGGCTGAAAGGCGCCTGGTAGCTGCGCTCCTCAAAACTTCAATGCGCCACGAAATCCTCAGAGATGCTGTGAAGGAAGATTCTAGTTTCTGACAAGCGCAGGTGTTACGGATGCTGCCGGCCCTTTGAGGAGCTCCGCCTTGAAGATCATTCCTGCCACCCCCAGCCAAGGGCAGTGAGGCCCCGTGAGTTACCGCTTGTTGGGGGGCTGCTACATACCTGGCCCAGGACACACTGAGGACGCAGCTGGCACTGGAGTCCTTGTGCGGCAGGCAGTGCTATAAGAAATCCACGTCTGTGGCTCATCTATCCCTCACTGTGGCCCAGGAGGAGGGCTCCACGAGTGCCCTGTTCCCCAGACGATTTAGCGACCTGAGAACAAGGCAGCCGCACGCCAGAGCCAAAACTCCGTGCCTAAGCCCAGACAGGGAAGCAACGGGCCACCTAGGGCAGAACCATGAGCCTCAGATTGGTGCATTTCCACCCCATCTACGCTACCTCCCCTGGAAAGTTCAAAACTTCAGCTATGACATTGGACCCAAAGCCTAATGGCGCCCTAAGTCCAGTCGGGTGGGGGAACACGCCTGCTGCAGGGACACCACGGTGCTCAGACCATTTTTTAGCTTTGCTTCCGAGGCACTAAGCCATCCCTGAGAAGAGATGCTTCCGCGGAGCTCCTGCAATGCAAATAACTGCCCCCAAATAAAAGGGAAATAATTTAGTGGGGAATTTTGTGGCTGGTGCGTATTTTATGGGCATCATTTTCACAAGTGGCTCTTTGTTGCGGTCCTGGGGCGCGGTCCCCGCCGCGCGTTGCCATGCTGCCACCTAGTGGTGAGGGGGAAAGCTGCTGCGGAAGTCGAAGCGTCCACAGTCCCCAAATGACAGGGGAGGCTGCATCCTGTTAACATCAGTCTGGGCGGTGGCTGTTTTTAGCTGGGTCTCTCCTTCTGTGCCACTTTCATTATGGAAACTGGCTCTCCAGACCCAAAAAAAGCTGCAACGTGCTCTGTGAAAGCTGTTCGAGGGCCAATTTTAGCTGCATTTGGAATTCGGGCTCCCAGGAGGCAGGAGGGATGTGCAGTTCCCAGAAGTTGGGCATCTCCTCAGAACCTGGAGAACCTGGAGACTGGTTCTGGCCATGAGGGTGTAAGATCATAGATCCCTTGGCTTCTAGCTTCAGCACTGGGCCCTGCAAAGGAATATGTATTTGGGGGATTTAAAGGCAGCAGCCACTGTGCCCTGGGAGCTTTAGCATGTCCTGCTAAGAGCCTTCTTTACATGGACCGTGTCATTGATGCCTCCAGATAACCCTAAGAGGAAGCCTAGAGTTACATCCATTTGGCAGATGAGGAAATTGAGGCTTGGAAAAGTTAATGCCTTGGCCGAGGTCATAGAGCTGGTCACTAGCAGAGCCATGATTTGGATGTTAGAGTTTGTATATTAACCCAGAACCCAAAACAGCAACGGATCAGGAGCTGAAAGTCGTGAGTTCCTCACTGTGTGACCTTGGGCCAGTCACTCAACCTCTCTGGGTCTCCGTTTCCTCTATGGTAAAACAGGTAGGTTTTACTTCACAAAATGAAGTGAGGATCCAAATAAAAATCTGATATGCTTCAACCCAGAGGTTCTATTGCCTGGCCTGGGAGCCACTTAGACACCCAGAGTCTCCCACAGATTCCAGGGGATGGATGGATATAGGCTCAAGACTATACACACACACACACACACACACACACACACGAAAGAACCTGATGGCTCATTGTACCATAAAAATGGGCATCGCCTTCATTTAGCCCCGGGGAATCAATACAGCAAATCAATCAGAGCCCCAGAGTCCGGGCTTCCCACCCAGCCCTGCCCCTAACTCGTCCCTACACTCTTAGGACCTGGTTCTGGCCTGTCGCATGGGGTTTAACACTGGTACTGACTGTACAGGGTTGTTCTGAGGATTCAATTGTGTAATATACTGTACCTCTCCTAGGCTGGTGCCAGCGCTAAAATAACCTGCCCGTTCCAATTTGCCCAGAACTTTCCCGGTTTTCGCCTGAATGTTCTCCAGCTCAAAAAACCCCTCGGTTCTGGAAGAACTGAAATGATTGGTCACCCTACAGGACACGCAGCTCAAGCCTGATCACTGGGCTCGATGACCCCACTCTGTCTGTGCTCTGACACCCTTTGTGGCTGCTTCTGTGGCTGGAAATGATGTAACTTTGTGTCTGGCTTCCCCAGGAGACGTAGTGCCATGAGCCAGGGGCTGAGTCTTGTTTGAGCACCACTGTGCCTGGCACAGGTAGGTGATCAGCAAAATGCACTGAGTGAAGAGATGACCACCTACTATGTGGCGGGCCCATGTGTAGGCACTGGGAGTTCAGAGTTGGACAAGAACCAGAGGCCATGGCCGTGAGGCAGAGACTGACAAGTCACCAAGCAGAACTCGATGCATTGAGGACTGTGATGGGGTAAGCATGGGGGCGGGGTCTTGGAGGAACCCCAACCCAGCTTGAGAGGGTGGGTGTCAGAGAAGCCTTCCTGGAGGGTCTGGCCCAAGTGGGGTCCATGGAGCTGAGTCAATCAGGGGAGGGTAGGGGGGAAGAGAAGCTCTGGGAGGCTTTCCTGACCAGGTGACAAGCCGCTGTCCTGAGTGTCAACCTGATCCAAAAGAGGGAGGCTTGGCCACATTGCACAATCTCCAAAATCCCAGAAATCTCCCAGGTGACCACGTTTCCTCCCCCTCCCAACGTAACCCAGTCACTACTCACCAGACACCAGAAAGGGAAAATATTACATTAGCTGAGAGCTTCCAGCCTTCGCCTTTGTCCCCCAAGGTCCAAGTTCATGCCTTAAGATTTGGGTCGGTCATCGGAAGAATCCCTGCTGCCCCCATGCCAAGTCTCAAAACCCTAAATTATTGATTTACTATATAAATGGAATGACAGACTCGCCTTTCCCAGCTTTTACTCCGTGCCAGGCGGCTATCACCCAGCCAGGACCTGAGGGCACAGCTGCTCCAGGGAGTCAGGACCCAGTAGATCTTAGCTGGGGTCATGCTGTCTTCCTGGGACTATTCGACCATGTCTAGAGGTGTTTTGGGGTTGTCACAACTTGGCGGCGGGGTGGGGGTCGGGGGCCGGCTACTGGCATCTAGTGAGTGGAGGCCAGGGATGCTGTTACACATCCTACGGTGCACAGGACAGCCCCCAGTCCAAAGCAGCAATACTGCCAAGGCCGGGAAAACTGTCCCGCTGGTGGCTGGCCACAGAGGGCACTAAAGGAAGCTATTAGGCAGCGGGCGAGCTGTTCAGAGGCCTCCTGGACAGAGGTTGAGGGAACGGGATTGGGCCTGAAGTTTTCTGCTCAACTCTATTTCCACTTGACCCCATGAATCCTCCATGTGGTTCTCAACATTTTACCCCATCACTGACCACCAATGCTGACCTCATCCCTGCGAGAGAAAGACCGGGTGGGATCTCAGCCCTTCCCTGTTCCATGCATTCCGCCCACATTAATTGAGCATCTAGTATGTGCCAGGCACTGTGTGGGGTGCTGGGCATGCAGTGGTGACTAAGGCTAGACCTTGGCCTTCAGGAGCATTCGGTCTCCTGGATACGGCAAGGTTTGTCCCCTTGTGTGACTGGAAGTCCATGGAAACAGGACCACCAGTGGCACACAATGAGGGGCCACCTGTCCCCTTGTGTTCTATGGTGGGGGCCCCTCCAGCATAGCTCCAGCAAGGCAGGTGAATGTTGCCTCCCTGAGGTTGGCAACATGGTGGCCCTGTGAGAGGCTAAGACAGGAAAGGACAGATCGTGAGAAGAGATGACTTAAAGGGAAAGGGGGAAGCCAGGGGCCTACAGGAAGTGGATGGATAGTGGAATCAGTGGACAGATGTTCAATAGAGAAACAGATGCCAACCAGATGTTACAATATCACTTTAGCACACACAACTCATTTAGGGCTTTCTGTGTACTAGAGACCTTACGTGAATGATCTTGTTTTGCCCTCACATCAACTCTGTGAAGTAGATATTATTATTATCATCTGCAAATTGCAAATAAAAAAAGTGAGGCTATGTTGTTAAATGATTTACTCAAAGCTTCCCAAATCAGATCAGGAACTGACCCCATGGAGGTTAATTCCAGAAACCATATGCGTAATGACCCTGTTAGCTGAGAAGAAACCTGTTCAAAAGCTCAGTGAGGAATGAGCCTGTTGGAGCTCAGGGAACTGACTGAGACAGAAAATAAAGAGACAGGCTCTGAAAAGCCTCGAATGTCGGTCTGAGCAGCTTGACCTTGATGCTGGAGACCTGGGAAGGCACACTGGTTTCCTCTTGCAGCCAAGCCCAGTTCACAGTCAGCAGTGGGAGAAGCCCTGAACAGGAGTGTGAGTCTTGCTATAATTGACTAGTGATGTCTGCCTAGGGTGCGGGAGTGGGGAATAACAGCACATGCACACAGAGACACACACACAGACACACAGACATACATATGCAAACACAGAGACACATAGGCACGTATATATACACATATTTACACATACACATGGTCACATATATAAACACACATGTATACAAAGACACTGATGCGTGTGTGCACATACAGAGGTGCACACATACAACCTATAACATTTTGTATAACCACACGTAACACATATGAAACATGCATACATAAACAGATACACATGCATAAACACACAAAGGCCCATATACATGCACACTAATATGCATGCAGAGAGATGCACGCATAGGCACCCAGATACATGAGCATGTGCATACTTTAGCACACACAACTCATTTAGGGCTTTCTATGTACATATATATAGTACACATACATACAGAGATATACATACAGAGATATACACACACATCTGCACACAGAGACATATACACATAAATACATACACACATCTATGCAAATACACATACCCATACACTCAGAGACATGTAGAAGTACATATATACACACAGAGACACACAGGCACACGTACACACACAGATACACATGCATACACACATAGATACACACACCTATGCAAATACACATACCCATACACTCAGGGAAATGTAGAAGCACATATATACACACAGAGACACACAGGCACATGAACACATACACGCACACACATACACACATCAGGACTCATTACATAAACTGCTGTGGTCAAAGGAATCCCAGCTCAGATGACCTGGAATGACAACCTCATACACTTTAGGGTCCATTCTCCTCCGAAACAGTTTAAGGCCATTCTCCCTTCAAATAAGACCCTACATTTAAAACCACCTACGTGTTTGCCACCCTTGGTGCTGGCACTGGCTTCTCACATCACCATGGAAACTGTGCTACCCCAGCCCTCGCCATTCACAAATTTTTGTGCCATCCAAAAGTTCAAAATGACATTGGTACCCTCCAGACAGGAGACCCTCATTTTGAATGCAGTTCCGAGGACACCTTGAAGACAGAATGCAGGGTGACTTTGCGGCCACAGGCTGAGTCACCAGGAAAAGAAGGCAGCGCTGTCTGTCCGTGTTTCTTAGGTTCCTGTGTTTTAATGCCTCGGGCAGCCCAGCCCATGGAAGAAAAGGTGCCCCTAAGGAAACAATCACCTTGTAGCCTCTGTAATAAGTGCCTCGCTTTACAACCTCAACAGATGTCTATAAAAACAGCGCAGCTCTATTTGATGTTCCTGATCACTTATAGGATTTTATGTTATAAGATGGGCCTCAGGAATAAATTCTCGGTGGATAACATGGTGCTTTTTCGGAAATACAGTTGCTCTGGGGCTCTGAGTAGTTAGGTAACCAGCCCAAGATCACACAGTAGAGCCAGATTTTAAATCCAAGGCCCCCACTCCATAACTCTCCCTTCCTATGTCGGGGCAGTTGAAGTTTTAAACCTAATGCAGGACCCTTACCTCTTGATTTATGTCCTTGAGATACCCCGACCCCAAACTCCATACTCCACTCTCCCAAACCACTTGCATTTGTCTGTGTATTGGTGTCCTGGAGCTGCCATAACAAAGTACCACCAACTGAGTGGTTCAAACAACAGAAATCTATTGTCCTCTCTTCTGGAGGCCAGAAGTCCAAGATCAAGGTGTCAGTAGGGCTGGTTCCTCCTGAGGGCTCTGAGAAGTCTGCTCTAGGCCTCTCTCCTAGCTTCTGCTGGTTTGCTGGCGATCCTGCTTTTCCTTGGCTCATAGAAACATCACCCTGGTCTCTGCTTCTGTCTTCACGTGGCCATGACCAGGCTCCCAAGGTACTAAGCAGCTGGCAATGGCCATCTGGGGCCCCAGTCCAAGAAAGCCCTCTGGGAAGATCTCCCGGGAAGGTGACCCAGCTGGCGGGAAAGGGGAAGGCCTAAGGACACCTAAGCTAGAGTCAACTCCAAGGCTGCAGAGTCACCAGAGGCCGGTGCATAAGATGGGCCGAAGTAGCTTGTACCTGATAAGTAACCTCACGGCTCTGAGGGAGACGGGCAATGGAGGTCTGCTCTTTCTCATTCAAGACACACACACGCACACTGTCCATGCTCTGCCAGCAATAATCAACCAAGATATGCTGTGTTGCAAGCAGTTGTGAGCTGTATTGCCAAGTAATCTATTGCTAACTTTAAAAAGTGCTAAATGTTGCAAATGGGTGTTCAAGTAGACTCAAGGTTATTCCTATACAGCATCAGTTTCACTCACTGCATTCTGATTAGGGCTCGTCGGTGGGAGAGGGAAGGAGGGAATTTACAGAGTATGGATGTGTCCACACTCAATGGAATAAAAAGCCTGGGACTTCCTGTCTGTATCCCATGTCCTGTGAGGTCCATACAGAAATATCAAGCTTTCTTCTTTGTAACATATGGGGGTTAGATCCTGGGGGAGGGAAGGAAGTAAGCATGGGCAATCGAGATCGGGAAAGATTCCAACTTCACCCAAGATCCAGAAATGCCAGTTAGAAAAAGGAGGCACCATTATTCATCCATCCAATAGATAAACATGTTGTATTTGATCTTAACAGGTATTGGCCAGGGTGGAAGGGTTGACAGAGGGATTCTGCAAACTTGGTGGAGTAGAGTATAATTGACACTATTTTATGGTCTTTGCAGGATCTGCGATGCCATTACTTTTCTGATCTCAGTTCCTACTACTCTCCCCCTCCTCACTCTGCCCTAGAATCTTCTTGAACTCACCAGGTATGTCCCTGCCTCAGGGCCTTGGCACTTGCTGTGTCCTTTACCTGGAATGCTCTTCTATATGGCTCATGCCCTTTAAGTCTTTAGTCACATGCCACGTGTGTTCCTAGTCACTCATTAATCACACATACATACATACACATTGTCCCTCTCTCTCACTCACTCTGTCCCTCTTCCCTGCCTTCTCTTTTTCCATAGCACCCACAAAGCTCTATAGCTCTTCATATGTTGCTTTTATTATCTGCCTCCCCCCGCAAAAGACACCCCCACAGAATGTCAGCTTCAAAAGGCTCAGATGTGTGATTGCATTGTTGCCTGCTGAGTCTCCAAAGCCTGGAGTGGACCTGGCGAAGGTGGGCAACACGTATTTGCTGAATGACCCAGGTTTTAAGTGCAGATAACTATTGATTCTGCCTTTCAGAAACCATCTGTATTCGTTTTCTGTTGCTGTGAAATGAATTGCCAATGAACGCAACTCCCACTTATTAGCCTACAGTTCCTCAGGTGAGAAGTTCACCCAGGGTGGAGTCCCCGCTCAGACTGAAATCCGGTGCCAACCCCTGCGTTCTCAGGGACCTCAGGTCCTCTTCCGTGCTCGTTCCTGGTACGGGCAGAATTCGGGTCCTTGCAGCTCAGGGCTGAAGTCTCCGATCGAGAGGCACTCTCAGCTCCTAAAGGTCACTCGAGTTCCTCTTCGCGTAGACTCTCCATCTTCAAGCCAACAGCAGCGAGCTGCTCCTTCTTTTGCTTCAAATCTTTCTGGCTTCCTCTGCTCCCAGCCAGAGAAAACTCCGTTTTTCAAGGGCTCATGTGATCAGACAATCACCTGGATAAACTTGGTATCTGAGGTCAACTGGCTTGGAACTTTACCTCTGCAGCATCCCTTCCCGGAAATACCTAGATTGGAATAACCGGGGGGCTGGAATCTTGGGGTTGCCTTTAGGATCCTGCCCACCACACCATCCTGGAAAAATATTCAACAGTGTGCACTAGCAGATAGCCACATGCATGTACGCTTCAGAATTATTTGTAACAGGAAACCATGGGAACACCTGCACATCCATCAGGGAGAAACTGGTTCAATAAGCCACGACACAGCCATGCTATGGGATACTCCACAGTCACGAAGAAGAATGGGCACAATTTCACCCACCAGACCAATGCCAGGGACTGTCTTCTCCCAAGCTGAGAGCTCCTGCCCTGGATAAAGGCTTCACTTCATCGCTTCCTAGCTGCGTGAGCGTGGCAATTTTGAAAGCCTTTCTGTGCCTCTGTTTCCTCGTCTGTAACACGGAGATGATAGTGATGGTATTATCCACAGGGGCTGCGTGAGTTCATTAAGGTGATGCACATAACACAGTGCCTGGCGCTATGTTGGAACAGGGTGAATGCCAGAAACAGAGCAGCCATCATCATCATCGTCATCATCATCATCATCATCATCATCATCATCTTTATTTCTGTTATTTCAGATGCACCAATGAGGACTCTTTTTTCTTTTAAGAATCGTTTATTGATTTTTAGAGGGAGAGGAAGGGAGAAGAGAGAAACATTGATGCGAGAGCATAACATCGATTGGCTACCTTCTGCACGCCCCCTACTGGGGATTGGGCCCACAACCCGGCATGTGCCCTGAATGGGAATCGAGCCGGTGACCTTTCGGTGCAAGGGGATGACACCCAACCAACAGAGCCACACCAACCAGGGCAAGGACTCTTTCGTCCTCATGATCCATGCTGGTGTGTCAAGATTTCCTATTTCCATACATCCCAATACGACAATTGTTCTCTGCCATAGATGGAAATATGGCATATTTTCACCCCACTGTTTATACCCGTCAGGCAAGTGCCACTGTTGGTTACACATACAGCAGTCAGGCATTTTATTCTGTTGTTTTTGACAAGGGTTTCTGGATGTTACTTACACAGTTAGGAGAGGTGTGTGTTTACTCCCCACAATCCATACGTCCATCAGGGAGAAACTGGTTCAATAAGCTACGACATGGTCCTTGCCCTGACTGGTGTGGCTCTGTTGGTTGGGTGTCATCCCCTTGCACTGAAAGGTCACTGACTTGATTCCCATTCAGGGCACATGCCGGGTTGTTGGCTCAATCTCCAGTAGGGGATGTGCAGAAGGTAGCTGGCATGTTTTGTTGGATGACTTATACTTAGCTCGTATCACTGGCATATACAGTGATGAGATCTCAGAAGAGATTGGAAAAGACTGAGGCATAACAAAGTGACAAGGGTTCCCAGGACACAGGACTTTCAGGTTTAAAACCAAGAAAATCCCAGCAAACTGCAGCAAGCTGGTCAACCCAGACACAACTTCGGCCAGTGCTCCCCAAACACCACTCACTTGTACCCCACATGCATAACTACGTAGGAGTACGGACTCTGCAGTCAGGGGTCTGGGTTCAAATCCCAGCTCCGCCACTTACTAGTCACACAACTTTGCAAAAAAGTCAAGTCTCTGTCCCTCCGGGAAGGCAGGGGAGGGTGGGTGGGAAGAGACCATCCAATGAACTTGTTGCATACATGCATAACCCATGCACACAGACAATGGGGCGGTGAAGGCCTGGAGATGGGGGGGGAGTGGGCTAGAAGAGGTCAATGGCAGAAAAAAAAGAGGACACATGTCATACTTTCAACTATAACGATTTTTAAAATAAAAATGAAATTTTTTCAATAAATAAATAAAAGTCTTTGTCCCTCCGTTTGCTCCATTGTACAGCGGGGCTAATAGTAACCAACCTCAATGGTTGGAGGATTAAATGAGCTAAACAGAAAGTGCTTAGAATCATGGCTGACCCCTCATAAGCACTCAATAAACCTTTGCAATTATTGTCATTGTCATATCTGCTACCATCTCTATTATCTATTCAAATCTTTTTATATCTACACAATCTTAAAAAGCTTAAATGGATTTACTGTAAAATAAAATTGTACATCACTCCCCTAATTAGGAAGCCAAAACTGTTAGCCATAAAAGAAAGTAACTGTCAGCATGATGCATAGCTACTTACCAAGTCCAAGCACCTCAGGCCCATTCACGGGGCACTGGCCTTGGGAAACCTAGCTGTTCCGCACAAATGGAAACAGGCTCAGACAGGGAGGGACAGGAGGGGTAGAATCGGGGCTCAGAACTCACGTGTGACTGGCCTGTGAGCTGCAACTCCGACCTAAACACATCACACTGTGCCCTAGGGCCGTTAAAAAGGAGCCATTCGCCCGGCCGGCATGGCTCAGTGGTTGAGCGTTGACCTATGAACCAGGAGGTCGCGGTTCGATTCCCAGTCAGGACACATGCCCAGGTTGCGGGCTCGATCCCCAGAAGAGAGCATGCAGGAGGCACCTGATCAATGATGTTTCTCTCTCATCGATGTTTATATTTCTCTGTCCCCCTCCCTTCCTCTCTCTCTAAAAATCGATAAAAACATATATTTTTTAAAAAGCCCTTCAAAGGCAGAAATTTCTATGGCCCAGCCCTTCATAGAGCAGGTCTCTAAAATGCCTCTGTTCGCAGCTCATTTGGTCTTCAGCAGGCAGGTTGGGTTATGGTTGGGACAACTCCCTGCTCTGGTCTGCCCCTTAGGACTAGTCACATCACCCCTGGGCCTCAGTGGCCCCATTTGCAAAAACAGGCATCATAACGCCTGCCTCTCGGGGTTACTAAGGTAACTGCTAAGGTGACTAAGGGATAAAGGTACACACATTCCGTGACCTTCAAACCATTCATAACATCCATGCTCACCATCTGGCCTTTTCAAATACCAAGAATGATTCTGTGAGGCATTTCATCGCTTGGTGGAAATGATCTCATTCCCCGGCCTCAACTGCCTGGGTGAGCTATGAAGGATCTATAATCAGAAAGCTCTTCAGAAGGCCAAGAATGAAGGGATGTTAATTTCACCACTTTTAGGCAATTGTTCTTTTTTTGTTTCCTGCACTTGAAAACCTGAGCTCCCACTTTAACATATTTTAAACGTTGAGCTTTAATCACGGTATAAACTTCAAGTGACAGACTCATAATACAATTAGGGCAGCTGCTTATTATCTCCCATTATTGAATAATATGTTCATTAATAGTTCTTCCCTTCCTTAGCATAACATTTCCCTCCTAAAAATAAACATAAACTGCCTGGCCGGTGCAGCTAAGTGGTTGAGCGTCAACCCATGATCCCGGGGGTCACGGTTTGATTCCCGGTCAGGGTACATGCCCGGGTTGCTGGCTCGATCCCCAGTGTGGGGCATGTGGGAGGCAGCCAGTTGATGTTTCTCTATCATCGATGTTTCTATCTCTCCCTCTCCCTTCCTCTCTCTAAAATCAATAAAAACATATTTTAAAAAATAAACATAAACACCAAGGCCTAGGATGACTGAGAGCTGAACTTGACCTCAGAGTGGCGTGTGGGACCTAGGAGACGTGAAGTGAACATGACCAAATTCAGGAGTCCCCAGGCCATGCAGACACAGTAGGAAATGAAAGGCCCTGCACATGTTTTATCTGGTGTCATCCTAACCACATCCCTGCACACAAGGTATTATTACTATGACGTCCCATTCACACATAAAGAGATTGAGGTCAGAGAGTTCCCTTGACTTGCCTGCCCAAGCCAGAACAGTGAGGGAATATCAGAACCAGGATGTAAATGCTGCTCTCCACCTTGCAAATGTGTGTGACTGTGTGTGTGTTCTTTCCCACAAAACAGGTCGTTATCTGTGTCACCCTCCTCCTCATCCTCCTCCTCCTTCTCTCCTTCCTCCCCTCCCTCCAGCGGGGCCTCCCAGGCAAGCACGGAGCCTCTGTGTAGGGTTAGGAGAGACTGTGCCTGTCTATTTGCTCGGAGCTGCACCAGGAGGGCTGTGCCTTCTCCCTTCTGGGGCTGAAATCATCTTTGTGGAAGAGCGGGGAAGTCATATAAATAGCTCTGGTACATGCCAACAGCCACCTTCGAGCTCTGATGCTACATTCTCCTCCCCTGAGATGACTCAGGGATTCAGGGAACAAGAGGCCTCAACTGGCAGGGTCTTCCGCCCCACAACAGCGAGGATTCTCCGTCCAGAATCATCTTCATCCTGCTCCTCGGCGCGTCCTCACTCACCCCCTGCACCCTCCTGTCCATTCTTCCCATTTATAGAAGAGAAGCTTGAAGGTCAAGGCAGGACTGGTCTCCAGTTCACAAATGGGGAAACTGAGGCCCACAGGAACTGCCTCAGCAAATGGAACAGTTAATTTTACGTCAGCTTCAGGCTCTGGGGCCTGGTTGTCTTGGTCAAACACTGGTCTACATGTTGCTGTGGAGGTAATGTATAGATATGACTAACATCTACAGTCAGTTGACGTTAGGTAAGGGAGATTACCCTTAGCTAATCAGTTGAAGGACTAAACAGCAAAACTGAGGTTTCCTGGAGAAGCAGGAATTCTGCCTGAAGACTACAACATAAAAGCTTTGCCTGAGTTCCCAGCCTGCTGGCCTGCCCTACAGATTTTGGGCTTGCCAGCCCCTGCCATTGTGCAAGAGGTCCCTTGACTTGCCTGCCCAAGAAATTTAAATTCCTTAAAGAAATGGAAATACAGTATACATATTTAAGTATATGCTTATATATAAACTTATATACACATGTGCTTACATATATTTATTTAACTACCTATAAAAAAAACGTTTACACACGCACTAGTCGTTGTGTTTCTCTGGAAGACGCTGACTGATTAACAGAGCCAGGAAAGAAAGAGCTCGAGAAGACGGAGAGGACAGAGGACTTGTGTGTGAAGCACATACTACATGCCAGGAGCTCTTGCCCACGTTATCTCATTAAAGCCACACCCACCGCCCCTAAAGGCAACTTTCTCCATTTCGGAGGGCTTAAGGCACTTGGCCAGGGTAACTCAATTGGGAATCCAACCCATGCCATCAGCCTCCACTGTCCATGCTCTCCATACACCAGCTGCTAGCAGGAAGAGGGGACCCAAGAGCCTGGGGGCATCATTCCTTCCCAGGACCAAATTCTTCCTCCAGTCCTTCTGTGAAAAGTCTTGAGGTCAGACGCAAAAAAAAAAAAAAAAAGGAAAACCCAACTCAAACTGTCTTAAGCAATAAAGGGAACACCTTAGCTCATGTGTGTGAGAAGCCTGGAGGTAGACCCTCAGGCATGAGCCGAGATGGGGTGTCAACAGCCTCCTCAAGGTCTCCACAGGAAGGTCCCCGTCTCTCCCCAGGTGGCAGTAGCCTTCTCCGGCTCTACACGGTGACCATGGACACGTCCAGCTTTCGTTGTCTGAACCGCTGCCTGTTCCTCTGGAAAGAGAAATCCTCCCCTACGTTCTGAGGCTTGGGATTAAGACATGGCACTGGGGCTTGGCTGTCTTCTCCTTCACCTGAACTAATTGAGATGCAACTCGATGTGGTGGTCAAGAGCCAGACTACCTGGGTTCGAATCCCTGCTCCACCACTTGCCTGCTGGGGACCTTGGACAATAGCTTTCACCCCTCTGTGCTTTCATTTTTCCAGCTGTAAAACAGGAAAAGCAATTCTACTTCCCTCCAAGGCTTGTGGTGAAGATAAAATGTATACGTTTGTAAAATGCTTAGCCTAGCGTCTAGTTAGTGCACAGCACGCAGAATATGGAAGTGACTTCATTAAGTGACTGGAGCTGGGGTTGAAACGTGCTCACTTGACAGGCCTGGGGTGCATACCCCTCTCTGGGAGGCAGGGGATGCTTCTCCAAAAGGAAATGGCTGTGCTGTCAGCAAAAGGAGGGGAATGGAGAGCAGGAAGGCAGAAACACCAGCTGCCTCACAGAGTGGCCTCGGTGATGCCACTGTGCCTATTATTTTCTTTCCCGTTGGGCACAGACCTGAGGTGGAAACTGCCTTAAGTTGGAAAGATCAAAAAAATATATCCTAATTATGTGCAAGAATAAAATGGGCAGGTCGTTCTGTCCTATTCTTGCACTTCTCTTTGTGTTTCTACCCACTGAAAGTGAAACCAGTCAAATCAGGCATTTAAAATCTACCTTTGACTCATCCACTCATTCAGCAGACATTTAATGAGCTCTAGAAATGGTTTTTCCATGAAACTAAGAAATCTTTAGTTTCAGGGGCCCTCTCTTAGATGGGTCCCTTCCAAGGCCTTCTACCTAATATGATATTTGTAATTCTGCATTCTTTACCTAAAGAAGCCCCCCCCCCCGCCCCCGCCAAATTTTGTAAGCTCCAGGATCCTCAAATCTAGATTTGCCCTCTATGAGCTCCTATTAAGTGCCAGGCCAAGAGACCTGGCAGGTACAGAGATGACTGAATGATGGTCCTACCTACAAGGAGCGCCCTCTACTGAGGGAGACTGAGATTGAGAATGAGAATGAGGAACATTTCCCAAGAAAAATATTTGCTATTCATTAACCCATTGAACCCAATGTATTGAGCACCTATTGTGTGCCAGACCCTGGGAATCCTGGGATGAGAAGGTGGGGAAAGACTCTGATGTCAATTAATCACTCAATACCAAAAAATTTAGTACCCTCTCCCCCCCCCCCAAAAAAAAAAAATAGGATGAGGTGATGAAGAATGACTGGAAGGGTACTTAGATCATTAGTCAGAAAAGGCCTAGTAAGATACACATTACGAACAAAAAAAGAAACAAAAGATCTTGAACTGTTTTCATGAACAAACCATTAATGGTAGTGTTGTTATTGTTTTTCCTGAGACCATTCTCTGTGTGTTGTGGAATAAAGCAAATGAATAATAATGTCGGTTTATTTGGGAATCAGGAATTTGGGTATGGAAGAAAGAAGAAAATGGCATGAAAGTGAAGATGTTATGTAAAAACTTACTAGTCCTGAGTCTGAACTGAAGTATCTGTATAAATTCAAGTATATCTCCCCCCTCTCCCCCCCCCAAAAAAAAGTCCCTGGCTCTAACCAATAAAAGGACTAGCAACAATGTTCAACCCAGGAACAATGAGCACCCCTAGCACCCAGACTGTAGTCCCTAAGCACCATCCCAACTAGGAGAAACCAGGGATCAGTGGGAAATTGGCTGGTCCACATCTGGGCCAGAAGATAGCAAAGAATCAGAGAAGGGCAGAGAGAAAGGGAAATTGTAAAGTAGTGGCTGGTGAATAGGAAGAAAATCAAGAGAGTGAGCAGACACCAAAGCCAAGAGGAAAAAGTGCTCTAAAAAGGCAGGAATGATCTACTGCTTTGAATGCTATTAATATGAAAAAATAGTAACAATAGCAATGCTGACCACTGAATGTGGCAGTCTGGACCAGTGGCCTTGACAGGTGTGGTCTCTGTGAAGTGGCAAAAGCCTGATTGGATTAGTGAGAAGAGAATCCAAAGTATAATAATCAAGTATGCCAGCCCTGGCCAGTTTTGCTCAGTGGGTAGAGTGTCAGTCCTTGGACTGAAGGGTTGAGAGTTCAATTCTAGTCAAGGGTACGTACCTCAGTTGCAGGCTTGATGCCCGGCCCCGGTCAGGGTGCGTGCAGGAGGCAACCAATCAATGTGTCTCTCTCGCATCGATGTTTCTCCCCCTCTCTTCCACTCTCTCTAAAAATCAATAGAAAAGATACCCTCAGGTGAGGATTAACAATAAATAAATAAGTAATCAAGTATGCCAGCAAAATTAAAAGATTGTTCCGGAAACTTCTTGTGACAAAATAAAACAGCCAGAGGAAAGAGATCCAAACCCTGCACCTGCATTCCCCCCTTTAATAGGAGCCTGGCATTTAGAAAAGGTAAGTGAAGAAGATGCATACTCTTCCTGATGCTCTTGGTCAGAATGCAGGCGTCATCTCTGCACACGGTGGGATTTCCGCAGGAAAGCTTTAGCTTGGCTCCCCGGACCCAGGCGAGGCAGTGAGCGCTCCATCTCTGAAGGTGATCCAGTTGAGGAAGGAGGGTCATCCTTCAGGGATACTGTAGAGGTGGTCCAGCCACGGATACTGAAAGAGGGCTCTTTGAGTATGGGCTCTCCAGAGCAGGAAAGCAATATGGCCCAGCAAACAACAGGGGCTTAATAAATGTGCCAGGCTGATGTGTAGAACTTCCCCGCTGTGCCTCCCATCTCCTCCAGCTCCAAGACCTTGTGATTCCACCCTGTTTGCTTTGGATAAGGAGACCCCAATTCCTGTCCATGGAGCATTTCTCCAGGTACTTCTCTCCATTGGTATCACCTCCACTCCACCTGCCGGGGTGTCTCCTGCACATTCTGATACCAGGATTAGCCACAGAAAAACAAGCAAAAAGGTACCTTTAATGACACCACCAGCTGCACACAGAGCCCCAGGCCCTTCTGCAGACCCCAGCCATGGGACAGTTGTGCAGCAATCCAGAGCACATCTGTGCTTTCTTCTTCACTTTACTCAAAGAGATGGAAAGGGAAAATGACTCTTTCTCCAGCGTGACATCTGTATTAGTCAGGAATCTCTAGAGAAACAGACCAATAGGATGCTACATAATAAAGAGCTAATATGCTAATTAGATCAAACAGCAGAACCACCATCCGGATGACCTTCCAGATGAAGCTAGGGCTGCAAGGGCCAAGCCCCTTGCACGAATTTCGTGCATCAGGCCTCTAGTACTATATAATAAAGAGGTAATATGCAAATTGACCCTCACATCCTCACAAGATGGCTGCCTACGACCAGGCCAGCAGGGACATTAGTGAGGAACGACCAAATTACTGAACAAGCAGGCTGTGTGGGGTGACCAGGCCAGTGGGGGTGGGGGGAAGTTGGGGGCAACCAGGCCAGCAGGGAGGGAGCAGTTGGGGGCAACCTGGCTGGCAGCGGGAAGCAGTTAGGGGCAACCAGGCCAGCAGGGGAGCAGTTAGGGGCAATCAGACTGGCACACAGAAGCAGTGAGGAGCAATCATACCAGCGAGGGGGCGGGGGGGGGGCAGTTAGGGATGACCAGGCAGGCAGGCAGGTGAGCAATTAGGAGCCAGAGGTCCAAGATTGTGAGAGGGATGTCCTGGATTGGAGAGAGTGCAGGCTGGGCTGAGGGAAGCCTCCCCCCGCCCCCATGCACGAATTTTGTGCACTGGGCCTCTAGTATATACATAAATATCTAGGAAGATTTAGTATGTGCAGGATTGGCTCACATGATTGTGGAGGCTGAGAAGACCCACGATCAGCCATCTGCAAGCTGGAGACCCAGCAAAGACGGTGATGTAGTTCCAATCCAGACCCAAAGGCCTGGGAATTGGGGGCACCAATGGTGTGAGTCCCAGTCTGAGTCTAAAGGCCTCAGCTAGTGAGCATGAGGGATCCCATCAGAGCAGTGACTATAGGTGCACAACTTGGTAAGTTTACTAAAAAGCTACACTTGCATTGAATTAATTATACAATATGCAAACTATGCCTTAATAAAGTTATTTTTAATATATTTAAAAATATATTAGAGGAAGGGAGAGGGAGAGAGAACCATTAATTGGTTGCCTCCTGTATGCTCCCTACTGGGGATAGAGCCCACACCCCGGGCATGTGTCCTAACCAGGAATCAAACCGTGATCTCCTGGTTCATAGGTTGAACTCAACCACTAAGCCATACCAGCCAGGTGATAAAGTTATTTTTTTTAAAGAGTTGGCACCAAGGGCCCAGTGGACTAGCTGGAAGAAATTCCCATGCCAGGAGAATAGACAAGAGGCGCTCCAGTCAGAGAGAATGCAGCCCCCATCAGCTGGGTATCAGGACCCATGGGAGCAGCAGCTTCCCCAGATGTGGTAGCCAATTCCTGGTGAACACACAGGAGCACCCCAGGGTCCCACTAAATATTTAAAAGGGATTTTAGGCCAGAAAGAGTTTTGTTTCATTATGTTGGTGAGAGAAGGCATGGGTAGGGATGAGTTGCAATGAGGACCAGGAAACCATCCGTATCAGGTTTAGAGTGACTCAGACTTAGGCTTGCTTTGCTTGACAACTGGGGCAAAGGGCAGGGGCAGTTTCCAGGATGTCCAGAGACCGTTTCTCTGCAATTTATTAGTTGTGTCTGGCTGGATCATTGTGTTGAAATCAACTCGTGATGTCTCCCATGGATACACGTGTGGGAGCATGAGCACGTGTGCTATTTATTTGCCAACCAGCTTAGACCCTCAGAATCATTTCCCTGGTGAGAGAGGAAGATGGCTAAGCCTGAGACACCTCAGAGGCAGGAGAGCATGACCCAGCAGAGAAGAAAATCCATCATACAAGGGGAGCTGCCCTGGTCTCAATGCCTCTGAAGCCAGAAGGTAATTGTTTTCCCTATGAGCCTTGTTCACACAGAGAATGTGCTAAAGAGAAATCATTCACTGACACCAGAACGTCTGAGGAGCTCTATTTAAACTGCCAAGTTCTCATTTCCATAGAAGCAAGGAAACCACAAAACAAGGAGTCTGACCCCACCTCCCCCCAGCCCATCAGTGAAGTTGGAGAATTTTTCACAACTCTTTATTTTGAAAATGTCTCACCCTATAGAAAGTTAATAGAATAGGATAATGAAAGCCTTGATAATGCTAGGATAACTATTTACCCATCATTAACAATTGATCATATCTGCTTATCTCTCTGTATATTTTCTTGCTGGACTATTTGAAAATAACTTTTAGCACCATGATATTTCAGCGTGTATTTCCTAAGAACAAATGTATTTTCCAACATAGTCCACTGTGCAATAATACCACTATCACACCCAAGAGATTTAACAGTAATACACTACTACCTTTATGCAGCCCATACTAACCTCTTCCCAACAGTCCCAGTATTGTCTTTCCAGGTATTTTTAAAACCCAGAATCCAATCAAGGGGCATGTATTTTACTTGGTAGTCATATCTCTTTCATCTTCTTTAACCTAGAACTGCCCCACTGCTTTGTTTTAACTCTCATGTCATTGATGTCTTGATGCTTTTTCAAAATCCAGGCTAGATGTCTTGTAGGAGGACCCCATCTTTCTGAAAGGGACACAGCTCTTCAAACGGGCTTTGCCATTTCGATTTCTCTGTGCTATAAAAGACTCTCCCTCACCCTCCTGCCTGCGATTATGAGATTTCAGTAGGCATCCTATGCATGGCTGATTTCATTCTGATTCTTCAGTTAAGAATGGATTTGAGGTACCTATCTCTTCTCTACACATTTTCCTCGTTAAATGTGATTGCCAATGGCAAGGCAGGTTCAAAGTCAAGTTAAGGTCATCTGGCTGGCCATTGCCTACCCAAAGAAGAGAGAAACTTTGCTTAGGTTTGGGACTGTTGATACAGTTTGATGAGTTCCTAAAATAACCTTCTCGCTGCCTTATTAACGCCAGTGTATGTTTCATAACAGATGACAGCTTTGCCCTTTAATTGTTGAGGGATTTTAATTATGCACTGCTGTTTGCTGTTCAAAATGATTTACCTTGGTTCATAAACACTTGAATCACAGGGACTTCCTCTATGGTTAGATAAGTAAACTTGTGGGACGTGTGATTTGAACACACCCACGCACACACTCAGACCTTTAATTAGGGCAATGGCTCCTAACATGAGAAGGTTCATATCACCTTCACCATGTGGGGCAATATTTGTGATTAGTGTTTTTCTTTAAAGGAAATTGCTCTTCTTACCTAAATAAATAACTTTTCCAGTAAGACCTTTAGTATTAATGAAAAACTGGCCTTCTTTTCCATAATCGGCTGTAAAAATAAATACAATGAAAACCTAGATATCGGGGCCCCTGAAGGTCTGAGCCTGAGGCCTGTTCTGTCTTGTCTAAATGGAAGGTTAGCTAGAGTTAAAGGCCGATGACATCACCCTGGGACCTTCAGCTTTGAGTAATCAGAGGAATGAGAGGAAATTGAAAGAGGATTGATTTTCACTATAAAATTTGAAGTTATTTGAAGTAATTTCATGTCGGGTCTGGTGACCACCTAGAATGATTTTTCATGCCCACAGAATGGCACACACTCTATACTTTGAAAAACACTGGATTTAGTCTTGCTATTGGGGGTGGTTTAGTGTTTATTTTGTTTGTTTTTTTAATGTTCTATTCAAAGATCAATTCCTAGTGTTTGGAAAACTTGGTTATCGTATCATGCCAATGGATGGTTAGCTGGTAAAAAAATTCAGCAAGTACTAAGGTTGAACTATATCGAAATCACCATTGTTGTAGATTGGCAATGGTCTAATGTAGCAATTTCACATAATCTAGCCTAAAACAACCGTCACCATGATCATCACCATGGTCTTCACCATTGCCAAGTGCCTTCACAAACATCACCTCCCTTTGTCCCAACAGTAAACGTTAACACAGCTTTATTCTGTCTTCCTTTCTTCCTTTCTTTTCATGCCCCTTTCACAGAAGAGAAATTCCTCAAAGAGAAGAATGGGGTGTGCCGAGGCCAAGCAGGGGGTCCATTCCCCCCCACCCCCACCCCGCCTGAATCAGTGAGGCTGATCCCAGGTCCTTCATTTCTATCACAGCCTCTGTTGCCTCCCCAAGTTATCATGTAAATATCACGGTAAACAAGGAACGGGCATCTGAAGTTAGTCTCCTTAGTTTTCCTGTGGCTCTGAGCCTTCCTACTGGAGTGAGTGTTGCTCACAGTCTGAGGTTGTGCCTGCTTTGCACCCTCACTGGTTGGCATAAATAAATGTCTCAGAAAGGGAGGGAGGGAGGGAAGGAGGGAGGGAGAAATGGCAGGCTAAATGCAGAATTTAATCTCTATTGTGGCTTATTTGGATATTTATGGGAGGGAAATATGGGTTTAGGATTCAGACAGGTGAGTATTCAGTTCCCAGTGCCTCCCTCGCCCCGGTGTGACTTGGGCGAGCTACTCCACCTCTCTCGGCTACAACTCTGTCATCCGGATAAAGCAGAAAAGAGCACCTATTCTGAGGGATGCAAGGAGACTCTGAAGAGAAAGTGAGTGCACAGTGAGTGTGTTGTTGTCTCTGTTACTGTTGTCGTTGCTGGACTTCCTTCTTTTTGCTCTAATATTTCATCAGTATCCTGTGCAACCTTCCCAACTCAAGTGATTCTGACCTCAGATTTGTCCACAAAGAGAAGGAAAATGAATGAGAGCTACGGAGATGGTCACCCTGGCGTTGCTGAGACCACCTGCATCATAGGCTGTGCTCTGGGCAATGTTTCTCTGGACAAACTTAAGCAGCAGGGTGCTCCTTCGGGTCTGAGAGGAAAAAGCCGCCACCCACCTCTCTGTCTTGGTGTAACCTTCCTTCAGGTGGTGAGCTCAGCATGGTGGGAGCTTGATAAATGTTTGCTCAGCTGAGCCATTGATCGAGCAGGGAGGAGGGATTACAAATCACCATCTTGAGGCCCCTGTGGACCTGTCAGGGGAAAAGGTTACGAACTCATCCAACCGAGAAGACAGGACAAGAACCACTGTCTGGAGCTTAGAGAGAAGCAACTTCCACTCGATATAAAGAAGCACTTTCTAATAACTAGGATTTCCAGAAATCCAGTCTTCGGCCTTTTATGTGGCAAAATGAGCCACTGGGTACATTCAAGAAAAGACTCCCTGATCATCTAGCGAGCACCCACAGGACTAGAGATCAGATTATAGCAGATCTGAAACACTGGGCCCGTGTGGTCCAATATGGAAGCCACAGCCACGTGTGGCTTTCAGGCACTTGAAATGGGGCTGGATTGAATTAATATATGCTGTGAGTGTAAAATAGACAACAGACTCCAGGGACTTCAGAACAAAAAAAAATGATTCAAAATACCTTGTTAATAATTTTTATATTGGTTGCATGTCGAGGTGACGATATTTGGTATATATTGTGTTCAAGAAAGTATATTCTTAATATTCATCTCACCACAACAAAGTCTAAGATATAGAAAAAAAGAATAGGATTCAACTCAGGTTTTTCAATATAAAAGTGGATGCAGGGTTACAACCAATAAATTCAAAGTGTTAAAACACTGAAATGTGACAGTTTGTAATTTTTGTTTTTCTATATATACTGGAGGCCTGGTGCACAAAATTGAGGTAAGGGAGCCCTCACAGTCCGGGAGCCCTTGGGGGATGTCCGACTGATGGCTTAGGCCCTTAGCGCTGCCGTGGAGGCAGGAGAGGTTCCCGCCACTGCTGCTGCTCTCGCCAGCCGTGAGCCCGGCTCAGGGCTTCTGGCTGAGTGGCGCTCCCCCTGTAGGAGCGCACTGACCACCGGAGGGCAGCTCCTGCATTGAACGTCTGCCCCCTGGTGATCAGTGTGCATTATAGCAACCAGTTGTTCCACCGTTTGGTCAATTTGCATATTAACCTTTTATTATATAGGATTTTTTTATATATAAGGATGGACCACAATGAAAATCTTGGAGAAACAATTTAAACAAGAAGAGAAATCAAGTCCATAAGATTGTGGAATAAAAATGGAAAGTAAAGTTAACAAAATATGTTGGTATGCTTCATTTTAGGCTAAAAAAAAACAAAATAAATAAATATTAATAATGGGAAAATTGATCTCACTTGTTTCTTTACGTTTTTAATGTGGCTACTAGAAAATGTTTTACTGCACGTGCAGGCTCCCTTTGCAGTTCGTGTTAGAATTCTGCAGGATTTTTTTTAACATCGGTTTGTTGTTTTACTTACTTATGCATCATTGGTTGATACTTGTATGGGGCCTAACTGGGGGTCGAACCTGCAACTCTGGTGCATCAGGACGATGCTCCAATCAACCAAGCTACTGAGCCAGGTTGGGACAGGGTCACTTTAGCGTTTAAGGCCAGCTGCTTCTCTCTGAAACAGTAGCACAATCTCCAAGTCAGAGTCCACAGGGGTAAAAAAAAGAGAGAGAGAGAGAGAGAGAGAGAGAGAGAGAGAGAGAGAATTAGAAAGTATTTTAAAATGCCCTCTTCACCCTTGCATTGAAAAATTTTAGATCTGCACAACACCTTGAAGATTATCTAGTTCGGGAGTCAGCAAACTACAGCCCAGAGCCCAGCCCTGTCTGCTGCCTTTCCTGGTTATTGAGGTGAAATGCATATCGCATAAAATTCTCCATTTGAAAGTTGCAATTTATTAGTGCCTTCACGTTCTTGTGCAAGCATCACCTCTATCTAATTCCAAAACATTTTCATCACCCCAAATGGAAACCCAGCCCCGTGAAGCAGCCACTCATCCCCCCCTCTCCCCAGCCCCTGGCAACCACTGATCTACTTTCTGTATCTTTGGATTTGTCTGTTGTGACTATTTCATATGAATGGAATCCTACAATATGTGACCTCTTGTGACTGGCTTCTTTCACTGAGTATAATAATTTTGAGGTTCATCCCTGTCAGAGCTTGTATCAGTGCTTCATTCCTTTTTATGGCTGCATACTATTCCATTGTGTGTTTAAACCATGTTTTGTTTATCCACTTGTCTGTTGATGGACATTTTGTGTTGTTTCCATGACCAGCTGTTTTTGTAAATATAGTTTTATCAGAACACGGCCTCGCTGATTCATTTACATACCATCTGTCACTGTTTTCCCACAACTATAGACTTGAGTAGTTGCAACAGAGACTGCATGGTCTTTTGAGGAGAAGGAACTGAGTCTAAACTGCCACCTACCCTTTCCTTCAAAAATCAGCTTCCTTTCTGTCATGGACTAAATGTTTGTGACCTTTACCTCAAATTTTATATGTTGAAGCCCTACCCCCCAATGTGATAGCATTTGGAGCTGGGGCCTTTGGAAGGTGGCTAGGGTGAGATGAGGCCATGAGGATGGGGCCCTCCTGGTGGGATTAGTGTCCTTATAAGAAGAGAAAGATCTCTTTTTCTCTTTGCTTAGGCACAGAGGAAATTACAGCAGAGGGGCAGCCATCTGCAAGATAGGAAGAGGGCTCTCACCAGGAGCCAAATTGGCCAGCACCTTGATCTTGGACTTCCAGTCTCCAGAACTGTGAGAAATACACTTCTGTTGCTTCAGCCTCCCAGTCTATGGCATTTTGTTATGGTAGCCCCAGTGTCCACAGACATTCCTTTTGTTGCAAATGGAACCAACATCTTAGCATCTGGTGGCGGCAGCAATCGTTGGTGGTCATTCACTTCAGTCTCTCCCCCTTCATCACATCATGTGCTCTTCTGGGTCGTCTCCTCTCCTAAATCCACTAGTTATTGAATTTGGGGCCAACCAGATAATCCAAAGTGATCTAATCTCAAGGTCACATTCTGGCTGCCCTTCCGCACACCACAGGTATCCAACACCGTGACCCTGGCAGGAGCAGCTTTCATTCCGCAGTGGCATCCCAGCCAACATGTGCACGTGTTTATCAGGTGCCAGACTCTGTGCAAAGTGATTTCCACTCCTTAGCTCATGCATTCCACTCGCGATTTGTTCCATCTCAGCACAGGAAAGGGTGGCCGTCATTTCCCCGGGCCCTAAGTGCCTGCAGAACAATGACACGTGAATTAATAAGTGGCGCCATCTGCAAGGGGAAGTGAGCAGCCGCCCTGCCTTCCCCGCCACCCATTCCCCTTTGATGGCCCATAATTTGATCACTTACAGCACCTCAGTGATGGCTTCACAAGAGGCAGCTCTTTTATCTTCTCCAAGGCTTTCATTCTGGTGGAGACAAGCTTTCTGAATCCCAACAAACTCTGGCTGGTTTCTTTACAGCTCTTTTACTTTTTTGTTTAAATATATTTTTATTGATTTCAGAGAAGAAGGAAGAGGGCAATGGAGAGAGGAACATCAATGATGAGAGAGAATCATGGATTGGCTGCCTCTTGCAAGTCCCCCACTGGGGATCGAGCCCACAACCCAGGCATGTGCCCTTGACCGGAATAGAACCTGGGATCTTTCAGTTCACAGGCCGATGCTCTATCCACTTAGCTAACCCGGCTAGGGCTCTTTACAGCTCTTTTAATGATGCTGGTGTGGAATGCGAGGAGCAGGGGGGAGAGGATTCAAATAAGTTTTTAAAAAATGTCCAAGCTTGGGGATTTGCAGCAGCACTTGGTGCCAAGGAGAAGTCATAACAGTAAAATAATAACAACAGCAGCAATAAAGGCTGGCGTGTCTTTATTGAGTACTTTACAGGCTCACTCCATTCAATCCCACAGCAATGAGATGGGAGGTACTAAATCCCTCCCCATTTTACAGATGAGGAAGCTGAGGCTCGTTGAGGATAAGCACTTTGCCTATAGTTATGGAGCTAGAAAAGAGTGGGCTAGGGTTTGAACCCAGGAGGTCTGGCGGCAGGGGCATGGTCTGCACATCTGTGTTGTTCCACAGCAGGGAACCAGGTAAGTTCTAACTCAGTGACCGAGGAAGCAATCACCAAGACTCAGAATTGCTCTAGACAATCCTGGACGTAGTCTATAAAGCAGTGGGGGGCCATGGCTGTAGCAGAGGGAGAGCATGCATGTACAGCCTACTGGGTGGAGACCCGGGCACATTCAAGAAGAGCTGGGCAGACACCTGGCTCGCTTACAGGTGAGAGAATCCAGGCAGGGAGAACAGCCCATGCAAAGACGTAGACCTGAGAGGGAAGCCAATGAGTGAATCAGATATTGCTATGAATTACGAATATTCCTTGGGACCAGCTCTTGAGGACACACAATAGCAAATGCCTATGTGGACCTCGGACACTTTGCATATATTCCCTCATGTGATCTTTGCAGCAACTCTGTGAGCTGGGTACTACCATAACCAGCTTTTTCAGCCTCCAGCAGACAGACCGCTTTGGGCGAGCTGCCAAAGCTCCTGTTACGTGGTCACTACAAAGACAAATATTGAAAGTTCCGGTCCCCGCGATTTTCCTTCTCCATGCACATTTCTGGTGCTGCAGAAAATATTTTGACATCTGCTCATTGCCAGTTCTAACAAGTACCTTTTTCTCTTCCTCGTGCTAAACAGAACGTGAAAATTAAACATAAGGAGCAGACTTTGCTGGTAGGACCTTAAGGATAATATGGGCCTCAATGGTTAGAGCACAAACTCTGAATCAGACTGGCCAGAGCGCTAATCCCAGCTCTGCTGTGTGACCTTGGACAAGCAACTTTGCCTCTCTGTGCCTCAGTTTCCCCACCTAGTATAAAGAAGGGTGACAATCAGGTTGTTGTGAGAATTAAATGATTTAACATCATAAAGCAAGATTCAGCATACTTTTTCGGTAAAGGACCAGATAGAAACTATTTTCAGCTTTCTATACCACACTATCCCTATTACAAATAAAACAGGCCATGAGCTAGGATGGGACTATTGTTGGCTGACAGCAAAGCCTGGCTTCACATCCCAACTGTGCCTCTTACTAGCTGGGTGACTTGATGCAAGTTACTTAACCTCTCTGATCCTTGGCTTTCTCGTTTATAAACTGGTGTGACCAGTAGAACCTACCTCCTGGAGCTAAAGGGGAGACTAATGAGATACTGCTTACAAATCCCTCAGCACGGAGTCCAGCACACTGTCAAGACTTAGTAAGCACCGTTTTATTGTTATCACTAATACAAACAGCTGCCCATTTTCTAAAGTGTCTGGGCATAGTCAGCCCTGGCATCCTCAGTCCACCCTCCATCTCTCACTGGCCTGCATTATAGTTATCTGCGCGCATGCCTATTTGCTTGTCCACTACTCTCTAACTGTGAGCTCCTTGAGCCCAGGATGGCAGGGCCTGGTACACAGTAGGTGCTCAATAAGCTCTGCTAGAATGAATGATTACCCGTCTTTTTTCCTACGTCCAAGCTAAACTGAACCCAAATATGAATTTTCCCTCTGAAATAAACCCAGGAAAAGCAGAGCCAGGTGAGGTGAATGGACACTTATTGGCTGGCCTGCCTTAGACTCATAGAAACCAGAGTAAGATGTGAAAAGGGGAGAACCAGAGAGACACAAAGGATGCTGAAGGTCACCCAGCAAGTCCAAGGCGAAGGAAGGACTGGAAATCAGAGCTTGTACATGGGCTATTACTTGTCTATCATCCCTCTCATTTCTAGGTTTCTTCTTTTCTCCTCCCCTCAGCCACCCCACAGACGAAGGCTCCCTCCAGATGGAAGTTTACTGAAGCAGGTGGCTAGAGAGTCCCCAGGGGACTTAATAGGTGAGCCTGGATTTAATGAATTCAAATGTTCTCCACGGCAGGCCCAGCCAATGTTGCATTCCTCTGATAATAGCCCGCCTGTTTAGATTTGTTCACTAAGATGGGCTCGGGAGCCTGGGCTGGGATGCCCACAGGACTGGAGCCCAGGGCGGGTCGCACACTTGGACCCGGGAAGTGAAGAGGCTTTGGCTCTGCAAGGAGCTCTATGAAGGGATCACCACCCATACCGATGGCCCCATCTCGTCTCATCCTCAGGATCCCGAGCCTCTGTGTCCTGCTACAACAATAAAGGCAAATGAGTGATGAAATCATTAAGGATGTGCTGGCTCCTGGCAGACAGGATCTCATTTAAGCTTCACCACAACCCAGTGAGGTGGAAATTGCCCCATTGCAGAAATTGCTAGTTGCTTCTCAGTATCCTCTCTTCTCCTTTTATTTTTTTAATATATATTTTATTGACTTTTTTACAGAGAGGAAGGGAGAGGGATAGAGAGTTAGAATCATCGATGAGAGAGAAACATCGATCAGCTGCCTCCTGCACACCCCCTACTGGGGATGTGCCCGCAACCAAGGTACATGACCTTGACTGGAATCAAACCTGGGACCCTTGAGTCCACAGGCCGACGCTCTATCCACTGAGCCAAACCGGTTAGGGCACTCTCTTCTCCTTTTAATAATAGAGCCTTCTCCAAAGTTTAGCAAGATGCATATAGATAGAAATTATACTTCCCAGCTTCCCTTGCAACTAGATTTGACCATGTGATGAAATCTAGCCAATGGGAAATAAACAGGTGATACATGAAGCTTTCATGTCACCTCCTTAAAAGGAATTGCTAGTCCCCTTCCGTAGATGTGTTGCTGGGAGCCCACTTTTGCCGAGCTGATGTTGGCAGAGCAGCAGAGTAGAAGGGACCTGGATCCTTAAATGACTTCACAGAATAGAGATTCCAGCCTTAAGGCGTTCACCTTAAGATTCTTGTGCAAGAGAAATAAACTTCTATATACTTAAGGTCACTGGATTTGGGGCCTCTTTGTTACAGCTCTGTATCCTAACTGATACATTTGTAGTACCCTAAAAAATGCATCCATCTGGTGGATGAGGAGATGAGTCACAAAGTGATCCTGTGAGTTGACCAAGAGCTGTGTTTGACCCCAAAGTCTGTTATTGTCCTGGTCATGCTGCCTCTCAATTATGAAATTATGCTGTGCATGCTTCATCAACTTATAAAATCCTTTCACATACAAGGATGTTGGGGGTTTTTTAGACTCCCTCTAGCCTCGTGAGCAAAAGATTATGCCTCTCATTGTACAGATGGAATCTGAGGCTAGGCAGGTTTAGTTGATGCCCAAGCTTATGCAGGTGGCAAGAGACAATGCTAGGATTTGAACAGAGTCCTGGCTTTAAAGGCAGTTCCCCCTCTGCTGCTCCACAGCTGCCCAGCTATTTCAATCTCAACAAGATCCCCTAGAGAAAGGCTTCACAGGGCTGTCCCCACAGTAGAGATGTCATCACAAAGTCTCAAGTGGCTGGCTGTCTCTGGCTGGGTTCCCCAGGAGCAGGCCCTGAGACAAGGTGTATTGGTCAGGGTTCTCCAGAGAACAGAACCAATGGGATATATATGTATTCATCATAAGGTATCATAAGGTATTGGCTCACACAGTTATAGAGACTGAGAAGTCCCACAATCTGCCATCTATGAGCGGGAGAGTCAGAAAAGCCGGTAGTGTAGTGTGAAGGCCTGAGAACCAGGGAGCTATTGGTGCAGATTCCAGACCCAGGAGCCCGAGGGTAGGAGTAGAACAATGTCCCAGCTCAGCTGTCAAGTCCAGTGAAGTTGACACCTAAAAGGAGCCATCACACCAGGATCCTAGTGCAAGTACTCTATTTGGGAGGAGATCCAGACGCATCAGCAGCAGGAGTAGGAAAGTGAGACAAGCAGGGAGGGGCAGGCAGCCAGGATGCACCATAGAGCACCATCCCACCATCCCATGGTGCAGAACACCCCTCAGAGTCTCTGCCTCAGGAGTGGCGAATAGGCGGTATTTTCCATCAACGCCCAGCCTTTGTGGGCTGAGAGGCTGCTTCTAGCTGGCTCCCTCTGACACGTCCAGCCGTCCCCATGCACAGGCAGACGGTACTGTCAGCCCAGAGGGTCCTCAGGGGAGTGAAGCAGCACACAAATCACAGCGACCAGCCTAAAACAGTCCTGCTCCCTTAAAGCAGCCTGGTGGGTAATGCCACCCGTGGGTTATTTTACAGACAGCAGTGTGCTTGCGCCACCTCTGTCCTCGGGATGACCCCAGAACCAAGAATCTTCAGTCTAAAGAACTCAAGAAATGGAAGTACGGCCGCTGGGGCCCTTCATGAAGCTAGGGGTCCTTCAATAAGGATGATCCCGGGCTTGGACCAAATACCAAGAAATACAGAACTCGACAGTCAAACCCTGCCAGATTGGAATAGGCTTTGTGCTTTCTCTTGACTCTATACCGTAATTGGCAAAGTTCCAAAACCCTCCAATCAAAACTTGCCCCAGCCCTGGCCTGTGTGGCTCAGTTGGTTGGGCATCATCTCATGCCACAAGAGGTCGCCAGTTCAATTCCTGGTCAGGGCACAAGCTCAGGTTTCGGGCTCAATCCCCAGTAGGGGGCATGCAGGAGGCAGCTCATTGATGTTTCTCTTTCACATCAATGTTTCTCTCTCTCCCTTCCTCTCTCTCTTTAAAATCAATAAAAACATATTTAAAAACAAACAAACAAAAAAAAAACCTGCCCTTAAAAAACTTGTCCAGACCCCAGACCAGGGAGACAGATTGGAGCAGTGCCTCCTGTCTTCCGCAAGATGGCTCAGTATTCAATAAAAAGCTCTTTCTTTTCTCAAAGGCCAGTGCCATTGTTGTGGCTCCTATGTACACAGGGCATCAGGCCCTTGCTCAGTAACAATAGAAGCACAGGAAGATGGAGGCAGGTGGAGATAGATGCTGAGGTCCTCAGGGTGCCAACATCTCCCACCATAATCGTGCTGGGACACTCCGTGCTAACTGGTCTACCTCTTCACAGCGCAGAAGAGAACGAGGAAATCTCATGTTAGATGGATCACTGGTTCAGGAAGTGTCAGCTCTGATTTCAAAGCCACATTTGCTTGATTTTAAGATACTATTGCTTGTAAGATGCACATTGGGTATAATAACAGCTTTTCCCAGCTTTATTTTTTTAATATGTTTTTATTGATTTTAGAGAGAAAAAAAAGGAAGAGGGATAAAGAGAAACATCGATGAGAGGGAAACATCATCGATTAGCTGCCTCCTGCACACCCCCTACTGGAGATTGAGACCGAAACCTGGGCATGTACCCCTACCAGGAATGGAACTATGACCTCTTGGTTCATAGGTCGATGCTCAACCACTGAACCACACCAGCTGGGTGCTTTCCCCAACTTTAAAAAAACTACTGTAGCCCTAACCGGTTTGGCTCAGTGGATAGAGCATCAGCCTGCGGACTGAAGGGTCCCAGGTTCGATTCCGGTCAAGGGCATGTACCTAGGGAGTGTGCAGGAGACAGCTGATTGATGTTTCTCTCTCATCGATGTTTCTAACTCTCTATCCCTCTCCCTTCCTCTCTGTAAAAAATCAATAAAATATATTAAAAATAAATAAACAAAAATAAAAAAAAACTGCTGTAAATGTGTACAAAAACCATACTAATTTCAGATGTGTTAAGAAGCTTAAAAGAAAGCATTTCAAATTCCAGGTGCTTGGTATCCCCATAAGAACACTTGTACCCTCTTGACCCTCTGTTCCAAGCTGGACCCAGAAAATGGAATTATTTTGTTTGAATATCAGTTCTGGCTCTGAAGTTCTGTGATTTTCTTTTTCCTTGCAACATCCCTGTCATGGCAACACAATGCACATTTGCATTTCAAAACTACCCCTCCCTCCTCCACACCTTAAAAGGAGGATGAGGATCCCATTTTACCATTTAACAACAGGCTACAAAGCTATTTCAGCCACTTTGTGACCAGGTGCCCTCCTGCAGGCAACAAAAGGAGCTGCAGTTTGGTGTCAGCATCTTTAACATGCACATTTAGTAATCAGATACCTCAAGGGCTGGCTAATTTTGTTGTAAGGGGAAAGTAAGAGAGCTAACATTTTTTTAACTTACATATCCTTATTGTCTTCATCCATTTATGCTGCTATAGCAAAATACTATAGATCGGGTCGCTTATTTTTTTTATTGTTTAAAATATTACATATATTAGTACATATATCTCCTTTTTTTTTCCCCATTGACCTTCCCCCAGCCTCCCCTATTCCCTGTCGCATGCCCTCATCCCACCCCCACCCCCCAGTGTCTTGTGTCCATTGGTGTGCTTATATGCATGCATACAAGTCCTTTGGTTGATCTCTTTCCCCCCCTCCCCAACACTCCCCAGACTTCCCGCTGTAATTTGACAGTCTGTTCGGTGCTTTACTGCCTCTGTATCTATCTTTTTATTCATCAGGTTATAATGTTCTTTATTTTCCATAAATGAGTGAGATCATATGGTATTTTTCTTTCATTGCCTGGCTTATTTCACTTAACATAATGCTCTCCAGGTCTATCCATGCTGCTGCAAATGGTAAGAATTCCTTCTTTTTTATAGCAGCGTAGTATTCCATTGTGTAGATGTGCCATAGTTTTCTAATCCATTCATCTGCTGACGGGCATTTAGGCTGTTTCCAAATCTTAGCTATGGTGAATTGTGCTGCTATGAACATAGGGGTGCATATATCCCCTATGTTCATAGCAGCACAATTATTATAGATCGGGTCGCTTATTTAAAAAAAAATAAATAAAATTTCTTTTTTCATAGGTCTGAAGGCTGGGAAATCCAAGATCAGAGTGTCAGCAAATTAGGTGTCTGGTGAAAGCCCTCTGTAGGTTGCAGACCCCAAGTTTGGTGGAAGTGAAAGAACTAACATTTCTTAATTGATTGCTGTGCCTAGATGCTTCATTAATGACTTGATCATTTCATCCAAGCCCCACAACCCCTCCAGGAACTAAAGAAACTAAATGTCAGCAGGGATGTGTCCCTTGCCCAAGATCACATAGCTGGCAAGTTGCAAAACTGACATAATGTTGATGAAGTCAAAGGGAGAGAGAGGAGGGAAAGGGGGAAAAAGGAAGAATTCCATCCCCAAAAGAGCTACCCTCCCCCGGATGTTAGACCACCTGATGTTGCTAAGGAACAAGGCAGGCGCGCTCTGCCTTCTGATTACTAAAAGATAGAGATGGAATCACCCTGAGAACAGAGGTGGAAACTTCCCTTTTCCTTTCTTTGATCCATTTCTTTCCCTCGTAAATATTCCCCAGCCTCCATCAGCAGGCCAAAGTCCTTGGCTGTGAGATTTATCTTGTTATCTGTTCTCCGGTCCATGTAATTTAGCATGTCGTTTTTATTGGGCTTTTTCTTTCTCCTTCACTCTGAAAAAGTTTTAGAGAAGAGTAAATCTAGCCTCTTTATAATCCTACATGAATCTCTCAGACTTTGTTTTTCCACTTTGGGGTAATAAAATCAGTTGCTATATATTAAGCTGCATTAGCACAGCTGCCTGACAAGCATTGTATGTATATGGCTAGTTGAGGAGGCTGCAGGCTGCTCCAGGCCCTGTTATCTATGAAATAATCCCCTGCAATACTTTTACCATTAAAGATACATTTTTTTTGGTTATTCAAAAGCCATCTGTAAAATCAGATGATCCTGGGAGAAGGGACAGAGACCTAATATCCACTAATTCTTAACCTTCTTATGGTTTGAGAATGTTGGGGTCGGGGGGAGAAGGAAGGCTATGGATCTTCTTCCTAGAAAAATGCAGACAGATGCAAAATCCTACACAACCCTTGGACCCGGAGAGAATCCCTGCTTGACTCATCAGCTGAAAGCTCGGGAAGTGAGTTGAGAGAATGGGATTATCCTACCTTGGCAAGAACTGAGGCCCTGCAGAGAAAATGCCGATAGGTTTAAGGAGAGTTGGGGAGGTGGGAGGAAACCAAAGGGCTTAAGGAACAAGGAGAGCAAGAGGATGGGAACATTGTACTCAGTTTGTTGAAAGATAATCCTCAAGTGAGGAGGAGGAAGCAGTTACCAGAATCTGAAGGCAGAGTTGCAAGGAGAGGACTGTCTGGCAGGAGCTGTGACCTTCACTCAAGAGATGCAGTTGATCTTAATTGACCCTGCAAGGAGGGAACAAAGCAAATAAATTTCTTGCCCGGCAGGTGTGGCTCAGTAGTTGAGCATCAACCCATGAACCAAGAGGTCACCAGTTTGATTCCCAGTCAGAGCACATGCCAGGGTTGGGGGCTTGATCCCCAGTAGGGGTAGGCAGGAGGCAACTGATCGATGTTTCTCGCTCATCAGTGTTTCTATCTCTCTATCCCTCTCTCTTCCTCTCTCTAAAATATATTAAAAATATATTTTAAAAAGAAAATAAATGTCTTGACCTCAGTGCCCCCTTCTTCTGTTATTGTTCCCATTTTCAGATGAGCAAGATGAGGCTCAGAGAGATGAAGTCAACTAACTATCCAAGGCCACAGCTACCAAGCGGCAGAGCCAGGATCCACACCCAGCCAGGTTTTTGTATTACCTGGGCTAAGATTGGGAGGTAAGGCAGAGAACTGGGAACATTAGATGGGAACATTAGCAGTTTCTCTCTTTTTTTTTTTAATTTCAAAATTTAGTGTTGAAACAAGAGTGTTTTACTGTTAAATGGAATGGGATTGGGGGAAGATAACCCTTTCCCCCACCCCAGTACCATGCCCAGGTGTCACCTTGGGATTGGAGGGGTGGGAAGAGTCTTCAGCCCGCTGTCTTCTTGGGGGACAGCAGAGCTGGGGTCAGGCCCCAGCAGGGTGCTGTGAATGAGGGAGACAAAAATCAGCATCTCTCCCAAATGCCTCCAAGTGACCTCCAGTCCCAAGATCTGAGGAAACAATGATTAGCGGCTTTCATTAGAAATTTCGAGTAATCTGCTCCTGAGCCTGGGCAACTTTTGATCGGCGTGGGCACTACCCAGGGGCTGCCGTCAGGACTAGGTAAGCCTTCCTTATACCTTCCAATCTGAGGCAGGGGGAAGGTTGAGGAGGATGGGCCTGTTCTCTTTCTGCAAAACACCGCCATCTCCTTTGGGAGGACAAGAGCTCTGGGAAGTCTCCGAGATTCAGGCCAAACATCCTTAAAGGCGTGCAGGCACGGGCTAATCATAGTGCATGCAGCTGAGGGTGCCATGCCCAGCACTTACCCTCAGTAAACACTGGCTATTGTTACTGCCATTATTGTGGTTGTCATTATTATGATTATTATCATCATTACCATTGGGATCCTTGTGCTACCACCCTGGACTGTTAAAGAAATTAAATGAGATGGTCCGTTGAAAGCACTTAGCACATAGTAGAAACTCAATTATGATATCTATCTTTATGATTATGATCACTCCACTGAGACATTAATGAAACAACCAACATTTTGGAAAATGTGTCCAAGGAACCAGAAAGGTAAATTGCCAGTTTTTGCAATCTAACGGCACCACGCTAGCTCAGAGTAGCAAAAAAAAATTGGACATTGTGGATCTCTGCTAATGACTATACAACCTCGGTAACCAAACCAAAGATACCTGTGGTCAAAATATACACGAGCCCTGGCCAGGTAGCTCAGTTAGTTGGATCATCGTCCCATACACCAAAAGGTTGTGGGTTCAATTCCTAGTCAGGGCACTTACCTAGGTTTCAGGTTTGGTTCCTGTTCGGGGCATGTAAGGGAGGCAACTGATCAATGTTTCTCTCACATCGATGTCTCTCTATTTATCTCTCTATCTATCGTCCTCTCTCTATTAAGCCAATAAACATATCCTTGGGTGAGGAGATATATATATATATATATATATATATATATATATATATATATATATATATATATATCAAATTAATCCTACCATTTTCTAAGGAACAACCATTATCTCAGCAGACAATTGAATTCAAACACTCATTCATTCACTCATTCATTCAGTAAAGAACTTTGATTTTGGCCTTGTGAGACTCGTCGAGACAAAACACACCTGGACTTCTGCCCTCCAGAACTGCCACATAATTGATGGGTATTTTTTGAGCTGCTAAATTTGTTGTAATTTTTTACAACAGCAGCAGAAACGAGTACACCCCCACATGCTGTGAGAAGCTCAAGTCTTAGGGAGGGGTCCTGAAGGCTGAGACCCAAAAGAGACAGAGACCGGAGAACCAGGAGCCAGTTGGGCCTTCGGATGACTCCAACCCCCACTGTGCCTGAGTGAGCACTGCATGAGAGACCCCAAGCCAGAGCCGCCCAGCTGAGCCCAGCCACGCCACAAGAGTGGGAGAGGTGATGATCAATTGACTTTTTAAGCCACCTAGTTTCCCTGAATAGAAACCCAGAAGTCTGTGAGTATAAATGAGAGATAACACCCTAACGCATTTGGAACAGCAAGCACTCCATCTATGTCAGCAAATGCAACTTTACTATGACCACTTCCATCTGACAGATGAGGAAACGGGGACTTAGAGAGGTTAAGGGACATGCAGAGCTGGGACATTCCACCGCTGTGTCTGACTCTAGATCTTGCTCTTCCCACGACTCTAGGCTGGCTCTTGACACTCCAGCCTGCTCGAAATGAAGGTGGTTGTATTTCTTCTGGGGCAGCTGGCTTCCAAGCCGCCAGGCCAGTTGAAGGCCAGTCCCTTCTGCAGCCCCATAACCTGGCTGCGGGAGGTTCATGCCCCGCCCCCACCAAGTCTCTGGCATCCTTAGATTCCATTTCCTCGCCCAGGGGCTGCAGGAAAGGTCAGCTGGACATGCAGGGTGCGCCAGCGAGCCTGGTGCCCACTGCTCAGCCCTGCCTTCCCCTCCCCTGTCTCTATGGTCCCAGAACCAAGCACAGGAGTCTGCTTCTGCTCCTAGGCCAGCGTCACAGCCGGGGCTGCTGGGCTGCTCATGGCATGGCTTTGAGCTCAGTAGATTCATTTCCACTTGAGCCTGCAGTGTCCAGCTTCCTGAACAGAATAGCAATGACCGGGTTCCATCACCCATGCTCCCTCCAGTGGGAGCTGAAAGACCAGATGTGCAGCTGAGAAGGAGTCCAAAGTGTGGCACCCGGAGCAGCCTCCTCCTCCTCCTTCGTCAGAAGCAGGGGGAGAACACAGCAAAGAAAGGAATGTGTTTTTCTCTGTTTTCTCTCTTCCTTTCCTTCACCTTGCTCCTCTTATCATTTTCGCCCCCTCATTTCTTCACTCCTAGTCTCTTTATTTTTGTTTTTTTGTTATTATTTTTCAATTGCAGTTTACATTCAAAATTATTCTGTATCAGTTTCAGACATACAGTGTAGTGGTTAGACAATCATGTACTTTATAGAATCCCCCCCCCCCCCTAATTCTAGTACCCATCTGGTACCATAGCGATCACGATATTATTGATTATATTCCCCATGCTGTAATTTACATCTCTGTGACTGCTCTGTAACTACCAATCTGTACTTCTCAATCCCTTCACCTTTTTCAGCCGGTCCCCCAGCACCCCTCCCCTCCGGCAATGGTCAGTCTGTTCTCTGTAGCTTTGAGTCTGTTCTATTTTGCTTGTTTGTTTTGCTCTTCCCCCGCCGTGCCCCCCTCCCCCACCGCCCCGCACCGTGTCCTGGTTCTTGAGGATAGAACTGGCAGACTGGAAACCATTGGCACCCAAGGCAGAATGCCAAGGGGGCCAAAGCCCTTTTGTTCTCCTCTGTACATTAGGGGACCAGACCGTACACCCGACCCCACCAAGAAGAGAAAGGTTGTCCATTTAGCTTTTAAGATTCCATATATAAGTGAAATCATATCTGTCCTCTGACTTATTTCACTTAGCACAATGCCCTCTATGTCCAGTCACACTGTTGCAAAAGGTAAGATTTCATGTTTGGGGTTTATTGTTTTGTTTTTTAAATATGTGTGGGGGTGTGGAGGTGTATTATTGATGTTAGAGAGAGAGGAAGGGAGAGGGATAGAGAGAAACATCGATGATAAACATCATTGATCAACCTCCTCCTGCACGCTCCCTGCTGGGGATCAAGCCCACAACCCGGGCATGTGACCCTACCAGGAATAGAACCAGTAACCTCTTGGTTCATGGGTCGATGCTCAACCAATGAGTCACACCGGCCAGGCTCATGTTTGTTTTGTTTTATTTTTTTTATGGCCGAGTAGTATTCTATTGTGTAAATGTACCACAGCTTTTCAATCCACTCATCTATTGATGGGCACTTGGGTTGCTTCCACTTCTTGGCCATTGTAATGCTGGGGGTGCATATATTCCTTTGAATTCTTGTTTTGGGTTTCTTTGGATATATTCCCAGAAGTGGAGTCACTGGGTCATAAGGAAATTCCATTTTTAATTTTTGAGAAACCTCCACACTGTTTTCCGCAGTGGCTGCACCAACCTGCATTCCCACCAACAGTGGACAAGGGTTCCCTTTCCCCCACATTCTTGCCGAAACTCGTAGTTTGTTGACTTATTGATGATAGCCATTCTGACAGGTGTGAGGTGATATCTCGTCGTGGTTTTAATTTGCATTTCCCTGGTGATTAGTGATGTTGAGCAACTTTTCATATGTCTATTGGCCACCTGTATGTCTTCCTTGGAGAAGCATCTATTCTGGTCTTCTGCCCACTATTCTCTCTTGTCCCCCTCTAAATCATTCTCTCCTTCCTCTCTCTCCTTTTTGTGTACACACACACACGTGCACGTGCACAGTCACACACCCACACACATACACACACACACACACACACCATCTTCATAACCCACACACACACACACACCATCTTCATAACCCAGGATAGGGCACCAGCCGGCCATGGAGCTACAGAGTGGAGACCTCGGCAGGCAGGCTCCTTAGAGCCTGAGCCCAGAGGATGCTGCCGTGGGCCTCCAGAGGCAGCAGCCTCCTCCACCCCTGAGGGCCCTCTGCCAAGCACCAGAGGAAAGGCTTTGCAGGGACAGGTGTCCTCCTCTCCCAGTCCCTGCTGCCCATCCCTGCCCACCTCTGCCCTATGGCTATTCTAGAGGCCTGGGTGGTGGGGAGGACTTGTGGGCCACACTCAGAGGGGGTGGCTGGGCCCTGAGACAGCCAATGTTCCCTCTGTTGTAGAAGACTGGAGAAAATCCAAGCAACGCTTTAGAGAAGTGGAGTTACAGTTTTATTACACCGGCGGACTCAGCAGAATAATTTCCCAAGTCTGAGCAAAGTAACATGCAGGGAGCTCCTCCTTTATATTTTTCTGGTGTCTTTGTCCCCCAAATATGGATTATGCTTCTGGTCCTTTCGCAGGCTTTGCAAAAAAAAGGCCCCAGGTGTTGGGATCTTGAGACCATATCTAATGGTCTGGCCTGGCGCCAGTGCTAATAACCACCCCCCCCTCCCCCTGGGGCTGTGCACCGTTCATAGTTTATGGCCTCTGTGAAATGTGAGCATTTAGGTAACAGGTCTTGCAAGACCAGTTTCTGGGAAAGAGGCAGTGACTTAATTAAAGGTTATCAAGAATGTACATTGGGCTTGCTGGCACAGATTCAGATTGCTGTCCCCCACCGCCCCCCAAATATCAGGGTTACATTGGAATTAGCCTTTTTAGCCTTCTCACCTCCACAGAGACTGTGGATGGGGCCTTGGAGGTGAGGGGCCGAAGAGCCAAGATGTCAGAACGCCCCTGGGCCCTGCCTGGTGACTGAGATCTCCTTCTTCGCCTGCCTCTCTTTCAAGACCTGGAGACGTGGCCAGGGCTTGATCTCCTCAGAGGGCTGCGGTGAAAACTCACATGTGGAGAAATTAAGCAGGATCCCTTCGGTCTCACAGTTAACCTGTGAAAGGTGGGAATTCTCAGATCACTCTCTTCCACCACACCCACCATGCTGACCATGCCCACCGCCCCTCCTCCTCCTTCCATTCTGCTTCAGAACTGGGCCTTCTCTCCCTTCTGTGTTGGGTTGGGAACCCAAAGATGAGGAACGAGCTGTTGATCCCATACAGCCATCTCTCAGATGTGTCCTTGAGGGGCTGCCTTCTCTTCTGGTACAATTGCTATGGCATGGGGGGGGGGGGGGGGGATGGGCGGGAGGGAAGAGACACCTAGGGAAAGTGATGGAGAAAGCCTCCAGATCTGAGTCAGCCCAGAAATCACCACCCATGTCCATCCATCCCGACCTGGGGGGAAGGGGACCTAGGGAAATAGAGTCATACAATTGTTTGTCTCCTTCAGTCTAATAGCAGGCTCCACGGGACACATCTGAACACCCAGAAGGGCCAGCCTCCCCAGGTATGTGGCATCGCAGGAAGACAGCCTGTGAGAGGTGGGATAAGAAGGGGAGCAGCTGTCCTATCAAGAAACTCCATCTCCATGCCCCATAATCTTAGAACAGTGGGAAGCCACACACTAACACCACCCGGTAAATATCACTAGGCCCATTTTACAGATGAAGAAACTGACACCAGGAGGTGAGGTGGCTGCCCTGGGTCATACAGCTCATTACTGGATTCCAAATCAGGTCTCCCCAACTCCAAAACCATGGCCTCCACCCAGCTGAGGGCCGTTCGCCAACTTCCTTTCAAAGCTTGCATTCAGCAATGCCCCTGGAGGCCTCCAGATTTACCCCAAAGCTGGGAGATTTACACAGCTAATTTCCATTAGGACTAATGGAAAGAAGAAAGAGCCATTTTTCTTATAATTAGAAGAGAATTCAGCCTTCACAGCCAACGGGTCTAATATCTCGGCTTATGTAACCAAAGAGAGAGAAAAGCAAATGAATATAATTAGGGAAGAGAGAAAAACAATTTGGATTACTGGCCACAGAAGGGATGAGGCGCAGGTATAATGCAATTCCAGATGGAAATCGTTTTCTGCTGCCAGACAGGGCGGATTTCAAATCCCCGTCACCGTCCAAGCCTCCGCTTGTAGAAGATGTATGGCGCGCCAGCTGTGCCCAGCATCTGCAGCATCTCCTCATAACCCATGGCAACAGGCTATTATTATGCCCATCTCAGAGACGAAGAACTGACGTTCAGAGAAACGATGGGCCTTGCCAATCATCACAATCCGCATTCCATCACTCAGCACCTATTCAGCAGGCACCTACTCACCGCATGCCAGGCCCACACCAGAAACACATAGGTACTCAGCAGAGCAGGGATGGCCCCGGATCCAAATCTGCACCTGTCTCACTCCCTTCAGAGTAGGAACTCAACCCATATTTGTTGAATGAATGAATCCCTTCAAAGGTTTCATTCCATGGCTATTTCTGTGTTGTTGGTTAGAGTTCCTGGCCGGCCGAGGGGAGTGGACGAAACATCGCAAGCATCTCGGGACGCAGCATCCATCAGCTCTCATGTCCCAGGGACTGGATGCTTCTGTGAGAACCAGGCCTTCACCCCACAGCCCCTGTGAGCACCCCCACAGCAGCTTGCATGAGACGGCCTACAGACGGCGTTTGCTAAGAATATTGATTTATTTATTTTTTTTAAGAAACCAAATCGCAGGTTTTGCAGCAATCAATAGACATGAAGAGGGAGTCAAAAGAGAGCATGGTGAAACTCAGCCCCATAGGTCCCCACAACACATCCTCCCAGCCCTGCCAAGCTGATTTTCTCTCTGCAGCTGAGATCCTAGGGACAGAAGATGGAGCAAGAGGCTGAAGGGACCCTGGCCGGGTACTCAGTTGGTTAGAGCATTGTCCCATTATGCCAAGGTTGCAGGTTCGATCCCTGGTCAGCATACATACAAGAATCAACCAATAAATGCATAAATAAGTGGAAAAACAGATTGATGTTTCTCTCTCTCTCTCTCTCTCTCTCTCTCTCTCTCTCTCATCAATAAATGTCTTTAAAAAGAGGCTTGAAGGGAAGTGGCACGTAGTGTGTGGGGTCATGTGCCTCCTGGAGCCTTTAAACAGCCCTGGAGCAGATCACCTCTACCTCATAGATGAGGAAACCATGTGAGAAGAGGTGGGTCCCCGGCCCAATGTCACTCAGCCACTGAGAGACAAAACTGGGAACTAAGTTTGTGCAGCTATATAACCTGGGCTGTTGGTGCTGCACTAACAGCAAACTCCAGCAGCATGGCCTGTCATGGAGCCTTGCTAAGGAAGGCCAGCAGCAAGAACCACATCTGAGCTACTGCAGCAACTGGGGGATGTTGGAACCTGGAGGAGTCAGGAAGAAGGGCCTCACACCTCGTTCAACAAAGATGTATTGGCTGCCCATTATATACCAGACACAGGTGTTGCCGGTGGAAATTAGGCTCTTCATGGGATCGCGAGAAAAGCATTTCACGGACCCACAACACGGAGGATTCTGGTGTGGCAAGATGATTCATTTGTGAGGCAAAATAAAAAAATGTTCCCCCTCCTGGGTTCCCAATGTCCCATCTCCACCCCTCCCGCCATGGGAAAAGTCCAACCTCGTCTTCATCAAGGCCAAAACTAAGGCCAGCATCCAGAGGTCTCTGCTTCAATATTAAAGCTTAGTCCTAGGAGCCCGCGCTGTCTGCTGCAGGTCCCAGCAGCTGCTAGACCCGCATGGTTGAGTGCAGGATGAGAGAACATTGGAATGCATGGGGGAGTGCGGGTCACCGAGCAAGACAGGAGAGCTTCTTTGTTTCACCTGAGATTATAACCAGGAGGTCTTTTCAAAATAACCAATCAACTTCCCAAGCTTTCACGGGCTTCTGATGGGCCCACCCCCTGACCAATGATCCCTTTCCCAGGTTTAGACTTGACAGGCATCTGTGGTCAAGCACCTCCCCGTACACCATTTTGACTTCTACATGTGTATTTATCTCTCCCTGCTCCCCGACCCCCCCCGCCCCCCCCCCCCCCGCCCCCCACCAAACACACACACACACTCAGTCCTGTATGGGAGCTGGCTGCTCCCTACATGGGGAAGGAAGGGTGGTTAAGACATAGCTTCTTGTGAAGCAAACAGGCTCATACTCCCCAGCTGACCATGCTTAACAATGTCTGACTCCCCTTGCTCTCATTCTATTAATAACTAGCTAACCACGGTCACGCTGGGATTTGAAAGATTTGCGCTGAGAAATAGGGATAAGCAGAAGCAGACACAGTCCCTACCTTCCTGGAGCTTATGGCTCAGTGGGGGACACACGCTGGTCAAAGGATCTCACAGATGACCCCTCAACCAATGGGAGATGGAAATTGATGAGTGATCACCCCTGCCTCCCACTCTTTGGTGAGTCGGGTCTAAGACGTATATTACACAGTTCCAAGAACCCCCAGTGAGATCGAGCTTCAATGCCCACAATATTTAACCAGCTCAAAACACACACCCACTCTGTGGTCTTTTCTCCCTTTCCTGTCTCACTCTCCCAGGGCCCTCACTGATGCTTCCTGAGATCACTCCCCCAAATAACCTACCTGTGCCCTACCCCTATCCTGTAACCTACACCTCATCAAGCCTGGCTTTGGGGAATATCCAAACAGAGCCAGACTGTTGTAGTAGGACAGGGAAAATGGAGGGGTCTTGAAGTGGAGTGTCAATAGGGGTTCACCGATGTTGTTTACTCGCTCACTCGCACAGTAACTCATCCATTCATTCTCTCCCTGATCACTCATTCATTCATTCACTACCTCACTCATTCATTCCCCCCCTCCCTCCCATTTCTCCAGCGATTACAGAACCCATAGAAGGGTTAAGGAAACTCTCCTGTCCTGGTTTCTATTCTTATCACTGGAGGACAGGTCCCGTTCTGTGACCTGTCATCACACCTTCACTTTCATGCAGAACGTTTCCAGCCCACTTCCCAGACAATAGAAGTCCATTAAAGAGTCCATTAAGGAGCTGTGAGAGAGTGACCGAAAAACACAGGCTTCCCCCGGGGTCACTCTCCTGTGCGTGGGAGAATGTCTTAGCCCCAGGTAGCACGTCTCACCTCAATGAAATAATCAAGCACATTCTTCCAGCCACCTCCTTCCACAAGGCAGGCTGTTTCTCCTGAAGGAGAGATTGCATTTCCTACTTGCAAGTCTATTGGTCACTTCATCTCGCTGCTGAAATAAATGTCTCTATAATCTGAAAAGACATCTTGGTGAGATGAGAAAATCATTCACAGGGTTTTCTATAAGCTTCATTGGATTCACTGGGTCCACCCTCCCTAACTTCTCCTACCCCTTCCATTTCCAAATGTTGTAAGAGCTACATTTATTGGGCATCTACTGGGTGCTAAATGGTTATTCTAATTAATTTATTGAATCTGCAAAACAGTCTCACTGTGTACATGCTATTATTGGCACACCTGTCTTTTTAATGAGAAAAACAGAGATATGGAGAAGCTGTATGTCATCTGGTCAACCCCGCAGGAAGCTAGCATTTGAACTTCAGAGCTCAAGGTCGTAATTACACTGTATGACGGCCCTACCTATCTCACTCAAAATCTTCAGGGTCTTAAACGAGAACCGCCAGCAAGGGCTGTATACACTGGAACTGGAAACACAGAATAAGATTCTGGGCTGGGGTCAGGGAGCCCAGAATTAGGAACCAGCTCCACCTGAGTTTACTGCATGAGTGGGAACAAGTCACCAGTTCCTCTGATCTTCAGCACCCCCAACAGGTTCTCCAGGAGGTGCCCCTGCTGACAGGTCTATCTTTGTCCCCTAGTCCTCTATTCCTTCCTCTCACGTTTCAGAAACACCTAATGGTTTCTAAATTCCTTGTGCTGTGAGGCCTTTGTCCAGGCAGGTCCTGACTCTTCAATGCCTTTCCATCTTTCTTCATCTGAGCTCATTTTTCCAGTCTCTGCTTAGATGTCACTGATGTGAGCTATTAGGGATCATAAGGAGGTCTAATTTTATTTTATTTTATTTTTTAAATATATTTTTATTGATTTCAGAGAGGGAGAAAGAGATAGAAACATCAATGATGAGAAGGAATCATTGATTAGCTGCCCCCTGCAGACCCCACACTGGGGATCGAGCCTGCAACCCAGGCATGTGCCCTGACCAGGAATCGAACCCTGACCTCCTGGTTCATAGGTAGACATTCAACCACTGAGCCACGCTGGTCTAATTTTAAAACAGAACTGGAAGTGCACAGGAAGAGGTAGAAAATTGGTGAACATTCTACCTCCACAAAGCAAACATCACCTTATTGGGCCATCCATTACCTATTGCTAAATAACAAATCACTCCAAAACTTCGTGGCTTAAAACAACACTAATTATTTGTTTTATTCACAGGCATGTGATTTGGGAAGGGCTCAGTGCGAGCAGCTCCTCTGTCCCATGCAAAACGCACTGGGGTAGCTAGATTAAGGGCTGGACATGACTCCATGACTGGCAGGTTGGCACTGTCTACCAGCTGGGCCCTCAGCCAGGACTCGGACCTCTGCTCCTCACCTGTGCCTCTCCCCGGGGCCCTGGGCTTCCTCACAGCATGCTGGAGAGTGGGCATAAGGGGGATTGCATAGCATTTTTATGACCTGACCTCAAAAGTCATATCCCGTAAGCTCTGCCATACTCAGTTGGTCAAGACAGATACCAAAGCCCGTCCAGGGACATAAGAAGGGGACAGAGACCACAGCTCCTGATGGGGCTGGTCAGGGTCCAGCATAGATTGTGGGACAGGAGATTGTAGCAGCATCTTGGAAAAATATCTGCCACAATTTGCGTCATGGTTTTCCTGTGACTTCCAGTTACTTGCTTTAGAATTTCTAGTTATTTCCCATACCTCTCTGATAGAAACCAACACAACAAAAAGAATCAATTCCAGGTAGCCCAACATATTCAACACAAACACGCAACGCTGAACTTTCCCAAGATGCTGGTCTCAGGGAATATCAAAGGGTATGTCAAAGCACCAGGCAAGATAAGATCAAAAATCTTTCCTTCTGCCCTTTTTGTTTTGTGTGTTGCCATGGTGATGGGAAGGGCAGACTTGAGAGAAGACTAGAGACATTATCATAATGCTGGGGTTTATAAAATCTACGTCAAAGCTCTCTCTCGCTCTCTCTACTTCTCTCTCTCTCTCTCATACACACACACACACACACACACACACACACACACACACACACACAGATTTGCCGTAGGCAGGTTGAATTGGGTAATTACAGGAACTGGGGATATGAAATCCAAAAAAATCAATTAAATCTTTTTTTTAATATATTTTATTGATTTTTTACAGAGAGGAAGGGAGAGGGATAGAGAGTTAGAAACATCAATGAGAGAGAAACATCGATCAGCTGCCTCCTGCACACCCCCTACTGGGTATGTGCCCGCAACCAAGGTACATGCCCTTGACCAGAATCGAACCTGGGACCCTTCAGTCCGCAGGCCGATTCTCTACCCAATGAGCCAAACCAATTAAATAGGGCCAATTAAATCTTTTAAGATTCTGCTGCCTGAAAGGCTTTTCTTGAGACCCCAAGGAGATTGCTACTGGGATGGTCTGTCGCCTCCTCTGGGAGGTCTCCCCTGGTTCCCTGGAGAAGCTGTGTCCTGAGTCTCTGCCTCTATAACTTGCCTTCACCCACAAAGATATCCAGTTAGAATCTGATCTATTGTGTCCCTTCCCACTGCATTTATTTTGTTCTTATTGTTGTCACACACAAACTTTTGCTTTTCAAGTGGCAAGTCACTTTTTAACCTGTTCATATCTATCCAATGGTGAAAAGGCTTGCAAATATGTATCTACAGTAATTGCATTTTAATTGTCTGACCATTTTTTACATGCATTTTTACCACACACACACACACACACACACACACACACACATACACACACACACACACCAACCCTTATGTAGAACAAAACCCAAGGGGTGAAAATGGATATTTTTTGTTGTTTTTCATTTTAATTTTAAATTACAGTTTACATTCAATTTTATTTTATATTAGTTTTTTCAAATGTTTTAAATCATTTTTTTACACAGCATTTATTTATTGCTTGTGATGTTTTTCCATTTACAATAGAGTTATGGGAGGAAATGGGGAACATTTGTAATACTCTCAACAATAAAGATAATTTATTTAAAATAGGACATTATCAAGGATAATCTTTCTGTTTTTAATAAATTTAACTCTTTGAAAAACAAAATAAAACTAAATTTGTATTAATATAATTAATATATTACATAATATAATATTATTAATAACATATCTATACTAATAAAAGGGTAATATGGTAATTAGACCGGGAGACCTTCCGGACATCCTTCTGGACAAAGCCATGGTGGCGGGGCTGAGGCAGAGGCAGTTAAGGGTGATCAGGCCAGGAGGGGAGGGCAGTTGGGGCGATCAGGCCAGCAGGGGGGGCAGTTGGGGATGAGCAGGCTGGCGGGTGGGGGGGCAGTTGGGGGTGAGCAGGCTGGCGGGTGGGGGGTCAGTTGGGGGCAAGCAGTCTGGCAGGTGGGCAGTTGGGGGCAATCAGGCAGGCAGGCAGGTGAGCAGTTAGGAGACAGCAGTCCCGGATTGCAAGAGGGATGTCCGACTGCCAGTTTAGGCCCGATCCCCCAAGTGGTCCCAGATTAGAGAAGGTGTAGGCTGGGCTGAGGGACAGCCCCCCCATACACGAATTTCATGCACCGAGCCACTAGTATTAATATAAACATAATATATTATACATTTTAATATATAATATATTGTGTTCATATAAATAGAATATATTATGCATTTTAATATATAATATATTAATATGTTAATATATAATATTATATAACATAATGTAGTACATAATATATATGACATGTATAGTATCTAATAGGTTATAATGTACTGTATATAATATACACTGAGTGGCCAAATTATTATGATCTCTAAACGCATAATAACCCGGCCACTCAGTATATATATATATATTAGAGGCCCAGTGCATGAATTCGTGCATGGGTGGGGTCCAGCCAACCTGGCTAGGCGGAGGGGACATGGGCAGTTGGCCGGCCTGCCTGCTGGTCAAACTCCTGGTTGAGGGGACAATTTGCATATTAGCCTTTTATTATATAGGATATACACTGAGTGGCCAGATTATTATGCATTCAGAGATCATAATAATCTGGCCACTCAGTGTATATTTTATATTGTATAATTTGTATACTTTATATGTTATACACTTTAACATATATATATATATAAGATATAAGAAGTTTCCAATTATCATTAGTACTGATTTAATTAATATATGTTACAAAGTTACAAAATGAGTTGGCTTTATATTAAGTAAATAGAACATGGCTATGAATATGGCAAAATACACAGGTGGTATGTGAGTGACTCAAGTTTGGGTCACACTGGAAGCTTGATTCTTTTTTTAATATTTGGCTTCCTGAATTTTAACTTTTTGAAATGGAAACCACATCCCCTCTCTCAGAACAGGAAGGCTCAAAGGCAGCTGGAGCGAGGACTGGAGCTAGAAGAGGTACGGGGAGTGGAGGGCGATAGGATGCATTACCTTCCCCTCCCCTTCCTCCTCCCCACCCCCACCACCCCCCTGTTATTACCAAGTCCCTAGCGCCTGGGAGCCAGCAGCCAGCTTGTCAGGCCCCTCCTCTTGGTTCATAAACCGGAACAGACGGAGACCTATTGTATAGACCAATATGGGCTATTTTAAAGGAAGCAGTTTAATGAGCAGCAATTTTAATTGAGACCGATTTTAATGTCTTTTCTGTTTTCTACCAACCCTCATAGAAATTGCCACAAATGATGTGTTAATTCTGTTCCCTAGTGGGTCTCCGATATGGCAAAGGATGAATTTTAAATTGTTTGATCAGAATTAGCAACATTAGTCACTGCAAATAGCCTTTTAATTTCCACAGAGCTGCCAAGGGGAGCAAAAATAGAATTGGCGACGAAGGTTCCAGCAGGCAGATATGTTGGTGGTAGATGAGGCCACGTGACTTTGCTGCTGGGAGGTCCCAGGGTCCTCTCCAGGTGCCCGGGCTGGGTCTGAGTCCCAGCTTCCCACTTCCTGTAGGTGGGAAGATTTTGCGTCCCAGCAGCCCTGGAGGCAGAGGGCCATGCCTTCATTACCCATGGGAGTTGCAGCGGGCTGGCCACTCCTGCCCGAAGACCAAACCCCTTCCTGCGGCTCCAGCCACATGTCCTGGGTCCAGGGGCACCTGCCAGAGCTCCCAGGGGAATCCTCATTCTCACCACCAGTGACCTTAATTCCCAAAACAGGCAACAACACTCCTCTCCTTATAACTCTCCAAATGCTTCTCCTTGCACATGGACTATAAACTAAATTCCTCACCTCAGTCCACAGGCCCCACGCATCTCACACTCCTCCTGGCTCACTCCACTCCCCCAGTCTGGCCTCTCTGCTCCTTTAGAACACCCGAGTGGTTCTTGCTAGAAAGATTTTTCACTGTAGAATACCCCTCCCCACCTTGGGTTTCCCTTGGCCAATTCTTCCTCTTCCTACAAGCTCAGCTTAAAACCACCTGAGCCCCCAATCCTTCATTTTATAGAGGGTTACGTTGAAGCCTGGAGTGAGAAAGTAAGCCCCCTCCAAGATCCTTGCCCCCCCAACTATCTGAACTGCAGCAGCCTTTGTTCCTTGGGCACCTCCCCCACACTGCACTGAGAGCCAACTGTCTCCTACTAATATTAATGTGGGGGTGGGGGGGGCATTAAACCAGGCTAGCACCTGCCGCCTTCCAGCCCATAACCCCTGGGCTGTGCAAGGGGCTCATTGACCACCAGATGTCACTGGTTTAAGACATATAACAAAGCCCTAAGCCAGAGGAAACAGTGACATCAGATTGGTCTGCATTTGGGTGGAGAATATCACAGAGAGGAGGACACAGATCACACATGGGGAAAGCTCATGAGCCACAGCCAAAAGGGCAAGGCTTTTTCTTTATAGAGCCCTCTGCATTCTATATCCTCACTCCAAGTCCTCTTCTCCCTAACATCCAAAAAGAATCATCATATCATTGTTCCCATCATCATCATCACCACCATCACCATCATTGTCACCACTGTCACCATCCTCATCACCACTGCCACCATCACCATCATCATCACCACCATCACCATCATGATCACCACCATCACCATCATCATTATCATCACCACTGTCACCATCATCACCACCACTACCATCATCACCACCACTACCATCATCATCATCACCATCATCATCACCATCACCACCATTACCATCATCACCACTGTCACCATCACCACCACCACCACCATCATCATCATTACCAGGAGATGCACAGGAAGAACCCTTTCATGGAGAGTCAATACCTGCATTGGCACAAACAGAGGGTAACAATTGACCACCTTTGCTTAGAGTGATGGGATGAGCTCTGTGCTCAGCATCTGGAGTTCAGAACTGAGGTCCTGGCTCAGCTCGAAGCATGTGACCTTAACACAGGGTTTCTCAGCATCTGGGGTCAGGTCATTCTGTATGGTGGAGACCAACCGCTGCACTGTAGGATCTTAGCTCATCCTTGGCCTCCACACACTAGATGCCAGTAGCATCCTCCACCATCTGCCCAGTTGTGACACCCAATATTTCTCCTGAAAAAATCACCCCTGGCTAAGAAGCACAGACTTAAGAAAATAAGTCACTTAATCTGTTAATCTTGGTTCTTCTGTTAAATGAAGTTCAGAACTCGGGTCCCACAGTCAGCCTGCCTGGATTTGAATCATGGCTCCACCAACTGCTACCTGCATGTCTTTGTCTGCCAATCCCTCGGTTTCTTCCTCTATACAATGGAGACAAAAGTCATGCCTACTGTCCTAACCAGTTTGCTCAGTGGTTAGAACCTTGACCCGTGAAATGAAGGGTCCCAGGTTCCTTTCTGATCAAGGGCACATACCTTGGTTGCAGGATCAATTCCTCGACCCCAGTCCAGGCATGTGTGGCAGGCAACCAATCAATGTGTTCTCTCACATCAATGTTTCTCTCTCCCTCTCCCTTCCACTCTATCTAAAAAAAATCAATGGAGGAAAAAATAAAAAATAAAAAAAAAATTTTTAAATCCATGGAGAAAATGTCTTCTGGTGAGGATTAACAACAACAAAAATCATGCCTATTGCATAGGATCATTGTGAGAATTCAATAAATAGTGCAGGAAAAAATGCTTAGCACAGAGCCTGGCACGTAATTAGAGCCCATAAATGTAAGCTATTATTCTCATTATTACTACCAACGCATAGACATAGAATAGAATTGATGTAAATGTGCTGATGCTCCTAACACAGACTCTCGTTTCAGTTATAGTTCTCTCTGTCCTTTCTCCGCTGCTTGGCCAAACCTGGGTGGGAATGGAAAACTCCCCCAAGGGACGAGACAGGACAGGTAGGCTCGCCTCTGAGTACCTGACAAAGTCCCCCATCCGATTTCTAGAGCCCTGCAGACCCGAAAGAGTTAACACTGCAGTATCCCCAGCCTCGGCTCCAGCCCTGGAAAAGAGAGAGATGCAGCAGAGAATTCAAGGGTTTTAATATCCTCTGTCTGTTCATTACTACTGTTATGCTGCATTTGGCCAGCGTATTGTGCTTTTTAATCAGAGACTTGACATTTACCCAGGCTGGGCCCAGCAGAGAGAGGTGTCGTGTTGGAGAGCATATAGAAAGCGATTGCAAGAAGAGAACGATGCAGAAAGAGGAAGTAATCTTTCACAGACAAAAAAAAATCACGGTGCTTCTTCCTAGGTCTCCAGGGAGTATCTCCTGGTCTCTGATGCGTATAGTAGAAGACACATGATTTTTCTACTCAAAATAATTGGGTTCTGCCTTAATCGTGTCTTTTTAAATTTTATTTTATACTTCCGATGCTTTGACATCTTAAAGCCTTGCTATCCCAGGAGGGCCTGCCCCTTCTAGGGTTAGCTGATTTCAGAAGGCAGCAAATGACTCGCCTGAGAGCGCACGTTTTCTACGAAAACTAACCAACGCGGAGCCCACCCCCAACCACCTCCTTTATCCTTTATCTAGCTCTGACACTCCCTCCAGCGACCACCCCCTTAGCCTGAGTCTCCCAAGGTCAGGTACCTGACAACCAGGAGCAGGCCCTTGCCCAGAGCCCACTGGAATTAGTCCAACTAGTCACCCCTGAGCCTGCTCTCCCTGCCTCCCCAAAACCAGTTCTCCTCCAGGCAGTGACTTTGGACAAGCATCTTCTTCCAGCGATGCCTCAATCTCCCCATCGACAAAACAGAAGCGACAGTGTAGGTGAAGTTTACAATGAATGTAAAGTGGTGGGGATGGGGTAGGTAATTCCGCAGAGTCCCACTAAGGAATGGTGGCAGGAAGGGATGTGAGGAGGTATGGAAGAAAGCAATGAAGGTCATGAGGGAAAAAATGAAGGGCCTCTAGACAGGGGCACAGACTGGCAGAAAAGGGGCACCTGAGATGTGAAGTAACCACAGGGAGGTGATCTTCCCCATCCTGCCTGCTGGCAGAGCCCGTATTCAGTGACAAAGAGGGGCCCTTCCTATGCGCCCAGCCTGAGAACCACAGCCAACACCTCCTCCCAGGCCGGAAGAAGGAGCCCCCGGGCCCACCATCGGGACAGGGAGGAACCGTGGCCTTAATCTTGGCTCTGGTACAAACGCCCCAGATACTCACGGAAGAAGTCCTAACATTCAGCAGCGCCACCTCTCTGGGTCTTGTTTCCTTGTCCCTGGGGTGAGCCATAAAATATGCAGCTGCTAATATTGCTGTGAGCTGAGACGCTGCAGGGCTCAAGGGGGTAACACGTGCAAAATCAACATCTTTGTCAACTGCAAAGGGCTGTACAAATGAGAGGGTGCCCGAGGGCCTTGTTATCAAGCAGTCTGCCTCCCCTGGTGGTCCTCAGGTTCTGGCAGGTCCGGACGCTTGTTTCAACACCCCAAAACTCACCTGTCTTATGTGCACTCTCTCAGACCCATCCATGCTCAGGGAGCGCTGGGCACTCCTTTCTTTTCAGGCCATATCGTAAGCCCATTGTCGTGAATTAGGTCTTTCTGACACCTAGAAAATTCATCAAACAGCCACCTAAAAACGGCACAAAGGAGTCAGCCACAGCTTAATCCTGAGGCACCCAGCAGATGCCTGGGAAATAGCGCATTAACTGGGCTGACTCCCAAGAACATCCAGTAATCCATTAGATTCCTTGGCATGGCTTGGCAAAATCCACAGAGGGAATTTCTTTTTTTAAAAATCAATGCAAAACCGAAGCAAGAATTCATACTGTTGAAGCTTAGAGGAACAACAGATGTCTCCCTGTGCCTGCAAAGTAGGATGGTGACATTTAGAGCAGAGCAGAAGCAACACTTACAAAATACATATTTACATACATGCCTACATGCATGTATACATGTGTGGATACAAGTGTTCCCAGGAACAAATGCTTGTGCCCCAAGAGTCGTTGCAGATGTAATTCATTAAATTAAGATGAGGTCATACTGGAGCCTGGAGGGCCTCTCATCTATTATGACTGACGTCCTCATAAGAAGAGAAAAAGAGATACAGAGACACACTGGGAAAAGGAGGCCAGATGATGATGGAGGCAGAGACTGGAGTGATGCAGCTATAAGCCAAGGAACTCCAAGGATTGCTAATCACCACCAGAAGCTGGGAAACAGCAAAGAAGGATTCCCCCTGGAGCCTGCAGAGGGAGGATGTCCTTGCTGACACCCTGGCTTTGACTTCTAGCCTCCAGATCTTTGAGACAATTCATGTCTGCTGTTTTAAGTTACTGGGTTTGTGGTAGTTTGTTACGGAAGCCATAGGACCCAGATACAACATCGCACAATTCAAAACGTCAGACAGAAGTTGCACATCAAAATCTGTACATCATGCCGGGCCAGCGTGGTTCAGTGGTTGAGATTCAACCTAAGAACCAGGAGGTCACGGTTTGATTCCCAGTCAGGACACATCCTCGGGTTGCAGGCTCGATCCCTAGTAGGGGGCACGCAGAAGGCAGTCAATCAATCATTCTCTCTCATCATTGATGTTTCTATCTCTCTCTCCCTCTCCCTTCCTCTCTGAAATCAAAAAATATATATTTAAAAACAAAATCTGTACATCATAATCCAAGTGCACATACCCTTTCCCGCCGCTCTGCCTTCACATATGCTGTTCCCTCCGCCTGGAAAGCCAACCTGTCCCTTGATCCACCCACAAAAATTCTACTTAACTTTTCAAAGTACAACTCAGATGTCACACACACACACACCCCCCAAGAAACCTTCTCTGACTGCCCATGCTCCTCTCTGCCATCACTGCTCTTGTGCCTTCCTCTGCTAAGGCGCTTGTCCCAGTGCGGGACAATTCTGTTCCCTCGTGCACCTCCCCAGTGGTCTGTGAGCCTGCAGAGGCTGAGAACTCGCTTATTCTTGTCGGTATCCCCAGTACCCCCAGGCGCACGGGACCACTCCTCAGAGCCAGAATCCATCCACATTCTTGGTTAAATAGCTTTGTCTTCGCTGTAACTGTAATATTTCCTTCCTCTTGTAAAGGAAGCAAATATGACAAAATGTGAACATCTGTTAACTTCAGAGGGTGGGTGCACGGGTGTCATATTATTTCCTGAACTTTTCTGAAAATTTGAAATGTTTCATAATGAAAATGTTCTCAGCCTTAAAAACAGAATGTAACGGGCTATCTTGGGACACCCAGTCCATTGGAGCCTGGCTTCTATTGGAAAAGGCATTTCTGGTTTCCAACATGTGCCTTCAAACACATTTTTAGAACTCAGCCCACTCATGTGTCTGGGAAGGAGTAAGATTTCTTGAGGACCCTCTTTGCCTCCTTAATTAGGTTCATCTGTTTTCACTGTTACCGCAATCCTATGAGATTATACGATTATTCCCTCTCTCAGAAGAGGAAACTGAAGCTCCGGGGCTTGTCCAAGGTCACACAGCTGGTAAATTTTGGATCTGGGATTGACACTCAGTCTGTGTGATTCCAAAGCTAAACGGCAGTGGCAGAAACGTACCCAGTCTTACTGCGTGCCAAGGACATATTAGCTTGTTTTACCCTCACAACAGCGCTGTGAGGCAGGCCCTGTTATCATCATCCCGTTTTACAGATGAAGAATCTGAGGCACAAAGATGTTGAGTAGCTTTCCCGTGACACAGCTAGACCTTGGTGGGGCTGGGCTTTGAAACTGTGCAAACCGAGTAGCTTAAAATAACAGAAATTTCTTGTCTCACCTGGAGGCTAGAAGTTCAAGTTCAAAGTGTCAGCATGGCCATCTTTAAGGCTCTAAGGGAGAATCCTTCTTTGCCTTTTCCTAGCTCATGGTGGTTGCCAGCAATCCTTGGCGTTCCTTGACTTGTAGCTACATGCCTTCAATCTCTGCCTCTATCATCACCTGGCCTCCTTGTGGCAGCGGTAAACATGGTGCCATGAAGTAACGGCAACCCAGCTATGTTTTGCTGTAGAAAGACCCAAAAGGACTTGCTAATGGGCTGGCTTTGGATGAGAAGAGAAGGAAATCAAGGTTTGGGATCCATGCATTTTCCTGAGTAGCATCTTTTTCAGATTAGATATGGCTTCTGGGACAAGGGAGTGGGACAAGATGGGGAATCTAAAATCCTGCTTGGGCCATGTTAAGTTTGAGATGCTGATCAGACTTTGAAGTGAGGGAGCAATTGAATTCAATTGGGGATAAAATTCAGGAGTCATAGGATTTAAAGGCATGGGGCGGGATGAGGTGATGAAGAGAGAAGCTGCAACTAGAGGGCTGAGTAGGTCTGGGGAATGCACACATTCAGAGATCTGATGGAGAGGAGAGTCAGCAAAAAGAGATTGAGCAAAAGCGGCCATGCTGAGGGCCACAAGGGAGTGCAGCAGCTAGAAGGCATAGAGAAAACGCTGTTTCCTGAAGAGGAGGATGATTGAAATGCCACATGCTGCTGTCCTAGTAAGATGAAGACAGGAAATTGACCAGTGTTAGCAAGGAGGCCCATTTCAGGGAGGCCAAAAGCTTGATTGGAGTGGGTTAAAGACAGAAAAAAAGGTGAGGAAGGAGAGACTGTGGATATAAGCATTTTGGAGAAGACCTACTAAGGCAGTGGTCGGCAAACTCATTAGTCAACAGAGCCAAATATCAACAGTACAACGATTGAAATTTCTTTTGAGAGCCGAAAACCGACTTCTGCGCATGGGCCACGAAGTTTCAATCGCACTGTACGTGCGCACCCGCACGTGGTATTTTGTGGAAGAGCCACACTCAAGGGGCCAAAGAGACGCATGTGGCTCGCGAGCTGCGGTTTGCCGACCACTGTAGTAAGGGAAAAGAACAGGACCTGGGATTTTAGCTGAACGTGGATGTGGAATCATGGACATTAGAGGAGGGGTGGTGTCTTCTATGTCCTTTTAGGTGAGCTGTGTTACGGCATGATGCGGATGAAAATGATCTCGGAGAGAAGAGACAGTCATCAATGCAGGATCAATAGCATCGCTGTAGGAAAAATGCTTTGAGAAGATAAAAAAAAAAAAATGAGATCTGGAGTCCAAGACCTTAGACAGGAGTGTGGGCATGTCTCTCACTGTCATAGAGCAGAAGGCAGAGAATATGGCATGGGCGTGCCCAGGCTACTGAGCACCAGTCCCAGGCCAGCTCTCGCTAAAGAACAAACACAGCCCCTGCCTCGGGGATTTCCCCATCGAGCAGGAGCAACTGCCAAGTGAACAAACAACCATATTTCAGCACGACCAGAGCTGTGACGGGGTGGGCATTGGGGAAACACACAGGCTAAGCGGCAGGGAAGCTGCTGTTTGCTGAAAGTGTGTGTCCCTGCCGAAATGCAAATGTCGAAGCACTACCTTCATTGTATTTGGAGGTGGAGCCTTTGAGAGCTAATTAGGTTGAAATGAGGTCATGAGGGTCGGAAGCCTATGATAGGATTAATGTCCTTATAAGAGGGAAGGAGGGAAGTGGGAGGATGGAGAAGAGAGAGAGAGAGAGAGAGAGAGAGAGAGAGAGAGAGAGAGAGAGAGAAAATATCTCTTTCCATGCTCATGCTCCAAGGAAAGGCCGTGTGAGCACACTGCACGCAAGTGGCCATTTGCAAGAAGGGAAGGGGGCTCAGGCCCTGCTGGCTCTGATCTCAGACTTCCAGCCCCAGAATTCTAAAAAATAAAAAAGTGTCTGTTGTTTGAGCCGCCCCTCTATGGTACTTTGTTAGAGCAGCCTAAGCTGACTAACACAGAAGAGTTCTGAGCTGACATCTGAACGATGAATAATACATAAGCCAGTAGAAGGAGGAAGGACTACTCTCCTCCCAGCAGAATGGCTAGAATGAAAAAGACTAACGATTCCAAGTGCTGACAAAAATGTGAAGCAGCTGGATTCACACGCTGCTGGTGGGAGTCTAAATTGATACAAGCACTTTGGAAAACTGTCCATAAATTTCTTACAAGGTTAAACACAGACCTCCCCGGTAGCCCGGAAATTCCACTCCTAGGTTTACATCCCATACAAATGCCTCCATTTAATCCAACAAAAGCCATACACAAGAATGTTTATAGCAGCTTTATTGGTTTTAGCCCTAAACTGGAAAAACTCTAAATATCCATCAACGGGAGAATGATAAGTAAGTGTGGTCGAGCCTCACAGTGGAACGCCACACAGCAATAAAGTGAGCACAGAGGCGTGGATTAATTTCACAGAAATGAGGTGAGTGGAGCCAAAGTCCTGAAGAGGAGGTGTATGATTCCATTTCCATGAAGGTCAAAAACAAGCAAAACTAACTGGTGGTGATGGAAGTTGGAACAGTTCTTCTCTCTGGGTAGAGGGTATTGGCTGGGAAGGAACATGAGAGAGCTTTCTGGGGGAGCTGGAAATAGTCCACATCCTGAACTGTATGCATATTTAACACCCATTAAACTACATACTAAGATGTGTACATTTTACACACAGAGAATGTATGTTATGCTTCCATTTTTTTTAAGTTTTTTTTTTTTTAAGAGGGGAATGGGTGCCCTAGCCAGTTTGGTTCAGTGGATAGATCATCGGCCTGTGGACTGAAGGGTCCCTGGTTCAATTCCAGTCAAGAGCACATGCCTGAGTTGTGGGCTCGATCCCCAGTAGGGGGTGTGCAGGAGGCAGTCGGTCAATTATTCTTTCTCATCATTGATGTTTCTATCTCTCTCTCCCTCTCCCGTCCTCTCTGAAATCAATAAAAATAATAAATAATAAATAATCTATACTAATAAAAGGGTAATATGCTAATTAGACTGCGAGACCTTTCAGACGTCCTTCCAGACAAAGCCATGGTGGTGGGGCCGAGGCAGAGGTGGTTAGGGGCGACCAGGCCAGGAGAAGAGGGCAGTTGGGGGTGATCAGGCCAGTGGGGGGGGGGGGACAATTGGGGGCAATCAGGCAGGTGGGGGGGGCAGTTGGGGGCAAGTAGGCCAGCGGGGGGGGGCAGTTGGGGTGAGAAGGCCGGCGGGGGGGGGGGGCAGTTAGGGGCAAGCAGGCCAGCAGGCAGAGTGGTTAGAGGCGATAAAACGGTCTCGGATTGCGAGAGGGTTGTCCCAGATTCGAGAGGGTGCAGGCTGGGCTGAGGGACAACCCTCCCCCCCCCCCATGCACAAATTTCATGCACTGGGCCACTAGTAAATAATAAAAGAGGGGAATGGGTAATGCATCTCAGGCAAAAAGGTAATCCAAAGACTAGATGAGAAAGACTAGTACATTCTCAGGTCTATCTAGCAACACTTTCATGTGGCTGAAACAGTGACTGAGGTGAAGCATGCAGGCATGAGGCTGATCAGCAAATGGGGGCCATGTCCTAAGAAGCCCAGTTGTCAAAGATCCAAATTTTGGATTTCTCTGTAGCTTTTTACAAAGTCCAATGGGCAAGCTTCCAAGCTCTGAGAGCTGCCAATCAGAAAGGCCCACTGAGTCAACCTCTTGGAGACAACCATCCCTTAAGGTGCACAGGGGAATAATGATAAGATTTAGGGTCCATGACATGGAGAGGAACATGCTGGAGCCAATGACAGTCTGTGGATGGGGGAAGAGAGATGGGGAAAGGTGGCCCTCCCATTGTGCATTTATTCAGCAAGGGTGTCTGTCCATCCTAAGGCCAAGGGACAAGAGGACAGAAGAGAAGATGACCCCATGATTGGAAGCAGAGGGAGTTCAGTGGACATGGCAATGAATGTCTGCTCTTACCCCATTACTGGGGTCCCCTCTACACAGCACATAAAAACACAACCAGTTGCCCAGCCAGCATGGCTCAGTGGTTGAGTGTTGACCTATGAACCAGGAGGTCACGGTTCGATTTCCGGTCAGGGCACATGCCCAGGTTGTGGACTCGATCCCCAGAGAGGTGTGTGTAGGAGGCAGCCAATCAATGATTCTCTCTCATCATTGATGTTCCTATCTCTCTCTCCCTTTCTCTCTAAAATCAATAAAAATATATTAAAACACACACACACACACACACACACACACACACACACACACAACCAGCGTCTCCTCAACAGTCACTCTTTCCGCTCAGCCTGGCTCATGTCTTCATAACTGTGAAGTGGCATCCCAGCAGTTTTAATTAACAAGTCGTGTCTCTATCCCACTGTACATTTATTTAACGGCTCAGTGCGCCAACCAGGTGCCTTTAGGGAAGGAGGAGAATTTTTAAGAAGGTGGGAGGGGGTGAGGGGGAGCTGTTAAAGAGTGTCAAATGAACAGGTGCAAGCTTGTTAGTCACAGAGAATGCATAAATCTTTGAAATTAATTTCACCGATGGTTCATTTTTCATTAATGTTTTCCCGGCCAAAAAAAAAAGATTAACCCTCTATTCTCCTGCACCCGAGGGGACAAAGACACGTTCTTGGAGAGCGGACCAGACTCACACACTACACATTCATACCCAAGGCAGGACCCCAATCACCTCAGTGAGGACCCATGGGAAGGAAGGTGGCTCAAGAAAGACTTTGGACCGGGAGCTAGAGATACAGGTGTAAGGCTGCTTCAGGCCACCTGCTAGCTGAGGAGAAAGAGCACGTCATTGGCCCGTCTGATCCCCGGGTCCTCCCAATGGAGGGAAAGAGAAGATAGCGAGACTCTTGTAAATATGAAATGAACCAAAGGTGAGCAGAAGAGCTTGCTTGGTAAACGAAGCACAGAACTCACACGTATTCATTAAGGTGTGGGTTTTTCACATGTTTGATTTCAACAGGTAATAAAAAATGACTCTGGCTAAAATTAGAGTAATTGTTCAAGAAGAAAGATGGAAATGTCATTCGGAGGATCCAAGGGCAGTGAGGAACTGGGGCAGCCCAAGCGCACTGATTGCTTCTTTTGTCCACTCGCCTGCCAGGTAATGAGTACTTTATGAGCTCCTGCCATGTTCCAGAGAGAGCTCCAGGTGAAGCAAACAAGATCATTGTAATTTCTGCCCACTCTGAGCATACAGCCTGGTGGAGATTTTAGAGAAGTAAACAGGTTATTATAATCTTTCTTAGTAAATGCGATTGTGGGTAAATACAGGTGGGTGATAAGAGCACAGGAAGGAAACTCTGTATCAGTCATAACAAACCATCCAACAATCGGGTTCAAGTCCGGTCAAGGGCACGTACCTGGGTTGCAGGCTCCCCATCCCAATTGGGGCACATGTGGGAGGCAACCTATGGATGTGGCTCTCTCACATGGATGTTTCTCTCTCTTGCTCTCCTCTCTCACCCTCCTAACTCCCTTCCACTCTCTCTCAAATCAATGGAAAACATATCCTCCAGCGAAGATTAACCAAAAAATTTTTAAAATAATAAAAAGATCATTGCCCAGTGGAAATTGGCTCACACGTGCTTGCTCCATAATAACCTATTTACATGTCACTAATCTGTCCCACATCACCAGCTTTAAGTCCAAACTGAGGTTACAGCCCTTGTTAATATTCTAATTAAATTACTTGTGGAGCATAAATTGGTTTAACATTCTTGGAGGGCAATTTGATGGTACCTCCCCAAATTTGAAATCTGCTTACCTTTGAACTCAGGATTTCAACCTCCCTGAAGAATCCTTCAGAAATACTTGCACAAACACATAATAAAGATATGTGTTCATTCAAGAATCTTTGTTGCTGCATTGTATGGAAAAGAGCAAAAGAAATGGGACCAATTTGATGGCCAATTAGCAGGGGACCCAGTTACTAAGAATGAGGTGGGTATTGACGGTCTTATTTCAGGAAACCCCCAAGGCCATCATCTAGTGATAACACAGTCACCAAACCACACAGACAGCACAGTGACATGTATATTTTAAAATGCACTGTCCAGCCCTAGCCAGTTTGGCTCAGTTGATATAGTGTCCGCCTGGGGACTAAAAGGTCCCAGGTTCAATTCCGGTCAAGGGCACATGCCCAGGTTGTGGGCTCCATCCCCAGTAGGGAGTGTGCAAGAGGCAACCCATCAATGATTCTCTTTCATTATTGTTGTTTCTATCTCTCCCTTCCTCTGAAATCATTAAAAATATATTTTTAAAAAATAATAAATAAAAATGTACTGTCTATATCTCTTTATACCTATAGATATAGATATGGCTATACCTATATCTACATCTATGTCCTTATCCAAAGCTATCTATATCTATATATATATATATATATATGTATCTATGTCTATATCTAATCTATAGCTACATCTGTCTATAGCTGCAGGTGACCTTGAATAATGTGGATTTGAACTTCGAAGTTTCACTATCCACAGTTTTTTCAATAAATACTGTAAATGTATTTTCTCTCCTTTATGATTTTCTTTCTTTAATATATTTTTATTGATTTCAGAGAGGAAGGGAGAAAGAGATAGAAACAGCAATGATGAGAATCATTGATCGGCTGCCTCCTGCAGGCCCCCACCTGGGATCGAGACCACAACCCGGGCATGTGCCCTGGCCAGGAATCAAACCGTGACCTCCTGGTTCATAGGTCGGCATTCAACCACTGAGCCACACCAGCCGGACCCTTATGATTTTTTAAATCACATTTTATTTTCTCTAGCTTACTTTATTGTAAGAACACAGTATATAATACATATAACAGAAAATATGTGTTAATAGACTGTTTATGTTATCAGTAAGGCTTCCAGTCAACAGTAGGCTATTAGTAATTGAGTTTTGGTAGAGTCAAAAGTTACTGTGTAGAGTGTCAGGGCCCCTAACCCCCACATTGTTCAAGGGTCAACTGTATATCCATTGTCTGATAAAGGAAATATTATCAAGAAACAAGGGGGAGGGGAACTTCCTGTTTTTTTAAATATATAATTTTTTTTATTCATTTCAGAGAGGAAGGGAGAGGGAGAGATAGAAACATCAATGATGAGAGGGAATCATTGATCAGCTGCCTCCTGCACACCCCCTACTGGGGATCAAGCCCGAAACCGGGCATGTGCCCCAACCAGGAATTGAACTATGACCTTCTGATTCATAGGTCAACGCTCAAACACTGAGCCACACTGGCGGGGCTCACTTTTGACTCAACATTTCTGTGCTGGAGTTTTTCACATACCTGCAAATTACCAATGTAATTTTCAGAATTCAAGGGACTCTGAGCCCCATCATACGTCCAAGGGAGAAAGGCTTTCTTCCTGCCCCAGATCTCCCAGCTGTGACTGCACCCAGGCCCGTGTCATGGGCGAGGGAGGGGAGTAGACCTGGAGGAACATGTGCAGCACCCGCTGCTCTGAGACCATGGCTGCCCTGCAGCCCAGAGCCCGCTCCTCGCTGACGGACAGCACCGCCCTGGCGCACAGAGCAGGCGGTGTGCTCAGCTCCTGCAAGGGCTCAGAGAGCTGCCGTGTCCCGCGGGCCTCTGGGTGCGGTGGCGGAACACTGAGGATGCTGGACCAGAAAGATGATGCCATTTTCACCTGAATGAGCCAAAGGTAAGGACCGGAGAGAAACAAGGGCATCACAGGCTGGCCAGGTGGTGGCACAGCCGGGACATCGAGGCCCGGGATCACAGCAGCCCCTTTGTGAGAACTAGACACAGCCTGGGGAGCCGGGCGGCAAGGACCCCACAGGGAAGGGGACGGCCCCCCAGCCCACGCGCCGAGGGCTCAGCAGGGACATAACGTGACCTTTCTGCACATCAGAGGTTGTGATGGAGGTCTTTCCAGTACACAGTGCACACGCACACATGTGCACGCGCACACACACATGCACACACGTGCACAAATGCACACGGGAGGTCAAGACTTGTCTCAGAAGCAGACTCTGAGAAGGAAATTCACGTGCCAGTTGCTTCCGGGGTTAGGACGTCCGTGTCTTTTGAAAGGGACACAATTCACGTCATAAATCCTGCATATAAATCCTGCGAGCCACGCACAGGCCGGCAGGGAGAGCCCCGCCCTGGGGCCAAGGGGCAGGCCAGGGCACCAACCGCATCTCCGCGCCTCGGAGCCTGTGATGCGCCTTCTCCGGGCTGCTCCTCCAATGCTGGGCAAATTGCGTGAAAGCTGAGGCGGCCATCAGTGCCTCAAGCAGGACTCAAAGAGTAAGTCCTGCCTCCAAACCAAAGCCCAGGGTTCGCTGGGGCCACGGCTCTGGCCTGCGCGGCTGCAGCTGGTCATGGTGCGGGCGAGCAGCGGCCTAGCGGGCAAAGCCTCCGGATGGCCCTTCAAATCATTTCATTAAAAGTTGCAGGGAAGTCTGTGGCTGACTCCGAGTCGTGCCGGGAAGGCCATTAGGTTAATCAAAACGCGAGGACAGCTCACCATCTTCTCTTAATTAACAAAGTGGGTCCCACCGCTGACTCAGCAAAATGCAGAGCTGGCCAGTGACCCTCGGGGCAGTCAGTGCTCAGGGCACCCTTCCAGCGCTGACAGCCAGTCAGGAGGCCTGGGCGCTGGCAGGAGGTTTGTTCTCACTGTGGGTGAACTGGAAGAGCTCCAAGCCCGCTCTTTAACCACCCAAATACCTGCCCTCCTTGAATATTTGTTTCTCTGTCTTCCTGGGCTAAAATGTAAGCTCCACGGGGTAACCGCCCATCCTAGTCCACACGGGACTGAGGAGTGTCCTGGGACAATGGAACTTCAGTGCTAAAACCAAGACGGTCCCAGGCAAACCGGACATCTGGTCACTCTAGCTGCATGAAAGCCAAGATTTGGTCTCTCTTGTTTCTGGCTGTATACCCAGGGCTATAATGCCTGATGCACAGCAGACCTTAAATAAATACTAATTGAATGAAAACATGAATGAACAAGTGAATGAGTGGGTGAGAATGTAAATGAAGAAGTTAATGAATGAATGAGTTTGTCCCTCTCTCCAATTCCACAAGGTAACTAATTCAAACAGCCTGGAGTATATATATTCTTCCGTTCTTTGTGTTTTTTTTAGTATGTTTTTATTATTGATTTTTAGAGAGAGGGGAGGAGAGAGGGAGAAAGAGAGTGAAACAACGATGAGAGAGAGAAACATGGATCAGCTGCCTTCTGCACACCCCCTACTGGGAATCGAGCCTGCAACCTGGGCATGTGCCCTGACAGGGAGTCCAACCAGCGACCCTCAGTACATGGAATGACGCTCAACCAACTAAGCTACACCAGCCAGGGCCCTTGCTTTGTTTTATGCACACACACACACACTCACACACACACGCATAATATGGAGACTCAGTGTCAAAAAAAGAGAAGAATCATGTTACAGACATGAGCCAACAATTGCTTTTTTACTTAGCAATATATAGTTTTTCTCATAAATATAAGGCTATCCAATTCTTTTTAATGGTTCATGTTGTGCCATAATACCGAATATGCTTCAATTTATCCTATTATTCACCTATTGGCAAAATTATGTTTCCAATTATTTCCAGGGCAAACAGCACACCAGTAAATATCTTTGCACACATATCCTAACATGCTGGCCATTTTGTTTGTATCAGAACAGATTCCTAAGGGTCAGGGGGACTGTGGGTCTTTAACTTAAATAGACAGGGCTGACCTGTGTTAAGACAAAGCAAAGGTCACCCTAGCTGGCCCAGAAAGACAGTCAGGTAAGAGATCCAGTAGCTAAGCATCTCGAATGCCCACTTCCCCAGCTCTCTCCCAGAGATGGGTAGACCCTAGGGCAGTGATGGCGAACCTATGACACGCGTGTCAGCACTGACACGCGTAGCCATTTCTGATGACACGCAGCCGCTGAGGCGGCCGCATGCCGAGGATGAAACATTTGTGAAATAATGTTTTTTTCCTCAAAGTGACACACTACCCGAGTTATGCTCAGTTTTTTGGCGAAGTTTGACACACCAAGCTCAAAAGGTTGCCCATCACTGCCCTAGGGGTTGCTTATTCCCTGAGGATGCAAAGAAAAATATGTGGGGTTTTCCAGAGCAGGACAACCCCACAGTCCAAGAAAAGGGAGCAGGAAAGGGGAGCTATCGTCTGCTGAACCTCAACTGGATGCCAGTATTGTTCTAGATCTATCATTTGTTCCAGCTTTCAACAATTCTTGCCGGGCCAGCGTGGCTCATTTGGGTAGTTCAGCATTGACCTATGAACCAGGAGGTTACGGTTCAATTCCTAGTCTGGGCACATGCCAGTGCTGTGGGCTCTTCATGCAGGAGGCATATGATCAATGGTTCCCTCTCATCATTGATATCTCTCTCTCTCTCTCTCTCTCTCTCTCTCTCTCTCTCTCTCTCTCTCTCTTTCTCTCTGAAAGCAATAAAAATATTTTTTTAAAAAAAAGAAAAAATAAATAAACAATTCTTCAAGAGAGGAAACATTATCTCAATTCTACAAAAGAGGGCCTGTGGGTCAGAGAGGTGACTTGCCTTGCCCAGGGTCAAAAAGCTCGTAAGTGATAAAGCTGGGATTTGAACTTGGGTCTAGCTAACCCCAAAACCACTTTACACTACATCAGTGGGCTTGACCTCGGCTATATTGGAATCACCTGGCAAGTTTCAAAAACCCACAGATGCTGGTCCCAACCCCAGAGGGCCTGACGTAACTGGTCTGGGGCGTGGTCCCCTCGTCAGGGCCTGTAAAAGACAAGTGATTCCAATGTGCAGCCAAGATTGGAAACCACTAAGGACACTAACGAGTCTCCCACTTGAGCATCATCAGAGTCACCAGGAGAAGTTGTTAGAGGCCCATTGCTGGCCCCACCTGCAGTGTTGACTCAGGGGGCCTTGGCTGGGACCCCAGAACGCACGTTTCTAAGCAGCTCCCAGTGATGCTGGCTGGCACTGCTGGCCTGGGATCCATGCTTTGTAGACACTGCCCTACACAGTGGACCTATCACTGATGTTTCTACCTGTTTCCCAGGTGGGGACACAAAGAATCATGGAGTAGACCACCTTCATCAAGACAAGGGCAGGTAGCGCTGGCCAGTGGATAGAGTGTCAGTCCTCAGACTGAAAGGTCACAGGTTCAATTCGGGTCAAGGGCACGTACCTGGGTTGCAGGCTCGATCCCTGGCCCTCGTCTGCAGGCAGGAGGCAACCAATCGATGTGTCTCTCTCACGTCGATGTTTCTCTCTCTCTCTGTCTCTCCCCGTCACTTCCACTCTCTCTAAAAAATCAATGGAAAAATCCTCGGGTGAGGATTGATAAATAAATAAATAAAAACAAGGGCAGACACCCATGGGAAGCAGTCAGATGGTCTTGCTTCACAGCTTATTTGAGGTTTTAAAGGGTAAAAGAGTGTCATCTATGGGTCCTTAGTGTCCAAGCCCAAACCCATCTGACCATTTGTTTTCTGCCTGGTATTTGTCATGTGTTTAAGGGGCTTGCCTTTAATTAAAGAAAGCCCCATTAATCCATCCATAAACACATGCATGCTAGCCAAAAGGATTGATCAGGGAACACACTGAAACCAGGATGGCAGCCACCTGCAACATGGCTGCATTTTCATTGTCTTCCACCTGGGGAGGGGGGGCGGGGGGGGGGGGGGCGGGGGGCAAGGGTGCTGCTCCTCCCGAGCTCCCAGCTGCTGCCAGCTAGCTTCGGGCAGCTCATCCCGTGCCTCCCTCTGAAAAAAATGCCTAGACTCAATAGGCAGAAAAAGACAATTGGAGGTCATCTGGACCATCTCCCGAATCTCCCATCTCCACGCAGAGCGCAGCTGATGACTTCCCCACTGCAGACACCCAGAGGAAAGTGGTCCCTCAGCGCCCCCTGCTGGATAAATTGGGAATGGCTGAGAAGCCAGTGCTGCCAGAGTTAGAATTTCCGAGGTCTCTGTACCCTTGGGTTTTCAGCGTTTCCTGAATTTGTAAGATGCAAGTTCCCCTGAAAGGGGCTTCAGTCTTTCCAAAACCACCTCGAGTATCTGCAACATGCCTACCCGTTCATATGCATATTCCTACCTAATTTCCACAATTTTATCTCTGCAAGATACATAGACATTCAGTATCTCAGTAATTCCTAAGTCTAAAATATTTGCTCTTTGGGAGAGCAGATTTTTGTGATGACCTGCTGCTCTCCCATACTGCTGGCATTATTGGAGTAAACGCTCATATATTATTTTTAAAAATAAATAAAATATAAATAAAGTATTTTTTCTCTTTATTCCTTTCGTCCCTGGTCTACAAGAAAAAAAAAGAAGAGTTAAGAGAAAACTGTCTTTAGTTGAGCACCTACTACATGTCAATTTCTGTGTGAAGCACTCTACACACATGATCTCTTTAATCCCCAGGCTGCCCTTCTTATCCACATTGCAGATGAGGAAACTGAGGCTCAGAGAGGTCAACCAACTTACTCAAGACCACACAGCTAAGAGGTGGAAGAGCTGGGTTCACACTCAGAGCTGTCTGACATTTATTCTATCCCCTAGGTTGCTTCTCAACCCACAATCTAAGCACCTACTCCTATGTGCAGGTGAGACATCTGTGGCTCCTCAAGGAGAGGTGACTTGCTCTCAAAGGGCTCTCAGCTAGCAAGTGGTGGAGGAAAGACTTGAACCCTGGCATCCGACTTCAAATCCAGTGTTCCATCCCAGACTGGATGGGAATCAGTTCATCAGATGAATTCTCTACAACAATAAAACCCTGGAACATAACAGTAAGTACCAAGAGGGAAAGACGTGACAGGTTTAATGTTTTTCCTTGAGGGTGACTCCTGCCAGCCCCAGACTGGTAGCTCTTCTACAGCAAACATATAACCAACCCTCCAGGGCAGTGGTTTGTAAACTCTCTTCTATGGAAAGCACCAAGGACTGACAAAGGTTAGGTGAGAAAAGAACATCAAAATAGTGGAGCCAGCCTGGCCGGTGTGGCCTGATGGTTGAGCATTGACCCATGAGCCAGGAGGTCACGGTTTGATTCTCGGTCAGGGCACATGCCCAGGTTGCAGGCTCAATTCCCAGTAGGGGGCGTGCAGGAGATAGTCCATGTATGAGTCTCTCTCATCATTGATGTTTCTCCCTCCCTTCCTCTCTGAAATCAATAAAAATATATAATTTTTTAAAATATATATTTTATTAATTTTTTACAGAGAGGAAGAGAGAGGGATAGAGAGTTAGAAACATCAATGATAGAGAAACATCGATCAGCTGCCTCTTGCACAACCCCTACCGGGGATGTGCCCGCAACCAAGGTACATGCCCTTGACCGGAATCGAACCCGGGACCTTTCAGTCCGCAGGCCGACGCTCTATCCATTGAGCCAAACCGGTTTCGGCAAAATATATAATTTTTTAATAGTGGAGCTGCCTTAGCCAGTTTGGCTCAGTGGATAGAACATCAGCCTGCAGACTCAAGGGTCCTGGGTTCAATTTCGGTTGCAGCTCCTCCCCGTCCAGGCCCTGGTCAGAACTCATACAAGAGGCAACCAATTGATGTGTTTCTCTCACATCGATATTTCTCTCTGTCTTTCCCTTTGGCTTCCACTTTCTCTAAAACTCAATGGAAAAATATCCATGGGTGAGGATTAAACATCTACACTAATAATAGACAAATATGTAAATTGACCATACCTCTGCAATGCCCACAGCCAATCAGGAGTGAGTATGCAAATTAACCCGACAAAGATGGTGGACCTGTGGGCAGCATGCACGCGCACAGGCGCCAAGCGGCCGGGGGTGGGGCAGGACACCCACCCACCCTCCGTGTAGCCAGGGCAATGCGGCAGGCATCCCCGGGACCCCTCCCACTTCAAGCCTGTGGCCAGCGCACACGCGTGCCAGCGCCAAGCGGCCAGGGTCCCGGGTACGCCACTGGAGTGTCCAGTCCTGTCAGCCCGGCCTGGGGGTGGCTGGAGTTCTCAATCCTTTTGGTTTGTGCAGCCCCTGGACCAGAAGGGTAATTAAGAGCACAGGGATCACCAGGAATGCTGGGAATCGTAGTTCTGGTGGCAGACGCATTGCGGGATCTCCTAGACACTAGAGCAAAGTGAGCCTGAAGCAAGTTACTGTTGCGGGTGGGGGATGGAGGGAAAGCAAAGGTGAGAGACATAAGTAAAGTCGTAGTGTCGAGGAAAAATTAAAGGGAAGATATTCTGCAACTTCTAGGAAATCTCCACCAATGGAGCAAAGAAAAAAAAAAAGACCTCTATTATTCTGTGAGCACCAAACCAAACTGGGTTGGGGTCTCAAACAATTTGCTCATATGATTGCAAAGACAGACAGAAACTCCTGGATTGGAGACCCCCCGTGCACAAATCTTCATGTACCGGGCCCCTAGTGTGTGTGTGTGTGTGTGTGTGTGTGTGTGTAGTGGAGCCTGAAACCTGGGCATGTGCCCTGACCAGGAAGCGAATCATGACCTCCTAGTTCATACATCAATGCCCAACCACTGAGCAACACTGGCCGGGCATGATGTACAGATTTTGATGTGTAACTTCTGCCTGACGTTTTGAACGGTGAGGTGTTGTATCTGGTTCCTATGGCTTCCGTAACAAACTACCACAAACCCAGTATGCCCTGAATGGGAATCGAACTGTGACCGCCTGGTTCACAGGGTGTGGGCCAACCTCTCGACCTAAGTTATGTTTCGGCTCCTGAGCCCTAAGGTGGAACAATCCTCTAGCTACTCTCCCATAAGACCGGACTGAGGGACCCAGAGCAGACCTGAGAACTGTTCTCAAGACTTGAAGAAATCATGTATTATCCTTACCTCACCTCTGACCATCCCCTCCCAGCACAGCCCTGAACCCCCTAACCCACGATGTCTTGTGGTTTTGCCTGTATAATCTGTAACCTACACATTGTTGAGAATTCGGATCTTAAACACTAGCTCCCCGCCTTTGGATTGGCCAATTCCATATTAAACTATTTTTCTTTCTATGCTGCAAACTCCAGCTCATGCATCACCTCGCACCAGTGTGCTCAGGCAGATGGACTCAAACATTGGGGTCCCAGTAGCACAAGGAAGGCCTAGGACTGCCTGCCCCAACCAGATCAGGAGAGAGGCAGGGAGCAGGGTCTCCCTCAGAGCCCCCAGAGGGAATCGACCCTGTGCACACCTGGATCTCGGGCTTCTAAGCTCCAAAACGGTGAGAGAATGAAGTCCTGTTGCTTTAAGCCACTGCATTGGGGTCTTTTGTTACAGTAGCCCTGGGAAACTGACACAGGGCCCCAAACTGGGGTGCAACAAGGATACCCCAAACAGACCTCAAACAAGGCCAACCTCAGATTTCTGACAACCAAGGGGTAGGAAAGAGCTGGAGAAACTGGCCTGACAGATACCGAGTAAGAAAAACCAGGACACACACATACACACACACACACACACACACACACAGTTCACGCGAGTCCAGATGTGCAAATGTGGGGTGCCCAGAAGGACGTGGGAGCTGGGAGATGTGCATGGGAGCGCCAGACGCTAGCTCACTTAGCCTCAGTGTCTTCATCCTGAAATGAGGTGTGGCGGGTGGAAGGCGGGCCAGGGCGCACCGGAGGCCACACTGCCCACCCTGCGAGGATGACGCAAGGCGCTGCCACTCTGGGGCAGGCAGAGGAGGCAGGCAGGGCTGGGCGGGAGGACTATGTCAGGACACCCCCCCTGCCCCGCCCCCAGTTACCCTAGGACACAGCTAAGCCTAGAGCATCCTGCTCCCACAGCGCTGCCCCAGCCCGTCTCTAAATGCCTCGCTGTTCCACGCTTTGTCAGTGGAATTTACTTTAAGGATTTTAATAAAAAGGGCATCTTATGTGAGCGCTAACTCGTATTCCCAAAACAGAGGCTCAGAGCAGCGTGAGTTACTCTTCCTTCCCCAGCAAATTCCACGGAAAAACAGCATCAAGTGCAATTGTTGAAAATTCCTGTGCTCCTGGAGGGGCTTTCAGCAGGGACACGTGGTTTGTGCCTGAATGAGGCCATACCTACGATTAGAAAAGTTCATAAACAGGCGGTGGGTAGCTGGGCAGTGGGCAGCCAGGCGGTGGAGCGCGGCGTCGGGCCATACTGACCAGGACAGAGGCATCAGTTATGTATCAAATGCCCACTACACATGGGGAGTGTGCTGGGTGCTCCCTGCGCCTGACCGCTAATCCCAATCCACAGCCCAGTGGGGTTGGGGGCACAGCTCACCTCGGGCGGGCAATCAGTCAGGTTACATCTTATAGGCAGAACCTAAAACAAGGATTAATTCGATCACAAGTGGACCATCTTTTGTTATCACCATGGGAGCCAGGCAATCCTCTTCCCCGAAATATCTTTTGTTGGAAGTTCTAAGCACTTGCTGCCATGACTGTTGTTTTAATAATATATCCGGAAACTTCAAATCAGCACGTTTGTATTACTTATCCTTTAATAAACGTTATATCCTACGTGGAAGTTCATTCTGAGAATGCCCAGCAACACAGCCAGACTCAGCCACCCACCAGGGTTTGTTCTGAGAGTAAATTCCTAGATGTTGGGCAACCCAGGCCCGGTGGCTCCGTTGGTTGGAGCATCATCCCGTACACCAAAAAGGTAGTCAGTTGGATTCCTGGTCAAGGCATATACCTTTTGGGTTTGTTCCCTGGGTCGGGACATGTACAGGAGGCAACAGATCTATGTTTCTCCCTCACTTTGAAGTCTCTCTCTCTCAGTAAAATTTATTCAGTACAAAACAGCTCAATTGTGATGCATCATGGCTGTGAGGTAACCGTACGGCCAGGCCCTCTCAGTCTAGACAGCTCTGCTCTGCGCTGAGACCCCTTTGGTATTTCAGCTTGGCTAGGGAAACACAAGTCTTCAATGGGAAGGGAAAGTGCGCTCCCAGAGCCAGAGGGGAGCTGGCTTATATACAAAGAAGTCCCCGCCCCCCTCCCTTATTGGTCCATCTCCCTGTAAATGAGGACTCCAAATCCTCACAGTATGATGGGTCCAAAAGGCATTTTCCTGATTGGTCAGAATGGAGCTGCTCTGATTGGTTAGTGAGATGTTGATGATTGGGGGGAGAGGGGAGGGGACACATAGCTGCTCGGCTCTGATTGGATAGGGAAAGCCTCAGACCTATTGGTTGAAATAGGATTTGGAAACTCTTTTTTTATATATATGTTTTATTGATTTTAGACAGAGAGGAATAGAAAGAGAGACATCAATGTGAGAGGGGAGCATCAACTGGTTGCCTCATGTACACACCCCAACTGGGGATCGAACCCACAACCTGGGCAAGTGCCCTGATGGGGAATCCAACCGGTGGATCTTCCGGTGCAGAGGACGATGCTCCCACCAACTGAGCCACACTGGCCAGGGCCAGGAGCTCCTTTCTAGGCCTGGCTCAGGTGGCAGGAACACAGGGCAGGCAGGCAGTTCAGTGCCAGCTTCTCCCTGAAGTGCAGCTGGCGTGAGAGGCCCCTGTGCAGAAATGGCTGCAAGGCTCTGTTTTTAAAAATTTGAGCCCCGTTAGCCTCCAGGAGCCTTTCTTATAGGTATCTTCTTTCTCGGGGTTCACAGGAGTATCACAGATCATTTTGTGGGAGAGAAGAGAAGGTGCTAATGTACGTAACACCACTGATTTGCACATTTAAAAATGGTCAGAACAGTGCATTTTAGGTGAAATATATTTTACCACAAATTTTTAAATGAGTAATGTAATATGCAAAAAAAAAACCACAAAACATTGAATTGTACGTTCAAAGGGTAAAGTATATCATATGTGCATTATATATGAACTAGAGGCCCGGTGCACGGATTCATTGCACCAGTGGGGTCCCTCGGCCTGGCCTGTGGGGATCGGTCCGAAACTGGCTCTCCGACATCCCCAGAGGGGTCCCAGATTGCGAGGGGGTGGTTCTCGGGTGACGCACCCTGGAATCAGGCTCCCTCCTCTCTGGTTCCGGGTGCGTCACCTGCGAACCGCCGCTGCCAAGTGATCACAGCTCAGCAGCTCCTGCTTTGAGCGTCTGCCCCCTAGTGGTCAGTAGGCATCATAGCTACCGTTGGGCCGGTCAGCTGGTCACTTAGGCTTTTATATATATAGATAAAGCTGTAAAAAAGGATCCATTGTGGATGTCATATAAGCTACCTATGCCACTGGGTGGTGTTACCCCTATTTTATAGAAGAGGAAACAGAGGCTCAGAGAGGTGAAGTGACTTGCTCAAGGTCACACAGCTGTTCAGAGGCAGAATCTGGCTTCCAGGTCAGGTCTGTGGGTCCCCTCTCACGTGAGGCCCCCTTCTGCTCTGCCATTCTGCAGCCTTTGGCACCTGCTGACGGAGACCTTCGCGGCTGGTGGCCGTCAGCGCAGCACTTCACAGTCCACCTGGGGAAGAGAGTTGGGCCACACGTGGGCATTCAGGGAGAGGAGATGCTGTCGGCAGTGAGAGTGCACGGCCGGGACAGAGAACAGGCCCACGCAGGTTTCTGGGGAGCGGAGCTCGCCTGATGGATTGGAATGTAGATGTGACTGAGCTGCATCAGCCCCCGTGGAGGGCACAGCCAGAGTCCACGCCGCCGGGAATTCAGGACCCTTGGCACCCGGGGATTACTGTTCACCAGCTGGCCCAGTGAGAGACGGGAAACCCCTGGTACACGCAGTAACCCACTGCTGAGGCAGCTGTGGGAGTCCTGGCCGTAGGCCACAGGCCACGGTCACTGTGTCTATCCGGAGCCCAGACCGGTGGGTCTCAGATGGATCACAGGAGGCCGAGTGAAGCCCAGGACCCTCCAGCGTGAACAAGCCCGCCCCCACCCTGCCATGACCCTCAGGTGCTGGAGGCCCACACCAGGAGCCCTGCTCCAAGCTCTCACCTCTGCTCACTCCCAGCTCATGGTCCTACCCCCATGGATGGAGGAGGCAGATCGGGAGGGGGGGGCGGATGGGGTACAGCCTGGCTTCCCAGCCCTGAAGACAGTTCAGGCCTGATTACTGGCTCGTGTTGGCCAGAGACGAAGATGGAGTTCATGAGAGAGACACACAGAGATGAAGAAGGGGACAGGCCAGTGGGTCCAAAGAGACTGGGCCTGGGGACCTTTGGGGACGCCTGGAGATATTTTGTGTTACCACAGCTGAGGAGGGGGTGCTACTAACATCTAATAGGTGGCGGCCAGGGAAGCTGTTAAATATCCTCCAGCACATAGGCCATCCCCACAGCAAAGAAGTATCCAGCCCCACTGTTAATATTGCTACAGTAGCCCTAGCCGGTCTGGTTCAGTAGATAGAGCGTTGGCCTGAGGACTGAAGTGTCCCCGGTTCGATTCTGGTCAAGGGCACGTACTTTGGTTGCAGGCTCGATCCCCGGCACTGGTCAGGGCACTTTGCAGGAGGCAACCAATCGATGTGTCCCTCTCACATCGATGTTTCTCACTCCGCTCTCCCTGCCACTCTCTCTAAAATCAGTGAAAAAATACCCTCGAGTGAGGATTTTAAAAAAATGCTGAAGTGTAGACAGAGACAGTGTAGCAACAGAATGACAAAGACACAGACATGGGAACTGCATCATCTGAAGCAAACAAAACCAGGAAGGAACTGGGGGTAGGGGAAAGGGGAGGGGCAGGGGAGAGGGAAGGAAGGGGGAAGGAGAAAGGGGGGTGAGAGATGGGGCAGAGTGGGGAAGGAAAGGGGGGATAGAAGAAAGGAGGGGTGGGTAGGAGAAATGGGGTAGGAGAAAGGAGGGTGGGGAGGAGGGATGGAGGGAAAAGGGATGGGAGGGAGGAGAGAGAAAAAGACCACATTGGAGGCCCCATCTGATTCAAGTCCCAAATTTAATGGACTAACATTTTAGAGATTTGAATAATAATAAGAGGGGTGGGCTTCAGTCGCCCTTGGGAACAAAATGTCTAATCTTTTCCAGTAAGCAAGCCGCTGGGTGTTGGAAGGGTGTATTGTTCTGCTTCCGAAGGCTTTCGGGGTACAGTTCTGGTCACAAGTCAGCAGCCCCACACACAGCCCCACAGACTCCCCAGAAAGCCCATCAGTAAACCCCCAACAGTCCCCAGGGGCAGCGCTGAGCTCTTTGAGGCCCCAACTATTCCCAACACCCAGCCTACTTCCCAGAGCAAAGGCAGTGCCCGGGAGATAAGTGTGGAGTGTATCCAATGGCTACACTTGACCTCTTTGTAAGGATCCTTCCAGCAGCCTCTATCCCTCTCTGCCCACTCCCATCTGCTCCAGTCACACCTGCTGCCATGCTGTCCCTCAAACCTCCCAGGCACACCGCTGCCCCAGGGCCTTTGCACTGTCCCTGCCATCATAGCTCATTCCCTCATCCCCTTCAGGTCTTGTTCAAATGTGCCTTTATAAAATCGCTACTTTCTCTCTCTGCTTTTTTCCCCTATAGCATTCACATCCTTCTAACGTGCTAAATAATTCCCTTATTTGTTTGATATTTACCTCTAGTTTCCTGTAGTAAAGCATTACAATAAATATTTGTTGAATGAATGAATAGTCTTTAAGCCTCACAATAAGTCTCTATGATCAGGAATAGCATTCACCCCATTTAACCAAGGGGGAACTTAGACTTAGAGTCCTGAAGTGAGTTAGTCGCCCAACATTGCACAGCCAACAAGTAGAGAAGCCAGGATTCTAACTCAGGGGTGCCTGACTACAAGTCTGAGCTCCCCCATCCCCTAGGGCTGGGCAGGGACGACAGGACAGGGTCACCACAGACCCTTGGAGAATGGCCCTGAAATGGACAGCAACCAGCTAACCCTTAATGGCTAGTCACCGAGGGGCAGGCCCAGCACTAAGCACCCTCTACACATCCCCGCTTCTAATCCTGTGAGGCAGGTCCCATGTCTATCACCATCTTACACTTGAGGAAACAGACACAGAGAGGTCATGTGACTTGCTCAAGGTCATGCAGCTAGCGAGTTCCAGAGCCGGATTCCCGCTCAGGCAGGTGGCCCTGGGTATGTCCTCAACCACAAGGCTGTGCAGCCTCCCAGGCAAAGCCTTTCCCCGGCATTCCATTCTGCCCCCAAGCCCAGGGGACCGCAAGCAGGTTCCTTGTCCTCAGCCCGCTCACCTGGAACGGGAGCCCTCTGGACGCGTTCAAAGATCCTTCAAAGATCCCCACACTAAACATTTCAAAAAATTCGCGTGCAGTTGGCAGCTTCCCTAGAGATGCCAGGTGGGAAGTGGAAAGTCCGGCTGGCCACACACTTGTTGTGGAACCTCCTTCAGGGAGGGTGGATGTTTTGGGTTGAATTGGGCCCCTCCAAAGATGTTAATTCCATGCGACAGGGGGTAGGAGAGGCAGGGGGGGAAGGTCAATGGGGGAAAAAAAAGGAGATATATGTACTACTATATGTAATACTTTAAACAATTTAAAAAAATCAATAAAAAAATAAAAAGATGTTCATTCCTGACTCCCAGGACCTCAGAATATGACCATACTTGGAGTCAGGGCCTTTACAGAGGCGATCACGCTAAGGTGAGGCCATTAGGGTGGCCCCTAATCCAATATGATTGGTGTCCTATAAAAAGAGGAAATTTTGCCCAGCTGGTGTAGCTCAGTGGTTGAGTGTCGACCTATGTATGACGAAGAGGTCAAAGTTCGATTCCCGGTTGGGGCACATGCCAGGGCCGAGGTGGTGGGGGGGGGGGGGGGGGGGGGCGGGGGCGTGCAGGAGGCAGCCAATCAATGATTCTCTCTCATCATTGATGTTTCTATCTCTCCCTCTCCCTTCCTCTCTGAAATAAATTTTAAAAAAATTTTTAAGAAGAAATTTGAACATAAAGACACGCACAAGGAGAAGACCATGTAAAGACACAGGGAGACAGCCATCTAGCTACAAGCCAAGGAACGCCTGAGGCTGCCAGAAGCTGGGCAAGAGGCATGGAGCGGATTCCCTTCACTTCCCTCAGAAGGGACCAGACCTGTGGGCACCGTGATGTTTACCTCCTAGGCCCCAGAACTGTGGGAATACATTTCCGTTGTCTCAGCCGCCCAGTGTGTGGTGCTTGGTCGAACCCCTGGGAAACCCATGCAGTGAGGAACCAGACAAGCCTGAGGTTCTAAGGAAAGAGATGGCGAGCAGTGGCCGCCAAGAGCATTGCCTACGCGCTGAAATCCTACCCACGCCAACAGCCAATTCCTTGTTGGTCCTTTGGGCAAGGTATTTTTTCTATTTGAACTTCAGTTCTATTCTTGAATCCTGACTGGATAAACTGCTCTCAGAAATTCCCTTGGTTTTTATTCCTTGATCCATTCATTTCCTCCCAAATCCTCAGTGTCTCCCAACAAAGCACAGGACAAACCCATGTGCCTTTTGGACCGTAACTTCTTAGGTTTTATTTTTGCCCAAATACATGCTTTAATAACAACCAAAGAACTTTTCGTGAATAGGGATGGGTGCCTTATCAAGCAGAATAGAAGGATTCAGTATCTATCATTGAGGGAAGGGCAGCTGACACCTGGATAAATTAGCCTTAAAAATTAATCAGATGTAAATCAAGAATAAGGGGGACTTGCCAGGCTGGCATGGTTTAGTGGTTGAACGTCGACCTATGAACCCAGAGGTCACGGTTCAACTCCCAGTCAGGGCACAAGTCTGGGTTGTGGGCTCAACCCCCAGTAGGGGGCATGCAGGAGGCAGCTGATCAATGATTCTCTCTCATCATTGATATTTCTATCTCTCTCTCCCTCTCCCTTCCTCTCTGAAATCAATAAAAATATATTAAAAATAAAAAAGAGTAAGGGGACTTCATTTTGTTTAAGAAAAACATGGTTATCTCAATAAATGAAGCTAACAATTCTCCTGGGTCCCAGAACTCACACCATATTTATAAATGTATAATTCAGCTACTATTTGGCTTAAATGAACCTAGTGGGCTAGCTGGGGACATATTATCATTTTACTATTTTCTGCAGAGAAAATATTTTCCAATTTGCATATCAAACAACTCAAATGGCTTTTAATGTAAGACCTGTTTTTGTGTAAAATTGAGTTAACAGGTAAAGTACTGCTTTATATCATAATAAAAATGTGTTTTAAAATTGTATAAATGAAAAAAAATTGTATAAATGCATAGTATCAGAAATTATCTTCCTCCCAAATGTTATTTATATCTCATATATTTAAATTTTTTCTGTTTTGTTTTGTTTTTTAATATATTAATATTTATTTCAAAGAGGAAGGGAGAGAGAGATGGATAGATAGAAATATCAATGATGAGAGAGAATCACTGATCAGCTGCCTCCTGCATGCCCCCCCCCCCCCAACTGAGGATCGAGCCCACAGCCTGGGCATGTGCCCTTGACTGGAATCAAACCCAGGACCCTTCAGTCCACAGGCCGACGCTCTATCCACTGAGCCAAACCAGCTAGGGCTTGTGTGTTTTTAAACATTAAAGAATAATGCTTATTGTATTTATTTTTATTGCTTTTTATCCTCGGGCAAGGATATGCTTATTGGCCTTTTAGAGAGAAAGGAAGGGAGAGAAAGAGAGAAACATGGATCTGCTGCCCTACCTACCCCCAACTCCCACAATGCACCCTGACAGGCTGGGCATGTGCCCTGATCAGGAATCAAACCTGCTACCTCGAAAACCAAGATGGCGGCATAAGGTAAACACCTAATTGTTCCCTACCACAACAATTTTGAAACTACAACTGGAAAACAGAGCACACACCGTCCAGAACCACTGGAAAGCTGGCAAAGTGGAAAACCTACAACTAGAGAAAAAAAGAGAGGGGGACGCTGAGCCTCAGGAGCTGTGGAGGTGCGGAGATCCCTGAGCACAGAAAGGGCGGGCGGCTGAATACACGGCAGGCTTGCTCGCAGTGCGCGGAGAGGGAGGGCAGCAGACACTGCGTGGCTAGCTTTCTCGTTTGGGAGAAAAACAAAACCTCCCGACTGCACTGAAATCCAGCTGCGGTCGGGGAGAAACTGGTCTGTTTGGCAGGGGGCGAGGCTCGAAAGCTGCCTTCTCTCAGAGGTGCGCAGCCATTAATTCGGGCACGGAGAAACTGCCCCTCTTAGGGCGGAGCAGACGGGAAACCAAAGCTTGTCTGCGCCACCCTGAGACTCCGCCCCATCCAAGCTGAGCACAGAAGCTCTCCCAGCGGAGACACTGCTGATCCTCACAGCCAACTGGCTTGGAGATCAATTCCCGCCAGTGATACCAACAATCCCAACCACTCTGAACTCCAGTTTCTGGGGACACGCGGGGGACCCACACGCCTACAGGACTCTCGGCCATCGGTCGGAGAGTGAGAGTGACTTTTCTGTCAGTGTGGACGACACCAGATTTCAACCACTCTCATAAGGGACACATTCAAGAGGCAGACTCAGTGAGCACCAAAGCCCTACTGTGTCTCCAGCACAGCAATTCTTCCGTTATAGACACAGCAGGCCCTCACAACCAATTGAACTGGAGGTCAATTCCTCCCAGTGTACCAACAGCAATCAGGGCTTTTAACTACACCAAGACTTTCCACTCAGCCCACAAAGGGGAGTACCAAGAGCGACCACCTAGGGTGATTGGGGAAGCTGAGCTACCAGCCCCTATAGGTCACCGACCACACAAAGCCACTCCATCAACACAGGGAGGCAGCCAAAATGTGGAGACATCGAAGTATGTCACAAGTAGGAGAGATAGATGAAAGCAAACTAATGGACGACACAGTGTTCAGAATCATATTTATAAGGTTACTCAAGAATCTTCTAAAAACCGCTGAGAAACTTGAAGAGACCTTCAAGGACCTAAATGAGAATACCAAAAAAATGGAAAAGGACCAGTCAGAAATTATGCATACACTGTTTGAAATAAAGAATATACAGAGTAGACCACCGCACCCGAAGAGTCAAACCAAAGATCTGGAATATGAGGAAGAAAAAAATACCCAACCAGAGAGGCGGAAAGAAAGAAGAATCCAAAAGTGTGAGGATAGCATAAGGAGCCTCTGGGATGGCTTTAAGCGTACCAATATCCGAATTTTTGGGATGCCAGAAGAGAGAGAGCAAGATACTGAAAACCTATTTGAAGAAATAATGACAGAAAACTTCCCCCACCTGGTGAAAGAAATAGACTTACAAGTTCAGGAAGCGCAGAGAACCCCAAACAAGAGGAATCCAAAGAGGACCACACCAAGACACATCATAATTAAAATGCCAAGGGCAAAAGACAAAGAGAGAATCTTACAAGCAGCAAGAGAAAAACAGTTAGTTACCTACAAGGGAGCACCCATACGACTGTCAGCTGATTTCTCAACAGAAACTATGCAGGCCAGACGGGAATGGCAAGAAATATTCAAAGTGATGAATAGCAAGAACCTACAACCAAGACTACTCTACCCAGCAAAGTTATCATTCAGAATTGAAGGGCATATAAAGAGCTTCACAGATAAAAAAAAAAAAAGCTAAAGGAGTTCATCACCGCCAAACCAGTATTATATGAAATGCTGAAAGGTATTCTTTAAAAAGAGGAAAAAGAAGAAAAAAGTAAAGATAAAAATTATGAACAACAAATACATATCTATCAACAAGTGATTCTAAAAATCAAGTGAGTTAAAAATCTAAGGAACAGAATAAACTGGTGAACATAATAGAATCAGAGGCATAGAATGGGAGTGGATTGATAATTCCCAGGGGGAAAGGGGTGTCTGTGTGGGGGGTATGGGAAGAGACTGGACAAAAATCATACACCTATGGATAAGGACAACGGGGGGGAGGGAACCGGGTGATGGGGAGATATGGGGAAAAAGGAGAAACAATTGTAATAATCTGAACAATAAAGATTTATTAAAAAAAAAAAAAAACCTGCCACCTCCTGGTGCACGGGACGATGCTCCAACCAGCCCAGCCACACCGGCCAGGACAAAGGGTAATGTTTCATGCCTCTTACCTTTCATTCATTGATAATAAATCTTGTAACAATTTTCTTTCTTCCGTTTTACTGTCCTTGCCCGCTTTCCCTTAGGATTCCTTAGGAATCGAGGTTTGCGTTCTTTAGATAGGCAATGTTTTGCAGAATCCGAGAACTTGAGAGCCAACCAAGATCTCAGAAACTATTGAGTCAACAAACGTTCATTGGATACTGACTATTTGTTGGATGGGCCAGCCATAGGCTACAAAGCACAAGGTTGGACTGGGGCCACGGACTCCTGGAACACATTCCAGCCTGTTTTCCCAAGCGGAAAAAGCCAAGGAGAAGAATGCACCTACATTGTTTTGAAAGGCTGGGTTTCAACTGCAGAACAATTGAGCCTGTGTTTATAAACGCAGCTATTTAAAAAGATATATGACTTATCTTCCAGTTAACATACCATGCAAATGTGTAAGGCTGAGCTTGGTCAGCTGGAACCAGTAAACAGGAGAACAGAAGCGCTCCAATGAAATCATTTCTATTGAATGAGTTGTTTAAGAGAATGCTGTTTTCTCTCTTTGTAACTGTTTGGGAACAAAAGAAAAATAACAATACAATCTTGGTAACCCTTCTTTGCAGAACTCCCCTCTAGAATTCTCCTTGGGGTTGAGGGACAGTTATTATAATATGTTGCTCGGAAAAAAAATTACACAAAAACAGTGCATTTAGAATTTTACTCTTTTACACTCACATCCCTGCTTATTTTATCAAATAGAAATTTTGAAAGGACAGCTGTCTCTGTGACAGAGACTAGTGTGCAGACTAACAAAAAATAGTCCTTCCTTCTTCTCTGGGGAAAGTGGGCAAATGGGCCAGCACTGCTCACCCCTAGAGGGTTTGTAAGTGTGGATCAGCCTTCCTCCTCCGTCCAGGACTCACTATGGCTGCAGCACCTTATACCCTTCACAGAATTAACCCAAAATGGATTGCAGACCTAAACTTAAAATGTAAAATTATAAAACTCCTAGAAGATAACACAGGAGAAACCTACACCTTGAGTATAGCAATGACTTTTTAGATACAACACCAAAGGCATAATCCATGAAAGAAATCATTGATAAATTGAACTTCATTAAAATTTAAAATCTCTGGCCTGGCCAGTGTTGCTCAGTGGTTGAGGATCGACCTATAAACCAGAAGGTCAAGGTTCAATTCCCGGTCAGGGCACATGGCCAGGTTGTGGGCTTGATTCCCAGTAGGGGGTGTGCAGGAGGCAGGAGATCTATGATTCTATATCTCGCGCCCTCTCCCTTCCTCTCTGAAATCAATAAAAATATTTTTTTAATTTAAAAATCTTCTGCTCTATGAAAGACAGTATCAAGAATATTAGAAGATAAACCAGATAAGCCACAGACTGAGAGAAAATATTTGCAAAAGATACATGCAATAAAGGACTGTTATCCAAAATATACAAAGAACTCCCAAAACTCAACAATAAGGAACAAACAACCTGATTTTTAAAAATGGGCCAAAGACCTTAATAGACACCTCACCAAAGAAGATACACAGATGGCACATAAACATATGAAAAGGTGCTTCACATCATGTCATCAGGAAATGCAAATTAAGCAACCAAGAGATATCACAACAAGCCTATTAAAATGGCTACAATTTGGAACACTGACAACACCAAATGCTGGCTGGGATGTGGAGCAACAGGAACTCGCATTCACTGCTGATGGAAACGCAACATGATACAGCCACTTTGGAAGATGGTCTGGCCGTTTCTTATGAAACTAAACATACCCTTATCGTATAATCCAGCAACCTGACTCCTTGGTATTTGCCCAAAGGAGCTGAACACTATGTCCCCACAAAAACCTTCACATGGAGGATTACAACAGCTTTAGTCATAAACTGTGGCACATTCAGATAAGGGAATATTACTCAACACTAAAAGGAAATGAGCTGCCCTAACTGGTTTGGCTCAGTGGATAGAGCATCGGCCTGCCGACTCAAGGGTCCCAGGTTCGATTCCGGTCAAGGGCATGTACCTTGGTTGCGGGCACATACCCAGTAGGGAGTGTGCAGGAGGCAGCTGATCGATGTTTCTCTCTCATTGATGTTTCTAACTCACTATCCCTCTCCCTTCCTCTCTGTAAAAAAATCAATAAAATATATTCAAAATAAATAAAAGGAAATGAGCTATTGCCCTAGCCTGTTTGGCTTAGTGGATAGAGTCGGCCCTCGGACCAAAGAGTCCCAGGTTCAAATTCCGGTTAAGGGCATGTACCTCCTCGGTTTCAGGCTCAATCCCCGGCCCCACGTCTGGGTGCATGCAGGGGCAACCAGTCGATGTGTCTCACATTGATGTTTCTCGCTCTCTGTCTCTCTCCCTTCCACTCTCTCTAAATATCAATGGGAAAATATCCTCAGGTGAGGATTAACAAAAACAAAAAAAAAGGTTTAAAAGAAATGAGTTATCAAGCCATGAGAAGACATGGAGGACCCTTACTGCATGTTACCAAGTGAAAGAAGTCAGTCTGAAAAGGCTACCCACTGCCTGATTCCAACTCTCTGGCCTTGTGAAAAAGGTAAAAGTTTGGAGATAGTAAAAACATCAGTGGTTGCCAGGGATCGTGGCAGAGGGAGGAATGAGTAGGTGGACACAGAGGACTTTTAAGGCAGCAAAAATACTGTCTGACACCATAGTGATGGAAGCATGTCACTGACATTTGTCCAACCCCACAGAATGTACACCACCAAGAGTGAACCCTAATGTAAACTATGGACTCTGGGTGATATGCTGTATCATTGTAGGTTCAGCATTTGTAACAAATGTACCACTATGGTAGGGGGTGCTGAAAATGGGGGAGGCTGGACATCTGTATCTTCCCCCCAATTTTGCTGTGACCCTAACACTGCTCTAAAAAAACAAAAAAGTCTTAGCATACAGTCAAGGAGCTTCCTAAAATGTACCTATGTGTATGTTTCTAGGAAGAAGGTCAAAGGCTCTGTGCCAAGCCCCCACCCCTACCCTTAAATTATAAATATCAGTGGTCTGGGTTGATGGCTTCTCAAATGTCAACACGCATCAGAATCACAGGGGAGCGTGGTAAAATTCTGGGTATTCAGCAACCCTGCTCCCTCCAGCAAGGTCTGATTCAGGGGGGTTGGGTTGGGTCCTGGATCTTCATTATTAAGTCTCCCACGAGCTGACAGTGATGCAGGTTCCAAGACCACACTTGAAGGAATACTGCCCCACAGGTTTCTTGACATAAGCGTCTTGAAGGTATTTCTAGCGTTGATGTTCTCAGAGGCTTCCAGAAAACAAGCATCCCTCCCCCGGGGCTGGAGCCCTGTCTCAGGCTGCAAAAGACAGCTGCCCTGTGGGCTAGAAGCCTCTAGATGGCAGTGTCCAGCCAGAAACGGAGCCCGCTGAAAGCCCAGGGAGGGGAGGGGAGGAGCCCAGAGCCACCAGCCCCACATCCTGCCCCAACTGGCTCACACGTGGAACACTCAGATCCGTGTCAACTGAGTGATGCAGGACCGAAAGAATGACCATCTGAGGGTTTGAAATTCTCAATGATTGTAGCTAACTTGTAATGCAAACTTGCTGCTTGGCACACTTCTAGCCAAATTAGAATCATGCTGTACATATTTCTCATTATATTCTGAGCATTTCCCCATTTTGATTTCAGAGAGGAAGAGAGAGCAAGATAGAAACATCAATGATGAGAGAGAATCGTTGATTGGCTGCCTCCTGCACGCCTCTGCTCCCCGCCCCCTGGAGATGGAGTCCAAAACCTGGGCATGTGCCCGGATTGGGAATCAAACCGTGACCTCCAGGTTCATAGGTCAAAGCTCAACCACTGAGCCACACCAGTCGGGATCCCAATTTCTTTTATTTTCTTCAAAAGCATCCTTTATATAGGGTTTCAAAATTTTCCACCTAATGAAACTGGTGTGTTTAATCGACTAGTCCATTATTCTTGGTTTTTTAGATTATTTCTTTCTCTCTTCTACTCCAAATAATACATCTCATATTGTTACATAAAAATCAGCTTCCAAAACTCTGATTATTCCCCCTCCTGGTATTAATGTTTAGAAGTGGACTTTATATGATCAAAAGCTAGGACCTTGTTTAAAGATCTTGATATATTTGGCCAACTTAATTTTCAAAATGCTGTAACAGTTTGCCTTCTCAGAGCAGCATGTAGGGAGGTACACCATCTCAGACCGCCCAGCACAATGGTATCCACTTATCTTTTCTAATTGCATGCAAAACAGTCTCGCTTCTGAAAATCTGAATTTCAATATATTGATTGGTCATTTGTATTTCTGAAATCTTTCTGTAATATCATTTATTTCTCCTTTGTGACATATTACTTTCTTATTCATATATATATCTCCCCCACTGTGTATGTGTGTGTGTGTGTGTATGTATGTATGTGTGTGTGTATATATATATATATATATATATATATACACACACACATACACACACACTAGAGGCCCAGTGCATGAAATCATGCGTGGGTAGGGTCCCTAGGCCTAGCCTGGGATTAGGGCCATCTTCCACCAGCTTGCCAGTCCACAGTCCCGCCCCCGCCACCACCCACCCCAGTTCCCCATTTGCCATCCAGCGATCGGAGCCTGCGGGCCAGAGGGAGGGACCGAGAGGTAGTCAGTGCACCTCATAGCGACTGGTCGAGTGGTCATTCTGGTCATGACACCATTATGGTCGCTGGGCTTCTATTATTTAGGGAGTAGAAATATTAAATTTGTCATACTCCTTTTCTTTCAATTCTGTTTATATTGGTGAAGTTTAACTTTATACTCATAGCCTTGGCCTGTTTGGTTCAGTGGATAGTTAGCCTACAGACTGAAGGGTCATGGGTTCAATTCCAGTCAAGGGCACATACCTGGGTTGTGGGCTTGATCCCCAGTGAAGGGCATGCAGGAGGCAGCTGATTGATAATGCTCTCTCATCATTAATATTTCTATCTCTCCCTCCCTCTCCCTTCCTCTCTGAAATCAATAAAAATGCCTTTTAAAAAGTCAAATAAATTTATACTCATAATCAAGCTTTTGTTTTCTTTTTTAAAGGGTTACATTTTATTTTTATCTTATTTTTTTGTTAATCCTCACCCAAGGATATTTCTTCCATTGATTTTTTTAGGGAGGGAGGGAGGGGAAGAGAAACATCGATGTGAGGGAAATTGGTTGCTTCCCTCAGAGGTCAGACAGGGACCAGGGATTGAACCTAAAACCCAAGTACTTGCCCTTGACCGAAATGGAACCCGAGACCCTTAGGTACATGGGCAGATGCTCTAACCATTGATCCACACAAGCCAGGGCTCAAGCTTTTGTTTTAAAAAATATTGTCCATTACCTTTATGCTTATAAAGTTAAATATTCACATATATTTTCCTCCAATGTTTAATCATTTGTTTTACATTTAACCTTTAATCTGAGAACATGAAATGATGCTCTAACAATTTTCCCCCAAATAGTCAATTTTCCTGGTACTACTTGTTGACTAATCCATCCCTTCCCTCTCATTTTGCTCTATTTTCTGATGAAATACCAAGTTCTTACATAAACCAGGGTATTTTCTAGAGTGTCTATCCTGTTTTACCATTGGTGCTAATGCCTAACTTTTAATTATTGCTGTTTTATATTTTAATTTCTATCTTTTATTTTGAAATCTCTTTAGCTGTTTTAAGTTGTGAATTCTTTCAGCTGAACCTAAATACTTCTGACTCGTTCCCAAAAATCCCTTTGGACTTTTACCAAAACTATAAATTCAACTAAAAGTTAATTTGGAAAGAATCAACGCTCAAGTGTGGAAAGAAAAAAAAATGGGCGCTTGCAGACATTGTTGGAGATGTATAAATCGGCCTTTTAGGAAGATAAGTGGACAGTCTCTATCAAACTTTTAAAAGTATGGATGCACTGACCCAGAATTTCCACTTCTTGGTAACTAGAAACCTCACACATATACAAAAAATAAATGAATAAAGTTCACAGCACGACTTTTTGCAATAGACGACACATACGTAAACAACATCACAGAGATCAGCTAATGAATCATGGGTAAAGCCAAATCGACAATCCTAGCAGCAGGCTGGCGCACATGTACAGAGAAGGAAGGAGGTTCTCGATTTAATGTTAAATGAAGAAAAGCAAACTGCTAAACAAATGCCTACAGTATGATTCCTTTTTTTGTTTAAATGCATTTTATTTTTAGACAACCCACATGACATGTTTTTTTCTTAAAAACAAATGCCCCTGCTCTAAGTAAATCAAGGTAGTCAATTTCGGCAAATGCTTTCTGTTAAGGACCAGTTAGCAAATATTTTGAGCTTTGTGAACCACAAGGTCTCTGTCATTGTCAATATGTAAACAAGTGAGTGTAAATAAAACTTTATTTACAAAAGCTGGCAGTGGGCTGAATTTGGCCCTCAGGCTGTATAGTTTGCTGACTCTTGGTCCAGAAAGAAAAATTACCAGATTAGCCCTGAGGTTGTGGCTCAGTTGGTTAAGGCTTTGTCCCAAGACAGCAAGGTTGAGGGTTCAATCCCCAAAGCACATAGAAGAATCCACCAATGACTGCACAAATAAGTGGAACAAGTCAATGTTTCTGTTTCTCTTTCTCTCATTCTCTGTCTTTCATCCCTCCTCATCTCTCTCTAAAAATCAATAAATTTAAAATATTTTTAAAATAATAAAGGCTTTATTAAAAAAAAAAGAAAATTCCCAAAATTATATCAGAGGTTGCCTCTGTGAAAGAACCAGGACTGCGACTTGGGGGACAAAGGAGGCTATTAGCTCTGTTATTGGTAAGGATGCTTCCACATGGTATTTATCTACCTTGCCATTAAATAAACACCTATATGGTATCGTGCATCCCATATGGCAAATGCTATTCTAACTTTATAAAGTAATTAAATTCATTTCTGCCTCATAACAACTTTAAATAGAAACTATCATTATCCACATCTTACAGATGAGGAAACTGAGGCACAGAAAGGTTAAGTAGGTTTGCTGGGGATCCCACACTTGTCAGCGGTGGAGCCAGGATTGAAACCCAGCAGCCTAAGCCCAGAGATTGCACGTCAGCACTACTTTTTTAGTCCTGCTGTGCTGTTCTTTTTTTAAATAGTGCTCTAATATTCTAAACCAGCCACTTTATACTAAAGGAAAAGCCTGAGTGGAAAAAGAAGCCATTTTCTCTCTTTATGCCGAGACCATGAAACACTGTCCTTGAACTGGCGTGAATAAAAAGCCAAGCTGAACATATATGATACTGAATGCCATACTTCCCACTGGATCACAAGTTCTGGGGAAGGAGAGTTGCACAGAAGAGAGTCCAGATTTTAAAGACACAAAATCCCAAGTTTGAATCCCAGCTGGGCATTTCCAGACAAGTCACTCAACCTCTCTGAGCAATGGCTTATCCATTGGCAAAACAGGCACGTACCTACATGCCTTAGGGGTTGCCGTCACCAAGCAATGGGATTTGCATGCAAAGCACTCAAGAGAGAGTTGAGAAATGACATTACATAAATTCCTGCACAGTTGGAGGACTTCCTGTTTGTCTGACAGGGAAACCAGAGCCTGCTCTGCCCACAGCCACAGTTTCATCTCCTGCCAAAGGCTAAGAGAAGGATTATAGCCACAAGGGCGCCCTAAGAAGGGACTTCTGAGGCAAAGCCCTGATGGGCAGGCCCAAGGCACCATCAGAACCCCATGATAGTCTGGGAGTGGAAGAAGTTGAGGATGGGAAGCAGCATCTAAACCCTGAGAGTAATCATCTGCAAGTTATAGTTCACTGATTGCTGAGTATCCCAACCCAGGAGACCCAAATCCAGGATTGGCAAGGGGCCCATTTAGAGGTGGGCAAGGTGAGGCCCAGAAAGCTGCATGGCTGGTTCTGAAGGAGCCTGGAAAGGCATCCACCCATTCTTCCAGGCTTTCTGACCCAGGAGGTGCCAAAGTCAAGCTCACCCACAGAATGTGCTGGCTGGGCCAACTGGGTCTCTTTGAACACATGCTGTAAGTGTCCTTAAAGGGATGTGCACGCTGCAAATCACTGTCGTCTCAGGGCTGCCAACTTTAGTCATTGAAAGATGAAACAGAGGGCCGGAGACCCTGGTATACCAGGATACAGGCTTTATTGGAGATTACCCTGCCGGCCGCCTTCCAGAGGGGAAAAGGGAAGAGAGAGAGCTTCCAGAGGGAAAAAGGGGAGAGAGCGTGCCGGGGTGTAAGCGCCTTTTGAGGGGAGGAAAGGAGGGGACGGGGCTTAGGGCACTCAGCACACGCTGATTGGTGGTTTCATATAAGGCACATGATTAGGCACCTAGGGACTTAGGAATCAGGGGCTTAGGGTATTTGGCAGGTACTGATTGGTGGTTCAATGTACAGTCCATATAAGGTGGTCAGGAATGTCCAGCTGCAGGTGGAGTTTATGTCATACTCCGTCCATCAGTTGGGGGAAGGGAGGATCTATCAGTCATGTGTCAGCATCTCTGTGTCCCACCACCATCATCACCCCATCCCTCAAAGGGAGTTTTCACTATCAGCCTGGGGTATTGTTATCCAATTTGATAGAAGCAACGGAAGACCCAGAGTAGGCAGAAGTTCAAGATTAGAGAGTGTCAGTCCTTCCAAAATGGCCTAACAGTGATGGGCAACCTTTTGAGCTTGGTGTGTCAAACTTCGCCAAAAAACTGAGCATAACTCGGGTAGTGTGTCACTTTGAGGAAAAAACATTTCGCAAATGTTTGATCCTCAGGAGCAGCAAGTGTTTCATCCTCGGCATGCGGCCGCGTGTCATCAGAAATGGCTACGCGTGTCAGTGCTGACACGCGTGTCATAGGTTCGCCATCACTGGCCTAGGAACTGGATTGGGCATGGGGGAAAAGGTGTTCCCTAGGGGAAGAGGATTGCGGGATCTGGCAACAGACTTCCTGGGTTCACACCCTGACTCTGAATTTCTGGGACCGTTCATCAGCACTCGTCCTTACCAGGGACCCCTCCAGACAAGCCCTGCCCTTGGAGAACTATCCCTTTAAGACTCCGGTGGGCGGGTCCAGCCATTTTCATGGAGCTGACTCTGACACATTTCTATCTTCCAAATTCCAGGCCCAAACAGGAAGTGAGTCACCACCGGAGAATTCGTGGCTCCCAGTCTCAGGCAGACTAGCAAGGCCAACCAAGGGCCGGCCCCCTGTGGGGGTCAGGCCTTTGTGGAGTGTATGACTGATTTGTAAGAGGAGGAACAAGATTTCAGCATCTACTTGCATTACTGAAGGGCAAGCAACTAAGAGAAAGTCTCAAATGCAATCCAAGTTCATCTGAGTTGACCAGTCAAGCAAGTCACATGGGCATCTTTTGGTGACTGGCCACGCCAGATCCCCAAACAAGAGGTTACTGAACACACACTCAAGCCAGCTAAATGATTTATGTGCTCACAACACTATGAGGCAGTTACTTTTGTCATCCCTATTTCGCAGGTGAGCAAACTGAGGCCCAGGTTAAAGTAACTTGCCCTAGGTCCTTCCTGCCCCACTTCCCAATTCTCTTGAGTTTGAAGCCACAGATCTGGGTTCATATCCTGGTTTGGCCCCCCCAACCTTTCATTTCTAACCTGTAAAATGGGGTCCCCTCATCCCTTCAAAAACTATTTATTGGGTGCCTACTGGGTGACAGGCACAAAGGCAGGTTAAAGAGTGAACACTGACTCCAGGAAAGGCTGACCAAAACGAAAGTACACCAGTAAATAAAATCACAAGGCATAATGAAAAACAAAGGGCAGATAAAAATGCAGGAGGGGACAACCAAAATGAATTTAAAAAGTGACAGCCTTTTTAAAAAGTGGGTAGAAGGGCAAATCAAAAGGAGCAGATGCAAATCAAAAGAATTCCACAATATTTCTACAACTTGCAGCTGGAGTAAATGTTAACCAGAAGCTTTGAGGTTTCAGTGGGGAGGCCCAGAGAGGGAAATCCTCATTGCTGGCACCCACTGAGAATGCCAGCTGGGGTGACAGCAGGCATAGGTCAGGCCCTGGTCCTCCCCAACCTCAGACAGCACCAGCTCCACACCTAGGTGCTGGAAATAACCCACCCCCTCCCCTTTTGGCCCCACCCCCTGCCTTCAAGGAACCTCCCCCACTGCTGGGCTGTGAGCCTGTGCCAGGAGGTAAACTGTCACCAGTGATTCTACAAGGGCCCACTACTCATGCCCAGGGAGGCCATTGCTCTGGTTTCCACAGCCGGAAGTCCACTGCATGGTGGCCTCAGCAGTCAGGAGTCCATTTAAAACGGGATTTCACTGGGATGTCAGGTCCCAGGCAGCTTCACATGAGTCCACCTGCAGTCCTCAAGTTGCACGTGGCTGTGAGCTGCTGGGAACAGATTGTTCCTTCCCTGGGGTGGATGTCACCAAGGCCATTCCTGGTGACATTCCCTGCACATCAGCACATTCCTCCCCCCTCCCCTTCTCACTTGGGAACAGCCTCCAACCTTTGTCACCCCTTACCAGCCTCAAGACAATTTGCCATCCACTTCAATCCCCCCCACCCCCGCCACCCCTGTGGAAAAATGAAGAGAATAATATATTGTAGCCACTTCCTAGTAACCAGGATTAAAAATTCAGTGCTCACCTTGAGCCAGGTGCCCTGAGGCATCCTCACAAACAGTCCTCTTTACAGATGAGGAAACTGAGGCAGTGTCTAAAGAACTTGCTAGGATGGGTTAGTGACACCGTAATCACAAGGCTCTAGGACTTCCAGGCACAGCGGCAGTGAGGGATCCACAGAGTCCGTGGCATGCCCACCAGCCCCACACAGGGCGGTGGCCACAAAGCCAGACACTGAAACATCTGGTCAACTGGTAAATGGAAACAACAGTACCTACCCAACAGCAGAATGAGCTCCCAGGAACTTTAGACCTTGCTCATGAATATTCATTACACAGTAAAATATGCTTATCGGTATAGGCTGGTCGGAGCTCCACCCAACTTGAACTGAAAACGAAAGTGCGGTTTAAGAATGTACATGACCTTTTTTGTAGGTATCAGGAAAACACAGATAGGTCCATGTAAGCAGTTAAGTACACCCACTAATTCTTGACAAGGTAGGGAGATGTGGTGTCTGTAGGGATGTGGATGAGTGCACCCCACCCTGATTTTGGGAATCACTCTGGTTACAGGATTCCAAGTGGAGCCAGCATGCTCGAGGAACAAGGTTCTTCCATTTTCTGCTGTGGTCACCAACCTTGGCATTGGCCCTGCTTCCCTCATGGCAGCAGGCCACACAACTCAGGCTCACCTGCACACAGCATGACATCCACAAGCTGACAGCTCAGGAAGACGCCTCCTTGAACCTTTCTGTACAATTTTCCCCAAAGTGTAATGTTTTAAATGTCAACGGAGGTAAGCAAATGGTAGAACTTAGGGTCCATTTTCTTGAATTAGCCTTTTTTTTTTAAAAGATACCATCCCCACGCCAGACCTTTGGATTTAGTGCAAATGGGGAGTCAAGGATCTGTATTGTAACCCTTTACCACAGGGGACAGCCCCCCACCCCCTGCCCCCAGGTGGAGACTCCCTTCCTGGTGAGTCAGCACCCCCCTCACCCTGGGGCCTTGTGGATGTGAACTTCCTCCTGCCCCCTGCCCCAGGCCCTGGTCATGTCCAGACTTCCTCAAAGCCTGAGGAACTAAAGGTGGATGAGCAGGCAGCATGAGGGGAAAGACACAGGCCTCAGACAGCTCCAGCTGCCCTCAGCCTCAGGGCTATGCGAGGAAGCCCAGACCCATGAGCCATCTGTCCAGGAATAATCTGTAAAGAACCAAAGTAGCCCTAGCTGTTTTGGCTCAGTGGATAGTGTTGGCCGTGTGGACTAAAGGGTCCCAGATTCGATTCCAGTCAAGGGCACATGCCTGGATTGCGGGCTTGATCCCCATTATGGGGCATGCAGGAGGCAGCCGATCAATGTTTCTATCATTGATGTTTTTCTCCCTCTCCCTCTCCCTCCCTCTCTTAAATCAATAAAAATATACTTTAAAAAAAAAAAAAGGCAAAGGAACATTCCCCTCGGAATTCTCTGCAGAATGCACTGGAGGTCCTTGGATGCTGGTTCTCTACCCGGGGAGCTGGAAAAAGGCTGGTGCCTGGTCCCATCCGACAGAGTCCCAGTTAGTTGTCGGCACATTCTGACCACGGCTGATCCTGTGCAGGCAGGTTGAGAACCACAGAACTGAAGGGGAAAGGAAATGGGAACTGACTAGCGTGGATCCCAGGAGAGCTCCCCTCACAGTCTAAGGAAATTTTATCCAGCCAGTCAGTGAGGTGACCGCATTTAATGGCTAACATGTGAGTGCTTACTATGTGCCGGCCATCATCCTGGGCTTCATCATCTCGACAGAGATCCAAGGCAGGGGCTCACCTACATCGCACCAACCCCAAAGTCCTGCTCTTGAGACTGTTAGGACCCATGAAGAAATATAGGGACTTTTCATAAAAACCTACAAAATTTCAAGTCACCTTTTACCTACTCACTCATTCAAGAAATGACCAAGTACCTACACAGGGCAGGGTGCTGCCTTCCAGAGAGCCAGGTTTCCAAACTGGTTGTGGAAGCAATGTAGTTCACATACAGCATACTGTAATGTTTTAAATGTAAACAGAGGTAAGCGGAAGGTAGGACTTAGGATCCAGTGTATCAGACACAGGTAAGAGAACAGCTCTCTACAACTAGTATTACTTATGGTGGAGGTGTGTCTCTCCACATGAGGTCTTGATGGGAAGTATTTCTATGGATCACAGTACAAACCATTGAGCAACAGAGATGGGCAAGAAATAAGCCATAATATACAGAATGTAATTGTGTTAGTAAACAGTTCTACGTGTATGTTAACTAGGAACCCTCAAACAACAAACCAAAACTGCTCGACAGTCATCAATTTCTAGATGCGCCATGAAATCAACACTGCCACTGTGGTTACATCACCTTGAAAAAGAAAGATGGGGAGAGTCCTGGCTGATCTGGCTGAGTAGATAGAGCGTTGGGCTGCGAAATGAAGGGTCCCGGGTTGTGGGTATAATCCTGAGTAGGAGGTGTGCAGGAGGCAGCCAATCAATGATTCTCTCTCATCATTGATGTTTCTCTCTCGCCCTCTCTGAAATCAATAAAAATATATTTAAAAAACAAAACAAAACTAGGACTTTTGAAACTCTCAAAGCAGCTCCACACTTCCGGCAGCTCAGAAAACACACCCACCAGACTTAAAAGGAAGTAACGTCACAGCCCTCACTAACTGTGTACAGTTGTGATAACAGGGGGCAACATCAAAGCCCTTGTATAGCACACACCAAACGCCTCAACTTTGGTTCACAAGGCACGGCGCCCTGACCTACCTGAGCATTAAGCACTAAGGTTAGGCTGCCTGTAGCTGCTGGTCTGTGGCATCTCCTTGGCAGGCATTCAACCTGTCTGAAATATAGGATTTTACATGTGGACAAGCTTTCACAGCACACAAATGTCACTGTGTATTTGGTACCTACCCTTCCCCTTCAACCCCCCGTCTGGTTTCAAACTGCACCAAAACAAGGTGAAATCAGTCTACTTTCAAGACTGGAACTTCCAAATTCCCATCAACCAGAATGACATCACTACAGTGTATTATCCAGCACTAAATTACCACCAATCAATCAGCATATTTTAATGGCTACATACATGAAACACTTATAAACATAGAAAGTGATTTGGAAGATTGCTCTCCAAAACTAGTCAGTTTTTACCTGTGAGGAGGGTGAAGGAAGACAAGTTATAAAAGGACTAATAAACATTTTTTTACAGAAATTCATGTGTTAATTTGTTCCGCTATTCCAGAGTCCTCAAGGGTTCCACTGAAGGAAGGCAGATTACAAATGTAGATATAAATTATTCATGGAATCCAGATCACTAAGCTTCATGTCATTTTTTCTTAATATTATACCTATTTCACAGATGAAACTGAGCCCAGCGAGGCCCAGGTTCCCACACATACAAGTAATTAAGTCAGCATTCAAATCCACATAATTTCAAGGAAAGGTTCTTTCTCCACAAGGGGGCAAAAAGCAAATGAAAATGTAAGCTCCCTTCTGCCTGCAAGTAGTATAGATAGCCAATCTTGGCTAAGACATAGGGACAAAGGCACATTTGTCATCACCTTGTTCATAGAAGTATTTACTGTTCCTTGCAGAAAGTACTTTGGGAGGACTTACCAATGTCTTAAATTTGAATTCCTTTAAACCAGCAATTTTACCTACAGAAATATATCCTATAGAAACCTAAGGAAACTGGGTTGCCTGGCCAGTGTGGCTCAGTGGTTGAGCATGGACCTATGATCCAGTTGACAGTTCCATTCCCGGTCAGGCCACATGCCTGGGTTGCAGGCTCCATTCCCAATGTGGGGTGTGCAGGAGGCAGCCAACCAATGATGTTTCTCTCACATCATTGATGTTTCTCTCTCTCTCTCCCCCTCTCCCTTCCTCTCTGAAATCAATAAAAATATATTTTTAACCCTACCAGACACCGCTGTACCAATTTTTCGGTAATTTCCGAATCTGCCACTATACCGCTGTACCTAATTTTCGGTACTTTGTGGTCTGGTAGGGTTAAAGAAACTAGAATATTCACTGCTGTGCAGTATACTAATAATTATGAAAAACTGTGATTCCCACTAAGGGCCACCCATATAATGAAGTACTATTAGATCATAAAACATCACCACATACACTGAGTGGCCAGATTATGATCTCAGAACACATAATAATCTGGCCACTGTGTGTGTGTGTGTGTGTGTGTGTGTGTGTGTGTATATTAGAGGCCCGGGGTGTGTGTGTGTGTCTATATATATATATTAGAGGCCCGGTGCATGAATTCGTACATGGGTGGGGTCCAGCCAGCTTGGCCAGGGGGAGGGGACATGGGCGGTTGGCTGGCCTGCCTGCTGGTCGAACTCCTGGTCGAGGGGACAATTTGCAGTATTAGCCTTTTATAATATAGGATATACACTGAGTGGCCAGATTATTATGTGTTCAGAGATCATAATAATCTGGCCACTCAGTGTATATTCTCATGCAGAAAGATATGCATACACTATAACCAATTGTGTGGCTTAATTTTTGCAGTTTTAGATGTTCTTTAAATCATTAATTCAACACAAATAAAATGAGGGGGCATCAGAAACTTGGAATAGCATCAATGAAACTTCCCAGTTTTGCTGAGGGCTACAAGTTTGTGTTGAATCCTCAAAAACACTTTCATGTCACAGGCTGCTATCTGCTGAAATTAAGAGAACACGCATGTCCCATCACAGGAAATAAAGCCATGTCAAATGCATAAGTCCAACACATGGAGTATCAACCAAAATATTGTCCCCACTAAAACATCACACACCTCAGAAACATTCTAATGTGGAGTCTGGGAGGTCATCTGAACTGATCGGATTAACAGCTTTCAAAACGGGTGCGGGAGAGCAGGCACTATAAACATCAGATCAGAATAATCTTCTTAAATTAATAAATCTTGTTTAAATTTAATAAACATGGGTTTTGCCCTAGCCAATTTGGGTCAGTGGATAGAGAGAGCACTGGCCTGAGGACCAAAGGGTCCCGGGTTCGATTCCAGTCAAGGGCAGGTACCTTGATTGGATACTCCTATCCTGCCCAGGACCTGGTAGGAACTCATGAAGGAGGCAACCGATGTGTTTCTCTCACATCAATGTTTCTCTCTGTGTTTCCCTCTTCCACGCTCCCTAAAAATCAATGGAAAAATTTCTTCAGGTGAAGATGAACAAACAATAAAACATTAAAATAATAACAAACAAACATGGATTTTTGACCTTGTTTTGCAGGGACCTTCCAAGTCACTCCATTCCTAGAGGACAGAATGTATTTCTGAAGATTCCCAACTTCATCACTAGACACCTAAGGAATCAACCTAATAGACAAAGTGACAGTTGTATGAAATAGAATGCAATGAGATTTACTAACAGTCACTACATGCCTCAAACAATCTAGGCAGTAATCATGCCAAAAATTTAAGGATTTGTTCTAAAGTTTTCTAAAATTAACTGTGCTGTCCATATCCCCAACTAAAGGTCCCATTTCCAAATCACCTCTTGGTGTCTTGCACCTTCACTGCACTCAGGTTAGCTCACCCTCACTTTCAGACCTTGGCCATGCCCTTGCTATACAGAAAGCTTGCCCAACTTTCACTGCAGTAGGGAAACCTTAAGACCCAAAGCTGTAATTACTCAAGTTGAGTGAGTTCCAATAGCCCTTAGGGAAAAAATGTAGGCTAGTTCTTTTTTAAAAGCCTGGAATTCATTTTATTACAAAGAGTTATTCAGATGTGATGAGCACAACAAAACTGCAGACAAGCCCCATGGTTTTTTGTTGTTGTTTTTTTAATATTTATTCATTGAATGATTTAAGGTGTGTACCACTACTCCAGTTGGGTAAACCACATTGAAGAATTTGACTGCAGGTCTTCAGATTCAGCCAAATGTTTCCATTAATTTCGCTCTATAAAATACCAGACATTATAATTAAGGTTTTAATGCTTCAGCCATGCTCAGAACACTGCAGTATAAGGATGACTTCAACCCACTCATGCCAAGTTAGGATGAAAGGAACAGAACTAATGAGCTATGATGTCTAAAAGAATCTGATAATCTATCTCAAGATGAAAAGAGATTCTGTTCCCCAAAAGCAAAGTGTTGAGTTTTAAAATTCAGCCTACAATTGTTCTCAAGAGACTGGGGGGAGAAAAAAAATCATCATTTTAAAAGTACCACACATATATGAATCTTCCATGATTCGTTTTATATCTAAAATGGTACAAAGAAAGGCTTTAAAAATCTAGCAGTCAGAACTAACTTTTCCTAAGAGAAATAATTTCCTTTCTAACCTAGGTCTCGGGGTTAGTCTGTGCTCAGGTGGCACAGGAGAAAGCAAGGGGATAGAAACGGAGGGTGTTACAGGTGATTAAATACAATGGAAAAAAGTAACAAATGCTAAAGTTTTCAAAAAGTTTAATGGAGCCAATAAGGCATATAAATTGTGTTCTGGCAGACAAGACCTGCTTTCTCTTACCAAAGAAAATGGCACATATTTTATCAAAATTTGACAATCAAGAGTAAAGGGTACTGAGATTAAGCGTCAGAGCACCAACTAAAACAAAAACCCCCCCGAAATTGTCACTCAACTTGGAAAGAGGAACTAGAACCAAGGCATAAAGGGGAGATTAAATATGCGTTCCTCAATCTCAGAAAAATCCTTTAGGAGTAGGAGTTCTGGCCACATGTGAGCAACTTATCACACCACCAAACCCCAACTCCAGAATCTAAATTTACAACGACAGAAAAACACAGATATCTCCAACTGCATTTCTTTGTATAGTCCCAAGGGCAGCTTGAAAATATTGGTAATACAGAGGTTTGTCCATTTTAGGTAAAATGAGAGATTGCTATAATTCTTCCTGCTATAATATTAAAACAAAAATAATCCACTTTTGCCAAAATTTAGAAATACCTCTTTCATTCCTAGTTTTAGCATGGAATTGACTTTTTTTAAATAAAAGCTTTTATATATAATGATTACAGAACTCCAGTTCACACATTTCTAACATTCCGTTCACATCCCACCCAGTCGATGAATATTATGGATGACTTAGCAAAGTTTCTTCACATAAAGATATTATGAAATGGCTGAAGAAATTGCAAACTTTAACAAAGTGCTGTGAGTAAATTACTGGAAAAACCCTTACATTGGATTTGCAATGGTCTTTTAAGGATAAAAAGAAGTAACTGATACTGGACTACAAATTTGCAAGGAAACATTTTTTCACTGTCCTACTTGATATATATTATATAATAATATGGTAGAATAAATTACAGTACCTGGCAGGCTGACATCAGTTCTTCATCTAAAAAAAGACTATCATTCAGTTCGAGATAGTAAAAATGAATATGAAACATGCTCTAAAACATTGTAGCTACAAGAGGTCTTATATTTTACTCAAAAGAGGAATCTAGTGAGAACTTTTATTTAGGTCTACCTAACATCTAGAGAACCTCCATGCGATTCCATCTTTTCCAGAATGAGATTCCAAACTGCCCTTTTTAGGAGAGGGATTAGAGTTGGGTTTTGCTATTTAAGTTGTAATCACATTGTAAGCAGATCAGGACCTATTTTAACCTGCCACCCATTCTAATGGAAACTGCACAATGTAGGGCACTCATAAAAAATGTAAAACAGGACAGAAAGGCTGGAATACCTACACTCCCACCATCCATCTCCCTTCTCATAAATATTATACCAAAAAGGAAGCCCACTCTCAAAGTTCATGACCTCTCTACTTTAGGTCACCTTGAGTGCAGTCTACATGTTTCCATTTACCATTAAGAATAAGTACCCTGCATGGGAAGCAGTACTTGTCTTAAAACTGGAGTTTAAGCCTAAAGGGTTCATTCATCTGGGGGCGATTAAAATATTGCTACTTTTAGAGCACTAACACACACAAAGTGAATCCAATAAAGTTCTGTGTATTGATTCAATATTAAGTATTAACTGCATGACCATCATAGCACCTCTTTACATCACAATCACCAGAATTAGCAACTGCTTTGAAAACTGAAAACAGGACACAGTCCAAGAATTAGAATTTGCACACTGTTACTATATAGAAATCAGGTGCATGGTACAGTGCTGCTGTGCAAAAATGGAAGCCTGCAGATTTGACGAGGAAGCCAAATCGTGTTTTAGATAATTTTAGGAACCTGGCAATACTGTTGAAGCAAAATACTCAACACAGCAGGAAATGGAGAAAAAAAAAAGCATCCTATAACCAAATAAACATCTGATATTTCCTTTCCCTTTGAGAATAAATACAGTTAAGGTCACTTTTAGCCTTGGAACGGATATATGTTTGCCTATGATGATCTTGCTAACTACACAATATCTGATGTCCTCTGCTAGGATTATAGTTTTAAGAAAGCCATGGTTACAAGAGGCATCTACTGTAAATACCTAGAACTTCCTTTTATGGCAACCACTATAGAATTCACTTGTCTTAGAAACAGTGAACAAGGGAAGATGGCCTCATGTTTCCTTTGCAATAATAGTATATGTTGAGGATCAAGTGGCTTTCAAGCAGCATGGTGGGTGTGAAAATGTTTTCAGTTTAGATCATTCTGTTGCGTTTATGGGTTGGTGAGTCTGTAATGACATCGCCACACTGGGCTGAGGTACGCTTTCTAGTTCCACCATTGTCCAAGTGGAGTGCCATTTCTTCTGATATGAAAGTGTTCAAATCGACATCATGGAGTCCATTTCTCCTTCGACTAGCATTCGATCCACTGCTTACATGTGTAGGAGAGCCTGGGGTACTCGAACGCACGCTTATACTAGCCATTGCACCACTAAGACCTAGGAAGAAGAAAAAAGGTTTTAGAGTTGCTCAATTATTCAACCCTCTTGAAAGCAACCCACTTTACTTTCAATGTTGTCACAGTGTCAAAGGATGTCTGCCTATTTTCTTTGTAAGGGGTCCCCAGAGAGCAAAGCTTTATTCTGGAAAGAGGAATTGTCTGGCTTTTCACATGAGATGTTTTATTGGTAATACTACCAATATTTACAATATTGGTAGGTACCAACTATTGGAAGCTTATGTAGCAAGCACCATTCTAGGTGTACAAACAGATCATGAAATCCTCCCTCTCTCTTAGCTAGGTACTGTATATGCAATTTATAGCTGAAGACAGAAGGCACTTGTTTTAAACAATCTAAGTTACTGAAAGTCACCATATTCCAATAGATCCCTCTCTTTGGTGTGTCTGTGGGTATAGAAGAGTGAGGGTGTGTGTGTACATGCACAAAGGAGAACAAGCAATCATTCAAGGCCTGAGTGGGCTTTCAACATCCCCTTCTAGATAAGGTGACTTTATAATTTGTCATCCAAAACAGTACACTATCAAACCCAAAAAAACGGGTCACTGCTATAAATTTTGCTGGGACATAAAGTACTAAATGAGTCTTCCCTGGCCCGCCAGCATGGCTTAGTGGTTGAGCGTCAACCTATGAACCAGGTCATGGTTCGATTCCCGGTCCGGGCACATGCCCCGGTTGTGAGCTTGATCCCCGGGTGTGCAGGAGGCAGCCAATGGATGATTCTCTCTCTCTCTCCCTCTCTGAAATCAATAAAAACATATTTTAAAAAACAAGTCTGCCCTGGACAACTTGGGCTGCCTAATTACTCAAGTTCTGGACTCTATTTGTTAGATACCCCCTTAGGACAACCTAATTCATTATCATCTATTATCCTTTAGAGAGTGGGGAAGGGCAAGAGAACCATAAAAAATCTTGCTGCTTTGCTTGCACAGTAAGTTATTAAATCCAGAATAGACTCAACACTCATTGCTGAACACTCAATGCCTTACACGCTTGAACAGTTGAGGTAAACATGTTCCATTCCTAAATGTTCAGGATAAACCTGTAAAAGGCATGAGTGAGACAAGAAAACATAAACCACAGCACTGAATTTAAAAACCTAACACCATTGACAGTGGGTATTTCTTCTCATGAATTTCCCCGTATGCTATTCTAGCGTCACCATGGGATTTTGTTGTTGCTTGATTAAATTTATATAACATGATCTAGTATAATCAATGTTTCCAAAGAGTAAGACTTAAAATAAGCTTAGAGGTTGGCTTCATTCTTTCTAATTTTATGGTTTGTAAATATGATTTAAATGTGAACATTAAGTTGAAAAAGAATTCTCTGCTTCTTACCACTTCAAATCTATTAAATTCCCTGACATTGTTCTCACTCTACAAATACTGTGAACACTTTCAAGCCCACAGCCTCAACCACCTCCCATATGCTAAGCATATTTCTGCAGCCCACACCTCTTTTAAACTGCTCTAACCAACCTGCCCCTCACTGCTCTCCCTGTAGACAACACATCCAACCCTTCCCACTGATGGCCAGAGGAAATCTGATCATGTCCCTTTTAAGCTCTAAACACCATTCCAAGGCTAGCAACTATTAAAAAAAATAGAGTACAAGCACTAATATTGGAGCACTTAATGTGTCCAGCACTACACTAAGTACTTTTCAATTTCATCCTCAAAATAACCCTATGATACCTGTATTATCTCCATTTTCAAAATTAAGTGAGCCACCCAAGGTCACACAGCTAATAAAGCAAGAACTGGGACTTAACCTCAAGTAGATTCCATATTCCTATTCACTGTTATACTGCCCCCTCTTAAAGTCTAAAATATTTTAGTGAAGTGACTTTAGGGTCTAGGGCCTAGCCTGCCTTAGGCCCCATCTCTTTGAAGTTACTCTCCTTTCCTGCCTTCCTCTCCCCGCTTATGACTGAATCGTGACTGCCTGTACCCGAGAATTTGCAGTTCCTACAATGGCTGGGCCTGCACCTACCTTCCAACATCTGCTTCCCACTGGTTAACTAGTTAGTAATAATAGAAAAGGAGCAAAGGGAAGCCAGACATTATAGGCATGTCATTTGGACCGTGGGAGCCGAGCCGAGCCGAGCCGAGCCCCTCTCCTATCGGGTCTCAAACCTCCCTTCTGAGGGCTTCTTCCCTGGTTTTCCCACCTCTCCTATTTATAGTCTCTTGTGGGCTCCTCTTCCCTCCTGCCTCAAACTCTCTGCTCCTTTCTCAGTGGCCTGTGTGGGCCTCTTCTGCCCAAGAGGTTGTTATGGCCTTGACCCATTCGCTTACCCACTGTTTCCAAATCAGTGCGCCACAGAAGCAGACATTTCTCTTGAGCTCAAGGACCTATTCATTTTTCTAACTGCCTGTTGGACATCTCAAACTTCACATTTTCAAAAAGAACTGGGCTCCTTCGCTAGCCCACATGGATTTACTAAAAATAAATTTTAAAAAGGAAAGCTGCTTCTCCTGTTGTTTCATCTCAAACTTAACATTTGCAAAAGGAACTGTACTCCTCCTTTCCCCGCCCACACAGGCTAATTAAAAAAATAAGAGGGAAAGCAGCATCTCAGGCTCATTTTCTAGAATAGCACAGTACCATCATACCATCATTTAACTCTTCCTAAACTGTCTTTTCAACTCTAGCTAATAAATTTAATACGGTGCCTGGCACATAACATTGACTGAATTCTGAAAAATAATGATGCTTCAGAGTCCTATCCAATATTCTGAAATCCAAAGCTGTTAATGTTTATTCACTTCTCCAACACCAGAAAATAAACTCAAGTAGCCCTCTTCACTTAAAGCTTTGCCATCAAGTTAAAAATTCAATTATTCACATATTTTAAAGTTCCTCACCAATTCTGTAAACTCCTTGAGAGCTGAGTCTGTAACCTTAATCCTCACAATATACTACTAAAAGATGTCCAAATACTCTAAACAATAACCATCATACTTGTTTCATAATGCAAAAGGTTCTAAGGTAATTATACTGCAAAATTTGGACCTTCAGCAATAAACTACTTCAGTAATTCAACTCAGGATATCATTTGAAACCACACACACATAAGAAATCGACCCCACCCCAATGCTCCTCTTCAGGTAGAAGTTCCATGGCAGTATGATTTAACACCTAAGGACAAACACCTAAGGCTCATAAGTCACTCCATCAGAAGTGAACAGGCACATTCTCCATGAAAAAGATGAGCGTAAATATCAATTTGAAAATTTCCCAGTAACTTCCTCAAAATCTATCTTTTTCTGTTGGGTGTTTGACTTGGGTTTAGTTTGACAGCTAACGTAAAATCACAATGTGCAACATTTCCTACTCTTAGCAGTGAGATTTCTTTTCAAAGTTTAACTAATCTTCCCCAAAAAGACTTTTCAAGAGTCCAAAAAAAAAAAAATTTAAGATTAACAACCAAAAAAATATGTGTATTTTAAACAGCCCAAATTTTATTTAATAAACCAATGACAGCTACTAGAAGATGCTTTAGAAAACCTCAGCTAAGCCACATGAACAATCAGGCCTATACAAGTACAGAGAATCCAGACATGCTTCAGAACTAAAAATGAAGTTGCATAGCCCAAGGGCATACAACCAACAAAAACACACTTTTTCCAACGGGCTATGGGAATATCAATTGACAAAAAGCAATAGAACAAGTAGTATGATTAGAGAAAAGTCTAAATTGCTTAATACAAAATAAACTATCAGTTTTAAAGTTTCTGCATCCATTTTAAATGATTAGTGAAGGAATGAGGGGAAAAAATTAGAATTTAATCATACTTTAAAAAGAAAGCTCCCACTGGAGCTAAAACAAAGTTACAAGTCCAGGTTATAGGAATCTAGGTTACATGGTAAATTGTTAAAAGCAGCACATAACTATTATTTTCATATCAAGTTCATGCTTAGCATAAGAAAATCCTGTTTTGAAAATTACATGTGATTCCAGCTTACCAACACATAGTTAGGTCACACATAGGCAGTGAAAGAGCAAATGCAGAACCAATCCACCTCCTTTCTCCACCAGCAGCCCCTGGCCTGGAAGCCAGGTCTACACACTCTATTTGCTTACCACCACCCCACCCCACCCCCAGCCCTGTGAGGGCTAGCCCTGAAAGAGAAGGCAGACTGTTATTACTATTGATCCACTCAGCAAGACAGGTTCAGGACCCTCTGCAGATCTGCTCCACCAGTTTTCTCGCCTCCAGCAGAAAGGGGGGAATTTGAAATCCCCACAACTAGAACAAAGTGGTTAACATCCTAACTGAACCCTAAGAAACTGGTATTCTTGCATTTGGAATGAATTGCACTATTCAAATGGATAGCCCTCCCTTTTCACAAAGTTGTGTTCAGAGGCTTTAAGCAAAAAGCACTTGTGTGTAAGTGTGGTGTTTTAAATGCACCAGGGGGAGTTCAATCATTGAAAAAGAAATTCTACTAGGAAGATTTCGGTTAAGTTGAAGTAGACCACTCCCCACCCCAATCTGGAAATTGTAATACTGAACTTTTATTGAAGCAAAGCACACTAAATCAAATCAATTACAAAGATACATGTGTCACACACCAAGAAAACATTTTCAGTTATGCTGACAGCCCAAAATGCTTTCAATTTTTCAAAGACAGTTTTAATGCCATGGGAAAATGCTCATGTTAAAATGAAAAAAGCAAGATACAGTACCATATGCAGTATGATCTCAACTATGAAATTTTAATATTTATACATTGAAAAAAAACTGGAAGAAAATGCACCAAACATTTAACTGCTGTTATCTTTATATAGTTGGATAACAAGATACTGAATATTTACTTTTCGGAAATTTTCCAATTTTCCAAGAAATCAATATTAATAAATCAGAAAACTAGCAAAAAAAATAATAAATGCAAATGTTAAATCCCTTCATTAACTACCAATGAATTTTTTAAAAAGTACTAGGTGAGTAAACTGGCTTTGAGGCATGGCTACATGAATTCCTTTACCTATATGGACTCCTTTTTCACCTTAATGGGGGAAAAAAGGCCATCAAAATTTTATTGCAAGTTCAAACAATTTTGTACCATGATGTTGGAAGCTTTAGTTAAGTCCTATACCCCCAGAAAGTTCAGCAGCTTATATCTAACATTAACATACAGAATGCCAACTTTTCATCAAAAATTTTAATGCTATCTTGCCTTAATTGTTCTTATTCTCAGAGGATGGTCTGAACAAAGGGCATTAGTTTAGAAATTCCAGCCTTAAGAGGAATTTTAAAGAATATTCTTTGAAATAATCGATCTTAAACAATTAAGAAATGATACGGCTTTGGTGCATTAATCTCTTATATCTTAATTTCCAAGTAAGTCCTTAAAACATTTTACTGTTAAGTACCGCTTGACAGCTGTTATTCAAGAAGATACAGATTACAACATTCAAGCATTTATTAAGAGTCTACAGCTCTACACACTGTGTTACAAGTGTGGGCAAGAGGAGAAAAGGGGACTTTGAAAGGTGGATGTACAGAAATCCCCCACAGGTCAGTTCCAAATAGTCCTCTGCAACAGACAGTTCCAAGGAGTTTCTTTTATAACATACCAACAGTTTAAGAATAGTTAATCTAAATTTTTGTGCTCAACTGTCAAAATTTGTGTCTAAATATTTAGCTTTACAAATGGAAGGGATGAAGAGTGATAGGGAAGGGGGAGAAACAGAGAACCAAGCACAATTACTTAAATTTCTTCTGAAATGTACCAGACAGACCTCAACTGTCTAAGACAGTGGTCGGCAAACTCATTAGTCAACAGAGCGGCAAACCGCGGCTCGCGAACCTGTGGCTCATGAGCGCAGTTTGCCAACCACTGGTCTAAGAAATTTTAAGAGGAAGATTTAGTAACTTCTATCATCACTATAGTGCACACAGGCCAAACAATGACAAAATAACAAAAGCTGCTAAACCTGTGCTCAAGGAGAGAAAGAATCCTGTTGTGGTTCAGGCTGCCCAGAATCAGTTTTCCATAAATTCTAGGGGAAGAAGAGTTTTACTCAGTTTTATGTAAGTGTAACAAATTAAGAATTTACCTTACATTTTTTCTAGGTACAAATTCCTAGCTGACCTTATATCTCTGAAAACAATTTCAAACAATTACATTTTTCTTATAGGCCCTATACCCAGTTTTCTCCAGATCCAGGGATTTGTCAAATAATTTAATGATTTATGAGAATAAGGATCTCCACAACCCCCAGAGACTTTGTTAGGCCAAAAGGGAGAAAACAGAATTGGAGCCTATTAACTCCTAAGGTGATGGCACTGTCCCTCTATCTGACTGCCTGGGTTTATAAACTTCAAACTGTCTAATGTAATTCTATTAGGCTAGAAATTCCTTGAGATTATTTGATTCTCCTTTGTATCACCCTGCTCCTACCACTAGCCTCCCTAATATAGTGCTTGCTATTTACTGTGTTAATAAGTGTTGGGCAACAGGAAAGGCTACAGAATAATAATATAGACTTTATTTTTTAAATGACTACAACCTTCCATAGGACTTGAATTTCAAAAGTCAGAATTTTCTAACACTGCATCCACACACACACAAAACCCAAAACATAACAAAAAACTTTCAACTTCAATACTCACTAAATAGTTACTGTTAACTGTTATTTCTTTAAAAAAAAAAAAAAGAAAACTTTACTTTTGTTTTCCTTTTTCAAATTCTCCAGTGTTGTATTAAAAGGCTAGACTACCTATGTTTGCCTAAGTCCCTTCCAGCACTTACATTGTATTTTTAAAACTTGTTTTAAACAAAATAAACTTGAAATTGGACAAGGTGACATTTTACAGCCAAATGCCACTTAATAGCAATGGTTCCCACCAGACACGAAACCCTCTGTGCTAGAGGCCTTGGAGTTTGAACTGATGAATTTTACAAGGGGTTAACCCAGGCCCAGTAGGGTTAGTTCCTAGTACAGCAGTAGAGATTATCAAAATGACTTTTGGAACTAAAACAAAGTGTCTCTGATTTTTCTGGAACAGTCTGAACCAGGGCCAGAAACCTACAAAGACCACCTATGAGATGATTCAAATGAGAGCAAGGCTTTGAATAAAGTTTGAGTGAAGTCTGACTTGGCATCCTGCTTCCTCTTCCATCTAAGTCTCCATATTCTCCCTATATGAACGCATGTCCCATTCTTACTCTGGACCCTTACAACACCTAAATCCCATGATGACAAACAGAACTCAGAATAAAGACACTACATTTCAATTTAAGGCTTTTCCAGACACACCACTAGCTTGGGCAAGCCAACTCAGAATCTCTCTCTCCATACAGTAGAAAGAGAACATCACCAACCTCACTGTTTTCTATCAACATGAAACAAGCTCAAGGTCTTAGCAAGTAATGTAAGTAACAGTAAGTTGTAAGTTATCCCTGTCCCTCTGGAGTGATTTCTGAAAATTTAAAAAGCTACCCTTACTAAAAGGGGAGGGGTAAAAGTATCCTTGAAGGCCACTGGAACTCTAATTTTGCATTCAGGGGCAGAGACAGCACTCATAGGACTTAGAACTAACCAGAGGTCCTGATCCTCTTAAGTCAAAGAACACTTACACAGTGTTGTGGAAGGGTAGGTACTTTTGAGTAGTTTCTCATTTACTACATCACCTCATTAATGAAGTATTACACCTTTTACAACAAAGGAGGAAACTGCCTTGGAGAGGCTAACCATCTTGCCCAAGGTCATACTGGGAAAGTAGCCTGTATACAAAGTTTAAATGGTCACAGCCACTGATCTTCAAGCCTACTTGTCCACATTTCCTTATGGGGCAAACACCAAAAGATACAAAATTCATGTATTTTCTGATGTCTTTAAAAAAGTAAGCCTGGAGAACTATCCCATCCCATCCCCTAGCCCAGTGATGGGCAACCTTTTGAGCTTGGTGTGTCAAACTTCGCCAAAAAACTAAGTATAACTCGGGTAGTGTGTCACTTTGAGGAAAAAACATTATTTCACAAATGTTTCATCCTCGGCATGCGGCCGCCTCAGCGGCCGCGTGTCATCAGAAATAGCTAAGCGTGTCATAGGTTCGCCATCACTGCCCTAGCCCTACCAAGGGGAGGGAGTAGAGCAGGGGTCCTCAAACTTTTTAAACAGGGGGCCAGTTCACTGTCCCTCAGACCGCTGGAGGGCCGGACTATAGTTTAAAAAAAACTATGAACAAATTCCTATGCACACTGCACATATCATATTTTGAAGTAAAAAAAAAAAAAAAACAGCAAAAACACCCGCATGTGGCCCGCGGGCCGTAGTTTGAGGATGCCTGGAGTAGAGAAACCCCAAATGTACAAACATAGAGGCACAGTAGTCAGGAGCATTCATTTAGATATTCAGACAGATCTAGAATATCTGTTTTACTACTTACTGATCGCTTCCATTTTATCCAAATGAACCTTTCTTCACTGATAAAATGGCAATGACTCAAGGTAAGAGTGAGGATTAAAGGAGACCCTCCTTATTAGCAGGGTGCTGACACCAAGTAAACACTAAAAGTATAGTTCTTATTATGAGTCATCCTCAGGCCCCACTCCAAGTCTTGGTTGTTCTAATTTAGGTTTACTTTGTAGCACTCCAAGGTACACCAGTTAGTGTACCCTTATTGTAGTCATCTAGGGAATTGTATCCTTAACTCTTTCTAGAGCAATGGTTCTCAACTTTTCTAATGCCACGACCCTTTAATACAGTTCCTCATGTTGTGGTGACCCCCAACCATAAAATTATTTTTGTTGCTACTTCATAACTGTAATTTTGCTACTGTTATGAATCGTAATGTAAATATCTGTGTTTTCCGATGGTCTTAGGCGACCCTGCTGCTGTAGAGCCTAAGACCATCGGAAAACAGATATTTACATTACGACTCATAACAGTAGCAAAATTACAGTTATGAAGTAGCAACAAAAACAATTTTATGGTTGGGGGTCACCACAACATGAGGAACTGTATTAAAGGGTCGCGGCATTAGAAAGGTTGAGAACCACTGTAAAGGTTCTCTGCCCACACTGTGTTGCGCCCATTTACCTAACAGACCTCTGAACCTCATTAAGCCCCGAACACATCTACACCAGGTTCTGTTAAAGGCAGAAGCTGTGAGACAAGGCCCTTTCCCTAAGGTAGCTCTGTCTACTGGAAGGAAGAGCCATAGAAACAATTCAAACTGATGAACAGAGATACTATACTGTTCAGGGAAAGATTGAGAAAATGAGAACTGAAGGAAAGTTGTCACAAAAGAGACTTTTAATCATTCTGAAAGGATAAACAAGCATAGGGAAAATTTTGAAAAAGAGAATGGAGGAAAAAAAAAAGAAAATGGAGGTAAGTATTTAATAGATCAAGCAGTGTGACTAAGGTACCTGACCCAAGGTTAAGACCAAGTCATAAGGCCCTTGCAATGCCATGCTGAGTTCTGACTTTACCCTACAGGCCAGTGGTCGGCAAACCGTGGCTCGCAAGCCACATGCGGCTCCTTTGGCCCCTTGAGTGTGGCTCTTCCACAAAATACCATGTGTGGGCACCCACGTACAGTGCGATTGAAGGAGTACTCTAATTAAGTTAATAACAATGTACCTACCTATATAATTTAAGTTTAAAAAATTTGGCTCTCAAAAGAAATTTCAATCATCATACGGTTGATATTTGGCTTTGTTGACTAATGAGTTTGCCGACCACTGTTATAGGCCATAGGAAAACAAAGGTTATTTTTTCAGTAAAGTGAAGAGATCCGAAAGATAGACTCCCAATGTCCCCAGGAAAGATGGACTGGCAAATGGGTCAATTCAGGACTGGGAAATAAGAGCAGGAAGATTATTCCTAGAGCCCAGGTCTCACCTCCTCCAGAGAGCCTTTTCTGAATCCATAGTCAGGCTGCCCCAGAATATCTTACACATAACAGGGTTCAAGACATTAAATTATTATCCAATATAACTGTGTTGGCCTCAACAGAAAAGAAAGCACTCCATTCATTTATACATGCCCAGAGACTTCATAAAATCTGCATGTACACGTCTGCTGTATGGTTAAATGAGGAAAAGACATGTATTTGCTGTGGCTGGGGCAGAAAAGATGAGTTCAATTTGAAATCTGTGAGATAAATGCTTGTGGGACACCTGTAGAAATGTCCGCCAGAAGACAATGGGGCACATTATATTTGGCAATAAGGAGGGCCTAAACTGAAAGTATAAATCTTGAAAATTAAGAATGAGAGAGCATGAGGAAAAGTCTGAGAGCCTAAGAAGAGAAGAAAAGGAAAATTTCTAGAAGAGAAAGGATGACTAAAAGAGGGACGAGAAAGGTAGAGAATCACAAAAGGTCCAGATAATTTTGGTCTATTGCAAATATGTTTAAATAAAAACAAGGTGGCAGGTATTAACTCAGGGCTCAGTAAATTTGCTAAATATATTTTTGATAATGTTAAGACAAGGACTAATCAGTTTAGCATGTGCTTGTGTTTCTTTGACTTCTCTGAGTTTAATATCAGAGGACTAGATCCCATAGCACATAGAAAATAAGTTGCAAAACAATGCAGTGGATTATATTTTTTAAGGCTCAATACCCCTTGGTTGAGATTTTTTATTGAAACTGTTTTGATAACCATTAACTGATGTACTTGAATGAAATTGTATGAAGTCTAAAGCTGATGAAGGTATTGATCAAGAGGGATCTGGATCTCATCCTCACTGTCTACATGAAGTATTCTACAAATATCTTACATCTTTGCCATTTTCTTCGAATAAAGAGCATACTTTAGGTATATTTGGGTGCATTTGGTACAGGTGAGAATTTAGAAGCTGATAAAGAAAAAACTAGCCCTGGCCGGTTTGGCTCAGTGGATAGAGCGTCAGCCTGGGTCCCAGATTTGATTCCAGTCAAGGGCATGTACCTTGGTTGCGGGTGTGCAGGAGGCAGCTGATCGATGTCTCTCTCTCATCGAGTTTCTAACTCTCTATCCCTCCATCTCCTCTCTCTGTAAAAAATCAATAAAATGTTTTTTTTAAAAAGATTATCCTACAAAAAAAAAAAAAACTAGAAAGGTAATTGTCCTCTGGTGAAAATGGATGATAGGACATGAGATGTGAATCAATGTGACCTACACTCATGTTTGCTTTGATTATAAACTCAAGAAGTCTGCCTCAATATACCTTTTTTTTTTTTACCTATGCCCCCTCTTGCATTCCAAACTTCATGAATTTAAATTCTTCCTTCAATTGTAGAACTCTAAGAACTTCAATTTGACCTCACAATTCATGTATATGGCTAAGCAAATTATACGCAAAACTGAATTCTGACAAGCATGTGCCCTAATTAAGATGTTTCAAATACATTTTAAAAGATCATCTGAACAATTTTCATTTCAATTTACAGACTATTCAATAAAACAGATCACAAGTCGTTACAAAGTTAGTCATTAAGCTGTATATACAATTTAGTTAACAATACCCTACCTGTGGTCAGCAAACTGAGGCTCGCGAGCCACATGCGGCTCTTTGGCCCCTTGAGTGTGGCTCTTCCACAAAATACCTGGAAGAGCCACACTCAAGGGGCCAAAGTAACTGGCCTGGGCAAGTTACTTTAAAGAAGTGGCGTTAGAAGAAGTTTAAGTTTAAAAAATTTGGCTCTCAAAAGAAATTGCAATCATTGTACTGTTGATATTTGGCTCTGTTGACTAATGAGTTTGCCGACCACTGCCCTACACCATTAAAAATAATTCAAATTACTTTAAACACTCAAATCAGACTGGTATTCCCAATACGCTGACATTCTCTAAAACCACCAGAGCACAAAACTCAGTATAAATTATGTTTCTGCATACTCTTGCAAGGGGCCCTATTACTTCACCACAACACATATAATTTTAACTACATTAATTTGGTGTATGAACCCTATTAATAAGAGCACACTGAGTCTCCAATATATTCTGGATTAGCACTACTTGTTATATTTACTGGTAAATTTATTGAAGGAAAAGATTATTTTTCTACACAGCTTTTTAAGTAATCTTTTTTAAACCCTCACAATTTAAACTAAGTTAAAACTATAAAGAATTCCTTCTTAAAACTTTATCATCATTAAAATTCCCGAAGTTTAGTAAAATATTGAATCACAAAACAGATTCAATTTAAAAAAATGTAAGGCGAGTTGGAGAATATAGTAATTGTTTGGGGAGGCTGGCTTGCCCTTTGTACAATGTGGGCAAAAAGTAGGTTTACAGTTTTGAGTACGCAAAACAGAGTTTATTCTTCTATTATTATTTATTAATTATTGTATTATTTTCCAAATGAACAACTGTAAACCTACTTTTGCACACCCCTGTATATAACTGCATTAGAACTGAAAACAAGAGTGGCATTTACGTTTCTCAAAACTATCTTCTAAAGTATAATATTGCATAACACAGAAAGACACTTTAACAGGATAAATATCGAATGAGTCATAAATTCGCTTGATAAAAAAAGAAGCAAAACACTTAAGGAAAGACAACTACATCAAACATTACGATGCATTAAAATTAATCTGACAGCCCTGGATGGGTAGCTCAGTTGGTTAAGAGCGTCGTACCCATATGCCAAGGTTGCGGGTTCAATCCCCAGTCAGGCATGTACAAGGACCAACCTATCAATGCATAGATGAGCGGAACAACAAATTGATGTTCCTCACTTGCTCTCCTTTTCACTCTCTAAAAATCAATTTCAAAAAAATTTTAAATAAAATTAATTTGACAAACTATGTATACTTTTAGTAAATTTTCCAAATTAATGGTAAAAGATGTGAAACTCTATAATTCAATAGGAACAGATAAATTTGTATTTTGCCTGAGTTTCAAAAGTGCTGATGGCATAACTATTCCACTCTATTAGAAAGAGCAAGCAGTAAATATCACATCCATACATCATAGTTTCCTGCAAAAAATAGTTTTTGTATTTTTAATTTATCCTAAACAAACTCACAATGAGGGGGGAAAACAAATACTTTTTCAAATCCCATGTTCTAGTTTTAAGATAAAGAATCAAAGTTTGCCAAACAAGAATCCCTATAAGCATTAAAGTTTCAAGGATATAGAAGCCCTTTGTGTATATCCCACTATTTTTATTACCAGCTTACTTTGTTTTAAATGACCTACACTATGGCCCAAATGTTAACTTTTAACAGGACTCACTAATCAATTCTATATGCTCAGTCACTGGCACAATCCATGTTTCACCTTGGCTTCAACCAAGTCTTTTATTTTGTTTTATTTTTATAGCAGTATTAAATGTCCTATAGAAGTATTTCTCCTAGTTCTATTTGAAAGTCTGTATTAGAGAACAAGCAACAACAGACGCATTGACTACATACATACCCAGGTTTCTCCAGTAATACTTAAACCCCTCGGCCAAGAATGCCTTTTTTATGGCAGGTCTGGCCTGGGGAGATGGTAGCAATAATTAATGAAGTGGACCTGTCCTCTGACAGTCTGCCTAACAAAGCCAAGGACCTAAGGGACAATAGACATAAGGGAAGTCAGTTATTCTTCCATTTATTCACTCCCACTTGGGTCATCAACTCTCACCTTCTACAGGCACATGAACTTAGGATGTCAAAAGTAGTTCCCATGAGAGCCTATCATTGACTAGGCTCCTCCAGGAAATTATTACTCTGGTAGAATTCTTAAAACACAAGAACTTCCTCTTTGCCTCAGAGAGTAAGAAAACATGTACAATATTAGTATAAAGCAATAAATCCTCATCAATGCTGCAAAAGACTGTGTTATTGTAAAATCAATAAGCTCAAACTAACTTTCTGAAAGTATTTTTTAGAATGGGCTAGCTAACATTAAAAAATTTGCCCATGTGTTCTTAGCTTCCATTCTATTTAAACATTTCTAGAGCAAGTAGTTACTATAATGGAAAAAAAAGATCATATATCTGGACCTAAACCTAAATATGAAAATGGATCCACAGGCACACTCTTAACCATGTTCCAAAGAAATATGTTTAAACGGCTTTACCATGCAGAGCTATGGCTTCCCGGAAGGGTTGCAAATCAGTCTCTACAGATGAGCTAGTTTCCGTTGAAGTAGCTCGGTTAGGGGACACTACAGTCAGTCTTGGGGGAGCTCTAGAGTTTCGTGGTGGAGGAACTTTCCCACACAGGAAGCTGATCAAATCTTCTCTACGAATAGTTCTTCTGCGCTTTTTAACCCAAGCCAACACATCCTTATTGCGTCGCTGATAGCCAATCTGAATTCCAATATCAAAACTTCGCTGATGGGTGTCCACGCTTTCTGTTAGAAAAAAAAAAATAATAATACATGATGATCAGTAGAGCCATGCTGCATTTTCTTAAAAAAAAACAAAAAACATTTTACAAGTTAACCAAAGTGAGTATCATGAAGTATGGAGCTCTCTAAATCTATCCGTAATCTATTAAAGTGAATTATATTTTTGTTTGTTATACCTGACATTTAATCATAATATTCTAAATTCAGTTAACATATCACATAGTCCTGGAGCTTCTGCCATGTTCTTTACAAAATTTAAATAAATAAAAAGAGGGACTACTTATTAGCCAAATTTCCATCTTTAAAATGCTATTCCCTTAAAAAGCTTGCTATGCTAACCTAATGAAACTAGCTTGTTTAATAACGCTAACAATGGGTAAATTATTAAATGTTTATTAAGTACTATCTATCTATACTCAGCTTCACCTGAGAAAAGGTAATACAAATACGTATCATGAGAGCGGTACTGCTGTCCCCTTACTGCAAGAGAAAACAGGAATTGAGCGCTGAGAAACTTCACGCAGGTCACAGAATAATACATACAAGAGCTAGAACTTTGCTCAAGAGTCTGTGGTTCTTATCCATTAACCTATACCAGTGGTCGGCAAACTCATTAGTCAACAGAGCCAAATATCAACAGTACGATTGAAATTTCTTTTGAGAGCCAAATTTTTTAAGCTTAAACTTCTTCTAACGCCACTTCTTCAAAATAGACTCGCCCAGGCCGTGGTATTTTGTGGAAGAGCCACACTCAAGGGGCCAAAGAGCCGCATGTGGCTCGCGAGCCGCAGTTTGCCAACCACAGATCTATACTGCTTGCCTTCAGGAAAAAAAAAGTGAATTCTCGTGAATTATAAATAAAATCATTACATCGTCCAATGGATGACTAAATATTGCATGTCACTCAGGCCTCGCTCACCCCAGCAGCATTCACCATGTTATTTTAGAGATGCACTCCTACTGACTGGTTCAGCACTGACTGGGGGAGCACACTGAAAGCAGCAACAAACATTTTAGAAACGGGGAAATTAATTCTGATTAACTACTCAACAAAACTGAACAGTACGGTGGAAACAAAAAGGTTTCACTCATTCCCCTAGGTATAGTTTCATTCTACTCCAATACCAACAGTTTTCCATAAACTCGTAACCATTCCAATTCCAAAAGACCTTGCCTTAAAATTTCTGGCCTCCCAGTCTCCCTGTAGATACTTCCCCCTTATATAAAGAACCAGAATCTATCTTCTCTCTATACTAATAAAAGGGCAATATGCAAATTGGTCATGACGCCCTCACAGTAACAACCAAACAGCAGGCTGCGTGGAGCGACCAGGCCAGCAGGAGGGACGACCAAACAACTGACCAGCAGGCTGTGTGGGGTGACCAGGCCAGCAGGGGGGGTTAGCAAGGACGACCAAATGACTGACTAGCAGGCTGCATGGGGCAAGCAGGCTGGCGGGGGGGGGGGGGGGGGGGGGGAGGTAGTTAGGGGCGACCAAGCCAGCAGAGGGGGGCAGTGAGGGGCTACTAGTCCGGTGGGGGGTAGTTGGGGGTGACCAGGCCGGCGGGGGGGAGGGGGGCAGTTGTGGGCGACCAGGCCGGCAGGGAGGGGAGGGGGCACTAGGGGACGACCAGGCTGACGGGAGGGGGGGAAGGGGGAGGGGCGGGGGGGGGGCAGTTAAGGGCGATCAGGCAGGCAGGTGAGCAGTTAGAAGCCAGCAGTCCCGGACTGTGAGAGGGATGTCCGACTGCCTGAGATCGGGCCAAAACCAGCAGTCGGACATCCCCCAAGGGGTCCCGGATTGGAGAGGGTCCAGCCTGGGCTGAGGGGACAACCCCCATCCCCCATGCACGGATTTTGTGCACTGGGCCTCTAGTTTTCAATCAAACGATCCCTGAAATTTATTTTTAGTTGTGCTGCTCAAGCAGCAGAAAACTACCAGTATATCTTTAATAGCCTGGCCGGTGTGACTCAGTGGTTGAGCATCAACCTATGAACCAGGAGGTCACGGTTCAATTCCTGATCAGGGCACATGCCTGTGTGGGGCGTGCAAGAGGCAGCCAATCAATGAGTCTCTCTCATCATTGATGTTTCTCTCTCTCTCTCCCTTCCTCTCTGAAATCAATAAAAGGCCAAGAAATGTAGATGATTCTTTGTGTTAAGCAAGAATTTGCTTTTACAAAAGATCCAGAGATAAAGAACTACCTGTAATTTTTTAAAAATGTATTTTTACTAGAGGTCCTAATGCACGAAAAAGATGTTCAGTGTGCAATTAGCTTATTACGCTTTTATTATTATAGATTGATTACAGAGAGGAAGGGATGGGGTGGGGGGAGAGAAACATCAATGAGAGAATCATTGATCAGTTGTCTCCCTACCGCCCTACAACCAGGATCCAGCTGGCAACCCAGGCATGTGCCCTGACCAGGATTCGGATTGTGATCTTCTGGTTCATAGATCAACATTCAACCACTGAGCCATGTGGCCCAGCATGGCCTCTTTTTTTTTTTTTTAAATCCCTTGTCTGCTACAAAGATAGATTCTGAAAAGAGTAGCAATAATCAATGAAGAGCAGTGTCCCAAAAAGAAAAACAAGAATTCAGACATCACAGAGGCTCTTAAACTGTATGAATTTCAATCATTAAAAAAGATGGCAAAAAGGGCAACACAAGCAGAACATTATTACAAAAGTTATTCCTTACTAGATGATCATTCCTTATTGCTAAAAAATTGAAAAGAAAAAGGAAAGTTGTCCATGGAAGCACTCTTAAGAATATTAAACTCCATCCCAATTTTCAAAAAGTAGATTCTAATTTTACAGATATAAAAAGCAGCTCGGGAATGAAGTCATTTCTCCAGTATTTCACTACCAGAATAATGGCCAAATTACATGAATCAATGTCTTCTGATTTCTCATTTCACATAAACAAAAAGGAAGAACTCCATTTTAAAGGCAAATTGTATTTAAGAGGAAAATAGAGCACTTTTCCACCTCTCAGTCTTAAAGACTTAGATGAAGCCACACTTAGAGTAGATAAAATTCTAAGATGACCTTGTTAAGCTGTATCTAGACCTTAAGTGTTCTGAAGAAATGGAAGCATTTTAAGAGAAATCAAGTCATCAAGAAAACTAAGCCCATCTCATGGTACTTGACCAAAGAAGGGAGAAGAAACACAAAATATATGAACCTAGAAGCAACCAGGTTTCTAAAACCCTGCCCTACACCTAAAAGAATTGTAATCAAGTTCATAACTGGAGAAGCTTCTCTTTCTCCAAACACAGTGACTAAGAAAATTACATTTTTCAAGATCTAAATGGAGGTAGGCCCAGAACTAGATATACAGAGGGGGGAAAGTTGGAAGCATGGAAGAGACACAACAAACAAGCCCAAAGCAGGCTTGGATGGTACAAAGATGAAGCAGACATGTAAATGTACATCTGGCAAAAAAGACAGAAAAAAGAGAAGCTAGGCCTGATACAAACCTCCAGTAAGGTGGTTTAAAGAAACTGACAATCCAGGAAAGAAAGAGCTTGGCAAAGTTTTGGTTTGTTCTGACTGAAGGCACAAGAAAGTCTCAAAATTTAGATCTGCAAAGGGCTGATGATTTAATCAGATTTGAACAAGTTGGAAAACTCAATATTCACTGGTTTAGATGAGTTATATAACTAGTTGTGAACTTCTTTTATAGTGTATGCAACTGACAAATCATTTCATCTCAAAAAGTCTGCACAAGTCTCAATATCCAAACCAACCAAGAGCACACTAAAAATTAAGCATTTTGTGAACACTGACTTTTACCTACTAGAAAACAGAGTAGGAGAAAAGCAGATATAACATTTAAGGTCTTCAGGTACAGGCTTTTGCATTGCCTGGACATAGCTTAGTTTTATACCATTAACAACATCTCCTGAAAACAAATCCAATTACTTTACCACCCAGATTAATCCAATCGGTTATTTTCCCTAAACAGGGAATCTCATTTTGACACTAAAGCATTTAAAAAATATAGTCCTATGTTTAGGACTTTAGTTACTTGGTTGAAAATAAAAACCCTCCTGCAATACCTTGAACTAAGTAGGAAAAACCTAAATGCTTATTGGAGAATCTTAGGCATGACTAGAGTAGCTTTTAACTTAAATTGCAGGTTAATTTAATATCCAGCTAAACATAAACACAAAGGATGGCCTCCTGAAAACTCTCAGCTTGACTGCTTTGAATACATCTGAACCCTGACAAGGTACAACTCATAGAAACAGTGGGGGGTACAACTCATAGAAACAGTGGGGGACAGTCTTAGGACCAACACCATCTTACTGACACCAATGTCATCATGGAAAAGGGCTATAAGCTTGAAGGTTAGGCAAACCCCAAGGGCATCACAAAATGTCAATCTAACCTTTAATCACAACACATTCATTTCCTCATTCAAGAAATACTGATTCATGGTAGTCACAGATGTCCCACGTTTCTTATTTTTTAAAAAAATGTATATAAGCAGCTGAAATTTAATTTGAGAGATTTTTAGAAGTCTAATCCTCCCACCACTGGCATGGGGCAATTGACAGATGATTTCTGAGGTCAAGACCAAATGCAACACTTCCTTACATGATACACTGGCAAAATTAATCAGATTTCACTATTCATTGTTTTTCTGATACTCAAAAACCTTATGTGAGTCCACCAGAGCAAATATTCCAATTTCATAAACAAGGAACTGAAACTGAGGTTCGAAGGGTCTTACCCAAAGTTAGGTGGCACAGTTACTTCTACAAGATATTTCTTCCTCAACAATAGAGAAGCCATTTTTCATTCTTAGAGCAGGGGTGGGGAACTTAAGGCCCGATAAATCATTTGATCTGGCCTTGCCAAGGCACTAGGGGTGAGTTAATTAAATGTCTGATCAAATATAGCAGGCTAATTTTTAAGTTAATTGTATATGGCCCTCGAATGTTATAAATATCCAAATGGCCCTTGGCACAAAAATGGGGTTCCCCACCCCTGCCTTAGAGGATCTACAAACCAGAAGAGCACACCACTACATCAAAGCAACTCTTCTAAGGAATACTTAAGAATTAAATCTGTACTAACCAAAAAGTCTGCCACAGGGAGAGAAAAAAAAATCAGAACAAAGATCTGGCCCTGCCAGTGTGCCTCAGCTCAGTGGTTGAATGTCGACCCACACACCAAGAGGTCACTGGTTCTATTCCCGGTCAGGGCACATGCCTGGGTTTCAGGCTCATTCCCCAGTGTGGACATGTATTATTGATGTTTTGAGCTCTCGCTACCTTTCCCTCCCTCAATAAAATTAATAAAAAACGTTTTTTAAAAAAGAAACAAAGATCTGAATCATAGACAAAATAAAATTGTTTTAAAAAAATAACTATGTATCCCCCAAAGAGGTAGTATCCAAAAATAAGCACTAACTTCTAGCTAATTGCATGTTTACTTAATCTTCACCTACCACACAAAACAAAGAGCAGGAACCAAGGAAGAATCATTGCAGCCACAGTTGCCTGGCATCCAATCCTCCTTCCTTTCCTAAAGGCCCTCCAAGTTTTTGTTTGAATAGCTCTTGGGAAAGCTTCTGCAACAAATTTGCTCAAGGGGTGGAACATGTGGTTTAGTCCTTAATTAATCTGCACAATCCCAAACTGTGGCTATGATGCTGGCTCTGAGTAAGCATGTGACCCAATTTTGGCCAAGAAACTGTAGAAGTCATTTGCTAGTAGCTCCTGGGGAAAAAAAGTTTTCCCGGCTCTTCTAAGCTTTGCTAAGTGGCTCTAAGATGTGAGTTGCCAACTTACTGACATTAGCCTGAAGACAAAGCTCATACATACAGAAGAGTGCAGAGCTGCAGAGCCAGGGAGACTGAGCCACTGAATTCAGTCAACCTCACCCTCCAAGTGAGAAGAGCCAATCTATGTTCATACCATTGAAGCCAGCCTAACTTGTATTTTTCTGGTTATCTGCAGCCAAAACATCCTTTTACACATTAAGTAAAATTATTGTCTTCTATAAAAGCTTACAAACAGCCCTAGCCGGTTTGACTCAGTGGATAGAGCATCAGCCTGCAGACTGGGTTGTGGCCTCAATCCCCAGTAGGAGGCATGCAGGAGGCAGCTGATCAATGATTATCTCTCATCAATGTTTCTCTCTCTCTCCCCCCCTCTCCTTTTCTCTCTGAAATCAATAAAAACATTTTTTTTTAAATTACAGACAGAATCTAATAACAGTATTAGGAATAACTGAGGCTACTACTGCTCCTTATGAATTTAATACAATTTAAGACAGGGTTTCTAATTGTGATCCATACTAAGGCATTTTGTACAAAGTCTTAAAGTTCAATAGTTTTTGCAGCAAGGATAGTCACATACAAGCTCCAAAAATTGTAAAGAGCTGAAATCCCAGTACCTGTCTTCAGGTAGCATATGCTCTTGTCTGCCCGTTTGCTTATACATCAATTCACAAATTTTCAGTATGTTCAGTTCATTTTCAGTGTGTGTGTGTGTGTGTGTGTGTGTGTGTGTGTGTGTATCTCCAAAATGGCCCATTGAAGTGAGACAGCTTATTATAAACAGAATTTAGCACCAAGATGTCTCAAAAATAAAGATTTAAAAGCATCATACTATTTTTCACCTGAAAATTTTATTATACTTAGACATTTTAGGGGAAAATTAAGTAAAGTACACACCATGAAGTTTATTCCAACTCAAGAAAAAAAAGTATAGACAAAAAATAAACTAGAATATCTTCCCTTCCTCTTCAGTACTGCCCACAGCCAGAAACATCTGAAAAATAAAACCTGATCACCAACAGTCAACCCTAACACTTGAATACTCAGTATATGCTAGCACTAAACTAAGAGCTTTGTACTAAGCTATGAATACTAATCCCCACCACTTACAGTTAAGAAAATGAAGAAGCACAATAGGGAAATATCTTGTTCCACTGTCTGTCTCCAGGAGTTTACAGCTATGTTATAGTAAGTCTAAATTCTGAACTCAGATAATCCAGCAGTAGACTCCATAAGGTTGCTGGCCTGGGGCAAATGCTATTAACAGGGAGACCAGAAACATCTTTAATATAAATAATACCAAGAGAAAGCTCTCAACATGTGGTAGGACTCAGCATGCAACTGAAGTTTCAGAAGCAGTTTTAAAATGTGAAGAGGCAAAGAAACAAGGCATAGCATAAAGAAAGAAAAACATTCACAAGCTGAGAGAAATAAAGAAGTGGTTCTACAGGTTAAGATCAAGCCCTAGGGCAGTAATGGCGAACCTATGACACGCGTGTCAGCACTGACACGCATAGCCATTTCTGATGACACGCGGCCACATGCCGAAGATGAAACATTTGCTGCTCCTGAGGATGAAACATTTGCGACTAGAGTCTTAGAGTTAGTTTTTTCCTCAAAGTGACACACTACCCGAGTTATGCTCAGTTTTTTGGTGAAGTTTGACACACCAAGCTCAAAAGGTTGCCCATCACTGCCCTAGGGGCTACTAAAGAGCTGAGCACCAGCTGACACCTCAGTCTGACCACGTGAGGCTCCTAGGATGGCCTTGTCCTAGAAGACAACCAGTCCAACCTCTCACCTGAACAAGTAGCCCCTATGCAGGAGGAATTTGGAATTAGATAAGGAGAATATGTACTTTCATAATGAAGAGTCAAAAGACAAGAGACTGGAAATCAATCACCCAAGAAAATGTGGTAGGTGGGTGGTGGATTTAAGAAGCAAACACACAGGCTTGGCCAAGTATTTTCCAGTAAGCATCAACCTGGATTATATTAAAATGACCTCAGTAACTTTTCACTCCCTTTCAAAAAATGTACTAGACTAGGCAAAGGAGACACAACCTGACTGAATATTGAACAAACATTGCCCTCTTGAGATTTATCAAATCAACATAAAAACAAGAACCAGCATCAGGATTTTCCTTCCCCTTTCCAAAAAAGGATGGCAAAGTCTGGCCCTACTTTGTGGAGGAGAAGGAACCATGCACTCCATTTTGTTGAATTCTGTCCACACTGAGGGGGCATCCCAACTCACTCTCCTCCAAATCCTTCCAGCTACCTTTTCTGCCCAACCAACATAATGTTCAATTTTTCAAAAGACCACAGGGGCCCTCTTCCATGCTTGCACCTCATTTCTGACCTTCCAATGTGCTCATTTCTAGAGGTTATGAAGAAGTTGGTGAATGTACCAAGCTATCCCCAGGCTGCAAAATGACTCATTTTTTAGCTTTCTAGGTTAAGTACTTAATCATACAAAATACAGGAGCACCACCCAATTAAAGAGATCCCCTCAAATCCCCCCACCTGTAAATTACATTTAAATAATCAGAACTGTGAACATTCTGATTGAAATTTACCACTACTTAATGCTGCATACACTTGTGATACTACCTTGCCAATTTTATTATATCTATTTAGGGTATTCAATTATTCCTATAGTTGAATTGTATCCTCTACACCACATCCTGAAAAGGAATAACAATGTAACTGCAGAGCACTATCCATACTCTCTCCTTAAATCAGATAAAAAATGTTGCTACACTACCAAATTCCACAACTTACCTTTTCTATCAGGTAAAAAGGAATGCATTTAACAAAAATAAAATACAAAGTAAGAGTAATTCAGTCTAACAATTCAGCATTTGCAAGAATGCAAGAACTTCAGGTGATGTTTATTTTTTAAAATAAATGAATATTACATTAAGTTTCTGAACAAATAAAACTAATAAATTTTTTGCAAATAAAAGTAATCAAACTGGAGATTTCAAAGTTCAGCTTCTAAGCCCATCTACTAATATGAAGAATTTGCACTAAAGAAAACTGCCAGCTTTAGTCCTAAAGGAATAGAATCTTGTAGACAACAGCACCAAAAACTAAAAAAAATAAATAAAACTAGAACGCATTCCTATTTTTGTATGACCTGGCACATACAAGGCACTAAAAATGTGTTGCCTTCCCCTTTAAGTAAAAAAGCCAACTGCAACAAGCAAATGGATACCCCATTGTACCATCATACAACAGAAAGCTACTCAACAAAACAAAACAAAAAAAGGCACTGAGCTATTTATCAATGCATGCAATGTGAACTCAATCTCAGCGAAAGAAGTCAGCCACAAAAGGCTGCATACTGTAAGGTTCTATTTATGAAATTATGGGAACAGGGAAAACCATATATTCAACAATCAGATCAGCAGTTGCTTAGGGGCTGGGGTGAAGATAGAATTTCTTAACAGTGTTTGTCAAGCTCAAACTTACATCTTTAAAGGGTAATTTTACTGCATGTAAGTTATACCCAAAGATATTTGAGTATTTTAAAAAAATGTGTTTTATGTCTTATTTCAAATTTCCCTGTCTGGATGAAACCGAGTCATCCCAGAGAATGTTCCAGACCCTCAAGCACTGATGGATGTTAGCAAACTACTCAGGAGTCAAAATTGTTGAAGGAACTCACACTGGATGGTGTAGTTCTGAGCATCAGGCAGGTTCGCACCTGGGCTGTAGGTTATGTGCAGAGGAAGCAACCAATTGACATCTCTCTCTCTCTCTCTCTCTCTCTCTCTCTCTCTCTCTCTCTCTCTCTCTCTCATGTTTCTCTCCCTCCCTCTCTCCTTCCCTCCCTTCCACTCTCTCTAGAAAAATCAATGGAAAAATATCCTCAGATGAGGATTAACAATAAAATCAAAGTTGATCACTGGGGCACGTTTTAATTGTTTCCCTTTTCTTGATAAACCTGGACTATCAGTTCCTCATTCCTTGAAATTAACATTTTACTCACCAGTTTCAGTTTACATTCTCAAAAAAATGCAAATTCTACCCACAAAATCTCACAATAGTATTTTTCTTATAGAATGCTACCATCATTTGCACATTCTTACACAAATACAAGAATCTGAGAATCAAGTCACTCCACAGCCTATTTTGATAATTTTGAAATGCACCGAGTTCCATTACTGTTACCAGCAGCTTCTAGAAGTTTGAAAGCATTTAAGTACATCTTTGTTAAGATTAACAGTCAAATTCAAATCCTTTTTCCATAGAAACCTTGCCCCCCAAAAATTAAACCCAAATTTCCAAATCTTCAAAATCAATAAGCCACAAAATCTCAACCCACTGTCACTAAGAGAGCACAATGGGCAAGAACGTTTCCTTTAACATATCTTCATGTCATCACAGAGGAGGAAAATTAACTCCAGAAAAGCACTACCATAAAACACAACTCTATTAACTCACACTCGGATCACAGATTTCCTGTCAATAATGTACAAGCAGATATAAGGCAGTTTTCAAGATAAATACTTGAAGTTGCTAGGGAAGAGCAGCGTGTAAAGATGGGCACAGGATTTCAATTGACTAGTTTACAACGCACTTATAAACACTACAAACGATCATGCTCTAAGTTGTCCATCACAAGAATCTTTTCCACAAGGTGCTTACAATTTTCCACTTCCACCCCCCTCCCCGCCCCCCTCTCACTGTGGCGCAAAACCATAAACTTTCTTCCCTTGGGTGCCTTTTCCAAAGAGAAGCTCCTCTCACCCAGTGTCAGCTCAGGGCTTCTTGACCTCCGCACTATTTGACATTTGGGGCATGGATATGGGGTGGGGTGAGGGTAACGGGGCAGCCTCTAGCGAATAGGATATTCAGCAGCCCCCCTCAGTGATGACATTAAAAAATGCCCCCAGACGCAACCAAATGTACCGGGGGATGGGGGGGAGCGTCAAAATAGCCCCCAGCAGAAGATCACTGATCTAGCTAGAATACCACCATGTCCAAGTTGCAAGACACCCAGGGTTAATCTTTGGGTACGGGAGAAAACACTCCGGCAGTCTAGGTCCAGGTGTAGGTGGCCCACACACTTGGAACGCAGGCCTTTCACCCTGACGCAGGGCGCCCTTCCCCTAATCGGCAATGCAGCAAGGTTATCTTTACCTTTGTAGAGGTTGGTGACGGCGGTGGCTGCGTTTTGGAAGGGGACCCAGAGAGAAAGTCCTTGTTGCTGACACACGCGGTCTGAAAAAGTGGGAAAAGGGAGGGGGGGGGGGGGAGAACGGAGAAAGAAATGTTATTTGGGCGTCAATCATTTGGGAACGGCCATATTAGGTTTCGCCATTTTGTTCCAGGGTTTCGGGAACCCACAGTGACTGGGAGGAAGGCAGAAAGGGGGTCGCGGAGGGGTGGAAGGGGAGCCTCGGGGTCCGGGGCGCAGCCCGAGGCCCAGTCACGGCGCAGGGAGGTGCCCTGTCCCCGCCCCGAGGCCAGCTTCGGGCACAATAGGGCCGGCCCTGTCGCCTCCCTTCGCCATTTTGTGACTGGGGGCTCCTCCCCTGCCCTCCCCGGCCCGGGGCCCCCGACAGCCAGGCCTGAGGAGCGGGCGGGCTCCTCGGGGCCGGCTCCCAAGACAGACCTCCCCCGCGCCGGCCCCGGCCTCCCCCGGGCGCCCCCGCGGCCCGGCCTCCGCGCCGCCATCTTGTGAGGAGGGGGCAGCGGGGCGGCGGCCGGGCCGGGGAGGCCGCCTGGGGCCCTCGGCCGGGGGGTCGGGCCGAGGCGGCGGCGGCAAGATGGCGGCAGCGGCCCTCACCTTTGTAGAGCTGGGCCACGGCGGTGGCCGAGTTCTGGAAGAGGTGCCACAGCTTCTGTTGCTTGTGTTCGGGCTGCGCCCCGGCCGCCGCCTCCTCCTGCAGCTCCGGGGGTAGCTGCTCATCTTGCTCGGCCTCGGCCAGGCACTGCCGCTCCCACTTGGAGAACCAATGCTCGGGCCCGTGCTCCTGAATCTCTGCCTCGCCCTCTTCCTTCCGCTCCTCCATCCTCCGCGGCCTCCCGCGGCCTCGCCGCCGCCGCCGCCGCGTCCTCCTCAGGCTAGGCTCCCGCGGAAGCGTCGTCGTCAAGCGGCCCGGTGGCGGGGCCCAGCGGCCGGCGGCGGCTCCTCGCGGCGGCCCAGGCCTCCTGCTCCCCGACGACCTGCGAGCCCCGCCCCGCGGCCCCGCGCAGCCCGGGACGACCCCCGCCCCGGGCCTCCCCACCCCTGGGCCCCGCCGAAGGTCGCCGAGGGCCGGAGGACCGCCGCCGCCTCTCGCCTCTAGAGTCGGAGCCCGTCTACCGTCCCCCCATGGCGCCGCGGACCGCCGCCGTAGGGCCGCCGCTGCTGACAACCGAGCCCTCCCAGCAGCCGAGCCAACGCCAATGAGCCCACCCCAAAAACTAAGGAACGTCGTCGCCACCGCCGTCGACGCCTCTGCGGCTGCTTATCCCCGCCCTCCCCCGCCCACATGCTGACTGAGAAGCACCGCCCACTCGGCCCTCCCCTGCCCAATTGGGGCGCGTCCGCTCCGAGGGTTCCCATTGGTCCGATACAACCAGTTCCGCAGGCCGGTGTCTGAATACAGCGCCGTGATTGGTTCCTCTACCTGTCTGCCTGACATAACCAATGGGCGGGGACAAGGGAGAGAACGTCGGGAAGGGTGAAGTCGTAGAAAGAGGGGGAGAGCTGACAGTGGTTGCGTCCGAGCCAAAAAAAAAAAAGTACGCATGCGCATTTGCCCGCTGCCCCAGCCCCTGGGCCTCCAGCGGGCATCACGTGACCGGCCCTGCGACCGCACCCGGGGCGGGGGTTTTTCCGGCGTTTCCAGGCCCTAGGAGACGCCAAATTGGATCCGGCCACTGCGCCGCGGGGCTGGAAGGGTGTGGTGGGTGACAGCCTGGTTAGTCCTCCATTGGGCTTCCAAAAGGAGGAGGGAAATGGAGGAATTGAATAAAACACCCAACTTCTGTCCAAGTGTGCAAAGTGCTTCACATCTGTTTATTCACTGTCCCATTAGATGGGCAAGATGAACCTCAGAGCCCAAAGAAAAATTTTCAGGTTGCAGGCCAGCGGGCCCTTCCTGTGTCCTGCAGGGCGGCCCACACCCACAGAGCTTATCACGGGGTGCGTGGGGAACTCTCTGCCACCCATCTACCCCCCTCCACCGCAAGCAACCCGCGTCCTCCAGGGACACGTCTTTGGACTAGACTGCAGCTGCCGCCCATCCGGCCCGCGAAATCGAGAATAAGCCGGAACAGGAGAGGGTGCCGAGGCCCTGGCATGTCTGAACTTTTGCGAGTGAGACAGCCCCCGCACCTGTCCCTAAAGCACACTCCTGGGCCACGTGCGGCCGCTTGCGTCACGCGGCAGCCTCCGCCTCCTCCTACCGGAACCCGCGGGGCCGCGCTGAGTGGGAGGCCCGCTTCCAGGGGGAAAGTTCTGCGCCGGACTCTGCTTAACAGGCCGTGCGCAGTAGTCCTGTCACCTCTGCGCCCACGGGGCTGTGCGTCCGCTGCGCGCCTGGGGCGGGGCTGCGCGCCGCGGGTCCCGGTCGGGGGCCGCCTCTGGGGCTCAGGGTCTGGGGAACGAGCAGCCACGTAAATGGGCGTGGGCCGCTCAGAGCCAAAACTGGCCCTCTAGGTCACGCTGGCGGCCGCCGGGAGCCCCTGGGGCGTGGAGAGGTCGGCGTGGAGCACCATCTCCCACTAGCTGCCCGGTTGCGCTCCGACAAATTTGGCTTTAAAGCCACCACCCCTGGAGTAAAATCTGACCTCCTCCCGGAGACCATCGCGTCCCCGCAGGGTTTGGTCCCGCCTCCTCTGTTTTCCTCTCTCGCCGGCCGCTGCTCCGCTGGTGCGGTTCAAGCACACTGACCGCCTTTCGGTTCTCCCGGGGACTAAGCTGTTGTCTGCCTCAGGGCCTTTGCCCTAGGAGTTCCCTCTCTCCGGAATCTTTTCTTCCCCTTCCCCCTCGCCTCCCCTCCTCCCCGGTCGTCATCCTCAGGGCTCTACTCGAAGCCCGTAAGCACAGAGCCCCTTTCAGACCAGCCAGCTTTAAAGTAGCGCCCTCCCCCCTCTCTCCTATTGCCCGGTTGTTGTGTTTTTCATACCTTTGAACAACCTGCTATTGATACGTTTGTTTACTTAGTATACCCCTCTCACCAAAAAGTAAGTTCTTAGAGCAGGAATCTTGGCAGATTCCTGGTTGGATCTGAAAACAAGGATTTAGGAAGGGGGAATGGAGGCCATGGCGGAAAGGACGTGCCAGGCAAAAGTACGGGTTATAGGGGAACCCTAAATTCATCAGGCCTACCAAAGGGGGAGGGCGCCGCAGGCTGGGCACTTTGTCCACCCCGTAATAGAGACACACAGCCTAGAGTCTACCTATTTTTACTGGCGTTACAAACACAACTTATTCTATGCTATGAAAATTTTTTTCAATAATGATTACAATACCAAAAAAAAATCTGAAAACCTTCCATTATTTTTACAGCAAAAAAAAAAAGGGTTAATCTGCGTGCATATTAATATATTTTCTGAGACCTGCCAAGGTTTTGTCTCTGTCTCTCTCTCTCTCTGTCTCTCTCTCTCTCTCTCTCTCTCTCTCTCTCACACACACACACACACACACACACACACACAGCAGATAACTCTAGAGACCAGGCTACTGGATTTTTTTTTTTTTTTTCATTCTAAACTACCCTTTATAAAAAAACCTAAGCAACATTATTACACATCAGCACTTGGTGGGTGCTCATGGCCAACCTGCAAGAGCTCTGGGGATGAGGCTCACGGGAGGGCACTCTGAAAAGCAGTCTGTGCTAAATGCCAGGAGGGCATAAAATCAGATCAGTGAGAAGGATAAAAGGGTCCTTCCCAGCGATGGGAATCTGGGAGGGCTTCCTGGGAGAGGAAGCATTTTTCTCTGGGCCTTGAAGCACTGACAAGGCTCCTGGAAGAGGCCCCTCAGAGCATGGGGACACAGACTCAAAGGCTCAGATGTGGGAAAGACTTAAAGAACCCAGACTTATCTGGTTTGACTTGAATCGAATTTTCTTTTTTTCTGCTGCTATCACATTTGATTTTCTCAGTAACTGTACAGATACTTCCTAGCTGAGTAACCTTGGGCAAATTGCTTCAATTTCCCTGAGCATTATAAATGGAGATGATGACAGAAACTCATAGTGTTTGCTCTCAGGATTAAATGAGAATAAGTGAGGAAAGAACTGAGTAGTACCAGTACACAAACTCACTCAATAAAGACACCTGGGAAAGTGCTCCTTGATTAGCCTCCAACCCTGGAATTAGAAGGCCTGTATGAAACAATGTAAATATGACATCTTTCAGCTAAGATCTGGAAACTTTACATCCATTTAAACTCACTAGAGACTGATGACTCAAGAAAAGTGGATTAATATATCCTTTTATTTTTAACACTTTCAGACTTTTTAATATGTATATGTAAATACTTCAATATAAAAGCTTATTATGAAACCTACCTTTTATTTTATAATACATCTAGGATATTTTTTCAATATAGTGGTCTCATTCCTTCTTATTAATAGTGACACAGCATTCCAGCGTATGGGCACATCATAATGTATTTAATAGTTCTTTACTATTAAATACATTATTTAAAGGGCATTTGGGTTGTTTTCTGTGTGTGTTTTTTAATTTGTTTTTATTTCTTTATTTTTTTTTATTGATTTCAGAGAGGAAGGGAGAGAGAGAGAGAAACATCAATGATGAGAGAGAATCCTCGATTGGCTGCCTCCTGCACGCCCCACACTGGAGACTGAGCCCACAGCCCAGGGAATGTGCCCCTGACCGAAATTGAACCGGGGACCCTTCAGTACGCAGGCTGACACTCTATCCACTGAGCCAAACCAGTGAGGGCTAATTTGTTTTTATTGAGTTTAGAAAGGAAGGGAGACGGATATATACATAGAAACATCAATGAGAGACGTAGATCAGCTGCCTCCTGCTTGCCCCCGACTGGAGATTGAGCCCAAAACCTGGGCACGTGCCCTGACTGGGAATCCAGCTAGAGATAGAACCTAGGACCAAACCATGGACCTCTTGGTTCATGGGTCGATGCTCAACCACTGAGCCACACTGGCTGGGCTGTTTTCTGTGTTTTAGTACTACATTTACTCATCACTGTTGTACATTCATCTTTGCACACTCATTCAATTAATTCCTTTGTATAAATTCCACAAAGTAGAATCACTTAGTGAAAACACTGTATTTTTCTGTATTCATTGGTTTTGTTATTATTATTACTGCAAAAGTACTCCATATTTCAACTGAAGAATTCCAGTTGTACAGAACAATATAAATGGAAAAGTAAAAATCATTCTACCTACCTCATTCCAGATCGTCAACCCTGTTTCCAATAAATAACTTGTAACTGTTAGAAGATGTGTCCATGTGTATGTCACATGTGGTATATGTATAACTGTATACATGTATGTTCCCCACTTAAGGGAAAAAGAAGGTGATCATTTTATTTGTACTGTTATGCAAACTTGTTTCCCTTAACATAATTTAAATATCTTTCCACATCAGGACATAAATTCTTTTAAAATATTGTGAAATACTTTATTGTATGGATTAATTATAAACAGGTTCCCTATGGATGGAATTTAGATCATACCAGTCTCTGACTACTATAAACAATGCTATAATGAATATCCTTGTATATATATATGTGCTATAGTGAATATCCTTGCATGTGTGTATATGGATACATGAGCAAATATATATATTCAGAAATAGTATTTTAGGATCAAAGGTATATATACATATATGTATGTATATGTGTGTGTGTGTGTGTGTATATATATATATATATATATATATATATATATATACAATTCAAATATTTTATGAGACTTCTAAAACGCGCTTCAGAGCCCTAGCCAGGTTGGCTCAGTGGATAGAGCCTCAAGGCTAAAGGAGGCTCCTCCCTGGCCCAGGCCCTGGTCAGGGCATATGCAGGAGGCAACCAATCAATGTGTTTCTCCCATATCAATATTTCTCTCGGTCTTTCCTTCTCTCTTCCACTCTCTCTAAAAATCAGTGGGAAAATATCCTCGGGTGAGGATTAAAAATAAAATTTTTTAAAAGCCAAACACCCTTCAGAAAGGCAGAGTAATGGTCATTGCCTCCAATAAATATGAGTGTGCTATTTTTCCAGACTTGTCAATAGTGAGTATTATAAAATACTTTGCACTTTGCTGAACAAATAAATGAAAAAGGGGTCTCCTTATGGCCGTACTTTGATTAGTCCAGCTTCCCAGGTTGTCATTTTTTTAAAATGCTTTTTTCACTTTTCTTGCCTTACAAATTTTTTCAAAATAGACAAGGGTTTTATTTTATAGCTTCTGAGTTTTGCATCAGGCTTAGAAAGGCTTTCCACACTCCGAGATTATTTGTTGACATAATTGAATTAAAATGAAAATGGCAGCGCATCTTCCCTCATCTTTTTGAAGAATGTCAAGAGAATACATACTACCAATAGCTTCTCTGTTATAAAGCATGCATTCATCATAGTAGGCAGTGAAATGGTCTCAAAGTTTAATTACTGCCAGAAAAGGTCAAAGTTAGACTCAAGGGCATGAGTCAAAAAACATGAGAGAAGTCAACAATATTGTAAGCACAAAAAGGCAAGACAAAATAAAACGTTTTATTTAACATTCAACAGCATACAAGTCAACGAGCATCTATACTAATAATAGGGTAATATGCAAATTGGCCGGGATGCCGTCACAGTAACGACCGATCAGCAGGCTGCGTGCGCAGCAGGTGTGGGTGGGCGGGTTCTTGCAGCGTCACGGATGGGGGTGGGGCCATGGCGGAGAGGCCCCTGTGCCACAGGCCCAGCCAGGGGTCCGCAGGCGCGCGGAGAGGCCCCTCTGCCGCAGCCACGATGGGGACCCGCAGACGCGTGGAGGTCCGCAGGCCTCCGCTGCAGCCCGGTCCAGGGGTCCGCAGGCCTCCCCCTGCTCCAGCCTACCTCTTTGGGGGGCAATCCATCGAGGAGCCCCGGATGGATGGGTGGGACCTAACTCTTTGAGGTGATGGATCGCAGGGCTCCCACACTGTGACAGGGCACAGGACCGGCTGGGCCCCCCCTCCACCCTGTGTGTGTGAATTTCGTGCATCAGGCCACTAGTGTTTAAATAAGAGCAATGTTTTTGTATATTTTAATACATTACCTGTCCAAGTGTAGGACCAATGTTGACATATTAAGTGCACCCTTGAATCGATTCCTGCATTTCACTCCTGTGGCAGTGGGATATGAGAAGGGCAGCTCTGCACATTTAGGTTTCAGCAGAGGAAGGAACACAACTTGTCCATTTTGCTGCCTCTGGCACAGCGTCAGAAGTCACACACCACTTCATCTTTGATAGCCCACAACTTTATATGTGCTTATTGGCCACTTGTTTTTCTTCTAGCCATTCGATTCCTCTGCCCATTTTCTAATTGGATTGTCTTGGTATTATTGAGTTGTCAGATTTCATTATATATTCTAGATATACCTGTTCCTTATCAGATATATAATTTGCAAATTGTTCTCCCTTTCTGTGAGTTGTCTTTTCGTGTTATTTATGGCATCCTTGGAAGCACAAGAGGTGGAAACTTTGATATAGTACAATTTATCTATTTTTTTCTTTTGCTGCTGTTGCTCACATATCTTTTTAAAAAATACATATATTTTTCTTGATTTCAGAGAGGAAGGGAGAGGGAGAGAGAGATAGAAACATCAATGATGAAAGAGAATCATTGATCGACTGCCTCCTGCACATCCCCTAATGGGCATTGAGCCTGCAATCTGGCCATATGCTCCTACCAGGAGTTGAACCATGACCTCCTGTTTCATAGGTCAACACTCAACCATTGAGCCTTGTGGCCAGGGCATCACATACCTTTTTTTTTTTAAGTGACTAGAATCCACATAGCATGAGATTCAACATTTTGCCTAAATTGTAAAAAATGATTTTGTCACAAAAATGCAAGTAACATCTTTAAAAAAAAACATGCAGGAAAAAACATTGCTTAACCCTTATAGTGTTGCAATCTGAAAAGAGAAAATAGTCATGATTATCATTTACTAAGCACCATGCACAGAACTAAGTTACCTAGATCAGTGGTTCTTAATGAGGGCAATTTTGCCCCCTGAGGGACACTTGTAATGTTTGGAGATATTTGGTTGTCATAACTGAGGGGGAGGGCAGTACTACTGGCATCTAATGGATAGAGTCCAGGGATGCTTCTAAACATCTTACAGTGCACAGGACAACTCCACCACAAAGGATTATCCGGCCCAAATGTCAGTAGTGGTGAGGTTGAGAAACCCTGATCCATATCTATCAATTGTCCCCTTTTATGATGAGGAAACCGAGGCTTAGAGAGAGGTTAACTAACTCATGTAAAACCACATGGCGTGTAGGTCCAGGATTGGACCTCAGGCAGTCTGTCTCCAGAATCTCCATCCCTTGCTGGGGCAAGGACAGCAGGAAGGAGATGACTTTGGGAGAAGGTCTCTTGGAGAGGAAAAAACTCCAAACGTTATCACTGAGAAATCTCATATTCCTGGTCCACAGTCTGATCTTTCGGTGAACTGGGATGGTAGAATGAACAATGAGGCAACCTGAAGCTGAGCAGGATGCTTTCCTCTAGAAAATTCTCCCAAACGCAGGAGAGTGGGCTTCATAATAGCCTAAGTATGGTTCTAGAATATGTGAATTATTGCTCCTCAGAATTACCTAGGGCTTTTTAGAAATATAGGTCCTTGGGGCCCAATCAAAGCTATGGAATCTAGTTCCCAGATCCCCAGGAGTGGGGCTCAGGAATCTGGATTTTCAAAAGTCCTCTGGTTTGTCAATTGCATTCTCATGTAATTACTACATCATGGGGTGGCTAAGTCTATTTTCAGATGTTCTGGAATCAAGTGTGATTTTATTTCCTCTAGCCTGGACCATTATTGATTTGAGAGAGAGAGGAAGGGAGAGGGAGAGACAGAGAGAAACAGCAATGTAAGAAAGAACTATCAGTTGCCTCCCCTACGCACCCCGACCTCAACAGGACCTGAAACCTAGGCATGTTTCAGGCAGGAATGAAACCATTGACCTTTTGGTGCACAGGATGATGATCAACCACAAAGCAACACCAGCCAGGGCTCTACTTGATTATTTCAATCACAAATGAGAAGCATCAGGAAACCTAGAGGCAGAAACCAACCAAAGAATATCTCTCTCCAGCCCTAGCCGGTTTGAGCTCAGTGGAAAGGGCATCAGCCTGTGGACTGAGGGTCCCGGGTTTGATTCTGGTTAAGAGCACGTACCTGGGTTGCAGGCTCCATCCTTGGCCCTGGTTGGGGCATATGCAAGGCAACTAATCCATGTGTCTCTCTCACATTGATGTTTCTCTCGCTCTCTGTCTCTCTCCCACTCTCTCTAAAAAATATCAATGGGAAAATATCCTCAGGGGAGGATTAACAACAACAAAAAAGAATATCTCTCTCCATTTATTCCCTCTCATAATATTTAATGTCCAGTGTATTAGTTATCTACTGCTGCATAACAAACCAGCAGTGGTATAAAACAACAATAAACAACAAGAATGCAGGAGTAGCTTAGCTGAGTGTTCTAACATGGGGGTCTCTCGTCTCTCATGACGTTGTAATCAGGTATTGATGAGGCCTGCAGTCATCTGAAGTCTTTTTTTTTTTTTTAATTTTGTATTTTTTTTTTAAATATATTTTATTGATTTTTTACAGAGAGGAAAGGAGAGGGACAGAGAGCTAGAAACATCGATGAGAGAGAAACATCGACCAGCTGCCTCTTGCACACCCCCCACCGGGGATGTGCCCGCAACCAAGGTACATGCCCTTGACCGGAATCGAACCTGGGACCTTTCAGTCCGCAGGCCGACGCTCTATCCACTGAGCCAAACCGGTTTCGGCCATCTGAAGTCTTGACTGAGGCTGGAGGATCCGCTTCCAAGATAGCATCCTCACAGGGCTGGCAAGTTGACGCTGGCTGTTGGCGAGAGACCTCAGGTTCCCCACAGACCACTGGAGTGTCCTCAAGACATGGTGGCTGGCTTCCTTTGGAGTGAGTGAGCTGAGAGACACCAGGCAGAAGCTATTTTTTGGGGACCTGGCCTCAGAAATCATATAGCATCATCCTGCCACATTCTATTCCTTAGAAGCAAGACACTAATAAGTCGGAGCCACATTCAAGGGGAGGGGAATTAGGTCCCACCTTTTGAAGGGAGGAAGTCATAGAATTTAGGGACATATTTTAAAGCCACCACATCTAGGTCTTACCCATGCTGCATTCAGCTCTCTGCTGAAGGTGAAATTGTTTGACTCTAAAGTCCTAGAACTTCAAAGGTGTCCTGGCTCACCTGGGAAGCCCACCACTCCCATTTCACAGCTCTCTGCACAGCAACAACTAACTCGATGACTGTTCCGGCAAGTGCAGGATTGAGCAGGGAAAGAAATGTGTTCTGACCTCTTTTTACTTCCTTTCCTGGGGCAGAAATGGCAAGCTCGTGATTGAACTCAGACAAAACTCTCTTACCTCATTTGGTAAACTGAAGGATATTTTCTTTCTAAACTCTGTTCTAAATAAAAACAGCAAATAAGGTTAAATAGTAAATAACGAGATTTTTAGCAGAAATTGGAAGGCTTATATGTTCTTCTCCCCTTGTTATACTTGGGCAAGTAAATTCTACCTGCCTTTAAAAAAAAGAAAAGAAAGGAAAGGAAAAGGAAAGGAAAGACTACAAGTCTTATCTATAAGATAAAAAAAAAAAAATTTTACCCAAAGAGTCAAAATATTTCAGACCTCATGAGGAAAATTTTCCTAAGGGTTTCTCAAAACTAAGCCTATAGGGCTGGGGGGAGGTTAAAGAGGGTATAAGGGGGATAAATGGTGATAGAAGGAGACTTGACTTGGGATGGTGAACACACAATACAATATACAGATGATGTATTATAGAATTGTACACCTGAAACCTACATAATTTTATTTACTAATGTAACCCCAATAAATTCAATAAAAAGGAACAAAAAAGAAACAGAGAAAAAAAACCCTGAGCATATAATGGAATACTATGTACATAACAAAGTTGGCTTGGTTCCTTCCTCATATCCATTCCACAAGTATTTACTAACAGAGCCTAAATTGTATTCAAGTGGGCAATGAGCCCAGCTGAAGGACTACATTTCCCAGTCCCCTTTGCAACTGAGGGAGGATGATGAAATAAGAGGAAGTCATTGGGTGGGGCTTCCAGGAAAGCTATTTAAAGGGAACTGACTTGGCTTGCCCTATTGCTCTTGTACTTCCTCCTTCCTGTGTCCTGGAACACAAACAAAATAGCAAGGGCTGTAGCAGCCATTTTTGACCATGAGGTAACCTTGAGGAAGGAAGCCATATGCTAAGGACTGTGGAACCGAAAGGAGGAAGTCTGTGATGAGTTTGTGCTACCTCTAGGCTTTTGTTGTTGTTGTTGTTGTTAATCCTTACCTCTAGACTTTTGTTGTTGTTGTTGTTGTTAATCCTTACCGGAGGATATTTTTCCCAATTCTTTTCAGAGAGAGAGTGGAAGGAAGGGGGTGGGGGGAGAGAGAAACATTAATGTGAGAGAGACACATCAACTAGCTGTCTCCCACACCTGTCCCAACCAGGGGCAGGGAACAAACCCGAAATCGAGGTATGTGGCCTTGACTGGGAATCGAACCTGAGACCCTTTGATGTGCTGGCCGACGCTCTAATCTTGGAGCCACACTGGCCAGGGTGAGACTTGTTTTTTAAGTAGAGGTAAGAAAACCTCTAGTTTATATAAGCAACTGTGGTCAGTTCTCTGTTCCAGCAGCTGAACACAATTCATTACTCCTTATATAATGTAATGCTCATGGTAATTTGCATAGTGCTAAATAAATGTAATTCTCCGTAGTTTTTGGGAGACTTGAGGGTTTTTCTTTGTGTTGTCTGTGTGTGTCTGTGTGATGTTGTTTTTATCCACTGCTTATGCAACTTTTCTCCATTAGAACAGCATGTTCCTTCATGGCTAGTCCTCAGCCTGGAACTGTAGCTGCAAGTTCTGTTGGTTATCAGATAGTACTCAGGTTAAAAATGTGACCTCTCATTCTGTTATCTGAGGGGTGAATCACAGGCAAATAAATGCATTTTCAGAAGATTGCCTGTGGCCTTCCCAACTTGATGCAACCTTGCTGGTGGTACTTAGAGCCCGGGTTGGAGGACTGCTTCAGCACAGTGGTAATATCACCATGAAAGGCCCCTCATGATAGACTGTTTCTCAGGTCGCCTGTTCTGACTGCTCAATGATTCCTTGATTTTCCTGAACACTGTTTTAAAAGTGGCACAGCTCTGCTGGCCAGTGTGGCTCAGTTGGTTGGAGCATCATCCTCTGCACCAAAGGGTTGCGGGTTCAATTCCCAGCCAGGGCTCATGCCTAGGTTACGGGTACGATTCCTAGTCTGGGCGTGTATGAAAGACAACCCATCCATGTTTCTCTCTCACATCAATGTTTCACATATCAATGTTTCTCCCTCCCTCCCTCTCTGTCTCTGTCTAAAAAATCACTAAGCATGCCCTCTGGTGAGGATTTAATAATAATAATTTTTTTTAAGTGGCACAGCTCTGAAAACAAAAAGGCTCAGGTCCTTTGCAAACACAGGTGTCACAAATAAAGAAACAGCTTCTCAGTAAGGCAAGATGTCTACATTATGGAGCAGGCATCCTCAAACTATGGCCCGTGGGCCACATGCGGGTGTTTTTGTCGTTTTGTTTTTTTACTTCAAAATAAGATATGTGCAGTGTGCATAGGAATTTGTTCATAGTTTTTTTTAAACTATAGTCCGGCCCTCCAAAAACGGTCTGAGGGACAGTGAACTGGCCCCCTGTTTAAAAAGTTCGAGGACCCCTGTTATAGAGTCTCACTCCTGGCCACGCCTTCATCCTGAAACAGCAGTAATGCAGGCCCTCGTATTCAATCCACTACTCTGTGACTCACAGGAATCACCATGTTCAAATGCAGTCTAGTTCTGTAGGTCTGGGCTGGGGCCTGAGAGTCTGCATTTCTAACCAGCTCCCATCGATGCCAAGGTGGCTGGTCCACAGACGGCACCTTGAGTAGGAAGGCACTTGCTGGCTGTTCTCACAACACAGGTCCTCCTCTCTGTCAGGCTCCTTCCTGTCATTCAGGTCTCCATTCAAATGTCACTCCCTTCGAGCAGCCCTCCCTGACCAGCTGGGCCAATCAGACCCCCATCACGTTGTCCTACTTCACCCAGATCATGGTACTTACTAATCTTGGAATGAACGAGGCATATCTCCTCACGGCCACTAGAATGCTCCATGAGGGCAGAGGCCATGTCTGCCTGCTGCCCTGTTCATCCTATATCTCTAGTCCCTAGACCAGTTCCTGGCATGTGGTAGGCACTTGATAAATACCTCAACCTCTCCTTCAGCTAGAATGTCCTTCAAGAGATGAGGTGATCGCTCTTAGATATCTCAAGACTTGAAAAGAAAAGTTTATTTTCTGATGATGAGAATATTGTGTCTACTATGAAAGAAATGTAAAAAATACCTCGGTTGGGTTCTCCCAGAAGCAGAACCTGGAACAAGGATCAGAGAGCAGGTAGTTGATTTGAGAGGTGACCCAAAGACAGGGAAGGGAGGCAGGGAAGGAGAGGAGCCAATTCGGGATGTACTAGGTGGGCAAGTTCCTGCTGTGGGCAGTAGGGGTTCTATCCCTCTGGGGACCTCCAGGAGTGAGGACGTTGGGGTCCTGTCCATCCCTGGTTGAGATTGTTGGGTGGTGGTAATGTCCCAGCATCCCCAGCCACCCCATGCGCAGGTTGAACACACTTCCGCAACTGGAGCAAGGCCTCGCCAGAGAACCAGAGAAACTAACAGAGGGATGATGTCCACAGGCACAGTGAAGGCCAAGGAGATACTGGCAGGTGCCATTGGGGTCTGCCACACAGTCTTTCCAGAAACGAAGCTTGCTCTCTTTCTGGGACCTCCTGGGACCGCCTAGGTCACCAAGATGAACCCCTAGAATCTGTTTTGGGGACCACCGTCAGCCCATACACTTCCAGCCTATGTGCAAACTAGAACAAAGCACGCCTTCCTCAAATTATTTTTATTATTGAAATACAATTTGCACACCATTAAAACCACCATTTTAAAGTGTATGGGTCAGTGGTTTTAGTATATTCACTATGTTGTACAACTATCACCACTATCTAATTCCAGAACATTTTCATGACCCTGATAAGAAGCCCCATGCCCATCAGCAGTCACTCCCCATTCCCTCATCCCCCACCCCCTGGGAACCACTAATCTACTTTCTGCCTATGGACTTGCTATTCTGTATATTTCATAGAAATGGAATCATAAAACACGTAGCCTTTTGTATCTGACTTCTTTCATCTTAATGTCTTTGAAGTTTACATATGTTGTAGCATGTATCAGTTCTTCATTCTTTTTTATGGCTGAATAATATTTCATTGTACGGATAGACCACACTTTCCATTCATCCATTCGTGGACATTTGGGTTGTTTCCAGTTTTGGGGCTATGATAACTAAGACTGCTATGAGTATTTGTGTACAAGTTTTTGTGTGAACATATGTTTTTATATATATATATTTTATTGATTTTTTACAGAGAGGAAGGGAGAGGGATAGAGAGTTAGAAACATCGATGAGAGAGAAACATTGATCAGCTGCCTCTTGCACACCCCCTCCTGGGGATGTGCCCGCAACCAAGGTACATGCCCTTGGCCGGAATCGAACCTGGGACCCTTGAGTCCGCAGGCCGACGCTCTATCCACTGAGCCAAACCGGTTAGGGCAGAACATATGTTTTTATTTTTATTTTTTAAAAATATATTTGTATTGATTTCAGAGAGGAAGGGAGAGGAAGAGAAAGATAGAAACATCAATGATTAGAGAGAATCATTGATCGGCTGCCTTCTGCACGGCCCCTACTGGGAATTGAGCTCACAACCCGGGCATGCGCCCTTGACCAGAATTGAACCCAGTACCCTTCAGTCCGCAGGTGACACTCTATCCACTGAGCCAAACTGGCTAGGGCTGAACATACATTTTTAATTCTCTTGAGTATCGCAAATGATCTTTTAAAAGGTGGCCATGTAGGCAGTAGCCTTGCTGAGGGTCAAATATACCCTCACTTTTACCCACTTGAAGGCACCCTAGTACTTACATGTCTCATCAGCAACCTCAATACCCCAGTGCCCTCTCCTCCAGGTTGAACAGCCATCAGCTTCAGTGCTGGGGTTGAGGGGGCATGCCAGAAGCCAATTCCAGCATGTCATAATTGCAAGAGTTTCATCAAAAGGTTGATGGAACATGGGGACTCAACAAGGGCTGAGTCACATATGTCATCACCTGTTGGTAATGGCTGAAGGCATTTCCGCAAACCTGAATAGGATGATTGTTTGCTGCCAGACAGCTCAGGGCATCTTAATCTACATGTTATTGCCTCCTGTTGGCCAAACACCTGAACAGCCGTAGGCTATTCCCCAATCTGACAATGCTTCTGTATGAAACCCTATCCTTTGAAGTGTATCTCCACCTTGCCTTAGGACAAATTGGGTTAATAAAAAGCAAGGGGTCCTGAGACAAGGAAAACTTAGCTCCTTTAGCTAGGCTCCTCTGACCCCCAATGCCTTTCAAACTTATCTTTCGTCTCTGGACTCCTACTTAATCTACACACAGCCTTTCTCCAGGTTGCTGAACCCTTCTAATGCTGGAACAAGAACCCCGGCATTAATGGTGTCCCAAACTGGGGCTTCCTGAACCCTTGCAGCACCAACATTAATGGTGCTCGTTAGATTCCGGATCAAGACCCACCGGCGTTAAAAGACAGAATTGGGACTCTGAGAAATGAGGAGGTCACATGTGTCTGCAAAACAGGACCGCGTGTCTGTGTGCTCTCCAGAGTGCATACATGACCATCGGTCCGTGGGGTTTATTTTTTATTTTTTTAATATATTTTATTGATTTTTTACAGAGAGGAAGGGAGAGGGATAGAGAGTTAGAAACATCGATGAGAGAGAAACATCGATCAGCTGCCTCCTGCACACCTCTTACTGGGGATGTGCCTACAACCAAGGTACATGCCCTTGACGGGAACCGACCCTGGGACCCTTCAGTACTCAGGCTGATGCTCTATCCACTGAGCCAAACCAGTTAGGGCGGTCCATGGGGTTTATAACAAAGGGTGTTACCCCACTGCCTCAGGACGCAGAACCCCAAACCTCTGAGCCCATCTGCATTATTTTATGCAAGTTCATATGTGTCTATGAGGTCAATGGGCCCCCCAGATGTGCTGTCTTCATGTAGTTCAGAACCTGAACACCTAAACTGCATGCTCCCCATCCCCCAAATAGGTATATCCCCCCACTCCCACCACAGTTGACATAAGATTGTGTCAGCTGATTCTCTCAGTCAGGAATTTGGAATTTGGATAGAGACCAGAAATTGGGAGCCACATCATATTAATGGGCATGTTATTCCATTCTTTCTTGAAGGACATAAACTAGACTAGGAGCCATTCTCTCACATTCATTTGTTATTATGCTGGAGCTTAATGGTTTCTAATATATGTGTGATCCCACTGCTCTACCATTAACATTTTAGCATTTTCCCTTCCAGCCTTTTTTGATTAATATAATTCTTTCCAGTGGTGTGCTGGGGCTGGCTCCTATGGGTGTGGCAAGGCAGCTGTGTACACTTACCCAACTCTTTTGTCAGTGACACCGTGAGGGAGCTGATAAACCAGCCACAGGGGGAGTCTTTACACCATGGGAATCAGCAAATGCTACAAATGAGGGATTTTCTTTACAGAGAGTTGGTTATTAAACTTTTACCAGCACAGCACTGATTTTTCTTCCAAGACATCAGGTTTACCCATTCGAGTGTCTGCCAACTATTTAATGCTCTCCTAAAATATAGCAGGACCTTACGTCCCAGGAAATGAAGACAGAGGATGTATAAGTAAACATAGAAACAAACAAGATAAAGTGTGTGATAAAGTATGAAGAAAATTAAATGAAACAGTTGGTAGGTTGAATACACCCCTTTTATCCTATTTGTTTCTTTCACATCATATCAGGAACAATTCCCCAAGTTTTAAAAAGGTCTAAGGGGCATTCTTCTTAATGGATGGCTGGGTAATATTTCTTTCTCGTGAGAATTTTCTTCTAATTTCTTTAAGCAGTCCTCTATAGCTCAAGGTTTCTCAACCTTGGCACTATTGACATTGGGGTGAAACAATTCTTGTGGGGGTTGTCCTGTGTATTGTAGGGTGCTGACAGCATCCCTGGCTTCTACCCACTAGATGCCAGCTTCAGTCCCCCCACATCAGTTATGTCAACTAAAATGTCTCAAGATTTGTCCCTTTGGGGTGAGGGCACAAAATCACATTGGTTGAAGATCACTGCCATAGTTAGACTTTTTTTTTTTAATTTATATATCTTTAACATACACATTTAACTTTATCATTGTCATTTGAAGTTTGATTTTATAAGACAGAAAAAGACATTGAGTTCTATATCACTGGAATTTAAACAGTACAAATAGTGACAGCTTCATAAGTGTAAATTATATACATTGAAATCATATAATTGGAGATTTTTTTCAGTATGGAAATTATACAAATGAAATAAATGGCAAAAGGACCTTATAGGAATATTTTGTTGGTTGTGAATTATCAGTTACTTTAGGACCTAAACAAAGACTGAATATTCAGACTCCTTTTACTGCTTCATATATACCTCTATTCTTTTTAAAAAAATATATTTTATTGATTTCAGAGAGGAAGGGAGAGGGAGAGAGAGATAGAAACATCAATGATGAGAGAGAATTATTGATCAGCTGCCTCCTGCATGCCCCACAATGGGGATTGAGCTACAACCTAGGCATGTGCCCTGACCAGGAATCGAATCATGACCTCCTGGTTTATAGGCCGACACTCAACCACGGAGCCACACCAGCTGGGCTTTACCTCTATTCTGAGTCAAGAGCTACTTGACCATGAGGTCTGATTTTGGAAGGCATTTAGCTTTATAGCAAAAGTTTCCCATCTCCAGTTACCAGCTTCACAGGAATTGACATTCCAGTGCTGATGTAATCTGCTGGTTGCCTCTGAACAGTGGGCAAAATAATGACATCAGCCCTATGGAAAGTCAAACAGATACCAGAAATGGAACCATGTGCACAGTTCAGTATAGTCTAATGTTAAGTTTTCCCCATCTGAAAGTGAACCAATGAAATAAAACATAAACTGTAACCGACTCGGTTTCAGGAAACACGTATGAGAATTACGTGGTTGTTCTTGTCTTCTCTCCAGTCGCGGACAGGATTCCGTAGGCCACCGTGCTGCTTCCTTTGTGGGTTGTAGCTGAAGGAACGCAGACGCACTTGCTCAGACCTGGTAATGAACCGTAGTCCCGACTCTTCCCGCTTTTCAGGTACAACCAAATCTTCGTCTGCATAGATCCGCAGATCAAATGAACAAGAAACTTCCAGCAGTGGCAGAAATGTCACCGTAGGCCGAAACCGGTTTGGCTCAGTGGATAGAGCGTCGGCCTGCGGACTGAAAGGTCCCAGGTTCGATTCCGGTCAAGGGCATGTACATTGGTTGCGGGCACATCCCCGGTAGGGGGCGTGCAAGAGGCAGCTGGTCGATGTTTCTCTCTCATCGATGTTTCTAGCTCTCTGTCCCTCCCCTTTCCTCTCTGTAAAAAATCAATAAAATATATTTTTACAAAAAGAAAAAAAAATGTTACCGTCACTGTGACCTGTCTGATCACCGAGCGGATTTCATCTTGGAGAGCTTTCAGGCTTTTCTCCGGGTGCTGTCATCTTTGACAGTCTTGTCACACTCCGTGTCAAACTGCCATCTTCCAAGGACCTCCCCGCTTTCAATATTCGAGACGACTACCACACGTTTCTGCACTGAACACTTGTATAACCAATCTCTTAGTTGTTGCACTGCATTATTTAGGTATTTCATGAGCACAGAATCGGTAGTTACAAGCAAGGTGAGTCCACATTTCTCCACCTGAGTAAAGGATTCAGGTGGGTAAATGCCACGCTGATATAAAACGCTGTTGATGCCAAATGAGAAGAACTGGGCCACGATGTGGGCACTCCCGTGCTGGGTGATGCCCTGCTCCCGGGAGAGCTGCCTCGCCCTGGCCAGGGCCACAGCTCCGGCCACCCATTAGTTAGACTTTAAATTGAGGCTTCCAATAGGAAAGTGGGTGTCAGAGTGTGGCCCCTGGACCAGCAGCATCAGCCCAGCTTGTTAGAAATGAAAATGCTCACGCATCTCTCCAGCTGCATGAAATCAGAATCTCTAGGGGTGGGGCCAGGCATTCTGTGTTTCTCAAGCCCTCCAGGGGATTCTGAGGCCCCGTCCAGCTTAACAGGGGGCTGGGATGAAGGTTTTAGAAATCAAAAAAGTATTTGAGTGTGGGTGGCATCCTGCAATGCCGGGCTGTGGTTGCATCATAGCGATGTTTTCCCCCCTGGCTGATCCATGGCTGGGGTAGGTGATTAGTGCAAATTAGCTGAGTTCAGGTGTACTTTTGACTTAAGTACCACCTTTCAGCTCGGGAATTACCAAACACCACTTATTTTTACCCCAGGGAGGCTCTGGGAGGCTCCAGGGCCAGAGAGAAAATTAAAAATAGAAAGTAAATGGATCATCTGACTTTAGCTCTAACCACCATGCCTATAAACCTTAGTTCTTTAAATAAGAGTATTTTGGTCCTTTCAGAAACGGAAGAACCACAAACTGCCTGGCCACGCCAAGACGTACCGCTGGCAGTTAGCCCTCATTCTGGTAACCATCTGCTACCTCGGGCTACCATGCATTCAGTTCACAAACATGGGCTCACACGTTTTTCTTCCTTGGCTGCTGAATGCAGGCTTATCTTTGGCTACCACTGGAACAAAGAGCTTCTGACCCAGTGATCCTCAGCTGGGGCAGCTCTGCTCCATCCTGGGGGGCATTTGTAAAGGGAGTCGGGGGTTAAGTTGCCACCATGACTAGGACCGCTGGAATTCAGTGGTTTAGTGCCAGGGTTGTGAAACGTCCTATAGAATGCTTGTGGCAATGTAAAATCCCTTTGAAAAATAACTCAAGAGTTTGTATTTTTATGAAGGTAAAATTGGTATATAAGTTTCAGGTGTACAATATTATAATTTGACATCTGTATACATCGCAACGTGATCACCCCCCAAAAGCCTAGTTACCATCAGCCACCATACAGTTGATTCCCTTAACCCCTTTTGCCCACCCCCCGCCCCAATCTTTTTTTTTAAAATATATTTTTATTGATTTCAGAGAGGAAGGGAGAGGGAGAGAGAGATAGAAACATCAATGATGAGAGATTCATCGATCGGCTGCCTCCTGCACGCCCCCTACTGGGGATTGAGCCTGCAATTTGGGCATGTGCCCTTGACCGGAATAGAATCTGGGACCCTTCAGTCCACAGGCAGACACTCTATCCACTGAGCCAAACCTGCTAGGGGCACCCCTCCCCACCATTTTATTTCCCTCTGGTAACCACCAATTTGTTCTCTGTATCTTGAGTTTGTTTTTGTTTCATTTTTTTCATTTGTTTTGTTTTGTTTAAATTTCACATATGAGCGAAATCATATGGTATTTTCTTTCTCTACCTCAATTATTTTTTAAAAATATATTTTTATTTACTTCAGAGAAAAAGAGAGGGGGAGAAAGAGATAGAAACATCAATGATGAAAGAGAATCATCAATCGGCTGCCTCCTGCATGCCCCACTGGGGATCGAGCCTGCAACCTGAGCATGAGTGCTGACCTGGAATTGAACCGTGACCTCCTGGTTCCTAGGTTGACTCTCAACCACTGAGCCACACCGGTCAGGCCAGCTCACTTATTTCATTTAGCAGAATATCTTCAAGGTTCATTTATGTTGTCACTAGTGGCAAGATTTCATTCTGCTCTTATAGCTGAGTAGTATTTTGTTGTGTATACACTGAGTGGCCAGATCATAATAATAATAATAATTATATATATATATATATATATATATATATATATATATATATATATACATATATATATATACTAGAGGCCCGGTGCATGAAATTCGTGCATGGGGGCGGGGGGGGGGTGTCCCTCAGCCCAGCCTACACCCTCTCCAATCTGGGACCCCTCAAGGGATGTCTGACTCCCCGTTTAGGCCCGATCCCAGTGGGATCAGGCCTAAATGGGCAGTCAGATATTCCTCTCACAATCCAGGACTGCTGGCTCCCAACTGCTCGCCTGCCTGCCTTCCTGATTGCCCCTAACTGCCTCTGCCTGCCAGCCTGATCACCCCCTAACCACTCCCATGCCAGCCTGATTGATGTCTAACTGCTCCCCTGCCAGCCTGTTTGCCCCCAACTTCCCTCCTCTGCCGGCCTGGTCACCCCTAACTGCCCTCCCCTGCAGGGTTGATCGCCTCCAACTTCCCTCCCTTGCAGGCCTGGTCCCTCTCAACTGCCCTCCCTTGCAGGCCTGGTGCCTCCCAACTGCCCTCCCCTGCTGGCCATCTTGTGGTGGCCATCTTGTGTCCACATGGGGGCAGGATCTTTGACCACATGGGGGCAGCTATATTGTGTGTTGGAGTGATGGTCAATCTGCATATTACTCTTTTATTAGATAGGATAGAGGCCTGGTGCACAGGTGGGGGCCATCTGGTTTGCTCTGAAGGGTATCCCAGATCAGGGTGGGGGTTCCCTTGGGGCATGGGGCAACCTGGGCGAGGGGCCTGTGGTGGTTTGCAGGCCGGCCACACCCCCTGGTGACCCAAGCAGAGGCCCTGGTATCTGGAATTTATTTACCTTCTACAATTGAAACTTTGTATCCTGGAGCGGAGCCAAGCCTCCTGCTCACTCCATGGCCAGAAGCCATTTCTGTTTGGATTTGTTTACCTTCTATAATGGAAACTTTGTAGCCTTGAGTGGAGGCTTAGGCCAGCCAGGGAAGGGGACAGCTTGGTTTCTTCTATCGCCTTGGAAACCCAAGCCTCCCTCCTACTTTCTCCGTGGCTGTAGCCATCTTGGTTGGGTTAATTTGCATACTCGCTCTGATTGGCTGGTGGGCATGGCTTGTGGGTGTAGCAGAGTTAGGGTCAATTTGCATATTACTCTTTTATTAGGTAGGATATATATATATATATATATATATATATATATATATATATATATATTAAAGGCCCGGTGCATGAATTCGTGCATGGGTGGGGTCCGGCCAGCCTGGCCAGGAGGAGGGGACACGGGCGGTTGGCCAGCCTCCTGCTGGTCAAACTCCTGGTCAAAGGGACAATTTGCATATTAGCCTTTTATTATATAGGATATACACTGAGTGGCCAGATTATAATGCATTCAGAGATCATAATAATCTGGCCACTCAGTGTATATATACCATATCTTTATCCATTCATTCACGGATGGACACTTAGTTTGTTTCCATATCTTGGGTATTGTAAATAATGCTGCAATGAACATAGAGGTGCATATATCTTTATAATTAGTATTTTTATATTTTTGGATACCCAGAAGTATTTCATTCCTAGGTAATTACCAAAGAGAAAAGAAAGCCATACTTATGCATGAATATCCATATCAGCTCTACTTATAATAGCCCCAAACTGGAAGCAACCCGAATGCCCATCAACAGGTGAACAGAGAGCATCTGGTATATCTATAGAGGGGACTATTACTACTGCACAGCAACAAGATGGCATGAACTCTTGGTACACAACACAACATGAATGAATCTAAAATAATTATGCTGAGTGAAAGTAGCCAGGCCAAAAAAAAAAGAATATGTGCTTTCTAATTCATTCCCTTTGCATAAAATTAGAGAAAATGCAAACTAATCTATAGTCACAGAAAACAGCATGGCCAGTGTGGCTCGATGGTTGAGCATCCACCCATGAATCAAGAGGTCACTGGTTCGATTCTGGCCAGGGCACATACTCAGGTCGTGAGCTCCATCCCCAGTAGGGGGCATGCAGGAGGTGGCCGGTAGATTTCTACCTCTCTATCCCTCTCCCTTCCTCTCCCTCTAAAAACCAATAAAAACATATTTAAGCCCTAGCTGGTTTGGCTCAGTGGATAGAGTGTCTTCCTGTGGACTGAAGGGTCCTGGGTTCGATTCCAGTCAAGGGCACATGCCTGGGTTGTGGGCTCAATTCCCAATGGGGAGGCATGCAGGAGGCATGCAGGAGGCAGCCAATCAATGATTCTCTCTCATCATGGATGTTTCTCTCTCTCTCCCTCTCTCTTCCTCTCTGAAATTAATAAAAATATGTTAAAAAAAAAAAAAGAAAGAAAAGAAAAAAGATTGCCTGGGATGGGAGGGACGGTGGGAGGGTTAGGAGGAGTTTAAAAGGGGGCTCCTTATAATCCCCTTTGGGAAAGAAAGCAGTTTGGGTAATAGTTGTGTTAATTAACTCTCCCTGGGATAGCTCACAACGTGGCAGCTGGCTTCTTTCATTGGAGGGAGAAAGAGAAAGAGGACGCCCAAGACAGAAGCCACTCTTTTTTATAACCTACTCTTGGATGTGGGGTCCATCCCCTGCCGTATTCTATTCATTTGAGGCAAATGAGCAAATCCAGCTCACACTAAAGGGACGGGAATTACACAAGGACATGAATAAGAAGGTACTGGGATTTTAGGAACCCCCTTAGAGCCTGCTCACCACATAAAAACAAGCAAACATGATGGGATGCCAACATGTGCAGGTTCTCAGGCTCTGTCCAAACCGGGGCACATCAGTCATGGCCTGGTAGGTCAGAAACATTTCACAAAGCCATTTTCTTTTCTTTCTTTTTTTGTTTCAAATGATAAGAGAAAGTTTATTTAGAAAGTGACAGAGGTAGTAGAATGAGCCAGCCGGGCGGCTTAGGCTCAGAAAACAAGTCACAGAAGCAAAAGAAGGGCCCTTGGAGCTTAGGAGAGAGAAGGCAAAGGTTCCCCTCCTGGGGGAAGAAGAGGGGGAAGGGAAAAGCGCGGGTGTGCTCCCCAGCGGAAGAGTGTCCCATTTTCTTTTCTTATTAAAAAAAAAAAATTGCACTTGCCCTAGCTGGTTTGGCTCAGTGGATAAAGCGTCAGCCTGCGGACTGAAGGGTCCCAGGTTCGATCCTGGCCAAGGGCACATGCCCGGGTTATGGACTCAATCCCCAGTGTGGGGCATGCAGAAGGCAGCCGGTCAATGATTCTCTCTCATCATTGACGTTTCTCTCTCTCTCTCTCCCTCTCCCTTCCTCTCTGAAATTAATAGAAATATATTTTTAAAATTAGCGCCATATCTCCCTGCCCAGAGGTCAGAAGAACTGATGGTGATAGAGCTGGCAGAGGGTGTTTCTGTGGTTCCTTCTAGCAGCTGCAGCAGCAGCTTGTTAGAAAAGATAAGGGGATAAAAGATGTGAGAGGTGGTGCCTCTGGATCCTCCAAATAAACCGTCTGGTTATTTTCTGGAAACATCCATCGGTGTGTTGTATTGGTCAGGACAGGTTATGCTGCTGTGAATGAGCAAGCTGCAATAACGATAACAAACACATCTCATTGGCTAAACATCACAAACGTTTCTTTCTTGCTCCGGCAAAGGCGGTGCTGGGTCCAGGTGACCCTCCCGGTCCAGGCGGCTTCTGTCTGGTGACTCTGCCCTCTCAACCCCAGGCCTCCTCCACGAAGGGGAAAATGAGCTGGAGAACCTTGCAGAGGCTCTTTGCTGCCTCAGAAAGGAAGTGACCATCCCTTCTGATCATATTCCATTGGCCAGAGCTAGTCATATGACCCTGCCTAACTCAGGAGGACTGGGATGGGTATCTCCAAACAGCCAAGAAGAAAAAGGGAACTAGACGTCAAAGAAAGTGTGAATTTCAACTACATATGGCAAGGAGAAGATTGAATGCGAACCCCAATCTTAGGAGTTAAGCATCCTTATCTACACATTAATGTTGCAGAGCTGAGCTCCTCAAAATCAATAACATTTTAATAAAAGGTTCCCCTACGCCCTAACCGAGTTGGCTCAGTGGATAGAGTGTCGACCTGCAGACTGAAGGGTCCTGGGTTTAATTCCGGTCAAGGGCATGTACCTTGGTTGCGGGCTCGATCCCCAGTAGGCGGTGTGCAGGAGGCAGCTGATTGATGTTTCTCTCTCATCAATGTTTCTAAGTCTCTATCCCTCTCCCTTCTTCTCTGTAAAAAATCAATAAAATACATTTAAAAAAAACCCACATTATTTACTTAAAAAAAAAAAAAGGTCCCTCTACCACACATGGGATTCCACCTATTTTAATATGTATGATAAATCCTTTGTGTGTATTAATTCATTTGATCCTGACAAATACCCAATAAGGTTGGTATTTTTATTGCTATTTTAAAGATGAGAAACTGAGACACAAAGAGTTTCCTAAGGTCTGTTTCTACCCACAGAACCTTCTGACACCAAATGTTTTGGGGGTTTCTCAATTCCCCAGTTCTCTGGACACCAACAGCGATTCAATCTGACACAACCTAGAACAGTGGTCGGCAAACCGCGGCTCGAGAGCCACATGCGGTTTGCAGCTCTGTTGGCTAATGAGTTTGCCGACCACTGTCATATACTACCCTTTATCTCTTTGCACACAATATGCCACAATTGCCTAATCCTCACAGCTTCCAACTACACGGTAACATTTAGTCTAGTCCAGGGGTCGGCAAACTCATTAGTCAACAGAGGGGTAAATCGCGGCTCGCGAGCCGCATGTGGCTCGCAAGCCGCAGTTTGCCGACCACTGACCTAGAATTATGATCAGACCGTCCCCTCCCCCCAGGTTAAAAGCTCAGTCCCACAAGACTACCCCACTTCAGATCCAATTCCAAGTTCAGGCCTCCTGTACTTCTGACTGATCAGCTATAAATCAGGGGTTCCCATGCCCCCCTTCTCATGTTGCTATAGGGTTCACAGAACTCAGGAAACTTACTACTACCACTTGGTTATAAAGGATACAACTCAGGAACAGCCAGATGGAAGAAATGCACAGGACAAGGTATGGGGAAGGTGGGCTCTGAGCTTTCACGACTCTCCAGGCAAAGCCCACCCTCCCAGCACCTCCACATGTTTACTAGCCCAGCTCATTAAATGTTCTTCAAGGGTTGCTATAGAGCCCTGGCCGATGTGGCTCAGTGGTTGGAGCACTGACCCCTGCACCAAAGGTTCATGGGTTCAATTCCCAGTCAAGGGCGCAACCTAGGCACACAGGTACCTGGGTTTCGGGTTCGATCCTGAACGCCAGGTAGGGTGCACAGGGGAGGCAACCAATTGATGTCTCTCTCTCCCATGGATATTTCTCTCTCTCTCTCTCTCTCTCTCTCTCTCTCTCTCTCTCTCCTCCTCTCCTTTCCCCACCCCCACCCCTCCTTCTCTCCCTTCTACTCTTTCTAAAAATCAATGGGAAAATATCCCTGGATGAGGATTAACAACAAAAGAGTTGCTATAGAACTTAATATCCAACCCCCCTCTTCCCTCCCCAGAGTGGAGCTACAAGTGCCAACCACTTGGTCTTTCTGGTGAGCAGCCCCCTCCTGAGGCTATCTACCTAGGTGCTCTACCCCACGTTATGTCATTAGTGTGAACCCAGGTGTGATTAAAAGGGCTCACTATGGACAACAGAAAACCCTCCTGTCGTTCAGGAAATTCCAAGGGTGTTTGGAGGTCTGTGCCAGGAGCCAGGGATAAAGACCAAATATATTTCTTGATATATATATATAGATTGATTTCAGAGAGGAAGGAAGAGAGGGAGATGGAAACAATGATGAGAGAGAATCATTGATGGACTACCTCCTGCATGCCCCTTACTGGGGATGGAGCCATTGTTTTTTCTATGCAAATATATTTGATTGTTCTATAGAATTAGAATTTTAGTATACACACTGTTTTTAATCATTTTTCTACTTAATAAGTTGTGATAATCGTTTCATGTCCTTTTTTTTTTGTCTTTTTGTCTTTTCATGTATTTACATCCTTTAAAACAGTTGTTTGGCAGTGGATTGTAGGGTTGTGTCAATTTTAAAGCTAATTTCCTATTTTGGGCACTTAGGTTATTTTCAACTTTGGTTCCTACAAATAATTCTATAATAATTGGGTTGGCTTGTTTGTTTGTTTGTTTTTGGCCAAATCTTTGTGTACATATTTATTTTCTTCATATAAAGTTCTAAATGTAGAATTGATGGAATTGGGTGGCACATTTCAAGGCTTTGGATGGAAATTGCCGAATGTCCTCCCCATCTTCATTCACCCTGGCCCCAGACAGCTTATGAAAATGTCTGTTTCTCTACATTCTCACCAACACTGGATACTAAAGATTTGTTTAAAAATCTCTGCAAATCACTGCAGTGTGACATTTTTAATATAATTAAATGTCTTCTATCTGGAAAAAAAAGGTCTTTATTTGAAGTATGAATCCAAATCAAATAAGTTAAAACTAGCTTCCCCTTTAATATATCTATGCAGCAAAAAATTAATATTCAAATTATAACTTTGTGGTTAAAGTGAAGAGGCAATTGATGCCACTGTCTATTGATATCAGGGCACTTTAACAGTGATGAAATCTGACAGAAACTACCTCCGCCAGGTGATCAAAGTTCATATCAAGAGTGAGAAATCATTTTAGTAGCGTACACCCTCAATATGAGTGATGAGAAGGGCACTTGCCTCCATGGTCCTCCTCCCCAAGCCCTAACCCCAGTTTAATCATGAGAAACACATCAGACAGATCTCCACTGCAGGACAACATATCTAAGCGGTATTCCGTGAAACTATAAAGAAAGTCATAACAGCCAAAGGTGGCTATATCCATCAACTAATGAATGGATAAACTAAATGTGGTCTATCCATTCAATGGAATTTTATTTAGCCATAAAAAGGAATGAAGTCCTGATAGATGCTACAACATGGATGAACCTCGAGAACATTGTGCTCAGTGAAGGAAGCCCGAAATAAAAGGCCACAAATTGTGTGATCCCATTTCTATGAAATGTCTAGAATACACAAATTAATAAAAACAGAAAGTAGATTAGTGGTTGCCAGGAGCTGCGGGGAGGGGAGAATGGGGAGAGACTGCTACATGGGTATGTGGTTTCTTACAGAGGTCAAGAAAATGTTATGGGATTAGATAGCACAATTTTTTAAAAAATATGTTTTTTATTGATTTCAGAGAGGAAGGGAGAGGGAGAGATAGAAACATCAACGATGAGAGAGAAGCATTGATTGACTGCCTCCCACAAGCCCCACACTGGGGATTGAGCCCACAACCTGGGCATATGCCCTGACCGGGAATGAAACCATGACCTCCTGGTTCATAGGTCAACGCTGAACCTCTGAGCCAAGCTGGTTGGGCTTGTTTTTTTTTTTTTTTAATTTCTTTATTGATTAAGGTGTCACATATTTGTCCTCATCCCCCCATTCCCATCCCACACCCCTCCCCATGGATGCCCCAACCCTCTGTTGAACTTAAGCATTGGTTAGGCTCATATGCATGCACACAAGACCTTTGGTTGATCTTTCCCCCCACCCTCCACCCTCCCCTATCCTCCCTCTGAGGCCTGATAGTCCGATTGATGCCTCCTTGTTTCTGGTTCTGTTCTTGTTCATCAGTCTATGTTGTTCATCATTTCCCCTAGATGAGCGAAATCATGTGTCACTAGAGATATACTTATAAGAATTGAATGTGCGACGAGCAATAATAGTTATGCTGACAGGCAAATGAATCAGTCTGTAGTGAGTTTCTTTCTGGTCCAACAGTTCTTTTGAGACCCAATATCAATGTCCACCAGTTCCTTATGAGTACATGTCGGCACTGACCCCTCAGCTCTGGATGGTGGACAAATGGTGGTAATGCAGGTCCGACTCCCTCTGGTTTGGTCTCGGCCGGATCCAGGGGCACGGCTTCACCCGGATCCAGGGGCCCACGGCCTCACCCGAACCCGGAATCCAGCCTCATCCGGATCTAGGGGCACACGGCCTCGCCCAGACCCAGGATTCAGCTTCATCCGGACCCAGGGGCGCATGGCCTCACCCGGACCCAGGGGCGCGTGGCCTCTCCCAGACCCAGGGTCGCGTGGCCTCACCCGGATCCAGGGGCCCATGGCCTCACCCGGACCCGGGACCCAGGCTCACCCGGATCCAGGGGCCCACGGCCTCACCTGGACCCGGGGCCAGGCTCACCCGGATCCAGGGGCCCACGGCCTCACCCGGACCCGGGGCCAGGCTCACCCGGATCCAGGGGCCCACGGCCTCACCCGGACCCGGGACCCAGGCTCACCCGGATCCAGGGGCCCACGGCCTCACCCGGACCCGGGACCCAGGCTCACCCGGATCCAGGGGCCCACGGCCTCACCCGGACCCGTGGGCCTCACCCGGACCCGGGGCCAGGCTCACCCGGATCCAGGGGCCCACGGCCTCACCCGGACCCGGGGCCAGGCTCACCTGGATCCAGGGGCCCACGGCCTCACCCGGACCCGGGGCCAGGCTCACCCGGATCCAGGGGCCCACGGCCTCACCCGGACCCGGGGCCCAGGCTCACCCGGATCCAGGGGCACGGCTTCACCCGGATCCAGGGGCCCACGGCCTCACCCGAACCCGGAATCCAGCCTCATCCGGATCTAGGGGCACACGGCCTCGCCCAGACCCAGGATTCAGCTTCATCCGGACCCAGGGGCGCATGGCCTCACCCGGACCCAGGGGCGCGTGGCCTCTCCCAGACCCAGGGTCGCGTGGCCTCACCCGGATCCAGGGGCCCACGGCCTCACCCGGACCCGGGGCCCAGGCTCACCCGGATCCAGGGGCCCACGGCCTCACCCGGACCCGGGGCCCAGGCTCACCCGGATCCAGGGGCCCACGGCCTCACCCGGACCCGGGGCCCAGGCTCACCCGGATCCAGGGGCCCACGGCCTCACCCGGACCCGGGGCCAGGCTCACCCGGATCCAGGGGCCCACTGCCTCACCCGGACCCGGGACCCAGGCTCACCCGGATCCAGGGTCCCACGGCCTCACCCGGACCCGGGGCCAGGCTCACCCGGATCCAGGGGCCCACGGCCTCGCCCGGACCCGGGACCCAGGCTCACCCGGATCCAGGGGCACACGGCCTCACCCAGACCCAGGATTCAGCCTCACCCGGACCCAGGGGCGCATGGCCTTGCCCGGACCCAGGGGCACGTAGCCTCACCCGGACCCGGGGCCCAGCCTCACCCTGACCCAGTTCCCAGCCTCACCCGGACCCAGGGGCACGCGGCTTCACCCGGATCTGGGACCCAGCGGGGTTTCATCTTCTTGATCCCAATTCCTGTTGGTCAATTCCCTCTCAGCAATTCCTTCGGCCATTTTCTCAGAGTTCCAGGGCAGCCACCGCAGAACTCGTTGGGCGGCGGGCTCGGCGAAGCTCCGGTGTGCCCGGTGCGCGGCGGCGGGCTGGTCCGGGGTGGCTGCGTCGGCCCTTGGGTCTGCAGCGGTGGCCGGTCGCCGAGCGTGCGCACCTGGCCGCTTCCGGGGCGTTGAGATTCTTGCAGGACTCGGAGGTCAGCAAGCGCGTAGTCTCCCACCCCATGTCTCCCAGGGGCTCGTCTGTCCGTGCTCGGCAGCGAGTGAAGCCTTCCCCTCAGCCGGAGACCGCTGGGGGAACTGCGCCGAGCACGATCCAGGCTGCCATTGTGTCGCCTGAGCCGTAGTTTTTAAAGTGTGGTCTTTGGGTCACCGGCATCAGCTTCATCCCGCGTACCCCTCTCTTTTATTCTAGTTGTAGAGCATCTGCTCAGTCAGCCCTCCGGTGGTTCTGGATGGTGTCTGCTCTGCTCTCCCGTCGTAGTCTCAAAATTGTTGTGGTAGGCAGCAATCAGGCTTCTGCCCTATGCCTCCATCTTGGTCCTTGTTTGTATAGTTAAGTCTTGATTGTTGTTGGTGTCACTGGGAGGAATTGTCCTCCAGGCCAATTGGTCGTGCGGACCCTCTGTGTCTATAAAGGAAGAGTTGCTGTGCGGGAGACATGTTTATTTGCCGGGTCTTGGTGCAGCAAGGCTTTGGCGCTCACTGCGTCTGCCTCTTGAATGTGTCCCTTATGGTAGTGGTTGAAATCTGGTGTCATCTCACACCGACCACTAGATGCCTTCGTTTCTGGGTCTCCAATGGAGTGTAGGTCAGCTACTGCCTGTGGCCCCTCAGCATGAATTACAGCATCCCTTATATTCGTGACCTGTTTCGGTGTCTTCCCCTTTTGGCTGCCTCCCTATCGCTCAGCTTCCCCAATCTCCCTAGGTGGTCGCTCTTGATACCCCCCTTTGTGGGCTGAGTGCAAAGTCTTGGTGTTGTTAAGCCTTGATTGCTGTTGGTACACTGGGAGGATATGACCTCCAGTCCAATTGGCTGTGAGGATCAGCTGTGTCTATGCCGGGAGACAGCCCCATTCAACTAGACTTGCAAAATTGTAAAAGCCTCTGTGTTCAGCTTGGATGGGGCGGAGTTACAGGGCGGAGCCTACCGCCTTGGCTTCCCGTCAGCCCCGCCCTATGAGGTTCCTGTGTCCCTCTGTACTCCCAGCAAACACCTCAGAGAGAAAAGCGCCCTGGAGTTTCGCGCGCTGCCAAACAGTCTAGTCTCTCCCCCAATGAATCTGGATTCCCAGATTCTCGCCCAGAACTGGGTTTCCGTGTAGTCAGAATTGGGGCTCACCGAGTCTGGCGCTTTTGTCTCCTTCCCTCCAGGGCGACTCAGCGGCACAGTCAGCAGCCCATCCTCCGCGCACAATCCCCTGCGCGCCTCCGGTGCTCTGCTCTTCGCCGCCTCTCTGCACCTCTGCCCCACAGCCCAGCTTTCCCCAGTATGAGCCTGGCTTCCCCGGGACTTTCCCGGAACTGGGGTTCAGTGCAGTTGGAACTGGGGTTCAGCACGGTCAGGAGCTTTTGTCTCCCTCCCGCTAGGGCAATCCAGTGGCACAGGCAACAGTCCCTCCTCTGCGCACATTCCCGTGCACGGCTCCGGCGCAACTCCTCCGTGTCTCCGCCCCACAGCCCAGACTCCCCCAGCATGAGCCCGGTTTCCCAGGGTTTCGCCCGGAACTGGGGTTCAGTGCAGTCGGAGCTGGGGTTCAGCACAATCTGGCGCTTTTATCTCCTTCCCGCCAGAGAACGCCAGCCAGGCCGTCAGCCGCCCCTTCCTCTCCAGCTCCGTCCTCCCCGCACGCGCGCGGGCTCGTGTCTCCGCCCGTGTCTCCATACCTCAAGCTTTTACGGCTTCCCTGATTTTCCTTGTGGTCCTCTCTTTCCTTCTAATTGTGGGCATTTCAGTCAGCCAGCTTTCCTGTGGTTCTGGATGATGTCCGTTTTGATTTTTAGTTGTGTTTTTGAAATTGTTGTGCCAGGCTGTAGGTTAGGTGTTTAACCTATGCCGCCATCTTGGTTTCTCCTGGGCTTGTTTTTTTTAAATATAAGATAGTACAATTTCTGAATGCACTAAAGTCCACTGAATTGTATACTTTTAAAGGGTAGATATAATAATATGTGAATTATATCTCAATTAAAAAAACAAAAACAAAAAACATAAAGTCTGAGAAACCGTCATCACACCAAGAGGAATCTAAGCAAACACGATACCTAAATGGAATGTGATGTCCTGGGTGGGGTCCAGGGACAGAAAACGTGCATTCAGTAAAACATAAGGAAATCTGAGCAAAACACAGACTGAAGTTAAGAACAATGTGGTGCCCAGCCGGTGTGGCTCAGTGGTTGAGCGTCCACCCATGAACCAAGATGTTGCTAATTCCATTCCCGGTCAGGGCACATCCCCGGGTTGCAGGCTCAATCCCTAGTAGGGGGCCTGCAGGGAGCAGCCAATTGACGTTTCTCTCTTTATATCCCTCTCTCAAATCAATAAAACATATTTTTAAAAAAGAATAATATCTCAATATCGGTTCATTCATTCTGACAAATAGACAGTAATAATGCGATATGTTTGTAATACCAGAAAATCGTGGGGGAAAGTAGGTGTCGTGTCTGGGGAAAACCCTTGTACATACTGTCTTTGCAACTTTTCTGTAAATGTAAAAAACTGTTCTCAAATAAAAAGCCGATTGAAAGACACAATCAGGTTACACCCAATGGTGATCGTTTGGGCCACTTAAAAACACACCGGGCTCCTTGCCTCTGTCTGTAAGGACACACAGGCGACTCTGATTTTGTCGCCAGGAAAGCTGCCCATTTGGAAACGAAGCCCAACTGTGGCACGCTGGGTCCCCAGGGAGGCTGCTGGGTGAGGTGAGGATAAACACCAGCGCTTCTATTCTCAGTAAGTGGCCCTCCCCACTAACCATCCTTCCTTCCCCTTCAGTTTGACTTTATCACGCCGGGGCCTGAATTATCCTGTCTGGCGCAGTCCTGATTCTGGGAGACTTTGGGTAGTGAAAATTATTAGGAGATTTCAGTGAAACTGCCTGAAAAATAACAACTCTTACTTTTTTTTTTTTTTTTTTTTAAACAGGTGACTGACTTCAACATTAATGCCAATGCTTGTGATCCGGGAAATCAGATGATGCAAGGCTAAGCAGGAGCACTGGACTGTGAAGTGACATGAGACTTTAGGTGACATCCAGGACACCGGTTTCCAGGTGTGCACTGGTGCGCAGCCCTGAGAAGCTGCTCTTGAAGAAACACCTGGAAGAGTGACATATTAAATGAAAAATAGCCACCGAGCTGGGAGCTTGGGTCCTGTGAAAGCTTGTATGAAATTGTAGTTGAAGAACTTAAAACATGTGGGAAAACAGGGTTGTGGATACCACCCCTGTGAACATTCTGAGAAATCGTTTAATTTCACTAAAATTACATTTTAACAACAATAAAAATAGCAATGGGCAACCTATTTATTTATTTATTATTTTTTAATCCTCGCCCGAGGATATTTTCCCAGTGATTTTTAGAGAGAGTGAAAGACAGAGAGAAATATTGATGTGAGAGAAATACATCGATTGGTTGCCTCCGGTATGCCCCCTGACAAGGGGCGGAGCCTGCAATGGAGGTACGTGCCCTTGACCAGAATCAAACCCGGGATCCTTTGGTCCACAGGCCGACTCTATCCACTGACCCAAACTGGCTAGGGCTTATTCCCTTTTTAAAGGAAATCTTGTGATCCCTCTCTCCCCAAAACCAAGTACTGAGGTTGAGGCCTGAATCAGTCTGGATACAGCCCTGGGAGAGGCAGGACCCAAACCAATTCAAAAAAGGCAATCCCTGGAAGAGCCAAATTCCTGCCTTTGGAGAGTTCCTAAGCGGTCTTTTGAAATTCATGGCAGAGATAATAATCTTGGAAGCCGAGGCTTGCCATTTGGGAGATTGCAAAAGAGAGGCCTTTTATTTTAAGGTCTCAAAACTTTGGTTTTGAGTCTCAAAATTTTGGTTTCAAAAGCAAATTCCTGAAGGAATCTTGGAGTAAACATTACACCACAACAGACAATACCACTGCAGGGTAAACTGATGAAAAGTCAGATTAACCTGTCCCTGAGGCCAAAAAAATTTCAAACCCCCCCCCCCACACACACACAAAACCTGGAACGGGGGGGGGGGGGGGAGGAATTTAAAAAACCTGGGGAGTGGGTGAAACTGTGTCATGAGCTGACGAATTGTTAAAATTGTTTTCATATTCTGTTCTTGTTCCTTTTGTATCTTTTTGGAATTTTTCCATAATAAAAATTTTGCTCTTGTTAGTTTTATTGAGGCAGCTGGGAGGACAGCAAGAAGTGGTGGTGTCTGACCAGGGTGGCTATGATGAAGAGGACAGAAGGGACTGGAGGGAGGAAGACAGATTCAAAATATACCTGGTGGGCTCTAGCCGGAGTGGCTCAATAATTGAATGGCGTCTAGTGTACCCAAAGGTGGGCTCATGTCCAGGTTTCAGGTTTGATCCTCAGTTGTGGTGTGTGCTGGAGGCGACCAATTAATGTTTCTCTCTCACATCAATATTTATCTCTCTCCCTCTTCCTTCCTCTCCTCTAAAAATCAATAAAAAACAAGTCAATAATATACATATATATTATATATATATATATAGAGAGAGGCCCGGTGCACAGAATTTGTGCACTGGTAGGATCCCTAGGTTTGGCTGGCAATCAGGGCCAATCTGTGGGGCAATCGATGAGGAGATGGGGCGGGGGCCCTGCTGGCACCAGCCTTGGCTGGCCTGGGGCCTGCAGGCTGGGGGCAGCTCCTGCGTTGAGTGTCTGCCCCCTGGTGGTCAGTGCGTGTCATAGTGACTGGTCATTCCACCATTTGGTCGATTTGCATATTAGGGTTTTATTATTATAGGAGATATATAATAAATATATCACTTTGAGAGCTTAATCTGCCTGGCACTTGGCCCTTGGGGAGAGAAGATGGGCTGAGAGAAGAGAAATATTGGGTTAGCCACTGGGGTGTGTTCCTGAGAAGGGTCTCTGCTATGGACACCATCTACAGCCTGAGGGACTTTAGAAACACTGTATTTGCTATAATGCAGATGGACCTCAAAAGCTACAATAAGTGAAAAAAAGCCAGAAAGCCTCCCAAATTCTCCCGCATTGCACGTCCTGCTATAGGCAGTGAGACAGACATGAGCAGGGCAAGGACAATGGGCCAGGTACAGAAGGTCATCGGGGTGGAAAGCCCCAGGTACCTAGCAAAGGACAATCAATTGTAGGATGGGACCTCGCCCCCCAAGGTGACTTTTCCTCCCTTAGCATAGCGCTGGTCATGTGTTTAGACCCTCTGACCTTTCTTCCCTCGAGATAATATCTAGGACTCAGTTGTATTTCAGCTCCAGGCCTAGATAAGCAACTAAACCAGCCTTGGCTGACCTCAGGACCAGCAGCATTGAGTGCCAGCCAATCAATCAGTGGAGACCACAACCCTGAATGGATACACCTGGAAAGCTACTGAATATTCTATTAATATCTTTCTCTGGGACTTCCCCTAAAATCTCTGCTCTTTTTTTTTTAATTATTATTATTTTTTTTTAATTAAATTTTTTACAGAGAGGAAGGGAGAGGGATAGAGAGCTAGAAACATTGATGAGAGAGAAACATCGACCAGCGGCCTCCTGCACACCCCCTACCGGGGATGTGTCCGCAACCAATGTACATGCCCTTAACCGGAATTGAACCTGGGACCTTTCAGTCCGCAGGCCGACGCTCTATCCACTGAGCCAAACCGGTTTTGGCTAAAATCTCTGCTCTTAAAACCCTTAGGACAGAGGACCCAGGGCGCTCTCCCTCCAGGAAGCATGCCCTTGCCTTTTCCTTTCCCTTCTCCCTCTCTCTCCCCCTATCTCAGCCAAGTTACCATTAGCTTCCTCACTCCCAAGCTCCACGGGCCCCTCCTTTACCTCCATAACTCGTTTCCTAAGCCTATTTCTTCTAGGAAATACCTTTTCTACTTCTGTGATTTACCCAATAAATGTTCTCTTATAGTTTGGGTCTTGGCTCTGAATTCTTTCCTAGCCAGAATCCAAGTACCGAGGTTGCTGAACCCATGGGGTCAGACACTTGGTGCTGTTCCCACCGCCTACAGCACTTCCATCTATTTATTCATTCAACAAATGTGGGGGCCCGCTGTCTGTCAGCAAGGCCCCAGTGAGGTGATGAGCAGGGATATGGAGGTGAACCAGAGCAAACCGAGGGTAAGCCTGAGTTTCGTTGAGTTGAAGCGCTTTGCTAGGTGAAGAAGAGGAGAGATGCAGGTTGAGTTGCGAGGTGCTAAGAGAACTGGAAACCCTCTTCTCTGATGCTGGAGGTGAGGTCAGGTGAGCAAGGGGATATACGGATCGCATCCACAGTCTCTGGGACCCTTACGTGCATGCATGATGCTGGGACCGTGCCAGGAAAAGCTTTAAGTGCTTCATAAATATCAATCCACTGAGTGTTTTTGACAGCCCCATGAAACAAGTATTGTTATTGTTCCCATTTTACAGTAAGTCGGTGGTAGGGCAGGATTCAAACCCAGAAAGTCTATGACCACTCACTAATCTTGCCCACTTTCATATCTCCCATACATACTGAACACCAACTCTACCTGGCTGTTGCCTTCCCACAGTTCAGGTCTCAGCTTGGAGGCCACTTCCTCCAAGAAGCCTTCTATGATCATTTGTCAAGAGTAGACCCCTCCTGCTACTATCTGTGGCAGAGTTCTATTCGCTTTCCTTATAGCACTTGGCAGTTTGTGACGATTTCGTTTGTTGTTTTACTTATCATCTGTCTTCACCACTCGTCTATATGTTTACGAGGACAGAAGCCCATCTGTCTTGTTCACTATTAATTATATCCCCAGGTCTTATCTCAGGGCCTGGCTCAGACTAAGAGCTTAATAGGTATTAAATGTACCTGGAGCCCTGGCTGGTGTGGTTCAGTGAATTGAGTGTTGTCCCATGCAAAGAAAGGTCATGGGACCTTTCGATTGCCAATCAGGGCACATACCGGTGCGTGCAGGAGGGAACCTATGGTTCTATCTCACATCGATGATTCTCTCTCTCCCTCTCCCTTCCTTTCTCTCTAAAAATCAATAAAAACATTAAATAAATAAATGCACCTGGAGCATAGTTGAGTAATTAAGTAAATGAATCCAACATACAAAACACACTGGTGTCATGTTTCTATAGGCCTGACATACGCAAATTATACTGTTTTCCAAATATTAATTAATGAAGCCTGTGGAATTTCCCTGAGGGGTTGGCTGGGGTGCTTCCATGTGGATGATCCAAGACACAAATAGAGGGAAATGATTTATTCTCAGTCACTGGTGACTCAGTGTCTGGGAATAGAAACACACTCCAAAACCTTTGCTCTAATTAGTCAAGGTAATTATTAGGCACAATAATTAGGCAGGCATGACCTCAGCCAGGCTGCTCATAGCCTCTAGAATGAAAGACCTGTACTAATTTTGCTTTAATGAATGTATTTGTTGTGCCTTGGCACTCCCCAAAAAAAAGTTTTTGCTTTTTCTGATTGATCAAACATTAGTCAGGGACTGGGGAGAGGGAGAGATGGGGAGTGACTGCCTCGTGGGTACAGGGTTTTCTTTTGGGGTGCTAAAATTGTCTTGGAAGTAGATAGTGGTGGTGATCGCACAGCATTGTGAATGTACTAAATTGTTCATTTTTTTAATGGTTAATGTTAATTTTATGTTTTGTGAGTCCACCTCAATGAAAAAATATATTTCACACACGTAGCTTTCCTCCTCACTGTCCTGTGACTGGGAACCCTGTGTGGGAGTTATCTTGCAACTTCTCCAGGAAGGGAAGGTCCTATCAGTTCTGAAAATTATATGGCGCTTACTTCCTAAATTGCAAAGAAAGGAATTTATATTTGTTTATTAGTCCTACTATGTGCCAGGCCCTGTGCTAGACACTCAAATAGGAACTGTCTCCATCAGTCCCTTAACCCTCTCCCTCCCAACCCATTTAATTTTTCTTCACTCCGCTTATCACCAACTTACATTGTATGTACCTACTAGAGGCCTGGTGCACAAAATTCGTGCACGGGGGCGGGAGGGGGGTGTCCCTCAGCCCAGCCTGCACCTTCTCCAATCTGGGACTCCTTGAGGGATGTCTGACCTATTTGGGCCTAAACAGGCAGTTGGACATCCTTCTCACAATCCAGGACTGCTGGCTCCCAACCACTCACCTGCCTCTGCCTGATTGCCCCTAACCGCTTCTGCCTGCCAGCCTGATCACCCCCTAACAACTCCCCTGCCAGCCTGATCAACACCTAACTGCTCCTCGGCCAGCCCGATTGTCCCTAACTGCCCTCCCCTGCAGGCCTGGTCCCCCCAACTGCCCCCCCCCACTGCCGACCCGGTCACCCCTAACTGCCCTCCCCTGCCAGTCTGGTTGCCCCTAACTGTCCTCCCCTGCAGGCCTGGTCGCCCCTAACTGCCCTCCCCTGCAGGCCTGGTCCCACCCAACTGCCCTCCCCTGCAGTCCTGGTCGCCCCCAACTGCTCTCCCCTGCTGACCTGGTCCGCCCCCCCAACTGCCCTCCCCTGCAGGCCTGGGTCCCCCCAACTGCCCTCCCTTGCTGGCCTGGTCTCCCCCAACTGCCCACACTGCCCTCCCCTGAAGGCCATCTTGTGGTGGCCATCTTGTGTCCACATGGGGGCAGCCATTTTTGACCACATGGAGGTGGCCATCTTGTGTCTTGGAGTGACGGTCAATTTCATATTACTCTTTTATTAGATAGGATTTATTCATTGTTGTTTTTTCCCACTAAAATGTAAGCTTCGTGAGGAAAGAGATTTTGTCTGATTTGCTTACTACCATATTCCCTGTGCATGGCACACAGGAGGTGCTTAATAAATATTGATTAGCCCGGCCAAGGTGGATCAGTGGTTGAGCGCCAACCTATGAACCAGAGATCATGGTTGGATTCCCTGTCAGGGCACATGCCCAGGTTGCAGGCTTGATCCCCAGGGTGCGGTGTGCTGAAGGCACCTGATCAATGACTCTCATCCTTGATGTTTCTATCTTTCCCTCTCCCTCTCCATTCCTCTCTGAAACCAATAAAAAAAATAAAATAAAGTACCGATTAGGGGAAGGACCTAACAAGACAGGTATTAGCATCTCCAGGATACAGGTGGGGAAATGTGGGCTCAGTGATTTGTCAGTCTCATGGTTAGTAAGTAGCAGACACTGAATTTTAACTGGAGGAGAGGAGGGGGGTTATCTGGGAGCACAACCCTAACTATAGGGAGCTTCCTTTCACCCACTTCCTATGACCTGCTAGGATGAGTGAGAAGTCTAAATATCAAAGGCAAAAAGGTGATGACTCAACGCCTTTGACTAAGAAGTCAAAGCCAGGGAAATCACGACCCAAAGCTGAGTCATCACTTCCGCTTCCCTCGAGGCCGACTCTTTCACTGCTCCAGTTCTTGGCCTCCTGAGCTCTTCTCTTCGCTGGGGTGACGCCAGGGGCTCCACATAGTCCAGGCTCATTTTTCACCCAACTCTGCCCTCTTGGCGGGGATGGTCTGACCCAGATGAAACCACAGATGTGCGTCCAGGCCAGCAGTCCCCAGAGAGCCATGCCGATCTGGACGCAAGAGTGGAGGCCCTTGCAAGGTCTGAATGCTGGCGGTGGCGAGGCCTTGAGGAGAGCTCCTGCTACGAGGGTTTCTTGGCTGGAAGGCACCAGCAGTAACCCCATGCATACCTGCCTTATTTCAAACACTAATTAAATCTAATAGTTTTAAAAAAGGACACGAGTCTTAACATCGGAAAGAGATGGCATCATCACTTGTACATATGTCTTTGGGCACTCATAGCTCTTTCTAGGGACTTCTACGACCTTTAAACCTTTGAGGAATATTGTTAGATTGTCTACCCAAAAGGATGTCCCAGTTTGTACCCCATCATCAGTGTAGGAGCACCCGATCCCCACACTTTCGCCAACTCTGTGCTAACCTAAAAATAAAAGGCCCTTCAAAGTGCGAGGCACCAGCATTTATTTGGGATCAATAACAATTCAGGAAGCACCAATTCTGGCAGAAGCCCAAATAGTGTTCTTATTAGGGGACAAAGGCAATGGGTATTTATGGTAAAGGGAAGGGGAACAATTACATCAATAGAAGGAAGGCGTTTCTGATGTAGGCGGAGGGAATGGCACCAGGTGTCTGACCGGTGGGGTCAGACCAAACCTGGGTTCAGCAACCTCAGTACTTGGGTTCTGGCCAGGAAAGAATTCAGAGCAAGACCCAGACTGTAGGAGAACATTTATTGGATACATCACAGAGGTAGAAGAAGTAATTCCTAAAAGAAATGGGCTTAGGAAAGGAGCTATGGAGGAAAGGAAGGGCCTTGGAGCTTGGGAGTGGGGAAGGCAATAGTCATGTGTGGCGGGGGTGGGGAGGTGGGGGTGGATGGGGGGAAGGGCAGGAAAAGGCACTGGTGTGCTCCCAAGAGGGAGAACGTATTGGGTGCTCTGCGCTAAGGGTTTTAAAGGCAGAGACTTTAGGGAAGTCCCAGGGAAAGATCTCAATAGATGGGGAGGGCAATGGTAAGATATGTACACATATAATACCTTAATAAAAAAATTGAAAAAAAAAAAAAAGAAAGATCTCAATAGAATATTCAGCAAATTTTCAGGTGTGTCCTTTCAGGGTTGTGGTCTCCACTGATTGATAGGCTGGAACGAGGGCAGGGGGTCAGTATTCAATGCAGCTGGTCCTGACGTCAGCCTTGGCTGGTTTTGTTGCTTATCCGGGCCTGGAGCTGAAATACAGCTGAGGCCTAGATGTTATCTCTAGGGAGGATAGGTCAGGGGCTCCAAACCACAGGACCCGTGATCTACTAGGGGAGGAGAGGTCACCCTGGGGGCAAGGTCCCACTCTACAATTGGTTGTCCACTGCTAGGCACCTGGGGCTTTCCATCCTGGTGACCTTATGTTCCTGGCCCATCGTCCTTGCTCTGCTCAGTGTCTGCCTAACTGCCTAGAGCATTTCTATTGTGTTGATAACATAACATAGTGATGCTAATTCTAAACGTTGTTTTAGTTTTCAGTCCAGTAGTCACAATAACTGCTTTCTCATTATTTTTACAAACGTTTTTTTGGGGGGAAACAAGGTTGCTTGGACCAATCCAAAGTCATTTTGTTCTGTTTTAACATTCCAAAGGTTTGAGACATACGATGTGCAAGACTTCCTCTGGGATGGCAGCTTGGACTCCATTTTAAAGTGGTTCAGTTTATATTATTGTTTACACCTGGATGTACATTGCCACTGGATGGGGAGGTGCTTTACTTTGCATTTCCCAGATTACCAGTGTGCTCAAGCATCTTTTCAAATGTTTATGATGACCATTCTATATTATCTTCTGTGAATGACCTGTTAGAATCTATTAGGGTTGTGGATATTTAAGTTTTGTTCTCAATGCACCCCAATTCCACCCTCTAGTGGCTCCTTATGTTCCAAATCCTCTCCCCTTTCCTGTGATAACAGTCCTGTGTCCCCCTTCTCTCCAATCCCTTGTGTAGTCACATTCACAGCCTTTGACCGAGAGGGAGCTAACAGGTATTCTCCATTGCCCATGGTGATTGGCTTAGGGCAGAGCCATGACCCAAGAATGACCAGCCAGAGAAAGCAAGGCTCCGTTCCTCGGTTCCTTTAGTGCTATCAGGCAGAGAAACTCTGTTCCTCCCGCTTGGTTCGGTAGTATTGTTACTAGAAAGGGGACCTGGCCCTTGGCAGGTCTGCCTAGGGCCAGCCGGTAGTGTGTACGTTCTTGACTTCATGCAGGAAAAATTTCACAATGAACCAGGAGGTCATAGTTCAATTCCCGGTCAGGGCACATGCCTGGGTTGAGGGCTCAGTCCCCGGTGGACTATGAGGGAATGTTTATTAAAGCTGGGCACGGTAAACAAGAAAGGGCTTAGCACAGAGGAAGCAACAGGAGAGATTGGGCTGGGCTGCCTTAGCTCTCTAGGAAGTCAGAGAAAAGGGCACCTTGGGGTCAGGTTCAGAGGATTAGCCTGGGATGAGCTGTGGCTGCCCATTGTTCCTCTGGTTGCAAGCCTGGTGTGGTCCCTTAGGGTTTAGGAGATGCGTGCCTTTGGGGGAAGAAGAGAGGGAAGAAGAGGAAAAAGGGAATGGCGGGGGCTGCTCCCCAGAGGGAGAGCAGGTGCTGGGTCCTTTGTCTTGAGGCTTTATCCCTCTCTTACAGGCTGGAATCTTAGGGGAGGTCTCAGGGGAGGGTTTCAGCAGAATCTTCATCCATTTTCTAGGTGTGCTCCTTCAGGGTCCTGGTCTCCACTGATTGGTCAGTGTCAGGACAGGGGGTCCTTAGTCATTGCAGCTGGTCCTGGTGTCTCCCACCTGGTTTTGCTGCTTCTCTGGGCCTGGAGCTGAAATACAACTGAGGCCTAGACGTTCCCTCTAGGGAGGTGACCTTCTGTATCTGCTGTGAATTGCTCTGCCCCTTTGTTCAACTCTCGGTCTCAGTTTCCCCATTCCACTTGTCCTGGCTGCCTGGCCTGTCTCAATATGAGGAACCTGAAGTTTCCAGGGATCCCTAAGAAGAGACGGAAAATGAGGATACCACCGAGAAGGCAAAGCTGAGGAATGCAGAGATTCAGAGTTTGGATGGTGTGATTATCTGAGCTCCTGATCCAGCCTCATCCAAAGTCTAACTATATACACTGGAACTTTAGGATGTGAAAGTTAATATATTTCTTTGTTTTAATTATTATTTCTAAACAGCTTAAATTGAGATTGGTGTGTGTGTGTGTGTGTGTGTCCTACCTTGTAATGAGTCTAATTAATATACATGCCTAGAATGAACAAAACACATTCACATTTAGGCCAACTTGGTTCTCCAGCCTGAAGACGCTTGGATGGGCTTCTAGACCTGCCCGGAAGTGAAGTGTGATTCTTTTTTTTTTTAAATGCTAAACAAAATGGAAGGCATGAGCCCCACTGTTTTGGAGGGAGGCAAGGTAGGCATAGAAAAGGCAATACCTCGTGGCTCAGTTGGTTGGGTGTCGTCCTGTGTACTAAGAAGTAGCTGGTTTGATTCCTGGTCAGGACACATGCCTGGGTTGAGGGCTCAATCCCGGGTGGGAGGCCTGCAGGAGGCAGTGAACAATGTTTCGCTCTCACATCGACACTTCTTTCTCTTTCTCTCCCTCTCACTTCCTCTCGCTCTAAAAATCAATAAACAATCTTTTAAAGAAAGAGAGACAGAGAGAAAGCAAGAAAGGGAGGGAGGAAAAAAAAAAAAGAAAGGGAGGAAGGAATGGAGGGAGGAAGGAAGAAAGGGAAATGCCTGGCATAGCAGATCCTTAGAGACCTTTTTTAAAGATGAGCCTTCTGCCTGGCCAGCATGGCTCAGTGGTTGGGCATCGACCTATGAACTAGGAGGTCACGGTTCCATTCCCGATTCCTAGTCAGGTCACAGGCCCAGGTCGTGGTCTCAATCCCCAGTGTGGGGCGTGTAGGAGGCAGCTGACCAATGATTCTCTCTCATCATTGCTGTTTCTATCTCTCCCTCTCCTTTCCTCTCTGAAATCAATAAAAATAGTTTTTAAAATAAATAAATAAAAGATGAGCCTTCTGACAATTTTCAGAGGGAAGGGGATGGGGCAGGAATAGACTAACCAAAGAACTTACATGCATATGTGCCTAACCCATGGACACAGACAATAGTGTGGTGACAGCATGGGGAAGAGGCAGGAGTGGGGAGGAGGGGTCAATGGAGGAAAAAGGGGGACATCTGTAATACTTCCAACAATAAAGATAATGTTTTTAAAAAAGAAGAACTGTTGTGCTCTGAGCAAACAGCATGGGTGGCAGAATGAAAAGACATTCTCATTACCTTTTTGTTTGATGTGGGTTGTTTGCATGGGTGGGGGGGGGGAGGGGTAAGTGGGCTGGTGGCTTTCTCTGTTAAAAGAACCACAGCTGTCACCAAGGGGCTTTTGCACATTCTGTCAACAGTTGTCTTTGGATTCTGATTTTTTTCTTTTCCAAACAAAAAGGACTGCACCTGAGATTAGCCAGCGGCCTGGGGAGGCTGGGAGAAAGGAGGCTGCTACCTGCAGATAATACTGGGGTTTCACCAGATAGCAAGAGGGGGGAGGGGGAGGGGGGACATGAGTGAACAGAGCTTGGAATTCCAAATTTCCAACCCTGACTCCCCACTTCCTAGCTGCTCCACTTGCTGTGACTGCCATACAAAGTGTTCCCAAACGTAGTGCCAAAGAACAATCACGCATGATGCTTGCAGATGCTGTGGGTCGGGAATTCAGACAACGCACAACAGCCCTGATGACCTGTCTCTGCTCTTCCTTATCTGGGGCTCCGCCTGGAGGACTCCAAGGCCAGGGGCTGGATCACCTGAAGGCTCCCTCACTCACACATGTGGCGGTTGGTGCTGTTTGTAGGCTGGGCCTCAGATTCTCTCCACTTGGGCCTCTACACATGGTTGGTTTGGGCTTCCTGACAGCAGGTGGCTGGGTTCTAAGACCAAGCATCCTGAAAGAGAGAGGCAGTTGGAGGTTGCAGCACCAGTCATGGCCTAGTTTTGGAAGTTACTCAGCATCACTTCCTTCATATCCTATTAACTGATGCAGCCACAAGGTCCTGCCCAAGTTCAGGCGAAGAAGAGATAGACTTTCCTTCTTGGTGGGGAGCAACAAGGTTCTGGAAAGGCACATGGGATTGGAAACACTGCTGTGACCATTTTTGGAAGTTACAATCTGCCACACTAACTGGGTACCAGCCAAGTTGCTTCACCTCTCTGGGCCTCAGTTTCCTCATCAGTCAAATGGGGATAATCATAGTTTCTACAGTCTGGAGAGAATCAAACATAACACATATACAGTACTTAGCACAGTGCCTGTGACAGGGCAAATACTCAGTGAAAATTAGTACTTACTGTTCATAATAATTATTACTGAACAATGAGGCATCTTGGTACAGCTGAAACAGGGTGTTATGGGTTGAATTGTGCCCCCCCCCACCAAAAAATAAATAAATTCAAGTCTCAATCCCTCGTACCTGTGAATGTAACCTGATTTGGAAATTGGCTCTTTACATATATAATTAAGATGTAAATTAAAATGAGGTCCTACTGGAATTAGATGGGCCCTAAATCCAATCACCAATATCATAAAAAGAAGCACAGACACACAGGGCAAGGGAGCAGAAATTAGAACAATGCACCTACAAGCCAAAGAACTCCACAGATTGCTGGCAACCCCCAGAAGCCAGGGGGAAGCAAGCCAGGACCCTTCCCAAGAGCCATTAGAGTGAGCATGGCCCTATGGACACCTTGATTTCAGGGTTCAGTCCTCCAGAACCATCTATAATAATAAAAGGGTAATATGCAAATCGGTCACAACGTCATCACAGTAAAAACTGAACAGCAAGCTGCGTGGGGTGACCAGGCCGGCAGGAGGCTTAGGGAGGGGCGACCGAACGACTGACCAGCAGGCTGCATGGGGCAACCAGGCTGGCAGGGGGCTTAGCGAGGGACAACTGAACGACTGAACAGCAGGCTGCATGAGGCGACCAGGCAGCAGGGGCAGTGAGGGGTGACCAGGCCAGCAGAGGGGGGCAGTGAGGGGCAACCAGGCTGGTAGGGGGGACAATTGGGGTGATCAGGCTGGCAGGGGGGCAGTTGGGAGTGACCAGGCTGGCAGGGGGGGGGCAATTGGGGGCGACCAGGCCAGCAGGGGGGGCAGTGAGGGGTGACCAGGCTGGCAGAGGGGGGCAGTTGGGGGCGACCAGGCTGGCGGGGGGGGCAGTTAGGGGCAATCAGGCAGGCAGGCAGGTGAGCAGTTATGAGCCAGCGGTCCCAGATTGTGAGAGGGATGTCCACTGCCGGCTGTCCACTGCCGGCAGTCAGACATCCCCCAAGGGGTTCCAGATTGGAGAGGGTGCAGGCTGGGCTGAGGGGACCCCCTCCCCCATGCACGAATTTTGTGCATTGGACCTCTAGTCTATAATAATAAAAGTATAATATGCTAATTAGACAGGACATCCTTCCAGACAACCTTCCAGATGAAGCTGGGGCTGCAAGGGAAGCCCAGGTCCTGGGTGCCTGCCTGCGGCCAGAGGGAAGCCTGGGTTCTGGGTGCCAGAGGGAAGCCAGTGCCAGCACCCAGGGGAAGGAAGGCCTACTCTTGCAAGAATTTCATGCATCAGGCCTCTAGTGAGAGAATAAATTTCTATTTTTTCTGCACTCAGTTTGTGGTACTTTGTCACAGCAGCCTGAGGACACAGATAAGCAGGGTTTGCTTGGAAGCCAGGAGGATGAGTTCTAATCCCGGAGCTGCCTCTGATTAGACAAGTGATGTTGGCTTCTTTCCTTCCCCTCAATGAGTCTGTTTCCTCATCTGTAAATAGGGGTGGGGGCTGGATGTGCTGGTTTCTAAAGACCCTTCCCTCCCAGGGATGCTTAGGTACACACTAAGTTACTTAGGTAACAAACTTCAAAATCCATTGTCTCCTGAATGTGCAGGGGCTGCCACTTCGTTATGAAGCTAATCTCTTTGGACTCTGAAGGTAAGTCCCAACCTCTATTCACAGTTTCTACCAACTAACTTTGTTTTCTGGTTTTAAAACATTATTTTCAAATTATTATGGCAAAAATAATACAGGAGTTATAGCTTAAGCAAACCAAAAAATATCAGAGTATTTTCAAAGTACAGTCCTCCTGCGGTCACCATCCCACTCTAATGTGATAAACACCATTCTCACTTTGGTGCATAATCTTCTATATATTCCTATAAACATGTTTGATGATTTGTGTGTGCACAGTACATGTCCTACAGCAATGGATGTGCCCACAGTGTGCGTTTTTCAACAGTGAGCTCATGCTGCACACACTTTTACTACCTGCCTTATTTCGGTTAACATACCCGGGAGGTCAGATGAGGACTGATGTTACAGAACTCCAGAGGGCATCTTTGTGAAGAACACAATGTGAACTGGTTGGAGAGAAAGCATCCCAAGAACTCAGGCCATGAAGATTCAGCACTGTGGACAGGGACATGGCTCTCCCTCCTGCCCTGCCCCCAACTCCCATTCCTGGCCGGAAGTTTTTTATGTGTATGGCAGATACAAAGATGACTGGCATATAGATTGTCCTCAGGGAGCTCACAGTCGTGGGAGAGAGAACTATGGGGTTGAGTAATAACCTAATAATGAATGACATGTGGGTTACATTCACATGAACAATAAACACGTGTCTCCTGGCCTGACATGGCTGTAGGACCTTGAGAGTTATGGCCACATCCGGTATGGGCTTTGTGTCTGTGGAAGTATCTAGAACAGCATTTGTTCAGGGGTGTCCGTGGCCTTGCCTGTTTACTCCCAGAGATGACCTCTGCTGTCTTCCTCTCGCCCCCTGCTGTCTGCTGTGCATACTACAGCCAGCGTCATCTTGAAGAAGGCACATCTGACCCTCCTCAGACAGACACCCCTTCGGTGTCCGCCCCTGGAGTTCTTGGGATGCAGTCAAACCCCTCCTCACCGCCTGGCTTCCAGGCACCCTCACCCCAGCAGCGCCCCCTTTTGCTCTGACAGCATGCACTTTACAGTGTGGTGATGCCAACCGGCTCTGGGCACTCCCTCCCCACCGCAGCCAGCTGGGCCAAGCCAGCCGGTCCCCTGAGAGGGAGGCGGTCTCCCCAGGAAAGAGATCTGTTTTCTGCGGCTCCTGGCAGCCTCCCAGCTAATCCCACCGAGGACCCTTCGTCATCATCACCGGCCCATCAGTGTGGCAGCACATTACCCTGCGGATCCTTCTTCCCACAGCCGCTAACCACCCTCGCGGCTCCGGCTCCGAAACCAACCACCGCGCTTCCTCCGCAGAACTGGGAGGCCTCGGGCTCTGGACACCCCAGTCTCCCGTCCCTCCTTCCCTCTTCTTCTCCCAACCCGTTACACATAAACCGAATCCTTGGAGACCTCGGGCTCTCGGCCTGCGGAGTGGCTGTGAAGAGCTGAGCCCAAGTCGCAAGGTGGACGGAACCACAGCCACTGTCAGCCCTCCCCCACCGAAGCGTGAAAACCAGTCGTGGGGCAGAATCGCGACCGCATGCACTCTGTCCGTTTGGGCTCCCATAACACAAACACCACAGACTGGGCGGCTTCAGCAACCAACACTGATTTCTCACCGTCTGGAGGCTGAGAAGTCCAAGATCAAGGTGCGGTCTGATCAGAACCGGCTTCCTGCCGTGGCCCTGTGGCTCAAGCGGGTGGGGTGTCCTCTGGTACACCAAAGGGTTCTGGGTTTGATTCCCTGTCAGGGCACATATGCATGTTTCAGATTCGATCCCCCTTGGGGAGTGTGCAGGAGGCAGCAGATCGATGTTTCTCTCTCACATCAAAGTTTCTCTCTCTCTCTCCCTTCCTTTTTCTAAAATCAATAAAAAACAAAAAACAAAAACAGCTTCTTCCCCAAAACAAAAAATACACAGCTTCCTGATTTGCACATGGTCATCTTCTAGCCATGACCTCAGGTGGTAGGTGGTGAAGGGAGCTCCAATCTCATGATCTAAGCAGCACCCAGAGGCCCACCTCCTACTGCCATCACACTGGCTGGTAGATTTCAACATGTGAATTTGGGGGTGGGGGGCGGGGGGAAATACACAAACGTTCAGTTCCTAACAGGCACCTTGGAGAGACTTGTGTCTTTTTGTGGAAGACGCAGGCCTGGTTTCCTGATGGAATTGGGGATTTTTTCAACTTTGTTGTCAAAGAGCTACAGTTGGATGCTCCACATCATTGGGGAACAGCAAATCAAAACCACACTGAGCCTGACTGTCATGGCTCAGTGATTGAGTGTTGACCTATGAACCAGGAGGTCACGGTTCAATTCCTGGTCAGGGCACATGCCCGGGTTGCGGGCTCGATCCCCAGTGGATGGTGCATGGAGGTGGCCGATCAATGATTCTCTCTCATCATTGATGTTTCTATTTCTCTCTGAAATAAATCAAAATTTATATTTTTAAAAGCCCACAAAATACAACTTAAAAAAAATAGCCCTGGCTGTGTGGCTCAGTTGCTTGGGTGTGGTCCCATGCACCAAAAGGTTGTTGGTTCGATTCCTGGTCAAGCCACATGCCAGGGTTGCCGGCTCAATCCCCGGTGGGAGGTGTCCAGGAGGCAGCGATCTCACATTGATCTTTCTCTTTCTCTCTCTCTCCCTTTCCCTTCCTCTCTCTCTAAAAATCAATAAAATATTTTATAAATAAATAAATAAAAATAATATATACCAGAGAGTTCCCATATACATTTTACCCAGCTTCCCATAATGATAACATCTTACGTAAATAGATACAGCCCATTATCAAAACCAGGAAATGAACACTGGTATAGTGCTATTCATTAAACTACAAACCTCATTCTCTTTTACCAGTTTATATATGCATTCTCTTTGTGTGTATAATTCTATGAAATTTTATCACAGGTGTATAGATTCATGTAACTGCCACCACAGTCAGGATTTGTAACTGTCCCATCACTACAATGTGTGTTTGATTTTACCAGTTGTGAACTTTACTGATGTAAAGATAACTGCATTATCCGGGAGGTATTCACAGTGACCATTATCTAGATTACACAGACAAGGAAAGAGAAAAATGACAGGATACTTCCCCTTTTATTTCTTTGTAACTGCAACGTTGGTCAGATATATTTTTAATTGATTTTTTATTGATTAAGGTATTACATATGTGTCCATTGCCCCCCCCCACCCCACTCCCGTACATGCCCTCACCTCCCCGCCCCCCCTGTTGTCTCTGTCCATTGGTTACGCTTATATGCATGCATACAAGCCTTTTGGTTGATCTCGCCCCCTTACCCCCACCCTCCCCTACCTTCCCTCTGAGGTTTGAGCATTTGATCGATGCTTCTCTGTCTCTGAATCTTTTTGTTCATCAGTTTATGTTGTTCATTATATTCTGCAAACGAGTGAGATCATGTGATATTTATCTTTCTCTGACTGACTTATTTCACTTAGCATAATGTTCTCCAGCTCCATCCATGCTGTTGCAAATGGTAGGAGTTCCTTCTTTTTTACAGCAGCATAGTATTCCACTGTGTAGATGTACCACAGTTTTCTAATCCACTCAGCTACTGATGGGCACTTAGGCTGTTCCAAATCTTAGCTATTGTAAATTGTGCTGCTATGAACATAGGGGTGCATATATCCTTTCTGATTGGTGTTTCTAGTTTTTTGGGATATATTCCTAGAAGTGGGATCACTGGGTCAAATGGGAGTTCCATTTTTAGTTTTTTGAGGAGGTCAGATGTATTTTTAAAGGTTTAGGAGTATTGTTTTTACATTTTTTGATATCTAAAGTTTCATTCACTGCTCAGTAATAATAACTTTGTTCCATTAAAGTTTCTTGTCTTTATCAAAAGACTTCAAGCAAATTATGGGACATAGCATGACATATTCCTTGCTGTATCTTTTTTAAAAGGAATGATAAGCCTAGTTGGTTTGGCTCAATGGATAGAGCATTGGCCTGTGGACCGAGGGGTCCCCGGTTCGATTCCAGTCAGGGGCACAAGCCTGGGTTGCAGGCTTGGTCCCCAATGGGGGGCGTGCAGGAGGCGGCCGATCAATGATTCTCTCTTATCATTGATGTTTCTATCTTTCTCTTTCTCTCCCTTCTCTCTGAAATCAATAAAAATAAATTTCAAAGCCCTAACCGATTTAGCTCAGTGGATAGAGCGTCGGCCTGTGGACTGAAGGGTCCCAGGTTCGATTCCGGTCAAGGCATGTACCTTGGTTGCGGGCACATCCCAGTAGAGGGTGTGCAGGAGGCAGCTGATCGATGTTTCTCTCTCATCGATGTTTCTAACTCTCTAACCCTCTCCCTTCCTATCTGTAAAAAATCAATAAAATATATATATATTTTTAAATATATTTAAAAATAAAGGAATGATAAGAAAAATTTGTGAGGCCCTAGTCAGGAGCAGCAAATGTTTCATCCTTGGCATGCGGCCACGTGTCATCAGAAATGGCTACGTGTGTCAGTGCTGACACACATGTCATAGGTTCGCCATCACTGCCCTAGATGGTTGACTCAATGGTTAGAGTGTCAGCCTGTGGACTAAAGGGTCTCAGGTTCGATTCTGGTCCAAGGGCATGTACCTCAGATGCAGGCTCAGTCCCCGGCCCCAGTTGGGTGAATGCGGGACACAACAGATTGATGTGTCTTTCTCACATCAATGTTTCTCTCTTTGTGTCTCTCCCCTTCCCTTTCATTCTCTCTAAAAAAAAAAAAAAAAAAAAATCAATGGAAAAAATATCCTTGGGTGAGGATTAACAACAACAACAAAAAGAATAATTTGTGAAATAATTTTTATGATGATTTATCACTTAGATCAGTGAATCTCAATATTTTAAAAAATTTATTGATTTGATGCCGAAACCGGTTTGGCTCAGTGGATAGAGCGTCGGCCTGCGGACTGAAGGGTCCCGGGTTCGATTCCGGTTAAGGGCATGTACCTTGGTTGCGGGCACATCCCCAGTAGGGAGGGGATGTTTCTAGCTCTCTGTCCCTCTCCCTTCCTCTCTGTAAAATATCAATAAAATATATTTTAAAAAATTTATTGATGAGAGAGAGAGAGAGAGAGAGAGAGAGAGAGAGAGAGAGAGAGAGAGGAAGGGAGGGAAAAAGAGGAAAAAACATCAATTTGTTGTTCCACTTATTGATGCATTCATTGATTGCTTCTTGTATGTGCCCCTGAGTGGGGGGCAAACCTGCAACCTTGGCGTATGGGGACGACACTCCAACCAACTGAGCTACTCGGCCAGGGTGTGAATCTCAATCTTGACGGCACATTAGAAACACAACACTGAAAATGTTATTTTTTTAGAATCCGTATGTCTAGGTCCTAATTTAGACCAATGAAATAAAATCTTTTAGGGTAGGACCCAGGCATCAGTGGTTTTTTAGCTTTTAATTTTGAGATCATTTTAGATTTATAGAGAACTTGTAAAAATAGACCAGAGTTAAAAAAAAAAAAAAACACAAAAAAACCACCAAAAAAAAAAGGAAAGAAAAAAAGAAAAAGAAAAATAGACCAGAGTTCCTATCTACCCCTCACCTGCTTCCTTTAAGGTTAGCACTTTCCATGATCACAGGGCAATGACTCAAACCAGAAATTAACATCGGTACAAAACTATTATCTAAACTATAAGGTTTGTTTGGATTCTATCGATGTCTTTTTTCCTATCCCAGGACCCAATCCGGGGTCCCACGTTGCATTTAGTCATCTTATCTCCTTTGTTTCTTCTTGTAGATGATGGTTTCTCTGTCTCTCCTTGTCACTTTGGAGCGTACTGGTGAGGTATTTTGTAGAGTATTTCTCAATCTCACAATTAGATTGAGGTTGTGCATTTGGGGCCTGAACATCACCAAAGTAATGCTCTATACTTCTCAATGTATTTTATTGGGGGTGTATGATGTCATATATCTTTAATTGATGGTGTAAACCCTAATCATTTAGTTAAGTTGGTGTATGCTAAGTTTCTCTACTCTGAAGTTACCATTTTTCCCTTTGCAATTAATAGATATCTTGGAGGAGAAACTTTAACACTATCCTGTTCTTGCCATTCCTTTTGTGTGTGTGTGTGTGTGTGTGTGTGTGTGTGTGTGTGTCCCAATTTGCAAATCTTAAGACTTGAATAAAACTTTGTCATTTAATTCTAAAAAAAAAAAAAAAAAAAAAAGACTATCTTAAATTCCTCCACCTTTTGCCTACCAATTTTTGCATCCATCAGTGGATCTTGCCTACAGGAATTATTTCTCTTTTCCTCTGTACAGATGTAGCTGTAAACAAAAACCCCCTCCATCTTTGTGTCCTTTCATGCTGTGACCTTTGATCAACCTCACTCTCCTCAGTAAGCATACCAAAGTCTACTAGTCAATGATTTTCTGCTCCATAAAATGTAACCAATACTTGTATTAGCAGCGGCCTAGGTGGCAACTGAGATGAATACCAAACTGGTGACAGTATCCACCACCAGGTGGGGTGGCCCCTGGTATTACTGCATTCTTTTCTATGTCTTGTCAATCATTAGTACTCGAGTTATACTATTTTTTTTAAATACTCACCCAAGGATATTTTTATAATTGACTTTAGAGAGAGAGGAAAGAAGAGGGAGAAAGAGAGAGGGAGAAATATGGATGTGAGAGAAAAACATTGATTGGTTGCTTCCCGTATGCATCCTGACTGGGAATCAAACCTGCAACCTTTCTGTGAACAGGACAATGCTCCAACCTACTGAACCACACTAGCCAGGGCCTGAGTTACACTATTTTTTAAAAAATATATATTTTTTATTGATTTCAGAGAGGAAGGAAGAGGGAGAGAGAGATAGAAACATCTCCTGCACACCTCCTACTGGGGATTGAGCCTGCAACCCAGGCATATGCCCTTGACCGGAATTGAACCTGGGACCCTTCAATCTGCAGGCCGATGCTCTATCCACTGAGCCAAAGCATGTAGGGCATGAGTTACACTATTTTTAAAAAGGTACAGTAGCAGGAGTTTTTAGCAGAGAATAATTTGCGCAGAACTGCTGGGCCTTCTGTCTGCTCCAGCCCAATCTCCCAGTAAGTAAATTACTCTATAATAAATTTTGTTATATTCTATGAAGTTGCCTGCTTCATCTTTTGGACTGAAGATACCTTCTTGTACTATGGCCATTACACCTTTGCCCCATTGTTGGACACCCTCATTCCTTCTCCATTTATTAACTGGAACTCTTCTGTATGAAAGAGCATTATTTATTTACTAGAGGTCCGGTGCATGAAATTCGTGCAAGGGGCTCGGCCCTCACAACCCCAGCTTCGTCCAGAAGGTCATCTGGCTGTCTGGCTTAATTAGCAGATTATGTTTTTATTATTATAGATATGTGTGAAATCCTGGATATTTATTCTAGCCTATGAATTACAAACCAGGACCGTCATTATTGCCCACAGTGTTGCAGTGTGGGCTGTTGGGAGCCCTTTCAGACTGGCACCCTTGACCTCTCAACCAGTCTCCATCCTTTTCTGAACACTTTCTTACTTTTTGGCACCACAAGGGGCTCCAGGCTCATCTTGTGTTTTTTCTGCCCCAGCCCTGGAATGTCATTACATGTTGAAAGTAGAGGAGAGGCATGATTGGGTATGTGTAGTAGAAAGACCACTCTGGCTGCAGTGGTGAGGTTGGGCAGGTGAGAGAGAGAGAGAGAGGGAAAGTGTGACAATTTTTTTTAAAATATATATTTTTATTGATTTCAGAGAGGAAGGGAGAGGGAAAGATAGAAACATCAATGATGAGAGAGAATCATTGATTGGCTGCCTCCTGCACGCCCCCCTACTGGGGTTTGAGCCCACAACCCAGGCATGTGCCCTTGACCAGAATCGAACCTGGAACCCCTCAGTCCCCAGACCGACGCTCCATCCACTGAGCCAAACCAGCCAGGGCGAAAGTGTGACAATTTGTCAGGAGGTTGCAGCACTCTGTTCAATTACATATAGTAACAGCCCCCACGGGAGTAGCAACCCAGGAAATGGAGAAGAGGAGACATGAGTATGAGAGATTGTAGATCCACAATGATCACATTTGACAATGGATGAAAGAATGTGGAAGAAGGGTGGGTGAGGTGCGTTAACTATCAAGCTTGGGTGACTAGAAAACAAGTGCTGTCATTTGAATTCAAGGACCACCTGGAGCACCCACTGTATGTAAGATTGTAGGTGCCAGGTGCTGGGGCCACAGAGGTCTCTTCTCCAAGGACTTCTCAGTTGCTAGGACATAAGGAAGCACAGGGACCAATAGGAGCCCAGATGAGGGGTGCGGTAGCCAGCCTCCAAGGGGGTCATAGTTTCTCATGCATCCTTCTAGAAATTTGATCTGCCTCTACAAGCATAAACAAATTAGTGGTCTTTTAAAAATCATAGGAGTTAGATCACTCAAGGCGCATGGTTCTGCAACATGGCATTCTAACCTGATCTGTCTTGGAGATGGTCCTATTTGGGGATATTTTTCTGCCTCCTTCTTTAGAAAGGCAGCATGGCAAACCAGCCATGGCAGGAGTGTCTTTTGATTTACTTAGCAAGTCCCCCACTCATGGACTTTTACAATATCTCCGATTTTTTTATATGACATTGCCTCAGGCACGTTCAAGCCACTGTTGGGCCAGGGCCAACATGAGAAACGAACTAACTGAATCACAGGACAGCCTTGTTTTTGGTCGTTGACAGATATTGCCAGTCTGCTCTGCAAAAAGACTGTGCCCTATGACACTCTTCTTCCAACACAAAATGGAGATGCCCCCTTCCCTGTAACCCTCCCACCCTGACACGTGGTTATCAAACTTTTTCATCCTTAACAATCAAGTAGGTGGAGTATGTTATCGTGTCATAATTTCTCTCTTTAAGTGATGTAGCATGGAACTTTTACAATGAAAATGCATGCTCTTATAAACAAACAGTATTTAGATAAGTAACACTTAGAAGCTGGATACAGGGGACAGCATCTTCTCTCCAGACCCAAGATGTACATAGGTTCATCCAGGATCAGACCCTCCAGTGCAAAAACAACCTTCCAAGAGCAGATTCTCAACCCTGGCGGCACCTTTAGGTCCACTTAGTCTCCAAAGTCCCGCTCCACAAGCTTCTTGAGAGATTCCCCAAGGCTCCCCTTCACCACCAGAGGGCGCCTGGTTAGTGTCTTGATCCCCAGAAGCTCAGGAGACCAATGAAACTTTTCAAGAAGCCAGTAAGTCATTTCAGGTTCTGGGGTCCAGAGGTGGTTTTGTCCTTGACCCACATTCCTGCTCCCCACCCCTGGTAAAGCCATCCCTAATACTGGAGAATTCCTGCCTCCAGAGGAGCTAATGTACTGGGATAGAGGCCATAGGAGAGGGAAATTATTTCCAGTGGGGGCAAAGCCACAGAGAAGTTATTGGAATAAAGCCCAATTCTAAAAAAGGTGCTGTTACCTATTCGGTTCACATAGACACTAACATAGTATAATCATAAGAGTGCTGTAGTGGCGTTGACCCATGAGTCAGGAAGTCACAGTTCGATTCCCAGTCAGGGAACATGACCAGGTTGGGGGCTCAAACCCCAGTAGGGAGCATGCAGGAGACCGCTGATCAATGATTCTCTCTCATCATTGATGTCTCTGACTCTCCCTCCCTCTCCCTTTCTCTCTCTGAAATCAATAAAAACATTAAAAACAGAAAAAGTGTGCCGTAGTAGCCAGCCTCTGCGATGGCTCCCAGTGATTCTCACCTCCTGATAGTCACCCCGTTGTAGAATCCTCCCACACAATGAAGAGAGCTGGCTAGTGGGACTAGCAGACTATGAAGGAAATTACAGTGGGAGACTTCATAAAGACATTACAGCTTCTGCCTTGCTGTCTTTTGAGTCACGTTCTTTGAGGGGAAGCTAGCTGCTGTGTTGTGAGGACACGCAAGCCGCCCGATGGAGAGGTCCGTGTGGGGAGGCACTGCCGCCTCCCGCCAACAGCCACCGCTAAGTCCCAGGCATGTGAGCCAGCCACCTCGGAAAAGGATCCACCAGCCCAAGTTTCTAGATGACTGCCACCACAGCCAACATCTTGACTACACCTTCATGAGAGACCCTGGGCCAGAACCATCCAGCTCAGCCACCTTTAGATGCCTGACCTACAGAAACTGTGAGAAAAGAAATGACTGTGGTACACCCTGGCCAGGTAGCTCACTTGGTTAGAGCGTTGTACCCATATGTCAAGGTTGTGAGTTCAGTCTCTGTCAGGGCACATACAACCAATGAATGCATAAATAAGTGGAACAACAAATCAATGTTTTTCTCAAAATAAAAATAACAAAATAAAAAAAAATTTTTAATGACTATTGTTTTGAGCCACTACATTGGGGGTTATTTGTTACACAGCTAATACATGTGCCTACCTCATAGTTTTGTGCAGGTTAAATTTAATAATGTATGTAAGAGCTTGGCATAGTGCTTTATATAAGTATTGGTTTATGTGTGTAAAGGAACATAGTATATACACATACACAGAAACTACAGACTAATAGAGACCCCTGGGACAGTGAAAGAGTGACAAGGGCCATCAGAATGTCTTGAGGGGAGAAAAGTGGCTATTTCCCAAAGTGTAGAGAGAGAACTCAGGAAATTAAAAGAACGAGGATAGCCAACTGGTGGCCTGAAATCAGAATTTAGCTCAGAAATGTGTTTTTGTTTGGCTGGCAAAATGCTTTATTAAAAGAATCAAGTCACCATGTAAAACTCAAGAAATTGTTTTGAGCCCTGGCCAGTGACTCAGCTGGTTAGAGTTTTATCCCGATACACCAAGGTTGTGGGTTCCATCCCCAGTCAGGGCACATATAAGAAGTA